>NC_086444.1:627019855-627619855 GCF_028390025.1 Pseudophryne corroboree | reverse complement strand
TGACCAATTCGCAGGAGGCGGTGCTACGTCAAATATCCTTTCCCGTCTGGAAAACCAGGAGTCTATACAGACACAAATAGTGCAGTTTATGCAAACTATGGCAGACCGTTTAGAGACTCTTCATACAGCAATTAAAACGTCTCAAGTCCAGATTCCAACTCCGGTTGTCCCAGTTACCACTACAGCTTCTCCTGTGATGCTGCCTACGTCCCGCTTGCAGTTACCCTCTCCGAGTAAGTTTGACGGAACTCCAAAACTTTGCAGGGGATTCCTGAATCAATGCGAGATCCAGTTCGAACTGATGTCCGCCAGTTTCCCATCAGCTCGTTCTAAGGTCGCATATATTATTGCCCTCCTCTCCGGTCAGGCTCTGGAGTGGGCATCACCATTATGGGAGAGAGGTGATCCTATCCTCTCTAATTACAAAGAGTTTGTATCTTCTTTCCGGAGAATCTTTGACGAACCCGGCAGGACCACCTCAGCATCTTTGGAGATTCTCCGTCTACGTCAAGGTTTACGTCCTGTCAATCAATATATTGTTCAGTTTCGCACGTTGTCTTCAGAGTTAAACTGGAATGAGGAGGCCCTGATCGCCGCGTTTTGGAATGGACTTTCTGAGAGAATCAAGGACGATTTAACTATCCGGGATGTGCCAACTAAACTGGATGAATTGATTTCTCTCTGTAACAAACTTGACCTACGCTACAGGGAGCGATGTTTAGAGAAATCCAGGGCAGAGCGATCCAGTCCACGTTATCATCCAAGGCCTCGACAAGATTCTTCATCACAGTCTCCGGTAACGACAGACGAACCTATGCAGATTGGGCGCTCTCGCCTCACAGAAGAGGAACGACTTCGTCGTCGACAGGGTAACCTCTGCATGTACTGTGGGTCCTCTGAACACTTAGTTAAATTCTGCAAACTCCGACCGGGAAACTCTCGCTCCTAGCTTATTCAAGAGAGGTTAAGCTAGGAGTTACTCTAGAATCACGTTCTGGGAAAGAGCCGACCTTGTCTATTCAATTAGAAGTGCCAAGTTCTACAGTGAAAGTTTCAGCTCTCCTAGATTCTGGGGCAGCCGAGAACTTCATCTCCTCAGCCTTTGTCATGCGGTCTAAAGTTCAAACCATGCCTCTGGAAGCAGCAGTTGCCGTTACAGCAGTGGATGGAAGTCGAATTCCAGATGGTATAATTACTCATCGAACCGTATGTCTCAAGATGAAAGTTGGTGTGCTCCATTCCGAATACCTCTCCTTCTACGTGATTCCCAAAGCCTCTCAAGATGTGATACTTGGTTTACCTTGGCTGCAGAAACATAACCCTCAACTTAATTGGCAAACCATGGAAGTCCTTTCATGGGGTAAATCTTGTACCAAGAACTGTTTAGCCTCAATTGTACCTCTCCGGTCAATCAGCCTTCCCGACCTACCTCCGGTGTATCAATCCTTTGCGGATGTTTTCAGTAAACAAGCAGCAGACTCTCTACCTCCTCATCGCGAATGGGACTGCCCAATTGTCCTGGTTCCGGGTAAAACACCTCCTAGGGGACGAATTTATCCGCTATCCATCCCAGAGACGCAAGCTATGTCTGATTATATACAAGAAAATCTAACCAAAGGATTTATCAGACCATCTTCTTCACCTGCAGGAGCCGGATTCTTTTTCGTTAAGAAGAAGGACGGTGGGTTACGACCATGCATAGATTACCGTGGACTCAATGAGATCACTGTGAAAAACAAGTATCCATTACCCTTAATTCCAGAATTATTTGACCGGGTAAAAGGAGCTACTGTGTTTACAAAACTGGATCTCCGAGGGGCCTACAATTTAATCCGCATCCGAGAAGGGGACGAGTGGAAGACTGCTTTTAATACCCGGGATGGGCATTACGAATACCTTGTAATGCCTTTCGGTCTTTGTAATGCACCTGCAGTTTTTCAAAGCTATGTGAATGAACTTTTTCGTGATCTTCTCTACAAGTGTCTAGTAGTGTACCTGGATGATATCCTAATATTCTCTAGGGATATAAAGTCTCACCGTCACCAAGTTAAAGAGGTACTGACACGTCTGAGGAAAAATCAACTTTATTGTAAGTTAGAGAAGTGCACTTTTGAAGTATCTTCCATACCGTTCCTTGGTTACATCATTTCTGGATCAGAGCTATGTATGGATCCCGGTAAGGTACAAGCTATCCGAGATTGGTCCACTCCTACAACTCTCAAGGGGATTCAGCGATTTCTCGGCTTTGCTAATTTCTATAGGAGATTCATTAAGAATTATTCTACGTTAGCTGCTCCCATCACAGCCCTAACTCGTAAGGGAGCAAATCCTACGAACTGGTCTTCAGAAGCAATCAAAGCCTTCTCTGATTTAAAGCAAGCCTTTGTGTCAGCCCCCATTCTTCGACAGCCTGATCTGAATCGTCCCTTTCTACTAGAGGTGGATGCATCTACAGAAGCAGTAGGAGCTGTGTTGTCACAAGTCTTTGAAGATAAAAAGGTCCATCCCTGCGGATATTTCTCCCGTAAGTTCCTCCCGGCAGAACGTAATTATGCAATCGGTGAGCAAGAGTTACTTGCCATCAAGTTGGCATTTGAGGAGTGGAGATACCTTCTAGAAGGAGCTCAACATCGCATTACAGTTTATACTGATCATAAGAATCTTCTGTATCTGCAGTCAGCTCAGTGTTTGAATCCACGACAAGCCCGATGGGCGCTTTTCTTCTCACGATTTGATTTCAAACTCACCTATCGTCCAGGGTCTCAGAACAAAAAGGCAGATGCCCTTTCCCGGTCCTTTGCTTCTTCTTAATTAAATGATGCTACCACGAATCAAGCCATTGTGAATCCTAGGTCCTTTTTAATGACTCGAACCTCTCCAGTTCCTCCGCCTGGCAAGACCTTTGTCGCCACAAGTCTTCGAAATCGGCTGCTTACCTGGGCTCACTCCTCTTCCTTCATGGGTCATCCTGGGGTTCTAAAGACTCTCAAGTTTATTCAACAGTCTTATTGGTGGCCACGTCTCAAAGCCGATGTCCAAGAGTTTATAGCAGCATGTCCTAAATGTGCCCAACATAAGAGTCCAAGAAGTTCTCCACCAGGTTTGTTACATCCACTATCCATACCCAAACAACCATGGACTCATATCTCAATGGATTTCGTGACCGATCTACCTCCATCAAAAGGGCGAAATACCATTTGGGTGATAGTGGATCGATTTTCGAAAATGGCACATTTCATTCCATTAACTGGGTTACCATCAGCCCCTTTACTAGCCAGATTGTTCATCTCTGAAATCTTCAAGTTGCATGGCCTTCCTCGAGAAATTGTTTCTGATCGGGGAACACAGTTTGTGGCCAAGTTTTGGAGGTCGCTTTGTTCATCTTTAAATGTCAAGTTGAACTTTTCTTCTGCATATCATCCTCAGACAGATGGACAAACTGAGAGAGTCAACCAAGACCTTGAAACATTTCTCCGGCTATATATATCGTCCTCACAGGATGACTGGGTTGACTACCTTCCATTGGCAGAATTTGCTCATAATAATCTCTTCCATTCATCTTCAGAATCTACGCCCTTTTATATTAACTTCGGCTTTCATCCTCGTGTGCCAGAGTTTCATCCATTGCCAGCCCTAGAGGTCCCAGCGGCAGATCAAGAGCTTCAACGTCTATCTAGCATCTGGAGTTGTGTACGTAAGTCCTTGGTCAAAACTTCCGCTCGTTATAAATCTTTTGCAGATAAAAAACGTAAAGCTGTACCGAATTACAAAGTGGGAGACCAAGTTTGGATTTCTACGCGCAATCTCAAGTTCAAAGTTCCTTCTAAGAAATTTGCTCCCAGGTTTATTGGTCCATTTCCCATTGTAAAGGTACTCAACCCTGTGTCATACAAAGTCAAGCTGCCACCGTCTTTGAGAATTCCTAACGCCTTTCATACATCTTTACTGAAGCCTTTGATTCTCAATAAGTTCCGTACTACCCAGTCCAAATCTCCTAAAGTTCACTCTTTGCAGAATGAGGAATTTGAAGTTAAAGAGATTGTGGACTCACGTTCCCGATATGGACGTTTACAGTTTCTGGTCGACTGGAAGGGTTACGTCCCGGAGGAGAGATCCTGGGTTTTCTCTGAAGATGTTCATGCTCCAAGACTGGTACAGAAATACTTCTCCAAAAATCCTGACAAGGTTCAAAGGTGTTCGGAGACCACCCGTAGAAGAGGGGGTACTGTCACGAACCGGTCTCTCACCTTTGCGGGTTCTGGGGTTCATCCGTTGCCAGTGCGGTTGCTCGCGGTGCTGTGCGCCCGTGTGGGGACACGGCGTGATCAATGGCACAGGTAATGCAGAGTCTGGGAACTGTGAGTGCGGGGACCAAATGGCCTAAGGCACTGCGGTGTGTCTGCTGTATAGGAGGTGGCCATGTTGGAGACCAAATAGCTAATACTGAGCACTTGTGAAAACACCTGTGGGCAGGTGTAAGCCAATCCCGTGCTTGTGCTGCCTTTAAGTAGGCTGGGATTATGTCACTCTGGGCCAGTGCTTTGTTGTATCAAAGCTGTGCTCTAGCTCTGAACTCTCTCCGTGCATTCCTGTGTGATTCCCGTGGTCCAGATATCGCCTCCGTTCCCAGAGGTCCGTTTTGCAGCCTTCACTGCCAAAGATCTACCGGCTCTCCATTGTGCTATCAGTCAATTGCACACCTATTGGAAATACTTGGATTCCCAGTGTCCTGCATGAGGTTACCTTGTCTGTCTGCCTATCATACAAAGTCTGGAGGATTCCAATTCCCTCAGCTGTTCGTTTGTTCAACTCTGCATTTAACCCATTCATCACCTCGCCATCTACTACAGTTTCACAGTGATCTCCAGAACCCGCAAGTAACCCAATTCAGTACTTTTTCTATGTTGTCATTACAAGGATAATTCTTCACAGTCTCTCAGTTAACTCTTAAAACTCCATTGCAAATTCTTACAGTTAATTCTCCATGTCTGCATTAACCAGTTAAACACAATCTGCAGTTCAGCATCAAAGCCTGTTTATATTTGGACAATTCAACATTTATTCTTCAGCTTGTTTTTGCATATGTTTCCATGAACATTTCTTTTATTTATTTCTGAGTTTTCTCTTGCATATTATTTCTGTCATTCCTGCAATACTTCAGTATAATGATGATTAACAACTAGTCATTTAACTCCTTACTGAATTGTTACTTTAATAAATATATGAAACGGAACTTCCTTCGTCCTCCCTGTTTTCTTCATACCCCAGCACCTACCCCTGTGGTTGGTTCCAGGTTAACGGATTCACAAAAACACCCGGACCTGACACTGAGAAACTACAAGCAATCCAAAATTGGCCGGTACCCTTAACCCTCAAAGGGGTCCAGAGGTTCTTAGGGTTCGCCAACTATTACCGAAAGTTTATACGAGACTTTTCCACCATTGTGGCGCCTATTACTGCTTTCACTAAGAAGGGTGCTAACCCGTCCAAGTGGTCTGAAGAAGCCATGCAAGCATTTCATCTTTTAAAACAAAGGTTCATCTCTGCGCCTGTTCTGAAACAGCCTGACATCGACTCTCCTTTCATCTTAGAGGTGGATGCCTCCTCCGTTGGAGTAGGAGCGGTGTTATCTCAGAGGGCTAAAGATGGCCATTTACACCCTTGCAGTTTCTTCTCCCGGAAGTTCTCCCCAGCTGAGCGCAACTATGCCATTGGCGACCAGGAGTTGCTAGCCATCAAGCTCGCTCTAGAAGAGTGGAGGTATCTGTTGGAGGGAGCTTCTCATTCAATCACCATACTTACAGACCACAAGAATTTTTTATATCTGAAAGGCGCACAATGTCTCAACCCTCGTCAGGCCAGATGGGCACTTTTCTTTTCCAGGTTCGACTTTAAACTCCAGTTCTGTCCGGGCTCTCAGAATCGCAAGGCCGATGCCCTTTCCCGCTCATGGGAGCAAGAAAATGAGTCAGAGTCTTCAGACAAGCATCCTATTATAAATCCGTTGGCATTCTCCACGGTAGGGATGGACTCTACGCCCCCATCAGGGAAAAGTTTTGTGAAACCGATGCTAAGGAAGAAGCTCATGCATTGGGCCCATGCTTCCCGTTTTGCCGGACATACAGGTATCCAAAAAACCCTGGAGTTTATCTCTAGGTCCTATTGGTGGCCAACTCTGAAAAAGGACGTCTTGGAGTTTATTGCATCTTGCCCAAAGTGTGCTCAACATAAGGTATCCCGCCAGTCGCCTGCGGGGCAACTGGTTCCACTATCTGTTCCCCGTCGACCTTGGACCCATTTGTCGATGGATTTTATTACAGATTTACCCATGTGCAACAAGTTTAATACCATCTGGGTGGTAGTTGACCGGTTCACCAAGATGGCACACTTCATTCCTCTCACCGGTCTTCCGTCAGCTTCCAAGTTGGCTCAAGTATTCATACAAGAGATCTTCCGACTCCACGGTCTTCCTGAAGAAATTATCTCAGATCGAGGAGTTCAATTCACAGCCAAATTCTGGCGAAGTTTATGTCAAGTCCTCCAAGTCAAGCTAAAGTTTTCCACGGCTTACCATCCTCAGACCAATGGTCAAACCGAGAGGGTGAATCAGGACTTGGAGGCCTTCCTCCGCATCTATGTGTCCTCCTCTCAAGATGACTGGGTTCAATTACTTCCCTGGGCCGAGTTCTGTCATAACAACCAGTATCATTCTTCATCTGCTTCAACACCATTCTTCACTAACTTTGGATTCCACCCTAAAGTCCCTGAGTTCCAACCGCTTCCAGCAACTTCTGTTCCCGCAGTGGATATCACCTTGCATCAGTTTGCCAATATCTGGAAGAGCGTACGATCAGCTCTGCTCAAGGCATCGTTCAGGTACAAGAAGTTTGCGGATAAGAAGCGTCGAGCAGTTCCTGCTCTCAAGGTGGGTGATCGGGTATGGTTATCCACGAAGAATTTGAGGTTAAGAGTTCCCAGTATGAAGTTTGCACCTCGCTATATCGGTCCTTTCAAGATTGAACAAGTCATCAATCCTGTTGCTTACAGACTCCAGTTGCCTCCCTTCTTAAAAATACCCAGGACATTCCATGTTTCCCTGTTGAAACCGCTGATCTTGAATCGGTTTCATTCCTCACTTCCTCCAACTCCGAAAGTCCAAACTCAACGAGGCGTTGAGTATGAAGTGGCCAAGATCCTGGACTCACGTCACCGTTACGGTCAACTACAATATCTTATTGACTGGAAGGGTTATGGTCCTGAGGAACGTTCATGGACCAATGCTTCTGATGTCCATGCTCCTGCCTTGGTCCGGAGATTCCATTCCAAGTTTCCTCAAAAGCCAAAGAAGTGTCCTGGGGCCACTCCTAAAGGGGGGGGGGTGCTGTCACGATCCGGGTATCTGGACGCCATTTCTTACCCATCAGATGCCTCCTAAGGCTGGCTCAGCGCTCCAGGACCGGATCCCATCTGTTATCCTGATGTGTACATTCCTGTATCCTCTCCTGTCACTCTGGGACGCTGTCACAGTAAACGCCATATTACACCTGGCATGGCGTCTCCCGCGGCCTCCGCCGCCGTCCCTGAACTTCTGCATGCAGAGTGTCTGAGTGGCGATTACGTCAGCCGCGGCCTCCGCTGTGTCCGCGTGGTTGGATGTGCATCTGTCAGCCTGGCGCCTCCTGTCTCCGGTGGCCGGCGCCGCCATTACTGTTTTCATTACCACATGGATTACAAACCAAACTTCCCTCCAAGTGTCTGCATGGGCGCAGCCATCTTGGATTCTGTCAGCTGATCATTTCCACCAATCTGTTCTCAGTATTGATAATCTGCATAATTGCCTAGCCAATCCCTTCCTTGCTGCAGGTATAAATACACTGTGCCTGAGCAAGGAAGGCGTCAGTGCTTTGGTTGTCAAACCTAGTTCCTGTTTGTCTCTCTCCTGTGATTGTCTTCCAGGTTCCAGCTCCTGTCTCAAGACTTCCACCATAGAGACCCGCACCAGCATTCCACCTGCGGTGTAGCCTGACTCTCCAATCCATTGTGGATTCATCTGTTTCCAGCTACAACATTACCTGCTTCCAGCTCAGCTTCCAGCAGAGTACAGCTTCCCTTAAAGGGCCGGTGTCCTTTCTACACTTTACCACTCTCCACCGGTATTATTAGTTCTCCGCTCTCAAGTTCTACATTTCAGTTCATATTTCATCGCTCCCAAGTTCATTTATTATTTAACTGGTTCCAGCCAGTATCCACTCCGTGCTAACAACAGTCTGGTTCCAGCCAGTATCCACAGCAGCTGTTTTATCTTCAGCAACCCAGCTTTTCCTGGAACACCAGCTGGCACAATCCTGGGTTATCTCCATTGCTACAGTCGGGCCTGGTAAGGACTTTCCATCTAGAAGATCATAAGAACTATCTCACACTACCAGTGCCCTGTGGCTCCTGCCATCCTGTAGTACCCAGGAACTGTATTTATTCTTTGCTGACTTTTACGTTTTCTTTTACTGCTGCTGTGTTGCGGAGTTGTCATAATAAACATCATTGACTTTTATTCCTGGTTGTCGTGGTCACGCCTTCGGGCAATTCTTCTACATGTCTAGGGGTCTGATACAACCTGCCAGGTTCCATTACACCTCAGCCCCTACAACTGAGGCTGCCTCCCATCAGCTCAGGCCCTCAGTTGTGACAGTCCCTACAACTGAGGCAGCCTCCCGTCAGCCCAGGCCCTCAGTTGTGACAGAGTACAAGTATTGATGTAATGATATCTAGTTACAGCAAGCATGTTTATTACAGGCTACTCTAGATGGCACATTTTTCATGGGACTGGTCATGTGGAAACCCTGCTCAATTCAGTGAGAATGGCAGGTTAGTATGGTGAGCCAGAGCTCCAGCGCAGGATTGTTTAAGCTCATAGGGGGTGATATTATGGAAAGAAATGCAAAAATAAACCACAAGCCGATAAGAGCAAGTAGCGATTCCCTGTGACCTATTCAGAATTTTCAAACTTTATTCATCAAGCGCAAACTGACAGGCTACAGACTCAAATAATCGTTCAACCTCCAAAATTGCTGCCTCCTCTGTGTGATAATATGTAATGTAACTTTTATTATTTTATCTAAAATTATGTTGTGTATTTTGACAGTTGCAAAATATTTAAAAAACAACCATATATTACAGTGAAAAGAATGTGTGACAATGTGAACAACAAGAAAGATTAAAAAAAATTTAAAAAACGATTTTATTGAGAAGTCATAGAGCAGAAATTCCACAGTATTGCCAAGCATACAAAAACAATATAATGTAAATCCGTATCGTCATTACAAAACAAACTCAGATAAGGCAATAAGTACAATATAAATATGTAAGGCATTAATCACAAATAAATAACTTCAATTTTCTTTTTTATAGCAAGGGAAACAGTATTAAAGAAACTGTACATAGAGAAATACAAAACCAAAACAGAGAATCCCGGGGACAGACAACCCGGGTAGAGGAAGGAACACAGGAGAGGAAAAGAAAAGAATAGGAAGAGTAGAAGTGATGAGAGAAGAAGGTCAATCATCATGCTGTATCATTTGACGAAACAAACGCTCCAGAAAAACCTGAAACAGTCGTAGAGAAATAAGCATGCAGACGTCCAGTAAGCAAATTGAATTAAGACAGAGCACGTGGCATATACCAGGAAGTGTTTTCAAAAACCTGCATTATAGAATCTGATTGTGGTTTCGGCAAAAATCTAAATAAAGACCCCAACGTTTATGAAATGTATTCACTCCTTTTTCTATATCCTTCAAGGCTAAGCGCCTATCACAATAAAGAATGGAGAGTAATTCGTGAGTCACAGTACTCAGTAGAGGGCATTGTTTAGAGATCCATTTCTGTAGAACCACTTTCCTAGCGACAGTAATCAGGATTGTCAGAAATGGAATAGGGAGAGGGTGGTTTCACAACAAAGACCATTTGGTAAAATCTGCTAGTACTAAAGATTCCCAGGAGAAAAGCACAAAAACTCCTATAATTTGTCTTATAAACGAATGGAGTTTAAACCAAAAGCGCTGACTTTTTGGGCAGAACCAGACATTATGTGCAAATGTGGCCGACCGAGTTCTACACTTCGGACACAGACCAGTCTCCTCTGCCACCACATGTTTCCTTTGAGCTTGCGAAAAGTAGGCCCTGTTAAGAAATTTGATACGGGTTTCCTGTTGTCTTGCTGATCTGAGGTATTTCAAGGATGCAGGCATTAAACGTAAGAGCCGGTCAGGTTGGCCAAAGTCAGGGAAGTCATGAGCCCATGAATTCCAAACTGTAGACCACAATTTTCCTGTATCACCGGGGAGTAAATCGTCATAGATAAATTTTATCTTAAAAGTAAAATGGGAAGCTAAAGTAAACAATGGGGTATATTTACTAAAATTCGTAATTTTCAGAATGAGGTTAAAGTTCAAACACGAATGACATTGAATGTGTGAATTTTCAACTTTTTGAATTTATTACGACTAATTTACTATGCTGTCGTATTCTGCATTTTCGTGTTTTCCGATGTCGATGTCATTCGTATTTTTTGGCAGTGTTTTACGGGAGTGAATAGTAAAACACTGCCGACATTAACACAATGAATCTCGGCCGGATCTGTGAGATCCGTGCAGGGCTTCATTGTGCACCTTTCGTAAAAAAAATAAAGTGTTAAAAATAAATTAAAAAAATGCGTGGGATCCCCCCTCCTAAGCAAGACCAGCCTCTGGCTCTTTGAGCCAGTCCTGGTTGTCAAAATATGGGGAAAAAAATGACAGGGGTTCCCCAATATTTCATCAACCAGCACCGGGCTCTGCGCCTGGTCCTGGTGCAAAAAATACGGGGGACAAAAAGCGTAGGGGTCCCCCGTATTTTTTGAACCAGCACCGGGCTCCACTAGCCAGGTACATAATGCCAGAGCCGGGGGACACTTTTTTTGTGGTCCTGGCGGCCCTGGCATTACATCCCCAACTAGTCACCCCTGGCCGGGGTACCCTGGAGGAATGGGAACCCCTTAAATCAATGGGTCCCCCCCTCCAGCCACCCAAGGGCTAGGGGTGAAGCCCGAGGCTGTCCCCCCCATCCAAGGGCGGCGGATGGGGGGCTGATAGCCAAGTGTAAAAAATCAGAATATTGTTTTTAGTAGCAGTACTACAAGTCCCAGCAAGCCTCCCCCGCAAGCTGGTACTTGGAGAACCACAAGTACCAGCATGCGGTGGAAAACTGGGCCCGCTGGTACCTGTAGTAGTACTACTACTAAAAAAATACCCAACAAAAAACAGGACACACACACCGTGACAGTAAAAGTTTATTACATACATGCACACCTACATACATACATACATACTTACCTATGTTCACACGAGGCTCGGTCCTCTTCTCCATGTAGAATCCTCGGGGTACCTGTTGAAAAAATTATACTCACATAATCCAGTGTATCTTCTGTTCTTTGTATAATCCACGTACTTGGCAAAAAAACAATCCGGAAACCCGACCCGCACTGAAAGGGGTCCCATGTTTACACATGGGACCCCTTTCCCTGACTGCCAGGACCCCCCCTGACTCCTGTCAAAGAGGGTCCCTTCAGCCAATCAGGGAGCGCCACGTCGTGGCACTCTCCTGATTGGCTGTGCGCTCCTGTAGTGTGATTGAGGCTGCGCACTGAAGATACAATGTAGCGCATAGGCGCTCCATTGTATCCAATGGTGGGAACTTTGCGGTCAGCGGTTGACCGAAAGTAACCTCACCGCTGACCGCAAAGTTCCCACCATTGGATACAATGGAGCGCATAGGCGCAACATTGTATCTTCAGTGCGCAGCCTCAATCACACTACAGGAGCGCACAGCCAATCAGGAGAGTGCCACGACGTGGCGCTCCCTGATTGGCTGAAGGGACCCCCTTTGACAGGAGTCAGGGGGGGTCCTGGCAGTCGGGGAAAGGGGTCCCATGTGTAAACATGGGACCCCTTTCAGTGCGTGGTCGGGTTTCCGGTTTGTTTTTTTGCCAAGTACGTGGATTATACAAAGAACAGAAGATACACTGGATTATGTGAGTATAATTTTTTCAACAGGTACCCCGAGGATTCTACATGGAGAAGAGGACCGAGCCTCGTGTGAACATAGGTAAGTATGTATGTATGTATGTAGGTGTGCATGTATGTTATAAACTTTTACTGTCACTGTGTGTGTGTCCTGTGTTTTGTTGGGTATTTTTTTAGTAGTAGTACTACAGGTACCAGCGGGCCCGGTTTTCCACCGCATGCTGGTACTTGTGGTTCTCCAAGTACCAGCTTGCGGGGGAGGCTTGCTGGGACTTGTAGTACTGCTACTAAAAACAATATTCTGATTTTTTACACTTGGCTATCAGCCCCCCATCCGCCGCCCTTGGATGGGGGGGACAGCCTCGGGCTTCACCCCTGGCCCTTGGGTGGCTGGAGGGGGGGACCCCTTGATTTAAGGGGTTCCCACTCCAGGGTACCCCGGCCAGGGGTGACTAGTTGGGGATGTAATGCCAGGACCGCCAGGACCACAATAAAAGTGTCCCCCGGCTCTGGCATTATGTACCTGGCTAGTGGAGCCCGGTGCTGGTTCAAAAAATACGGGGGACCCCTACGCTTTTTGTCCCCTGTATTTTTTGCACCAGGATCAGGCGCAGAGCCCGTTGCTGGTTGATGAAATATAGGGGAACCCCTGTCATTTTTCCCCCCATATTTTGACAACCAGGACCGGCTCAAAGAGCCCGAGGCTGGTTTTGCTTAGGAAGGGGGACCCCACGCATTTTTTTCCCTTACATTTAACACTTTCCCACCCCTTCCCACTGATAGGCATGCACAGATCCGTGAGATCCATGCATGTTTATCAGAACACGGTAAAAAAAGTAGGTGTATTTGAAAACTGTTTTTTTTTACGATTTGTATTTATTCATGGCAGTGTTTGGCTATTGCCGGCAGTGTTTGTGAAATACAAATTATAGTAAATTACCGAGTTCTACCAAATAACAGGCGTATTTGACCGATGGTGTATTCATTCGTAATTTTTTTCTTTGACTTCAACAAAAATACGAATGCCCTCATCACTGCCGTGATTTGAGTTTAGTAAATCCCCGAGATGACACTTTGAAGAAAAAACACCATCTCGGTCAAAATCGGGAGCTTAGTAAATATACCCCAATGGGTTTAATCAATGACAGGTAAAATCGCTGGTGGTAGAGGGAAATTTATTAAAAGCATAATGTCTGGATTGGAGATATAGGAAACATTGAGAGTGTGGAAGATCATATTTTGTAGATAGTTGTTGGAAGGAGTAAATGGTTCCCACTGGGTCAAAAATGTCCCTGCTGGCAGAAATACCCTTTTCTTTCCATGTACAATAATGTGCTAATCGAGAGAAAGAGTAAAAAGTCTGGATTGCCCCAAAATGGAAAAAATGTAATCAGAGAGGGGTCAGCTTTCAAACTATTATTGATATACAACCACGCTTTATAAGTATCCTTGAATAGAACATTCTTTATAATACCTTTAGGGATCTTAGCACGGGGTAAATGTAAAAGAGCCGCGGGAGAGTAGGATGAAAAAAGCTCTTCCTCTATCAACAAATTAGTAAAACGGTTCGGACGTAAGCACCAGTCGGAGATATGCTGGAACGCTGCAGCCTTAGAGAATGTCGTAATATCAGGGAAACCTAAGCCACCTCTAATTTTGGGATGGATCAGCCTCTGCTTAGCAATTCTAGGCTTCTTACACTTCAATAAAATTTTCGAGAAGGCCTTCATACATCTAGTTTCATCTGGTTTGGAAAGAGTCAGTGGAAGCATCTGGAGAGGATACGCGAGTTTCGGAAATAAAATATTTTCAATCACAGCAAGCCGTCCTATCAAAGATAACTGTAAATTTGTCCAGTGTAACATGGATTGGAGCACTTTATCAGTGATTGGATTGCAGAGTATACCTCATGTATGGAGGGTGTAATGAAAATATCCAAATATTTCAGTTTAGTCAGGGCAACATGAAAAGTAGCAGTGACAATACGACAGTGCGAAAGCAGGTCGGGACATGTAAGTGGGAGTATCTCTGATTTTTGCAAATTAGTTCTATACCCTGCAAAAGAGCTGAAACTGTCAATTTTGGCCAGCATAGCGGGGATGGAGAGGGAAGGCAGCTTCAATACCTGATTATCAATAGAGATGCCAGTGAAATGAGGATTAGAGCGCAAGGATATTACAAAGGCTCCAGAACTAAAGCAAATAGTAGAGGCAAGAGGGGACAACCTTGTCGAGTGCCCCTGTGAATAGTAAATGGGTCCGAAACAAAGTTGTGAGCAATTATTCTAGAAGACGAAGAGGCGTAAAGTACCCGAAGGAGAGTGGTAACTGGGGAGGGGAAGCCAAAGCGGGATAAGGTCTCAAAAAGGTGGTCCCACACTACCAGGTCAAATGCCTTCTCGACATCTAACGACAAAAGAACATTAAGGGAGTCCTCATGCATATCATCACAGCTTTGTAAAACAGAACTTTCCATAGATTAGAAACTGAATTCCTACCCCAGACAAACCCAGTCTGGTCACAATGCACCAAAGTCGGCACAATGTTCTTGAAACGATCTAATTTTATAATCTACGTTGAGAAGTGAGATCGGGCGATATGAACCAGGCAGTGTGGGATCCCTCCCTGGCTTAGGGAGGAGCTTAAGTACAGCATCATTAAAATAAGGAGGGGGGTATGACCATCTAGAATTTTATTAAAAAAGGCTGTCAGGGGAGGTACAACAGAAGGCCACAAGAGTCTATAGAATTCTCCAGTGAGGCCATCAGGGTCGGGGGATTTATTGGTAGCACGGATTGATTCCTGAGCATAAAGGGCATAGTAAAATTGAAATAAAACTTTCAAAATATCCAAACCATCATATAGTAGGTCCCCCTCACTATTACGCAGAGCTAAAATGGCAGAGCTGGGTCTATCTCCCTGCAGTAAATGAGAGAGAAGTTTGCCATTTTTATCACCATGAACATGAAAAAGAAATTTGTTACCTTTCGGCCTCCCAATTGCTGGACCATGGCATCATAATGTATACACTTTTCTTCATATAACTTTTTGGCGAGTGGGGAGGGGGAGCTACGAAGCGTTTGGTGTGCTCCTGTCAAGTCGAGCTGAGCCTTGCGGATAGTCTCCGACTGGTGCTTTTTTATTGTGAGTGGTATAGGATAGTATATCACCCTGCAGGACCGCTTTGGCTGCCTGCCAAAACAGAAATGAGTCACTGGTATGGTCGGCATTATTAGAAGCATAATCAATCCAAAATGTCTCTAAGGAATCTTTAAAAATTTAGTGGAGGGCTGGACTGGCATGGAGTAGCACTGGCACTGTGCAGCTCTCCAGCCACTATATCCTGATACACTATCCTGTACTCCCCCCCTGGGTCTAATACTGGGGCCATAGCTTTCTAAACGTTTACTGCCCCCCCCCCCCCTTCCCGGAGCGGGTCTGGCCCGGCTGCTGCTGTCTCCTGTGTTCCTGGAGCCCTGCTTGTGTGTGCCCTGATCTGCGCTAGGCCAGCGTGTGAAGCCGCGGTCTCGAGCTTTCCTCCAACCGGAAGTCCGGCTCATGCTGTCTACCGCCGCCCGCTACAGCCAGCCGTGCCACTGGTGAGCGGGTGTGGAGAGCTCACGTCTGCTGCCCCGTCTGCCTGCAGGAGCGCCTGGGGTGTCCACAGTGCGGCTGCCCAGATCGTCCTGCACTACCGCGGACTCACGCTGCCCGGGAAACCGGACGTTCGGCTCCCGCTATTTACCGCCGCCCACTGCAGCCAGCCGAGACGCTGGTGAGCAGGAGTGGGGAGTTTACATCAGCCGCCCCCTCTAGCTGTGAGTGCGCCTGGAGGGAATACAGAGCGCCCACCCTGATCACCCTCTGCTGTCTGCCACTGCTGCCATTCTCTGGATCTCCTGCTGTGCTGCATGCATATATCCTGACTGGGACCCAGGTACACGGGGCGCGGGTCTGTTGCTGCGGGGAGGACTGCTGTTTGGTGCTTCCATTGAGCTGGCTGGGTGGCCCTTGTGCTGCATATACCCTTTCCCCCCTCCTCCTGCTTTACTCCTCCGGCTCGCTGACCTTGCCCTCATCCTGTATGGTGCGGGCTCCCCTGCTGAGCCTGGAAGACAGTGCTGGGGGACTGATCCTCTGTGCCTCACGGCTCTGTTTGGGGGTGATACTGCCTATTCCCCTGCTCCGTTAGGTGGACGCTTTGTTGAATTATAGCCGGAGACTCTGGTACTGTTATCTATCTATACATATCTATATACTCTCTCGCACCCACTGGCCTTTCCATAGGGTGTTGGTGCGGGCGCTACCCTCGTGTCTGCATTTGCTTTAATATATCCTGTTGGCTGGGTGGAGCGACATCGTGTTGTCCAAAATGGTTAGAGGCCGCCAACATAGTGCGGCGGCGGGCACGATGGATAAGCTTGTTCGTAACCCTGGCCCTCAGCAGCAGAGGGGAGAGACTGTACGGTCTGAGGCATCGCCCCCATCTCCTGCGTATAGTTCCGCCTCCTCTGACCCACCGCATGCTGCATTGCAGAGAGTTTTGGATGCGGTGACTGCCTGTGAGGCGCGTCTGGCTGATAAAATCGGGCAAGTGCAGTCTGATCTCCCCATTATTTATCAGGACCTCCAGCGGGTGAGAGAGAGGGTGGGAGAGGCCGAGACCCGTATATACAATGTTGAAGACTCTGTCGGCCCGCTGGGTCGCCGTACTGATGCTTTGGAATCTCAGATGACTGATGTGCGCAGAAAGCGGACGGATATGGAGGGGCGTTTACGGCGCAATAATGTCCGTTTCATCGGCCTCCCTGAGAAGGAGGAGGGCTCATCTCCTGAAGAGTTTCTCGAAAAATGGCTCCGGGATGCCTTAGGGTCTGAGGAATTTTCGCCTTACTTCACCGTTGAAAGGGCTCATAGAGTTCCGATGCGCCCACTGCCTCTGGGGGCTCCACCCCGCACCTTTATTGCTAAATTCCTCCACTTCCGGGGCCGGGACATAGTTCTGAAGCTGGCTCGTACAAAAGGCCCTTTAAAATGGAATGGGTCGCCCATATCGGTTTTCCCATATTTTGCGGTGGATGTACAAAAGGATAGAGCTCAATTCTTACCTGTCAAGAGGAGGCTCCGTGAACTTGACCTGCCATATGCCATGCTCTTTCCATCAAGACTGCGGGTGGTGGCTGATGGAGAAACAACATTTTTTGCAACTCCCCGTGAGGCCATGGTATGGCTGGACAGATGATTTCCGGCGAGGCGTGCCCTTGCGGATCCTTGATTTTCCCATGTAGCTCTGGAAGCAGGATTTCTTTTCCTTTGTTATTTACTATATTAGCTGTGATTATGTGTGTTATTTACTGCGGGGTGACGGGATGCAGGAGTGTCTGTTTTTGGTTTCTCTCTCATCCTCCGCTGTTTTGCCTCCACGGTTTAGACATGTTATTTGTTTATTTGCTTAACTGACCTGATGTCTCCTTTATGTTTTTTTGGGCGGGTGGAGGGGGGCTATATATATGGTTTGATATATATGGTTCTATAATATCCGTGTATGTTTTATTTTGTGTATTAGACAGACCTAGGGGGTGGATCTCTATGATTTTCCCTCAATTTTTTCGGGGGGGGGGGGGGGGGGTTGTGGTTGGTGGCTGGAAGCTACCTCTTTTTTCCCCCGAGAGTCATTACATTCTTGGCCCCGATTAAAGTGTGTTTGCACTAGTTAAGGGTGCAACAAAGTTTTTAGTTTTTATTTTTTTCTACGTATTTGCACTCAGTTTTGGGATCCAAGTATGCTGCATGTTGGGGGTGGTATACAGGGTGGGGGGCGAGGGGAGGTTTTGGGCTGTAATTGTTTTTTGTGTGGAAGTTTCTGTTTTGATAGTATGTGGTTTGCTGCTGTACTTTTTAGGCACTGGTGTCCGGTAACTGCATTTATGCATGGCGGAATTGGCTGGCTGCGGGGTGTTGTGCTTATTATGCTTCTGACGTCCTATGGCTGGGCTTAAAATATTGTCATGGAATGTGAGAGGGCTCAATGATAAAGTTAAGAGGTCCCTGGTACTCCGGCAGATTAGACATTATGCCGCTGATATTGTCTGTTTTATGGAAACTCACTTAGTGGGTGGTAAGATTCTTTCTTTTAAGAGACCCTGGGTGGGATGGGCGTACCATTCCATGCACACTTCTGCCTCTCGTGGAGTTTCGGTTCTTATTACAAGGCCCGTCCCCTTTGTGCTGGAGTCTATACAAGCGGATCCCTGGGGGAGATATGTATTTTTGAAATGTAGATTATTTTATGTTCCTGTTCTCTTCTAGCTGTTTATGTGCCCCCCCTTACTCTCCTGATGTCCTTAAGAAGGCTGCTGGGTTCATGGCCTCATTTCCCGGGATATCTGTTATTTGCCTGGGGGATTTCAATAATGTGCTAGATGCGGCGAAGGACAGGTTCTCTATATCTCCATATGCTGCGTATCCTGGGAAATCCACCTTTGCCGATGTGGTGTCAGGGTTGGGCTTGGTCGATCCCTGGAGGTTGAGACACCCGTCTCTTAAACAATACTCCTGTTTCTCTCACTCTCATTCTTGGTTCTCCAGGATTGACCTAGCCCTCCTCTCGAGCGACATGGTTCCCCGGGTTGGTGGTATTAGATATGAGACTAGGGGTATATCGGATCACTCCCCCTTGACCTTTACCTTAGACTTCCACTGCTCTAGGGGCCAGGCCGTATGGAAATTTAATCCGTTTTGGCTCGTACACATGGGGGATGGCTCTGATTTGGTGGCTGCATGGCGGGTGTTCTTCGAAATGAATAGTGCCGAAAAAGCTCTCTCTAATCTATGGGACACATTCAAGGCGTTTCTGAGGGGAAGTTTGATTAAACGGGTGTCTAATTTGAAGTCCTTTTATAAGCGATGGGAGGCTGAGCTGGAGGCCCAGAGTGTCGCTGCAGAATTACAATATTTACAGGATTCTTTGGACAGTTCTAAATTAGCCTGGCTATCGGCTCAGAGAGAATGGAAAGATTACCTAATGGAAAAGACTCAACATAGACTCCTTTTCTCTTCCCAATGCTTTTATGCTACTGGTGATAGGCCGGGGACATACCTGGCTTCCCTAGCACGGGGTGATAGAACTAATAGTGTTGTGGTTGAGATTGTGTCCTCTGATGGAGTTCCTCTGACACAGAAAAAATACAATATGAGAGTGCGCTTTTCAAATCCAATGTAGATTTTATTATATTAAATTTTTTTTAAAAATTATTATTGTATACACACAATTTATATAATATAATATCTGCCGGCCGGCTACATAAAAAACTTATTTCCAATGTAATATAAAAGATACTATTATATATTCATAAACTTGCTTTCAAAAAACAAATCCTAAGTACTTAGATTCTCATTGTGCTGAGTTCTTATCCAAAAAAAAACTCCAATCACTTTTCTCAAGTCACTCTGCCCAAGTCCATATATGTATAGGAATGTTTAGCAACTTATTGCACCAATTGTATTTGTTAGCAATCTGTTGAGCAAATTTAGACGCCAAGCAGGTGGTTAATAGTAATCTAAACCACAGCCTTCCTCACGGCTGAACAGTTCCATTTAGGCAGTTCATAAATTGATTTTGTTACAGCTGTAACTAAATGGAAATACTATGTATCAGTTTAAAATTGTATACCGTACAGAATGCCTCTGTTGTCCAGCTTGAAAGCATGCATACGGCGTCCCTCCTGGTTAGTGTCTCTCGTCACTGTCCGTTTTCTCTGGAGGGGAGTCACTTTATATGTCAATCGCCGTTCTTATCCTCCCGGCGCCTGGCCGTACGGCTGGTATTTTTCCTCGTCAGCCTTGCTGGAGGTTCGTGGACTGATGTCGGCAGAGAAGGCACACACTACCCCTAACCTGTGGGGTGTTTGTAATCGCCGACCAGCTGATGTGCAGAATGCTGCGGTCTGTGTGAGAGTGTCTGACAGACGCGTTTCCCCGCCTACTCGAGAGCATCGGCGGCTTCCTCAGTGTCAATATCCCTACTCTCTGCTACCTCCTTTAAATAGCCATGTAAATGATATACACATGTGCAATAAGCCCATTTCACTGATTTTCTTACTTGTTAACCATATGCTACCCTATTAGTGTGTATTCACTCATCATATATTATGCATACCTGCAGCAAAACAATTATTTAATTGCTTTCTTTAGAGTCACAATATTAGTCACAATATTAGAATTACATTTATATAGAAGAGCCATTGTATATAAATACCACTACATATAAATAAATAATAATAATAATAATAATAATAATTGTCTAAATGAATAAAATATTTAAATATTTAGATAAAACTAGAGACACGCATACATGTAATTGGGATCACTATCTCTAAACATAAATAGAAATAAATATAAATATAAATAAAAATAAAATAAAAATAAAAATAAATATAAATAAAAATAAAATAAAATAAAAATAAATATAAAAATAAATAAATATAAAAATAAATAAAAATAAAAATAAAAATAAATATAAAAATAAAAATAAATAAATAAACAAACACAATATCGGCCACTATTACTGTTTATCTACATCAGGCTTAAATTTTTTACCATAATTATATAGCGACGCCTGATATGTGTCTCATAATTGCGATCAAAATCTTATATACATGTGTATTCATCTCATATTTAATATAATACACATATGTGTAGCTAACCAATTATTCATACCGTTGTCACCCTGATACCACCAATAGCAGACCGATATACTCATATAATAACCATACACATATATACACAAGGAGATTTATTTTATTTTTCCCATTCCAGATATCATCATATTTTCTAATATTCCCCAAAAAGTACATTTTAGAACACACAAAAAAAACCTAAATTTTTCTTCTAACCCATAATTATCATGAATATAATGAATTAGCATACCAAATGTAACTATAGATAATATCTATTGCATATTTTGTTCAGATTACTTATCATGATTTTATAAGCTATTTATATGTCAATGGACTACAAGAACTATATATACATCCTAAGAGGGGACCGCATATAATATATGCCTCTCTATACCCCATTTAATTCCACAGTATCATTGAGGCCCAATGGAACCATAGTGTCCATTCTAAATATCCAATAAGCTTCTCGCCTGCGAAGCCTATTGAATCGGTCTCCTCCTCTATTTGTCATTTTTGTTTGTTCAATACCTATCATGGTCATATTTTCCCATTTCCCATTTTGGCATTGTATAACATGGTCTGATAGGGGATGTTTTGCCCCTTTCATTATATTCCTCCTATGCTCCATATATCTTATATGCAAAGTTCTTGTAGTTCGCCCGACATATTGTTTTCCGCATTGACATGAGATTAAATAAATAACGTACGTGGACATGCAGTTAATGAAATCTTTAATAGCAAAGGACTCCCTTGTTATAAAGGACTGAAAGCTAATACTCTTTCTGGGTATATTGTTACATGACTGACAGTTACTTTTTCCACACTTATGATATCCTAGTGGCCTCACAGGGAGCCAAGTACTAGGGATATCTGAACTAGATTTCTTCCCTTTCACAAAGTGACTTGGCACTAAGATTTTATGCAGATTACCCGCTTTTCTAAAAATGGTACCCCCTGTTGGATTGATGTATGGTTTTAATACATCATCCAAAAGTAATAATGAAGTGTTTTTCTTTATAACCTGACTAATTCTATGCGCACTGCTGTTATATTGTGTGATGAAGGCTAGACTTCTATCTTTCTTATTTTCACTTCTTACTTCTACCGATTTTGGCCTAAGTAATGTATCTCTTTCCATTTTCTCCACCTCTGAGTAGGCTTTATCCAACAATTTTTGTGGGTAGCCCTGTTCGGAGAATGATTCCATAAGTTTTTTTGCTTGAACCTGATATGAGAGAACAGACGTGCAATTACGTCTTAATCTGACAAACTGACCCCTGGGGATGTTGTCCTTCCAACACTGCTTATGGGAGCTTTTATAATTTAAATATCTGTTTTGATCCACTTCCTTGATATGAGTTTTTGTGACCAAAGTGTCATTCTCAATAGATAGCTCTATATCCAAAAAACTAATATTTGTGGTGCTATAGTGAGATGTGAAATTAAGTCCATATTCATTATTATTCAAACTGCTGGTGAAACTGTGAAGTGTTTCTAACGTGCCACCCCAAACAATAAATAAATCATCTATAAAATGGCCATAGTAGACCAAATCCGCCCCGAGCCCCCCCCCCCCCCCACATGTTCGTCCTCAAAGGCTCCCATGTAGAGGTTAGCGAAGCTCGGAGCGAATCTGGCCCCCATAGCCGCACCACGTGTCTGTAAATAATACTGAGTGTCGAACATAAAATAATTATGTGATAATATGAATTTTATCGCCTCCACCACAAAGACACGTAGAGAGTCCGAGAGATTACCTTGCTTCAAATAGTGGTCTACCACAGAAACCCCTTTTAAATGTGGTATGTTTGAATATAGTGCCTCTACGTCGCACGTAACTAGATAATAATGTTTCTTCCATATAATTTTATTTATGAGGTTTAAAAAATGCTGTGTGTCCTTTATATGCGACCTTAGACCCTCCACATGTCCATGCAGGTGATGATCGACAAAAAATGATAAGTTGTTGGTCAGTGACCCGACACCAGAAATTATAGGTCGCCCCGGTGGATTGATGAGTGTCTTGTGAATTTTAGGTAAAACATAAAATGTGGGTGTAATAGGGTGTGCACAAAGTAAAAAATCAAATATTTCCTTGGATATAGAGCCATCTTCCATGGCCTGATCAAGTAATCCCATATATTGTTTTTGGAATAGGGCGGTGGGGTTTGCATCCATTTTAACATAGAATTTTGTATCCACCAATTGTCTAGAGCATTCTGAGATATAATCCTCCGTATCCAAGACTACAATCCCACCGCCCTTATCCGCTGATTTTATTATGATTGATGAATCCCCCCGCAGTGATTTCATGGCCATACGCTCCCCAGGGGTCAGGTTGTCCCAATATCTCCCATCATCCGACTTCTCACAGATATCCCTAAATTTGGCAAGTGTGGATTTGTAAAAACTATCCACAAAAGGACCCTTATATGATAAAGGGTAAAAATCGGTTTTCTTTTTAAACTTATTTATCCTTACATCAAATATTGGGATTGCTGTCTCTGAATCACCTCCATCCATAGCCCCCTCCTGTCCCAAGCACTCGAGGATCTCCCTTACATGATCATCATCCGCATCAAGTACTATAGGAACCTCATCACTTTGGTTCTTTTTTAGACCTTTAAGTGCGAAGTATCTTTTTCTACTTAGTGTGCGGGTATAACGGTTTAGATCCACGAATAGTTGGAACAGGTTTGGCTTAGCCGCAGGTGCATAATTAAGGCCTTTTTCAAGCAATACTATTTCCTCCTCTGTTAGAATTCTTTTAGATAGATTAAATATACCTTTCCTTTTTCCGCCTTTGGTTATCTTCTGCACGGTGTTTTGAGTCTGTTTTCTTCCTCTCCCTCCTCTACATCCTCTGCCTCTCTGTTTCTTCCTCTCTTTTTCTGGTAGTTGGCTGTGTGCCACATGTTGTATCCCTGGCGTCTGTCTAAAAAACCATGATTACCTGGTGTAGAGTCCTGTTCATCTTCAGTTTCAGAGGGCCTAACTTTTCTGCTGGCGGAATTCTCCTTTCTAGATTCATCTAATACCTGGTACCTATTTTTATGCGTGTAATCTGTTCTCTTATTATACATTGGGGCTCTGGGCCCTAATCTTCCTTCTCCATTATTTCTATCCCATTGTTGAGTTCTATTCTGTCGTCTGAAGGGTATATTCTTCCTATATCCTTCTTTAGGTGTAAATTGATTAAATTGTTTATATTGGCCATATGTATTTGCCTTTTTATAATCACGAGACACACCCTTCTCGTAGTCTGTAACATCTCTTTCCATTTTGTGTTCCTTTCTATCCACTAATGTTTGCTCAAATTCTAATAATTTTTTGTTTACTTTGGAATCTCTCTCCTTAAATTCATCCAATTTTTCATATCCCTTTAATGTCAAATGTACTTTTTCAATTTCCGCTTGTAACTCTTGTACTTTTTGTTCCCTGTACTTAATAAGTAATAACATGAGTTGTTTAGAACAATTATCTAATGTGGTATTCCATTGATCCGTAAAGGTCCTATCTTCCTTGAAGGTGGATTCCTTCAGGATTCTAAGACTTCTAGGGATAAGGCCCCCATCTACATATTTTTGTAGTGATATCTGGTCCCACCAGTGCTTGGTCTCAGAGACACATAGGTTCTCCAATTTATTGAACCACCCATGCATCTCTGCGACCGCCCCAGTGCTTTCTTCTCTATTGATGGTAATTTTCCCTTTTAAATATAAATCTCTTCTCTCAAGTCTGTTAGTTATGCACATTAATTGTGCCATAGTTACTATACCCAAATATGATTATCCTTAAACAATTGTATGCGTGTCTCTATGAAAACACAACTTAATATACTTAATATACTTAAAACACTTTAGCTCTTCAATTGTGATCTCTAATCCACAATCAATTGCAGCTGCCTGGATGACCAAGACTAGGAACCAACAACACAATATTCCTGGCGCTGCAATTGTCGGTTTTGAAAGCAGCTCTCTCTGGGGTACTAGGTCATTTACCCCAATATAGACCAGAAAAAATACAATATGAGAGTGCGCTTTTCAAATCCAATGTAGATTTTATTATATTAAATTTTTTTTAAAAATTATTATTGTATACACACAATTTATATAATATAATATCTGCCGGCCGGCTACATAAAAAACTTATTTCCAATGTAATATAAAAGATACTATTATATATTCATAAACTTGCTTTCAAAAAACAAATCCTAAGTACTTAGATTCTCATTGTGCTGAGTTCTTATCCAAAAAAAACTCCAATCACTTTTCTCAAGTCACTCTGCCCAAGTCCATATATGTATAGGAATGTTTAGCAACTTATTGCACCAATTGTATTTGTTAGCAATCTGTTGAGCAAATTTAGACGCCAAGCAGGTGGTTAATAGTAATCTAAACCACAGCCTTCCTCACGGCTGAACAGTTCCATTTAGGCAGTTCATAAATTGATTTTGTTACAGCTGTAACTAAATGGAAATACTATGTATCAGTTTAAAATTGTATACCGTACAGAATGCCTCTGTTGTCCAGCTTGAAAGCATGCATACGGCGTCCCTCCTGGTTAGTGTCTCTCGTCACTGTCCGTTTTCTCTGGAGGGGAGTCACTTTATATGTCAATCGCCGTTCTTATCCTCCCGGCGCCTGGCCGTACGGCTGGTATTTTTCCTCGTCAGCCTTGCTGGAGGTTCGTGGACTGATGTCGGCAGAGAAGGCACACACTACCCCTAACCTGTGGGGTGTTTGTAATCGCCGACCAGCTGATGTGCAGAATGCTGCGGTCTGTGTGAGAGTGTCTGACAGACGCGTTTCCCCGCCTACTCGAGAGCATCGGCGGCTTCCTCAGTGTCAATATCCCTACTCTCTGCTACCTCCTTTAAATAGCCATGTAAATGATATACACATGTGCAATAAGCCCATTTCACTGATTTTCTTACTTGTTAACCATATGCTACCCTATTAGTGTGTATTCACTCATCATATATTATGCATACCTGCAGCAAAACAATTATTTAATTGCTTTCTTTAGAGTCACAATATTAGTCACAATATTAGAATTACATTTATATAGAAGAGCCATTGTATATAAATACCACTACATATAAATAATAATAATAATAATAATAATAATTGTCTAAATGAATAAAATATTTAAATATTTTGGATTAGAGATCACAATTGAAGAGCTAAAGTGTTTTAAGTATATTAAGTATATTAAGTTGTGTTTTCATAGAGACACGCATACAATTGTTTAAGGATAATCATATTTGGGTATAGTAACTATGGCACAATTAATGTGCATAACTAACAGACTTGAGAGAAGAGATTTATATTTAAAAGGGAAAATTACCATCAATAGAGAAGAAAGCACTGGGGCGGTCGCAGAGATGCATGGGTGGTTCAATAAATTGGAGAACCTATGTGTCTCTGAGACCAAGCACTGGTGGGACCAGATATCACTACAAAAATATGTAGATGGGGGCCTTATCCCTAGAGGTCTTAGAATCCTGAAGGAATCCACCTTCAAGGAAGATAGGACCTTTACGGATCAATGGAATACCACATTAGATAATTGTTCTAAACAACTCATGTTATTACTTATTAAGTACAGGGAACAAAAAGTACAAGAGTTACAAGCGGAAATTGAAAAAGTACATTTGACATTAAAGGGATATGAAAAATTGGATGAATTTAAGGAGAGAGATTCCAAAGTAAACAAAAAATTATTAGAATTTGAGCAAACATTAGTGGATAGAAAGGAACACAAAATGGAAAGAGATGTTACAGACTACGAGAAGGGTGTGTCTCGTGATTATAAAAAGGCAAATACATATGGCCAATATAAACAATTTAATCAATTTACACCTAAAGAAGGATATAGGAAGAATATACCCTTCAGACGACAGAATAGAACTCAACAATGGGATAGAAATAATGGAGAAGGAAGATTAGGGCCCAGAGCCCCAATGTATAATAAGAGAACAGATTACACGCATAAAAATAGGTACCAGGTATTAGATGAATCTAGAAAGGAGAATTCCGCCAGCAGAAAAGTTAGGCCCTCTGAAACTGAAGATGAACAGGACTCTACACCAGGTAATCATGGTTTTTTAGACAGACGCCAGGGATACAACATGTGGCACACAGCCAACTACCAGAAAAAGAGAGGAAGAAACAGAGAGGCAGAGGATGTAGAGGAGGGAGAGGAAGAAAACAGACTCAAAACACCGTGCAGAAGATAACCAAAGGCGGAAAAAGGAAAGGTATATTTAATCTATCTAAAAGAATTCTAACAGAGGAGGAAATAGTATTGCTTGAAAAAGGCCTTAATTATGCACCTGCGGCTAAGCCAAACCTGTTCCAACTATTCGTGGATCTAAACCGTTATACCCGCACACTAAGTAGAAAAAGATACTTCGCACTTAAAGGTCTAAAAAAGAACCAAAGTGATGAGGTTCCTATAGTACTTGATGCGGATGATGATCATGTAAGGGAGATCCTCGAGTGCTTGGGACAGGAGGGGGCTATGGATGGAGGTGATTCAGAGACAGCAATCCCAATATTTGATGTAAGGATAAATAAGTTTAAAAAGAAAACCGATTTTTACCCTTTATCATATAAGGGTCCTTTTGTGGATAGTTTTTACAAATCCACACTTGCCAAATTTAGGGATATCTGTGAGAAGTCGGATGATGGGAGATATTGGGACAACCTGACCCCTGGGGAGCGTATGGCCATGAAATCACTGCGGGGGGATTCATCAATCATAATAAAATCAGCGGATAAGGGCGGTGGGATTGTAGTCTTGGATACGGAGGATTATATCTCAGAATGCTCTAGACAATTGGTGGATACAAAATTCTATGTTAAAATGGATGCAAACCCCACCGCCCTATTCCAAAAACAATATATGGGATTACTTGATCAGGCCATGGAAGATGGCTCTATATCCAAGGAAATATTTGATTTTTTACTTTGTGCACACCCTATTACACCCACATTTTATGTTTTACCTAAAATTCACAAGACACTCATCAATCCACCGGGGCGACCTATAATTTCTGGTGTCGGGTCACTGACCAACAACTTATCATTTTTTGTCGATCATCACCTGCATGGACACGTGGAGGGTCTAAGGTCGCATATAAAGGACACACAGCATTTTTTAAACCTCATAAATAAAATTATATGGAAGAAACATTATTATCTAGTTACGTGCGACGTAGAGGCACTATATTCAAACATACCACATTTAAAAGGGGTTTCTGTGGTAGACCACTATTTGAAGCAAGGTAATCTCTCGGACTCTCTACGTGTCTTTGTGGTGGAGGCGATAAAATTCATATTATCACATAATTATTTTATGTTCGACACTCAGTATTATTTACAGACACGTGGTGCGGCTATGGGGGCCAGATTCGCTCCGAGCTTCGCTAACCTCTACATGGGAGCCTTTGAGGACGAACATGTGTGGGGGGGGGGGGGGGCTCGGGGCGGATTTGGTCTACTATGGCCGTTTTATAGATGATTTATTTATTGTTTGGGGTGGCACGTTAGAAACACTTCACAGTTTCACCAGCAGTTTGAACAATAATGAATATGGACTTAATTTCACATCTCACTATAGCACCACAAATATTAGTTTTTTGGATATAGAGCTATCTATTGAGAATGACACTTTGGTCACAAAAACTCATATCAAGGAAGTGGATCAAAACAGATATTTAAATTATAAAAGCTCCCATAAGCAGTGTTGGAAGGACAACATCCCCAGGGGTCAGTTTGTCAGATTAAGACGTAATTGCACGTCTGTTCTCTCATATCAGGTTCAAGCAAAAAAACTTATGGAATCATTCTCCGAACAGGGCTACCCACAAAAATTGTTGGATAAAGCCTACTCAGAGGTGGAGAAAATGGAAAGAGATACATTACTTAGGCCAAAATCGGTAGAAGTAAGAAGTGAAAATAAGAAAGATAGAAGTCTAGCCTTCATCACACAATATAACAGCAGTGCGCATAGAATTAGTCAGGTTATAAAGAAAAACACTTCATTATTACTTTTGGATGATGTATTAAAACCATACATCAATCCAACTGTTATGCACACCAGTGCCTGCAGGAAAGTACTAGTGTCAGAACTGTTATGCACTCCAGTGTCTGCAGGAATGTACTGGTGTTTGAACTGTTATGCAAAACAAATGGACTCACAGACAAACTGGGGAATATGACATAACGTACACAGAAGGTGATAGGGTAACAAAATACACACACAGTGAACAGAGAAGCCCAGAGGCTAAGGAACTGGGTATCTCCCTTGTATTAGAACTGCTCAGATGTAAAAAGCAAGATGTTGTGTTTTAATACGTAGAGAACCCGAAATGCTGTTGCTAAGGGCAACAGCAAAACCCTAAAGGGTTACCAACGGGTGTGGCAGTAAACTCCTTGGTCAGAGATGGAATGATAGACACAAGGAGAGCCTCCACAATCCTGATTCTCACTTGCAGTGCACAGGTTTAAGCTTACTGCCACTAAACTGACCCCTGACACCTAGCACAGTGAGACAGGATTAGACAGGCAAGTGTTAGAATACAGCCGCAAACTTGCTAAGTTCACAGAGTAATAACAGAACCCCAGCAAGCTAAACGACTGACTCCAGTCTTACTGCTAGGTCTGGATTGGCAGAGTGTAATACCAAATCCCCAGGCCTATTTGCAGTAAGCAACAAACAAATACAAAGCTACACAGTACTGGCTAACTTTCATGAACTGACTAACCAACAGAGATTCAGCAGCATCTGCTTACCCTGAAAAGAGGCCTTATAAAGCAGGTGCTGTCCACGCCCCACTCAGACCTCACAGACTGTGAGCACAAAAACCAGCACCGGATCCCCTGCCGTGCAGAGAGCCTATAACCACTGCACAGCAAAAGACCCGAACCGGAGTATCAGCTGCGCTCAGGTTACTCCACTAGCACTTGTCTCCCGGTTGCCATGACGACGTGGCAGCACAGGGCAGGAGACCCTAACAGTACCCCCCCTCTGACGAGGGGTCAAAGAACCCCTACCACCGGGTTTATCGGGGAACTGCGAGAAGAAAGAGCGTATCAGTCTAGGGGCATGAAGATCACAACTGCGCACCCACGACCGCTCCTCCGGGCCATACCCCTTCCAGTGCACCAAAAATGACAGCCAACCCCGAACCACCTTGGAGTCAAGAATCCTTTCAACAACAAACTCCCTCTGGCCACGTATCAGAAGAGGGGAAGGTCTTCCACTGGAAGAAGGATTACTAATCGCCCGTTTTAAAAGGGAACAATGAAATGTTTTATTGATACCCAAAGAACGGGGCAGATCTAACTGAAATGCCACCGGATTGATAACCCTGGTGATCTTATAAGGGCCGATGAACCGGGGCCCTAACTTATGAGATGGCTGTCTCAACTTCAAATTCTTGGTAGACAACCAGACGAAGTCTCCTAATTTGAAGCTGCAGGGTCTTTTCCGCTTATCAAAAACCCTTTTGGTCACTAATGACACAGACACAAGGGCTTTCATCACTTTCCGCCAAATACCTCTAAGGACCGAAACCACAGAGGAACCACCAGGCGTGGAGTCCAGGGGGTCAAAAGAATTGGCCTTAGGATGATGCCCATACACACAAAGGAAGGGAGAGATCCCTGTAGCAGAGTGAGCCGCGTTGTTATAGGCAAACTCCGCCATGGACAGATGAGCAACCCAGTCAGTCTGACACTTGGAGACATAACACCTGAGGAACTGCTCCAAGGACTGGTTCACCCTTTCAGTCTGCCCATTAGACTGCGGATGGTAGCCTGACGACAAGCTGACAGAAATCTGGAGATCGGAACAAAATGCCCTCCAGAATTTGGCCACAAACTGGGATCCGCGGTCAGAGACCACATCAAGTGGCAACCCGTGGAGACGCACAACATGCAGCATAAATAATTCAGACAGGCGTCTGGCTGATGGCAGCCCAACCAGTGGAACGAAGTGCGCCATCTTCGAAAACCTGTCAACGACAACCCAGATGGCTGTCATCCCCGAGGATTTGGGCAAGTCCACCACAAAATCCATTGAAATGTGGGTCCATGGCTTAGATGGGATAGAGAGTGGATGTAATGGGCCAACAGGAACCCCTCTAGGAGTCTTATTTCGGGCACAGATGTCACATGCCCGAACCCACTGATCCACATCCTTAGCCACCGAGGGCCACCACACCGCCCTAGATAGCAACTCCCGAGTTCTGGCAATACCCGGGTGACCTGCCGACTTCTTGGCATGGAATTCCAGGAACACTCGCTGTCTTAACCTAGGAGGCACAAACAAAAGACCTACCGGAAGGTCTGGAGGAGCCTGCTCCTGTGCTCTAAGGACTAATGATAAGAGGTCCTGGGTAATGCCCACTTTAATACATGATGGGGAAACAATGGGCAACGGCTCCTCGGTGGTCTCCTGGATTGGAGCAAAACTCCGCGAGAGCGCATCAGCCTTGATGTTTTTTGACCCAGGGCGATATGTTATCAAAAAATTAAAGCGAGCAAAAAACAAAGCCCATCGTGCCTGCCTGGCATTGAGACACTTCGCTGACTCTAAATATGCCAGATTCTTATGGTCAGTGAGAATTGAGACCACAAACTTAGCCCCCTCAAGCCAGTGTCTCCACTCCTCGAGTGCATCCTTAATAGCCAACAATTCCCGGTTACCCACGTCATAATTCATCTCGGCAGGCGAAAATTTACGGGAAAAGTAAGCACAGGGATGAAGGCGATTATCAGACACTCCCATCTGAGAAAGCACTGCCCCAATACCCATCTCAGAGGCATCCACCTCCACCACAAAAGGACGCTCTGGATCTGGGTGTCGCAGCACCTTGGCCGAAACAAATGCCCTTTTGAGACGGGCAAAAGCCGCTTTAGCCTCACAAGACCAGTGAGCAACATCCGCCCCTTTCTTAGTGAGTGCCACCAAGGGCGCCACTATAGACGAAAATCCAGCGATAAATCGTCTATAAAAATTCGCAAAGCCCAGGAAACGCTGAAGCGCCTTCAAACTAGTGGGCTGCACCCAATCCAGGACTGCCTGTACCTTGGAACCCTCCATTTGGAAACCTTCTGGGGAGATAATATATCCTAGAAATGCGATTTGCTGAACTTCAAATTCGCACTTCTCCAGCTTCGCCCCAAGCCGGTGGTCTCTGAGTTTCTGGAGGACTAAGCGTACATGCTTCCGATGTTCCTCCAGGGAATGGGAGAAGATTAGGATGTCATCTAAGTATACAACTAAGAATCTATCCAAATATTCCCTGAGCACATCATTCATGAAATCCTGGAAGACTGCCGGGGCATTACAGAGCCCAAAAGGCATCACCAAATATTCATAATGCCCTGAGTGGGTATTAAAGGCAGTCTTCCATTCATCCCCCTCTCTTATTCGGATTAGATTGTACGCACCGCGTAGGTCAATCTTAGAAAAAATGGTGGCAGTACGAAGCTGGTCAAACAAGACCGAAATGAGAGGCAGTGGGTATGAGTTTTTAATTGTGATACGGTTCAATTCCCTGAAGTCGATGCAGGGTCGCAACGAACCGTCCTTTTTACCCACGAAGAAGAACCCCGACCCAACTGGAGACTGTGAAGGTCTGATAAATCCCTTAGCCAAGTTCTCCTGAATGTACTCTGCCATAGCCTGAGTCTCAGGACGTGACAGGGAGTACAACCTGCTCTTGGGAAGCTTAGCATTTGGCAACAAATCAATGGCACAGTCATAGGGGCGATGGGGAGGTAGTACCTCTGCAACTTTTTTGGAGAACACGTCCGCAAAATCTGCATAACACCCTGGCAATCCTGGCAAACTTAGCTGCGAGAGCCTGACTGGAAGGCTCAAGCAACTCCTGAAACAATCAGTACCCCAACTAAGAATCTCCCCAGAGACCCAGTCAAATTGAGGATTGTGGGCCCTTAACCAGGGTAACCCCAACACCAATGGGGCAAAAGTACAGACAGTCACATAAAAGGACAATTTTTCAGAGTGTGTGGCTCCAATAAACAAAGAAATCTGGCTAGTGCAAGAGGTAATTTTACCTTGGGATAATGGTTCCCCGTTTAACCCACAAATCTCAATTTCCGATGCCAAGGGTACTAAGGGAACAGAGTGTTTTAGGGCGAATTGGCGGTCCATAAAAACCCCGTCGGCCCCACTGTCCACAAAGGCCTCAGTCTTGACAGTTTGACCGAGGATCTTCAAGGTCACCGGAATGATAAAAGTCTTCTTGGGAAATTCTGACTTCTGGCCTGACAGGATATTTCCCATCACCCTCAGGCCCTGAAGTTTTCCGGCTTTTCTGGGCATGATACTACCACATGACCTTTATTCCCACAGTACAAACACAACCCCTGCTGTCTCCTCCGCGTCTTCTCACGCGAGGAGAGGCGGGTAGCCCCAATCTGCATAGGCTCCTCAGAAAAATCCTCAGAGTCTGAGGTTCCCTTTGGAAGGAAGGAAATCTCAGTCTCCCTTTCAAGCCTACGCTCTCTCAGCCGTCTATCCACCCGGATGGATAACTGCATGAGCTGATCCAAGCTATCAGGCAAGGGATATTGTACCAGTTGGTCCTTTATCTGGTTAGAAAGACCTCTTCGGTACTGGTGTCTCAGGGCTGGGTCATTCCACTGGGTATCATGGGCCAACCTCCGAAACTCCATACAGTAAACCTCAACTGGCCTTCGCCCTTGCTTAAGGATCGAAATCTGAGCCTCGGCTGAGGCCGTCTTGTCAGGGTCATCATACAACATGCCCAGTGCCGTAAAAAAAACATCAACACTTTTAAGCGACGGACAGTCAGGCTGCAACCCATATGCCCAGACCTGTGGGTCTCCTTGTAGCAAGGAAATCACTATGCCCACCCGCTGAATCTCCGACCCAGAAGACTGAGGCCTAAGCCGGAAGTATAGCTTGCAGCTCTCCTTGAAACAAAAGAACTGCGAGCGATCTCCAGAAAAACGATCCGGGAGATTTACTTTTGGCTCCTTAACCCCTGCAGGTGCTGCTGCTGCGGGAGCTCCGCCAGCAGCCTGGGAGGTGTGCATTTTAATGGACAAATCATTAAATTGTCGAGTCAGGACCTGCACCTGATCGACCACCTGTTGCAACGTATTTTGAGGGGTATGCTCCATATTCCCACAAAATTTCAACAGGAGTATTAGGCTGCTGAATATGTTATGCACACCAGTGCCTGCAGGAAAGTACTAGTGTCAGAACTGTTATGCACTCCAGTGTCTGCAGGAATGTACTGGTGTTTGAACTGTTATGCAAAACAAATGGACTCACAGACAAACTGGGGAATATGACATAACGTACACAGAAGGTGATAGGGTAACAAAATACACACACAGTGAACAGAGAAGCCCAGAGGCTAAGGAACTGGGTATCTCCCTTGTATTAGAACTGCTCAGATGTAAAAAGCAAGATGTTGTGTTTTAATACGTAGAGAACCCGAAATGCTGTTGCTAAGGGCAACAGCAAAACCCTAAAGGGTTACCAACGGGTGTGGCAGTAAACTCCTTGGTCAGAGATGGAATGATAGACACAAGGAGAGCCTCCACAATCCTGATTCTCACTTGCAGTGCACAGGTTTAAGCTTACTGCCACTAAACTGACCCCTGACACCTAGCACAGTGAGACAGGATTAGACAGGCAAGTGTTAGAATACAGCCGCAAACTTGCTAAGTTCACAGAGTAATAACAGAACCCCAGCAAGCTAAACGACTGACTCCAGTCTTACTGCTAGGTCTGGATTGGCAGAGTGTAATACCAAATCCCCAGGCCTATTTGCAGTAAGCAACAAACAAATACAAAGCTACACAGTACTGGCTAACTTTCATGAACTGACTAACCAACAGAGATTCAGCAGCATCTGCTTACCCTGAAAAGAGGCCTTATAAAGCAGGTGCTGTCCACGCCCCACTCAGACCTCACAGACTGTGAGCACAAAAACCAGCACCGGATCCCCTGCCGTGCACAGAGCCTATAACCACTGCACAGCAAAAGACCCGAACCGGAGTATCAGCTGCGCTCAGGTTACTCCACTAGCACTTGTCTCCCGGTTGCCATGACGACGTGGCAGCACAGGGCAGGAGACCCTAACACCAACAGGGGGTACCATTTTTAGAAAAGCGGATAATCTGCATAAAATCTTAGTGCCAAGTCACTTTGTGAAAGGGAAGAAATCTAGTTCAGATATACCTAGTACTTGGCTCCCTGTGAGGCCACTAGGATATCATAAGTGTGGAAAAAGTAACTGTCAGTCATGTAACAATATACCCAGAAAGAGTATTAGCTTTCAGTCCTTTATAACAAGGGAGTCCTTTGCTATTAAAGATTTCATTGGTCCTGCGGTGGGCTAGCTTAAGGAAGAGAGACTTACCATCTGCTTACTGCACCAGCACTTTAACCAAGTCACTGTCTCCCAGCTCCAGTTGCACATATATGTATTGTATCGTGTCCATTAAGTTTGCATTTTTTAATTTTTTAAACTTTATTCAATGTTGTGTATGTATGTTCAATAAAATGTATTTTACTTCATACATCCACTAGACCTCATTTATATATTCCCTTAGTAATATAAGGGTACATCTTACGGACTCAGCGCCAATACCACTGCACATTTTTTGTATTCATTGAGTATTCAGGGATTTTGTGTTTGTCCCTATCCGTGTTGTTAGTAAGGCTGCTTTGTCTGCTTTCATTGCGCAACCCTTGTGAATGCACATCCGTTTTTTTGTGTATTAAAGATTTCATTAACTGCATGTCCACGTACGTTATTTATTTAATCTCATGTCAATGCGGAAAACAATATGTCGGGCGAACTACAAGAACTTTGCATATAAGATATATGGAGCATAGGAGGAATATAATGAAAGGGGCAAAACATCCCCTATCAGACCATGTTATACAATGCCAAAATGGGAAATGGGAAAATATGACCATGATAGGTATTGAACAAACAAAAATGACAAATAGAGGAGGAGACCGATTCAATAGGCTTCGCAGGCGAGAAGCTTATTGGATATTTAGAATGGACACTATGGTTCCATTGGGCCTCAATGATACTGTGGAATTAAATGGGGTATAGAGAGGCATATATTATATGCGGTCCCCTCTTAGGATGTATATATAGTTCTTGTAGTCCATTGACATATAAATAGCTTATAAAATCATGATAAGTAATCTGAACAAAATATGCAATAGATATTATCTATAGTTACATTTGGTATGCTAATTCATTATATTCATGATAATTATGGGTTAGAAGAAAAATTTAGGTTTTTTTTGTGTGTTCTAAAATGTACTTTTTGGGGAATATTAGAAAATATGATGATATCTGGAATGGGAAAAATAAAATAAATCTCCTTGTGTATATATGTGTATGGTTATTATATGAGTATATCGGTCTGCTATTGGTGGTATCAGGGTGACAACGGTATGAATAATTGGTTAGCTACACATATGTGTATTATATTAAATATGAGATGAATACACATGTATATAAGATTTTGATCGCAATTATGAGACACATATCAGGCGTCGCTATATAATTATGGTAAAAAATTTAAGCCTGATGTAGATAAACAGTAATAGTGGCCGATATTGTGTTTGTTTATTTATTTATTTTTATTTTTATATTTATTTTTATTTTTATTTATTTTTATATTTATTTATATTTATATTTATTTTTATTTTATTTTATTTTATTTTTATTTTTATTTATTTTTATTTTTATTTTTATTTATATTTATTTTTATTTTTATTTTTATTTTATTTTTATTTATATTTATATTTATTTCTATTTATGTTTAGAGATAGTGATCCCAATTACATGTATGCGTGTCTCTAGTTTTATCTAAATATTTAAATATTTTATTCATTTAGACAATTATTATTATTATTATTATTTATTTATATGTAGTGGTATTTATATACAATGGCTCTTCTATATAAATGTAATTCTAATATTGTGACTAATATTGTGACTCTAAAGAAAGCAATTAAATAATTGTTTTGCTGCAGGTATGCATAATATATGATGAGTGAATACACACTAATAGGGTAGCATATGGTTAACAAGTAAGAAAATCAGTGAAATGGGCTTATTGCACATGTGTATATCATTTACATGGCTATTTAAAGGAGGTAGCAGAGAGTAGGGATATTGACACTGAGGAAGCCGCCGATGCTCTCGAGTAGGCGGGGAAACGCGTCTGTCAGACACTCTCACACAGACCGCAGCATTCTGCACATCAGCTGGTCGGCGATTACAAACACCCCACAGGTTAGGGGTAGTGTGTGCCTTCTCTGCCGACATCAGTCCACGAACCTCCAGCAAGGCTGACGAGGAAAAATACCAGCCGTACGGCCAGGCGCCGGGTGGATAAGAACGGCGATTGACATATAAAGTGACTCCCCTCCAGAGAAAACGGACAGTGACGAGAGACACTAACCAGGAGGGACGCCGTATGCATGCTTTCAAGCTGGACAACAGAGGCATTCTGTACGGTATACAATTTTAAACTGATACATAGTATTTCCATTTAGTTACAGCTGTAACAAAATCAATTTATGAACTGCCTAAATGGAACTGTTCAGCCGTGAGGAAGGCTGTGGTTTAGATTACTATTAACCACCTGCTTGGCGTCTAAATTTGCTCAACAGATTGCTAACAAATACAATTGGTGCAATAAGTTGCTAAACATTCCTATACATATATGGACTTGGGCAGAGTGACTTGAGAAAAGTGATTGGAGTTTTTTTTGGATAAGAACTCAGCACAATGAGAATCTAAGTACTTAGGATTTGTTTTTTGAAAGCAAGTTTATGAATATATAATAGTATCTTTTATATTACATTGGAAATAAGTTTTTTATGTAGCCGGCCGGCAGATATTATATTATATAAATTGTGTGTATACAATAATAATTTAAAAAAAAAATTTAATACAATAAAATCTACATTGGATTTGAAAAGCGCACTCTCATATTGTATTTTTTCTGGTCTATATTGGGGTAAATGACCTAGTACCCCAGAGAGAGCTGCTTTCAAAACCGACAATTGCAGCGCCAGGAATATTGTGTTGTTGGTTCCTCTGACACAGACTCCACAGATTGCGTCTGAATTTGTGTCGTATTACAGATGCTTGTACGATTCCAAATTGGACTGTACTCCGTCGCAGCTGGCCGATTATTTAGACAGTGTTCGTTTCCCCACCTTATCCTGTGAGGCTTACGACCTTTTGGAGGTGCCTATCTCACCGGGTACACTATGGCTGACCGGCGGTCTCCTGACTGCCAGTCAGCTTACTGACGCCGGGATCCCGGCGGGGAGGGGCGAGTGCAGCAAGCCCCTTGCGGGCTCGGTGGTGACCTACGGTCGCCACGGGTTCTATTCCCACTCTATGGGTGTCGTGGACACCCACGAGTGGAAATAGTCCCTGTTGGTCGGCATGCCGACCATCGGGATTGTGGGGGTCGGGATGCTGGAGGAGGTCATGTGACCGTCGGTCTCCCGACCGTCGGTCACATGAATACCACCCATTTCACCTGAAGAAATTATGGCCGCTGTTAAGGCCTCCCCTAGTTGTAAAGCCTCTGGTTTGGATGGCATACCTTCTGAGGTCTATAAGCAGCACTTGGATTTCTTCGTCCCTCACCTACTTGAGTTGTATGGCCAAATCTTTGCGCAGGAGTCTCTTCCTCCACCTATGGTGGAGGCAATGATTGTGGTTCTCCCTAAACCTGACAAGGATCCTAAGTTAGTTGAGTCCTGACGCCCTATATCCCTTTTACCCACTGATATTAAGATTGATGGCTAAGGTACTGGCAGGTATATTAAATACAGTTATCTCTCACATATGATAAAGCTAAATATTTATCTTATATAAAACCCTTTATGAGGTCTAAGAACACTGTACGCTATTTACGTATGAAGTACCGTAAGGGTACGCTCGTTGCGTAACAATCGCTTAGCCGTGGTCGAGACGCTCAAGCGTCACGTTCGCTCACGGCCAAGAGATCACAGGCAGGCACGTTATTGGCTGCTGACTAACGTAATGGTTCACTATAGCGTAACGGGCGCTGTATCGGGAGCGGGCTGCTCGAGCGATACAGACGCTCACGAGAATACGCTGTTGGTATCGGGCACACTTATAGGTGAGCGACTACCGTAATGCTACGCTATCAGCGTAGCGGACGCTCGAGACCACGAGGAGATCACGAGCGGCGCAGACGCTCACAATGTTAAACCTTTATATCTAAACCATAAACAATGAAATATGCTGTAAAACCTTAGTGTAGAGATAGGGTGTAGATGCAACACAGTGTAACCTTATTAACTTAAAAGCTGTTTGAGCGTCACCGACGCTCTGAGAATACTTAACACTATAAGAAATACACAGATACCGTGCTTAGGGTCCAACGCCTAATATATATATTATGAATGTTATACTTGCAAAAGAATTAATACAATACAAGTCATACACTACAATATAACATAGACTACCTAACCAGATAACTACACAGGAAATACAATACAATACTATTACGTTTAAGAGAGTATGAGAGAAAGAGAAGAGGAGAGAGAGAGAGAGATATGGCCCATAACATCAAGAAAGACAATATGATTGCGGAGAAAACTTACGCACAAAGGAAACGATCGCATGCGCCTCTGGACATCCAGCTCCTGATTTTCAGCAATGATAACCGTTGAAGAGTGAGAGCTGGATGTGATCGGCTTGTCTATTTATGCCCCACACACAATACAATTCAATGGTCCCTACAATCTCATTGTTCATTGGACACAGGAATTCCTCCTCGCATTATAACAAAAGGTCATAGGTTGATTCATACAGGTGGGCCGTGACTATTTCCAACAGCTCAGGTGGGAGGGAAACTGGGTTTCCCGCCGCATGGATAAGTAAGTGCAAATACAGTAAATGTTCATAAACTTCTTATGTCCATAACTATTCGCACGAGCGATTAATCCGCTTCAAACCAACACCGGAATATTGCTAATTAAAAACTCTTCCGATGGATACTAAACACCACTGTATTACTCCTGTCTGACCCTTCGTATCAAACAAAGGGGGATTTCTCTGTTCATGAACATTCTACATTAACCAAACTTTCAGAATCTATCAAAGGGACCATGATCTACAAAATACATTATATAGTGAAAATATGTAACGATTGAGTCGCACGCTACGAACACATGAACTCTACCGTAAATGCACATACCGCGCGCCCGCGGGTGCCCGCAACAGCGAGTATGCGCACGCACGGGAGAGCGCACGCATGCGCAGCGCAGACCTGTGTGAGGTGCAAATATGGCAGTGTGCATCGTGATATTTTTCTGACTTTGACAGTCCACCCTTTGGCAGTCAACAATAACTGCCACTTCCTAAAACATTTCAAAAAGAGAAAAATATATGTCAGGGGTTAATATATTTACATGGTTGGGTAGGGGAGGAGAGGAGATGGTAGGAAAAGGGTATGACCTAGTGAGATAGCAGAAGCATGTGTGTATGAATCCGTGCTTGGGGGTCATGTATCATCGTGCCGTACGTGTTTTAAATCAAGCTTCGAGGTATTGCGAAGTATACATTTGAATTCCTTCTTATCCCGTGGTACGGGTCTGTGGATGGGCTGTCAAACTTTACCGAGCTCTTTTCGGATTTTGGTTGCAACAAAATGGGGAGCACATTTTAGTTGATGATACATGAATGGGGGAATATGTGATTGCTGATATTTGTGCCTGTATTCCCTATACTATGTGTGTGCTTTACCTGAAGGTTGTAGAGATGAAGAAAAGACATAATTACGGTAAATGCGGTGGTATTCTATGTCAGGTAAATGAACATTTGTCGGTTGAAGTCTTGTTCGGTGTCTGTTGGTTGCAGTCTTCTTTGTGCTTTTGCCCATAAGGTGCGAGCAAAAGCTTTGTCAATGTCCATAGATTTACAAAAGTGTTGGGCTAGCGTAATTTTAAAATTTCTAGGGAAACTGGGGATCTATGGCAAAGTTCATCAAAAATCTGTGTATCAGGTTGTCAAAACTTCTTCTTTAATCCATCCGTTGTCTGTATATCGGCTCATCAAATTCCTCGTCCAAGTGGGTCTTTTTACCTTGGAGAAAACGGAAAAACAGGTGAAAGAAACGGACCGTATATTCGCATTTTCATTACATCATTGTTTCTACCGTCGGGTCATAAATCAAATCCATGGGAATTACAGTTTCCTCACTCCTTAAACTCATCACCCTGGTACTTCGTTTGCACTTCGTTAAAGCCTGACCGCATCTAAATATCAAGCCAATCGTTATGATAACACCTAAGATACATTGGAGAAACTTCCCTACATCCATTATGATTCCTTGAGCCCATTCTCCTAAACCGGAGAACCAATTTCGCGGGTTCAACCATGACACCCAACCAGTCAGCTCATTACTCACAGCAGCAAGGGTGAGATTGTGTCTCCTGCGAAATTCCCACTTCAGTTGGAGAATATCGTCCATCTTTTGGTCTATGACCTCGACCGGGTCCTCGGTACTATTTGTAATATATGTGCAACATTTCACGCCGTACTGCGTTGCCAGTGTGACACAATATCCGCCTGTTACTGCCGTGAGATAATTGAGAATCATTCTATGCTGAACTAGTTCCGTTTTATAAGCTTGAAGTTCTCTTCCAGTGTACCTAAACGTGTCATCATACATTTCTGTGATATTGTCTAACAAATTTGCGAGCGCAGATATGTATTTATAATTCAACACTCCTCTGGCGGTGCGAGTGAAATCTAACGCGATTAGAACCTGAATCCCGGTGGATTCATGGATCATGTCAGAGGCCGGATGCTCTGTTCTTTCTATCAGGTGCCGTTTAACTACGTGCTCGTAATGGGTGTGAGTATAAGGAGCTTGGGCAACACGGTGTATATCTTTCATTTTGGCATGTGATACAGTCATTACTTCAGGCAATACTTTTCCAATATAACACAATCCTTCAGAGTTTGGGGCAAGCCACTTATACGCCTTCCTCCCGCATATGAAATATGCATCATCGGGGAGAACATATGGGACGGAGTAGGACAACCATATTACACATCTTCCATGTGAAATCTCCTAACCCTAATTCTCCCATCTGTCTAGTACACGTATCAGCTTGTACGATATGTGCACAGTATCCTGGTGATACCTCTCCAACTCTCGTAATCCTACTTCCTAGGGTATACCTATATCGGAAAGATTTTCCTCTACTGGCTATGTGGCGTATAAGCTCTGTATCTGTCGGCATTCTATCTGCTCTATATGAAAAGGTCATGGTTTGGTTACTCCATGACACTTCCCAATTTCCCGGTTTTCGGGGATTGGAAATGTTAAAACATATGAGGGATCTATCCACATGATATTGGTGGAGCTTCAAACTAGGAGGACTGGAGATATTAAACCTCCTGTCCACCGGCCTCCCACCACTTAGCTCAAGTACCTCCCCTATCGTTAAAGGAAATGGTACTAGTCCTGATTTGCTATGACCTTGAGGTACTTGAGAGCATACCCAACAATCTGTTTGATTTAACACACTACCCACTAAGGAGTGATAGTCACTCAAGGGATGCCGGTCCATGTGGATATTAAAACTGGATTGGCATTTCTTGATGCACCCATCTTCAACTACATTGTCACAAAGCCTACAGATACAGTTTTCTTCAGCTAACAATCCTTCACAATTCCTTCTATGGTCAATGCTATCGGATCGTTTTCTGATACTCGCCTTTGCTTGTTGATTATGTTGTTCTCGGAAAACTACGCCTCCATCTCTGTCATCAGAACCCATTCCAGAACCTCTCTCGACCTCCATGGTACTCTCGCCGGAACAGACTGCTCTGGTCAACATCATGGTCAACAGGAAAATCCGGATCACAGTCTCTTGGGTCAAGTCCATCTTATAGGAGGAAACCAAGAAGAATGAGAAGGGGGAAAAATAATTTGAGGGAGGGGGGATGGGAAGTGGAGAAAAACAATAAAAGGGAACAGGGAATCGACAACTGCTTTTGATCTTGTGATTCTCAATGCTCAGGTGCCGCCTCAGTCCTCCTGGAACAGACACTCCAGTGATACAACTTCCTCTACCGTCTGTTCCTTATCACGGGACCTCTCTGGATCAGCAACCTTCTTACAGTGGGACGAATGAACCCAAGTCTCTCTCTCGGCAACCTTCAGTGCTGTAGTGCTAGTCAATAAGACTTGGTATGGTCCTACCCATCTGTCAATAAGGCAACCTGAGCGTAGAAAATTCCGTATCATTACATAATCCCCAGGTTCAATGTCATGACAATTACTATCTGGTAAATCAGGAATTACTAACTTCAAATTATCATTTTGATTCCTTAGCTGTTTACTCATATTAACCAGGTACTTTACAGTCACTTCATTGTTACACTTCAAATCATCCTGAGGGTTAATCATGACATGCGGTTGTCGACCAAACAAGATTTCAAAGGGAGACAGATTAAGAGGGGACCTGGGAGTGGTTCTGATGCTGTACAGTACAATGGGTAAAGCTTCTGGCCATGTCAATCCTGTTTCTGCCATAACTTTGCTCAGTTTATTTTTAATAGTGCTGTTCACTCTTTCTACTTTCGCACTCGCCTGTGGACGGTATGGAGTGTGCAGCTTGCTATCAATTCCCATCAACTTACACATTCCTTGAAAGACATCACCTGTAAAATGGGTACCCCTATCACTTTCAATTATTCTAGGGATACCATATCTACATACAAATTCCTGCACAATTTTCTTAGCAGTAAACATAGCGGTATTTGTAGCCGCAGGAAATGCTTCGACCCAATTTGAGAACACATCTATACAAACAAGTACATATTTCAAATTTCGACAAGGGGGTAATTGAATGAAGTCAATCTGTATTACCTGGAAAGGGCCGCCTGCAGGTGGGATATGGGATGGTTCTGTTGGTATTGCCTTTCCGATGTTCTTTCTCAAACAGGTAAGGCATGACATTGCTCTCTTACCTGCATGAGATGAAAATCCTGGGGCGCACCAATATGCTCTTACCAATTTGCACATTCCTTCCTTGCCCAGATGAGTCAGCCCGTGAGCTGCCTCAGCTAAACATGGAAGATATGCTCTGGGGGGCCACCGGTTTACCTTGTCCATCCGTCCAGAGTCCTGAGGACTCCTGGCCATATCCCTTTGCCTTCCAGACTGCCTTTTCCTGTGTGGAACACAAATTTTGCATCTCACACAACTTCTGTGTGTTGATGGTATTAAATACCATCAGTTGTGTGGTGTCAGTCTGTCTGGGGGTACCAGCTGCTAACTTAGCTGCTTCGTCTGCTCGGCTGTTACCAAGTGATACTGGGTCCTGGCTATATGTGTGTGCTTTACACTTGATAACAGCCACTCTGTCGGGTTCCTGTATCGCTGTTAGAAGCCTTTTGATGTGAGCTGCATGCGCTATCGGTGTACCAGCTGCCGTCATGAAATTTCTGAGGCGCCATAGGGCTCCGAAATCATGGACTACCCCGAATGCGTATCTAGAGTCGGTGTAGATATTGGCTGATTTGCCCTTAGCCAATTCACATGCTCTGGTTAGGGCGACCAGTTCAGCAACCTGGGCTGAGTGAGGTGGGCCTAGCGGTTCCGCTTCTATGGTGCCTTGGTCATCTACGACTGCGTATCCGGTACACAAGTCTCCCGAGTCTGACTGTCTATGACAACTACCGTCCGTGTAGAAAGTTAGATCTACATCTTCCAGTGGGTTGTCACTGATGTCAGGCCTTGCGGTAAAATTTTGGGTCAGATATTCTATACAATCATGTGTGTCATCCTTTGTATTAAATTCTCCTTCCCCACCACTCTCATCCTCCACCCTTTGTGCCTGTCCAGGCACACCTGGGAGATATGTTGCAGGATTTAATGCACTGCATCTCCTTATGGTGATGTTTACGGGGGCCATTAGTGCCAATTCCCATCTTGTAAACCGCGCTGATGAGACGTGCCTGGTTTGGGCAGAATTTAGCAAGGCTGACACTGCATGTGGTGTATGAATTGTGAGGTTGTGACCTAGCACTACATCTTCGCTTTTCGTTACTAGCAATGCTATCGCAGCAACGCTTCGCAAGCATGTGGGGAGGGATCGCGCTACCGTGTCTAGCTGAGCGCTGTAGTATGCTACCGGCCTGCTGGCATCACCGTGCTTTTGGGTTAAGACGCCTGCCGCGCAACCAGCACTTTCTGTTCCGTACAGCTCAAAGGGTTTCCCATAGTCTGGCATACCTAATGCTGGTGCCTGCGTTAGGCACTGTTTAAGTCTCTCAAATGCCATCTCGGACTCGTCTGTATGCGAAATCCGATCAGGTTTGTTTGAGGAAACCATCTCCTGCAGAGGTAACGCCAGAATGGAAAATCCTGGGATCCAGTTACGGCAATACCCACACATTCCTAAAAATGTTCTGATCTGTTGCTGGGTTTGTAGCAGAGTCATGTCTCTAATTGCTTGAATTCTATCAGCGGTCAGGTGTCTCAGTCCTTGTGTTAGACAGTGTCCCAAATATTTTACCTTAGTTTGGCATAATTGCAACTTGTCTTTGGAAACCTTGTGTCCTGTGTCTGAAAGATGAAACAGGAGCTGTTTCGTATCCTTCAGGGATGCTTCCAATGAATCAGAACACAGTAGTAGATCATCCACGTACTGTATTAATACTGATCCACTCTCTGGTTGGAAAGACTGTAAACAATCATGCAAAGCCTGGGAAAAGATACTTGGACTGTCTATGAAACCTTGTGGTAATCGAGTCCATGTGTATTGGACTCCTCTGTATGTGAATGCAAACAAATATTGACTGTCAGGGTGCAGAGGTACCGAAAAGAAAGCGGAGCAGAGGTGAATAACAGTGAAAAATTTCGCAGTGGGAGGGATTTGCATAAGGATGACAGCTGGATTTGGCACTACGGGGAACTGACTCTCAACTATTTTGTTAATCCCCCTTAGATCCTGCACTAGCCGGTAACCCCTCCCCCCACTCTTTTTCACAGGGAAGATGGGACTATTGGCAGTGCTGGACGTTCTTACCAGAATGCCCTGTTGTAGCAAGCGCTCTATTACGGGATACACTCCTAACTCCACCTCTGGCTTCAGAGGGTACTGTGGGATTTTTGGAGCTATCCTACCATCTTTTACTTGTACAACTACCGGAGCTACGTTTGCCATTAATCCAGTGTCCTGTCCATCTTTAGTCCAAAGTGACTCTGGTATCTGGGATGTCATTTCCTCTACTTGGGATGGAGTCCTATTTGTCATAATGGTATGTGACATTAATTTTGACGGGGAGTCTAACATGTCTCGCACTTCCTGAGCGTGATTCTCAGGTATGTCCAAGAATACACCTTCAGGAGTGCAATAAATGATGCACCCCATTTTGCACAATAAGTCTCTTCCCAGGAGATTAGTCGGTGCCGATGCAGCCAGCAAAAAGGAATGCTTGGTATGTAACGGCCCTACTGTAATCTCGGCTGGTTTGCTAACAGGGTAGTGCTGGACTACTCCTGTTACTCCTATGGCTGGAATTGTCTTACCAGTGGTTCTCATGCCCACTGTCGAATTTATCACTGATTTGGCCGCCCCTGTGTCTACAAGAAAGTTTAATGATTTACCAGCTACATTGATTGCAATTTCAGGTTCACTCCCAAGACTTGCAATCAATTTTACTGGCTGCAGATTACAGGTATGGCCACACCCCTATTGGGTATGGTGACCTCCCTGAATCCCGCTGGCAGCAACTGCTTGTGAAGGGGTTAAATGGGGACTACCAGTGGCTTGCCAGTCTCTGTTCGGGGGGTATCTTTTTGTTTCCCCTGTATGTGGCTCATAACTCCGTCTCTGCGGGCCCTGCTCCCAATGTCGTGTGTCGTGTCGTTGTCTAGGGGGTTGATATGAGTTTTGTGAATTTTTCACTCTACAGTCTCGTGCCATGTGTCCCTGTCTATGACAAGAAAAACAAGTTACCACATTTGACTTACCCACAGGGTTTGGTGATTTATACAAAGGCTGCCTTGTGGTCAGGGCCTGTATACTTACGGCCATTAACTTATCACCTTGTGACTCCCTGTGTCGGGTGATGTTCCGGTCGTGATCAATAGCAGCCTCTTTCAAAGTAGCCACCGACAGACCTCGCCAACATGGTTGCGTGGTCTGCACTCTTGTCTTTAATGTCTCTTTTAAACCATCCATTAGTACAGATACTGCTACTTCTCGATGGTTTATGTTTGTTTTAATGTCCTCTATACCTGTGTACTTTGCCATTTCTAGTAATGCCCTGTGAAAATATTCTGCAGCAGTTTCTGACTCTTTCTGTCTAATGGAGAAAATCTTGTTCCACTTAACTACCGCTGGGAAATACTCCTTTAACTGTAAACTTATTCTTTTTACGTTATCTTTGTTGTACACATCTGTAAGAGGTACATCCTGATCTAATCCACAGTCAGCCAAAAATTGAGCTGCGTCGACATTTGAGGGTAAACATGCCCTCAGCAATACCTGCCAGTCTTTGTTATTGGGCTCTAAAGTGTTTCCTAGGTCTCTGATGTATTTCTGGCTGGCAACTAAGTCTTTCCTAGGGTCAGGGAACTCAGACACTATGGTTCTTAATTCCATTCGGGAAAATGGGCTGTACATGGCAATGTTCCTAACAGGAGTGATTCCTGTCGTGTCAGTTTTCCCATTTGGCACTGCTATTACCCTAACAGGATTAAGTCTACTAACATCACTCTGTGTAGGTTCTACAGCCTGTGGTGAAATGGTTTCAGCATAGTGTATGGTGCCGTACTTACCTGTAGATACGACCTCACCTATCCCTCCTCTAGGGGCTTTTGTTACTAATCTCGTGGGTGGAGCCGTGCCTACTGTTGTCTCTGCTATGGTGGCTGCTAGAGAGAGCGCCGATATTGTTGCCGATTCGTCTTCTTGATCACACTCCTGGGGAAAGTTCAAAACAGGGTACAACTTGCACGGGTTAATACTTGCATTGGTTAACTTATTAACATTTACACAGTTGCTAAGTGTTTGTTTGTTACACCCTAATGCGTCATTCTCCGCAACCAATTTCTCTCCCGATATGTATGGTGGCGGCGGGGCTGTCGCTATCAATTTCTTGATAGGATTAGATCCCGCCGCCAGAGCCAATCCTCTCTGTATTTCACCTTCCTGTTGCCATAACTGCAAATAATCATAATGTTGGATTCGTCTCTTTGTTGATTTAATGAGACATATCTTCCTCCTTAAATTTTGCAACACTTCTGGGCTAAAGCTACCTACTCTTGGGAATTTCTCCCCGTCATGCACTGTCATTCTCTCCCATTCATCACATAAAACCTCTGTATGTGAACCATATTTTTCACACATTACGTACCTTGCCGACCCGACTGGTCGGTTTACTGAATCAACCCGAACCGAGGTTGATCGCCCCCTTCCTGAACAATTGGCCCCCATAACTTGCAGGCGTTGCTTTCACCACCTCTGACCTTATTTCAGGGTCTTCAGCGAACCCTTACAAAAACCAAAATGTTCATGATAGGCTGACGGTGGCGGTTTACCGAGTACTCCACTCACTCGCCCACGCCGACCAATACGACCCACACACTGCCTTAGTGCTGGCGTACTCGACCCAGGGCCCCTATGAACCTCTATTTACTGGAACATGCGAGGGATATCCGCAGAACACTTACTCTTTCCAGTAACTATTGGTTGTTGGACAATTCCTAAGTGACCAGCGAACTTCCCTTTAAAAAAAATAAAAAATTACACAAATCACATCAGAGTGTACAAATAGTTTTACGACCGGGTTTGTACACAAATGGTACTGGTCAGATTAACTAATGTACACAATTACGTGCGGTACAATCGTTCAGCACATAAGCAACTAATCTTATGTGCTGGGCGACCAGTGGAATCGAAAATTTCGGCTGCGAATTCCTTCAGCCAGAGCTTTATTGGCCTATATGGGTTTTGCACCAACCCCCTGGGTTGTGCCCTTTTCTCTTTTATGGCAGACTTCTTAGTCTGCTGTACCTGGACCTCCCGGTCTGTAGTATGACCTCCTGGTCTACTATTCTCTACTGCTCAAATTTTATGTTTAACCAGAGATGCCTCCCTAGCCACCATGTATGTCACTTACACGTATGTACCTCTGCGAGAACTCGACTTCTTGTGGTTCAACCTGTAAAATTGTATAAACTTATATATACAAAACACTCACTCACCACACGTACACTTTTGCTTCTATTTCTATTTCTGCGCAGAAATTTTCTTTAGACCAGATGTGTTGTGAATTTGGAGAAGGATCTGTTAATCTAAATTTCGGACACTAAAATAGATTTGCGCTATTTATCGCCTGATGCGCTACTTATCGCCTGTTGCGCTACTTAAAAATCAACACTGTCGTGTGACTTGAGTTACGTGGGCGTACCCAGACGCTCCGTTGCGTAATTTACGCTGCGTGCGTCGGCCTTTGCGTACGCGAGTCTCAGCCCTTTGTTGGAGACACGTGTACACAAAACCAATGTCCACCGTAACACAACTAACACTTTTATCAATGTAGATGATCCTCGATCGTCTACCGCGCAACACACCAATCTCTCCTTTTACCTTAGGTAGAGTTGCGTGTGGGTTTTACACTTTAACTATGAAATAGCGACAAATCTCTCTTAGCACGTTTTATCAATTATAAAATGGCAAACAGGAGAGTGATATATGAAAATACACGAATGAAAAAGAAATGCAGATATGTGCGTGTGTACGCAAGACAGAAATAAACAGTTTTAAAAGACACTAGCGTGTTGTTCTTACCTCCGGTTCCGGATTCCTTCAGCACCCTTTACTAAGCGAAGCAGACGCTTATCCAAACAGCACTACGAGGAATATGACCTCCCGCCCTTTGCTGCTGGATAATGTCTGCTGAAATTACCTAGCAGAGATATGTGAAGGACAGGACGAGCCGCCAATTGATAAAGCTAAATATTTATCTTATATAAAACCCTTTATGAGGTCTAAGAACACTGTACGCTATTTACGTATGAAGTACCGTAAGGGTACGCTCGTTGCGTAACAATCGCTTAGCCGTGGTCGAGACGCTCAAGCGTCACGTTCGCTCACGGCCAAGAGATCACAGGCAGGCACGTTATTGGCTGCTGACTAACGTAATGGTTCACTATAGCGTAACGGGCGCTGTATCGGGAGCGGGCTGCTCGAGCGATACAGACGCTCACGAGAATACGCTGTTGGTATCGGGCACACTTATAGGTGAGCGACTACCGTAATGCTACGCTATCAGCGTAGCGGACGCTCGAGACCACGAGGAGATCACGAGCGGCGCAGACGCTCACAATGTTAAACCTTTATATCTAAACCATAAACAATGAAATATGCTGTAAAACCTTAGTGTAGAGATAGGGTGTAGATGCAACACAGTGTAACCTTATTAACTTAAAAGCTGTTTGAGCGTCACCGACGCTCTGAGAATACTTAACACTATAAGAAATACACAGATACCGTGCTTAGGGTCCAACGCCTAATATATATATTATGAATGTTATACTTGCAAAAGAATTAATACAATACAAGTCATACACTACAATATAACATAGACTACCTAACCAGATAACTACACAGGAAATACAATACAATACTATTACGTTTAAGAGAGTATGAGAGAAAGAGAAGAGGAGAGAGAGAGAGAGATATGGCCCATAACATCAAGAAAGACAATATGATTGCGGAGAAAACTTACGCACAAAGGAAACGATCGCATGCGCCTCTGGACATCCAGCTCCTGATTTTCAGCAATGATAACCGTTGAAGAGTGAGAGCTGGATGTGATCGGCTTGTCTATTTATGCCCCACACACAATACAATTCAATGGTCCCTACAATCTCATTGTTCATTGGACACAGGAATTCCTCCTCGCATTATAACAAAAGGTCATAGGTTGATTCATACAGGTGGGCCGTGACTATTTCCAACAGCTCAGGTGGGAGGGAAACTGGGTTTCCCGCCGCATGGATAAGTAAGTGCAAATACAGTAAATGTTCATAAACTTCTTATGTCCATAACTATTCGCACGAGCGATTAATCCGCTTCAAACCAACACCGGAATATTGCTAATTAAAAACTCTTCCGATGGATACTAAACACCACTGTATTACTCCTGTCTGACCCTTCGTATCAAACAAAGGGGGATTTTTCTGTTCATGAACATTCTACATTAACCAAACCTTCAGAATCTATCAAAGGGACCATGATCTACAAAATACATTATATAGTGAAAATATGTAACGATTGAGTCGCACGCTACGAACACATGAACTCTACCGTAAATGCACATACCGCGCGCCCGCGGGTGCCCGCAACAGCGAGTATGCGCACGCACGGGAGAGCGCACGCATGCGCAGCGCAGACCTGTGTGAGGTGCAAATATGGCAGTGTGCATCGTGATATTTTTCTGACTTTGACACATAATACACCCGGATCAGACGGGATTTATGCCCAATAAATCGACTTCCATTAATCTTAGACGTCTGTTTACTCACCTACAAATCCCCCGCGAGGACCCCTCCTCCTCTATAGTTGTTTCACTGGATGCCGCTAAGGCTTTTGATTCTGTGGAGTGGGATTATTTGTGGGAAGTTATGCGTAGATTTGGTATAGGCCCAAAATGTATTAAATATGTTCGATTGATGTATTCTTCTCCTTCGGCTAGGGTGGTGGTAAATGGTTTCGTATCTCACTCCTTTCCCCTATCTAGGGGTACGCGACAGGGTTGCCCATTGTCCCCTACTCTGTTTGCTATGGCTATTGAACCCCTTGCATGTCTCCTGAGGGCGGACGTGGGAATCTCTGGTTTTAAAGGTGGGTTCCCGAGAGGATGGGGTGGCCTTATATGCCGATGATGTTCTATTGTTTGTGGATCGCTATGCTGAGTCTATGCCTAGGATCTTGGAAATTATTAATGAGTTTGGGCGATACTCTCGGCTCCTGATTAATTGGGAGAAATCCTTTATTATCCCACTTCGGGGCAAAGTTCCTGCCTTCCCAATAATAGCTCTCCCGTTGCGGTGAGTGGACTCTTTCAAATATTTGGGCATTTGGGTGTCTAATAGGGTCTGGGACTGAGGGTCGACAGCACAAAGGTCGACACACCTTAGGTCGACGCCAATTGGTCGACACACCTTAGGTCGACATGGACAAAAGGTCGACAGGAACAAGGTCGACATGGAAAAAGGTCGACATGAGTTTTTTATGTTTTTATGGTGTCGTTTTCTTCGTAGAGTGACCGGGAACCCCAATTAGTGCACCGCGTCCCCTCGCATGGCTCGCTTCGCTCACCATGCTTCGGGCATGGTGCCTTCGCTCCGCTACCGCTTCGCTCGGCACACTTTACCGTTCCAATCGTAGTCCACGTGGATCGTTAAGTATGAAAAGGTTAAAAAAAAGAAAAAAAATCGTAAAAAACTCATGTCGACCTTTTTCCATGTCGACATTGTTCCTGTCGACCTAAGGTGTGTCGACCAATTGGCGTCGACCTAAGGTGTGTCAACCTTTGTGCTGTCGACCTGGAGTCCGGATACCGTCTAATGATCCTCAGAAATTTTCCTCCCTAAATATCACTCCACAAATAACGTACCTTCGTAGTAGGGTGAAGGCCTGGGGGAAGCTACCTTTCTCTATCGTCCTAAGTGGATGCTGGGGTTCCTGAAAGGACCATGGGGAATAGCGGCTCCGCAGGAGACAGGGCACAAAAAAGTAAAGCTTTACTAGGTCAGGTGGTGTGCACTGGCCCCTCCCCCTATGACCCTCCTCCAGACTCCAGTTAGATTTTGTGCCCGAACGAGAAGGGTGCAATCTAGGTGGCTCTCCTAAAGAGCTGCTTAGAGAAAGTTTAGTTTAGGTTTTTTTTCTTTACAGTGAGTCCTGCTGGCAACAGGATCACTGCAACGTGGGACTTAGGGGGAAAGTAGTAAACTCACCTGCATGCAGAGTGGATTTGCTGCTTGGCTACTGGACACCATTAGCTCCAGAGGGATCGAACACAGGCCCAGCCGTGGAGTCCGGTCCCGGAGCCGCGCCGCCGACCCCCTTGCAGATGCTGAAGCGTGAAGAGGTCCGGAAACCGGCGGCTGAAGACTCCTCAGTCTTCATAAGGTAGCGCACAGCACTGCAGCTGTGCGCCATTTTCCTCTCAGCACACTTCACTGGGCAGTCACTGAGGGTGCAGAGCGCTGGGGGGGGGCGCTCTGAGAGGCAAATATAAACCTTATACAAGGCTAAAAATACCTCACATATAGCCCATAGGGGCTATATGGAGATATTTAACCCCTGCCTGACTGGAAAAATAGCGGGAGAAGAACCCGCCGAAAAAGGGGCGGGGCCTATCTCCTCAGCACACGGCGCCATTTTCTGTCACAGCTCCGCTGGTCAGAACGGCTCCCAGGTCTCTCCCCTGCACTGCACTACAGAAACAGGGTAAAACAGAGAGGGGGGGCACATTAATGGCTATATATATATATATTAAAGCAGCTATAAGGGAGCACTTAATATAAGGATATCCCTTGTATATATAGCGCTTTGTGGTGTGTGCTGGCAGACTCTCCCTCTGTCTCCCCAAAAGGGCTAGTGGGTCCTGTCTTCATTAGAGCATTCCCTGTGAGTTTGCGGTGTGTGTCGGTACGTGGTGTCGACATGTATGAGGACGATATTGGTGTGGAGGCGGAGCAATTGCCAAATATGCAGATGTCACCCCCCAGGGGGTCGACACCAGAATGGATGCCTTTATTTGTGGAATTACGTGATGGTTTATCTTCCCTTAAACAGTCAGTTGAGGACATGAGGCGGCCGGACAATCAATTAATGCCTGTCCAGGCGCCTCAAACACCGTCAGGGGCTGTAAAACGCCCTTTGCCTCAGTCGGTCGACACAGACCCAGACACGGGCACTGATTCCAGTGACGACGGTAGAAATTCAAACGTATTTTCCAGTAGGGCCACACGTTATATGATTTTGGCAATGAAGGAGACGTTACATTTAGCTGATACTACAGATACCGTAAAACAGGGTATTATGTATGGTGTGAAAAAACTACAAACAGTTTTTCCTGAATCAGAAGAATTAAATGACGTGTGTGATGAAGCGTGGGTTGCTCCTGATAAAAAGTTGATAATTTCAAAAAAGTTATTGGCATTATACCCTTTCCCGCCAGAGGTTAGGGCGCGCTGGGAAACACCCCCTAAGGTGGACAAGGCGCTCACACGCTTATCCAAACAAGTGGCGTTACCCTCTCCTGAGACGGCCGCACTTAAGGATCCATCAGATAGAAAGATGGAAGTTATTCAAAAGAATATATACACACATGCAGGTGTTATACTACGACCAGCTATAGCAACTGCCTGGATGTGCAGTGCTGGAGTAGTTTGGTCAGAATCCCTGATTGAAAATATTGATACCCTAGATAGGGACAATGTTTTACTGTCGTTAGAACAAATAAAGGATGCATTTATCTATATGCGTGATGCACAGAGGGATATTTGCACACTGGCATCTCGGGTGAGTGCTATGTCCATTTCAGCCAGAAGAGCCTTATGGACACGACAGTGGACAGGCGATGCGGATTCAAAACGTCACATGGAGGTTTTGCCGTATAAAGGGGAGGAGTTATTTGGAGTTGGTCTATCAGACTTGGTGGCCACGGCTACTGCCGGGAAATCCACTTTTTTACCTCAAGTCACTCCCCAACAGAGAAAGGCACCGACCTTTCAACCGCAGCCTTTTCGCTCCTACAAAAATAAGAGAGCAAAGGGCTTGTCGTACCTGCCACGAGGCAGAGGAAGAGGGAAGAGACACCAACAGGCAGCTCCTTCCCAGGAACAGAAGCCCTCCCCGGCTTCTGCAAAAACCTCAGCATGACGCTGGGGCCTCTCAAGCGGACTCGGGGACAGTGGGGGGCCGTCTCAAAAATTACAGCGCGCAGTGGGCTCACTCGCAGGTAGACCCCTGGATCCTGCAGATAATATCTCAGGGGTACAGGTTGGAATTAGAGACGGATCCTCCTCATCGTTTCCTGAAGTCTGCCTTACCAACCGTCTCTTCCGAAAGGGAGAGGGTGTTGGAAGCCATTCACAAGCTGTACGCTCAGCAGGTGATAGTCAAAGTACCCCTATTACAACAAGGAAAGGGGTATTATTCCACTCTATTTGTGGTACCGAAGCCGGATGGCTCGGTAAGGCCTATTCTAAATCTGAAGTCCTTGAACCTCTACATAAAAAAGTTCAAGTTCAAGATGGAGTCACTCAGAGCAGTGATAGCGAACCTGGAAGAAGGGGACTTTATGGTATCCTTGGACATCAAGGATGCGTATCTACACGTTCCGATTTACCCCGCACACCAGGGGTACCTCAGGTTCATTGTTCAAAACTGTCACTATCAGTTTCAGACGCTGCCGTTCGGATTGTCCACGGCGCCTCGGGTCTTTACCAAGGTAATGGCCGAGATGATGATTCTTCTTCGAAGAAAAGGCGTATTAGTTATCCCATACTTGGACGATCTCCTAATAAGGGCAAGGTCCAGAGAACAGCTGGAGACAGCTTTAGCACTATCTCAAGAGGTGCTAAGACAACACGGGTGGATTCTGAATATTCCAAAATCCCATTTAATCCCGACAACTCGTCTGCTGTTCCTAGGAATGATTCTGGACACGGTTCAGAAAAAGGTTTTCCTTCCAGAGGAAAAAGCCAAGGAGTTATCCGATCTGGTCAGGAACCTCCTAAAACCAGGAAAAGTGTCAGTACATCAATGCACAAGAGTCCTGGAAAAATGGTGGCTTCTTACGAAGCAATTCCATTCGGCAGATTCCATGCAAGAATATTCCAAAGGGATCTGTTGGACAAATGGTCAGGGTCGCATCTGCAGATGCACCTGCGAATAACCCTGTCACCAAAGACAAGGGTGTCACTTCTGTGGTGGTTGCAGAAGGCTCACCTATTAGAAGGCCGCAGATTCGGCATTCAGGATTGGATCCTGGTGACCACGGACGCCAGCCTGAGAGGCTGGGGAGCAGTCACACAAGGAAGAAACTTCCAGGGAGTATGGACGAGTCTGGAAAAGTCTCTTCACATAAACATTCTGGAACTAAGAGCAATCTACAATGCTCTAAGCCAGGCGGAACTTCTCCTGCAAGGAAAGCCGGTGTTGATTCAGTCGGACAACATCACGGCGGTCGCCCATGTAAACAGGCAGGGCGGCACAAGAAGCAGGAGTGCAATGGCAGAAGCTGCCAAGATTCTTCGCTGGGCGGAGAATCACGTGATAGCACTGTCAGCAGTGTTCATCCCGGGCGTGGACAACTGGGAAGCAGACTTCCTCAGCAGACACGATCTTCATCCGGGAGAGTGGGGTCTACATCCAGAAGTCTTCAACATGTTAATAGACCGTTGGGAAAGACCAATTGTAGACATGATGGCGTCTCGCCTCAACAAGAAACTGGACAAATATTGCGCCAGGTCAAGAGATCCACAGGCAATAGCTGTGGACGCACTGGTAACTCCTTGGGTGTACCAGTCAGTGTATGTGTTTCCTCCTCTGCCGCTCATACCAAAGGTATTGAAGATCATACGGCAAAGAAGAGTAAGAACAATACTAGTGGTTCCGGATTGGCCGAGAAGGACTTGGTATCCGGAACTTCAAGAGATGCTCACGGACGAACCGTGGCCTCTACCTCTGAGAAGGGACCTGCTACAGCAGGGTCCCTGTCTTTTTCAAGACTTACCGCGGCTGCGTTTGACGGCATGGCGGTTGAACGCCAGATCCTAAAAGGGAAAGGCATTCCAGAAGAAGTCATTCCTACCTTGATTAAGGCACGGAAGGAAGTCACCGTGAAACATTATCACCGCATTTGGCGAAAATATGTAGCGTGGTGCGAGGATCGGAGGGTTCCGACGGAGGAATTCCAACTGGGTCGTTTCCTACATTTCCTGCAATCAGGATTATCTATGGGTCTCAAATTGGGATCCATTAAGGTTCAAATTTCGGCCCTGTCAATATTCTTCCAAAAAGAATTGGCCTCTGTCCCTGAGGTCCAGACTTTTGTCAAGGGAGTACTGCATATACAGCCTCCTGTGGTGCCTCCGGTGGCACCGTGGGATCTAAATGTAGTTTTAGATTTCCTCAAATCCCATTGGTTTGAACCATTGAAAAAGGTGGATTTGAAATATCTCACATTGAAAGTGACTATGTTACTAGCCCTGGCCTCTGCCAGGAGAGTATCTGAATTGGCGGCTTTATCTTATAAAAGTCCTTATCTAATCTTCCATTCGGATAGGGCAGAACTGCGGACTCGTCCGCATTTTCTCCCTAAAGTGGTATCAGCATTTCATCTGAACCAACCTATTGTGGTGCCTGCGGCCACTAGCGACTTGGAGGACTCCAAGTTGTTGGACGTTGTCAGAGCCTTAAAAATATACATTGCAAGGACGGCTGGAGTCAGAAAATCTGACTCGCTGTTTATATTGTATGCACCCAACAAGTTGGGCGCACCTGCTTCAAAGCAGTCGATTGCTCGTTGGATTTGTAACACAATTCAACTTGCACATTCTGTGGCAGGCCTGCCACAGCCTAAAACTGTAAAAGCCCACTCCACAAGGAAGGTGGGCTCATCTTGGGCGGCTGCCCGAGGGGTCTCGGCATTACAACTCTGCCGAGCAGCTACGTGGTCGGGGGAGAACACGTTTGTAAAATTTTACAAATTTGATACCCTGGCAAAGGAGGACCTGGAGTTCTCTCATTCGGTGCTGCAGAGTCATCCGCACTCTCCCGCCCGTTTGGGAGCTTTGGTATAATCCCCATGGTCCTTTCAGGAACCCCAGCATCCACTTAGGACGATAGAGAAAATAAGAATTTACTTACCGATAATTCTATTTCTCGGAGTCCGTAGTGGATGCTGGGCGCCCATCCCAAGTGCGGATTATCTGCAATACTTGTACATAGTTATTGTTAACTAATTCGGGTTATTGTTAAGGAGCCATCTTTAAGAGGCCCTTTCTGTTGTCATACTGTTAACTGGGTTTAGATCACAAGTTGTACGGTGTGATTGGTGTGGCTGGTATGAGTCTTACCCGGGATTCAAAATGCCTCCCTTATTGTGTATGCTCGTCCGGGCACAGTACCTAACTGGAGTCTGGAGGAGGGTCATAGGGGGAGGGGCCAGTGCACACCACCTGACCTAGTAAAGCTTTACTTTTTTGTGCCCTGTCTCCTGCGGAGCCGCTATTCCCCATGGTCCTTTCAGGAACCCCAGCATCCACTACGGACTCCGAGAAATAGAATTATCGGTAAGTAAATTCTTATTTTAACGGTCACAGGGAGAGTTAACATGGTAAAAATGGTTTTCCAGCCCAAACTTCTATATATTTTACAGCACTCTCCTGTTTATATTCCTCAGAAGATTTTTAAACAAATAAATGGGTTGCTTTCCTCCCTGGTGTGGGCTATTAAGCGGGCACGGCTGAGACTGGATACCCTGACCAGATCACGGGAACTGGGGGGTTTGGCTCTTCCCAACTTCCATTTTTATTATTATGCGGCGCAACTGACACATGTTTGGGAATGGGTTAACGATCTCGATGCCCTGGCTTTGCATTCACTGATGATGCACCATGACTATCCTGGTGGTTCCCCACTACAGCTACTCCTCTGCGGCAGCGTCAAAATGTCCACACTGCCACTAATAAAACAATCCATTTTGATATGAAAATTGGTGCACTCTGTGATGCATGGTCACGGTATTGACCCTGATACCACACTGGATAATGTTTATGGGTTGCCAGAACTGTGTCAGCTTCAAGTCCGGGAGGTCTGGGGAAAATGGGGAATGTACTCTTTGGGCCATTCATATAGTGGTGGGACCCTTAACTAATTTCAGCAGCTTCAACAAGCGCACAATGTCCCCTCAGGGTTTTTCTTTAGGTTCCTTCAACTGAAACACGCTCTGGCTGCCCAATTTCCAAATGGCCCTCCAATCCTCGTTGATTCCCCGGTCAAATTAATGCTGCAGACGTTGGAATCAGGACACCTGGTTTCTAGGATATATGGTCGTATCCTCCAGATGCACCATACCGACCCTCTAGCTTCTCTTCGGGGTAGGTGGGAGTCGGATGTGGGTCTGTTATCGGATGATGCATGGAAGACTGCTTTGGGATCCCATCAGATCTCCACTTTCTCCGTTAGATACCAGCAGATACAATTATACATACTGCATAGGGTGCATATGACCCCGGTGAGGTTAGCGCACATTGGGGGGTCTCATAGCTCACGGTGCCCTAAGTGTGGAAGCCTGGGTGCCGACTTTTGGCATCTGCTTTGGTCGTGCCCTGGCATATCGTTGTTCTGGAAGGCAGTTACACGTATCATAATTGATACAGGTATTCCCTCTCCCATATTTACGCCTGTACTGTGTGTATTGCTGGTTATAGACGAGGAGGCTTTAGATCCGCCCAGCAGGCGATATGTCATTAATTTATGTGCCCTGGCTAGGGTCTGCATAGCCTGGCTGTGGTTGGCTGGAGAGGCCCCGGTACCTAAGACTTGGATATCTCTGGTTAACAAAACTATTGCACACGAAAAATTTGTGTTCCTGGCTAGGAAAACGGAAAGAAAATTTTTACAATATGGGGCAGGTGGATGGGCTCTAGATATTTTAAGGATAAATAAAGCTCAGATTTGTATTCATTTCCTTATTCTCTTTTGGGATGTTTTGGAGGTGGATAGCCCGCGGCCGGCCTAGCTATGTTGTATTTTGATATATTGTGCTTACTCTGCTGTGCTTGTGCTTATATTGGAAGTGGTCTATTTGGGTTGTTTTACTCCAGGACACCAGTGTTCTGCAAATGTATAGTTTTGTGTCACCTTTCATTCATTTGTTGTACTATGTGTCTTATATATGTACAGCTGTTTGTATGTTCTTTGTGTATTTCTGTATTGTTAATTTCTCTGACGTCCTAGTGGATGCTGGGAACTCCGTAAGGACCATGGGGAATAGACGGGCTCCGCAGGAGACTGGGCACTCTAAAAGAAAGATTAGGTACTATCTGGTGTGCACTGGCTCCTCCCTCTATGCCCCTCCTCCAGACCTCAGTTAGAATCTGTGCCCGGCCAGAGCTGGGTGCTCCTAGTGGGCTCTCCTGAGCTTGCTAGAAAGAAAGTATTTGTTAGGTTTTTTATTTTCAGTGAGATCTGCTGGCAACAGACTCACTGCTACGTGGGACTGAGGGGAGAGAAGCAAACCTACCTGCTTGCAGCTAGCTTGTGCTTCTAAGGCTACTGGACACCATTAGCTCCAGAGGGTTCGAACACAGGGCCTGACCTCGATCGTCCGTTCCCGGAGCCACACCGCCGTCCCCCTTGCAGAGCCAGAAGACAGAAGAACAGATGGAATCGGCGGCAGAAGACTCCGGTCTTCATTAAGGTAGCGCACAGCACTGCAGCTGTGCGCCATTGCTCCCACAGCACACCACACACTGCGGTCACTGTAGGGTGCAGGGCGCTGGGGGGCGCCCTGGGCAGCAATTATAATACCTTTTGGCACAAATTACACACATAATACAGTCTAGCACTGTATATGTGTGAAAACCCCCGCCATTTATTCACACAAAACGCGGGACAGAAGCCCGCCGCTGAGGGGGCGGGGCCTTCTTCCTCAGCACACCAGCGCCATTTTCCCTTCACAGCTCCGCTGGAAGCACGCTCCCCAGGCTCTCCCCTGCAGTATCCAGGTACAAGACGGGTTAAAAAGAGAGGGGGGGGGCACATAAATTTAGGCGCAAATCGATACAAACAAGCAGCTATTGGGAAAATCACTTATTAGCAGTGTAAATCCCTGTGTAATATAGCGCTGTGGTGTTTGCTGGCATACTCTCTCTCTGTCTCCCCAAAGGACTTTGTGGGGTCCTGTCCTCAGTCTGAGCATTCCCTGTGTGTGTGTGGTGTGTCGGTACGGCTGTGTCGACATGTTTGATGAGGGTTATGTGGAGGCGGAGCAGGGGCAGATACATGTGGTGTCGCCCCCGACGGGGCCGACACCTGATTGGATGGATATGTGGAAGGTCTTAACCGACAGTGTCAACTCCTTACATAAAAGGTTTGATGACGCAGCAGCCTTGGGACAGCCGGGGTCTCAGCCCGCGCCTGCCCAGGCGACTCAGAAGCCGTCAGGGGCTCATAAACGCCCGCTAGCTCTGATGGTAGACACAGATGTCGACACGGAGTCTGACTCCAGTGTAGATGAGGATGAGACAAATGTACAGTCTACAAAAGCCATCCGATGCATGATTACTGCAATGAAAGATGTATTGCACATTTCTGATATTAACCCGGTTACCACCAAAAGGGGTATTATGTTTGGGGAGAAAAAGCAGCCAGTGACTTTTCCCCCATCTGATGAATTAAATGATTTGTGTGAAGAAGCGTGGAGTTCCCCTGATAAGAAACTAGTGATTTCTAAGAGGTTACTGATGGCGTACCCTTTCCCGCCAACGGATAGGTTACGTTGGGAAACATCCCCTAGGGTGGACAAGGCGCTTACACGCTTATCTAAAAGGGTGGCACTGCCGTCTCAGGATACGGTCGCCCTAAAGGATCCTGCGGATAGAAAGCAGGAAGCTATCCTGAAGTCCGTGTATACACACTCTGGTACTCTACTGAGACCTGCTATTGCTTCAGCCTGGATGTGTAGTGCTGCAGCAGCATGGACTGATACCCTGTCAGACAACATTGATTCCCTCGACAGGGATACTATTTTGCTAACCATCGAACATATAAAAGACGTCGTCTTATATATGCGGGATGCACAGAGGGACATTTGCCTGCTGGCATCTAGAATTAATGCAATGTCCATTTCTGCCAGGAGAGTATTATGGACTCGGCAGTGGACAGGTGATGCTGATTCTAAAAAACACATGGAGGTTTTGCCTTATAAGGGTGAGGAACTATTTGGGGACGGTCTCTCGGACCTCGTATCCACAGCAACTGCTGGGAAGTCGACTTTTTTGCCTCAGGTTCCTTCACAGCCTAAGAAAGCACCGTATTATCAAATGCAGTCCTTTCGGCCTCAGAAAGGCAAGCGGGTCAGAGGAGCATCCTTTCTGGCCAGAGGCAAGGGTAGAGGAAAGAAGCTGCACCAGGCAGCCAGTTCCCAGGAACAAAAATCCTCCCATGCTTCCACTAAGTCCACCGCATGACGTTGGGGCTCCACAGGCGGAGCCAGGTGCGGTGGGGGCGCGTCTCCGAAACTTCAGCACCCAGTGGGTTCGCTCACAAGTGGATCTATGGGCTGTACAAATTGTATCTCAGGGATACAAGCTGGAGTTCGAGGCGACTCCCCCTCGCCGTTACCTCAAATCAGCCTTGCCAGCTGCTCCCAGGGAAAGGGAGGTAGTACTGGCGGCAATTCACAAGCTGTACCTCCAGCAGGTGATAATCAAGGTCCCCCTCCTTCAACAGGGCAGGGGTTACTAATCCACAATGTTTGTGGTACCGAAACCGGACGGTTCGGTGAGACCCATCCTGAATTTAAAATCCTTGAACACTTATATAAAGAAGTTCAAGTTCAAAATGGAATCGCTCAGGGCGGTTATTGCAAGCCTGGAAGAGGGGGATTTTATGGTGTCGCTGGACATCAAGGATGCTTACTTGCATGTCCCCATTTTCCCACCTCACCAGGAGTACCTCAGGTTTGTGGTACAGAACTGTCATTACCAATTCCAGACGTTGCCGTTTGGTCTCTCCACGGCTCCGAGAATACTTACCAAGGTAATGGCCGAAATGATGATACTCTTTCGAAGAAAGGGAGTTATAATTATCCCGTACTTGGACGATCTCCTCATAAAGGCGAGGTCCAAAGAGCAGTTGTTGGTCAGCGTGGCACTCTCTCAGGAAGTGTTGCAACAGCACGGCTGGATTCTGAATATCCCAAAGTCGCAGCTGATCCCTACGACGCGTCTGCTTTTCCTGGGAATGATTCTGGAAACAGAACAGAAGAAGGTGTTTCTACCGGAGGAGAAGGCCCAGAAATTGTCATCTCTGGTCAGGGACCTCCTGAAACCAAAACAGGTGTCGGTGCATCACTGCACGCGAGTCCTGGGAAAGATGGTGGCTTCTTACGAAGCAATTCCCTTCGGCAGGTTCCATGCTAGGATCTTTCAGTGGGATCTGTTGGACAAATGGTCCGGATCGCATCTTCAGATGCATCGGTTGATCACCCTGTCCCCAAGGGCCAGGGTGTCTCTGCTGTGGTGGCTGCAGAGTACTCATCTTCTCGAGGGACGCAGGTTCGGCATACAGGACTGGATCCTGGTGACCACGGATGCAAGCCTCCGAGGATGGGGGGCAGTCACTCAGGGAAGAAACTTCCAAGGACAGTGGTCAAGTCTGGAGACTTCTCTACACATAAATATATTGGAACTAAGGGCCATCTACAACGCCCTGAGTCAAGCAGAGCCCCTGCTTCAAAACCAATCTGTACTGATTCAGTCAGACAACATCACGGCGGTCGCCCATGTAAACCGCCAGGGCGGCACAAGAAGCAGGATGGCAATGGCAGAAGCCACAAGGATTCTTCGATGGGCGGAGAATCACGTGCTAGCACTGTCAGCAGTGTTCATTCCGGGAGTGGACAACTGGGAAGCAGACTTCCTTAGCAGGCACGACCTCCACCCGGGAGAGTGGGGACTTCATCAAGAAGTCTTCACACAGATTGTAAACCGTTGGGAACTGCCACAGGTGGACATGATGGCGTCCCGCCTCAACAAAAAGCTAAAAAAATATTGCGCCAGGTCACGGGACCCTCAGGCGATAGCTGTGGACGCACTAGTGACACCGTGGGTGTACCAGTCGGTTTATGTGTTCCCTCCTCTTCCTCTCATACCCAAGGTATTGAGGATAGTAAGAAAGAGAGGAGTAAGAACTATACTCATCGTTCCGGATTGGCCAAGAAGAACTTGGTACCCAGAACTACAAGAAATAATCTCAGAGGACCCATGGCCTCTGCCTCTCAGACAGGACCTGTTGCAGCAGGGGCCCTGTCTGTTCCAAGACTTACCGCGGCTGCGTTTGACGGCATGGCGGTTGAACGCCGGATCCTAGCGGAAAAGGGCATTCCGGATGAAGTTATTCCTACGCTGATAAAGGCTAGGAAAGACGTGACAGCAAAACATTATCACCGTATATGGCGAAAATATGTTGCTTGGTGAGAGGCCAGGAAGGCCCCTACAGAGGAATTCCAGCTGGGTCGATTCCTGCGCTTCCTACAGTCAGGAGTGACTATGGGCCTAAAATTAGGATCCATAAAGGTCCAGATTTCGGCCCTATCTATTTTCTTTCAAAAAGAACTGGCTTCACTGCCTGAAGTTCAGACGTTTGTTAAGGGAGTGCTGCATATTCAGCCCCCCTTTGTGCCTCCAGTGGCACCTTGGGATCTCAATGTTGTGTTGGATTTCCTGAAATCACACTGGTTTGAGCCACTTAAGACCGTGGAGCTAAAGTATCTCACGTGGAAAGTGGTCATGCTGTTGGCCTTGGCTTCAGCTAGGCGTGTGTCAGAATTGGCGGCTTTGTCATGTAAAAGCCCGTATCTGATCTTCCATATGGACAGGGCAGAATTGAGGACTCGTCCCCAATTTCTCCCAAAGGTGGTATCAGCGTTTCATTTGAACCAACCTATTGTGGTGCCTGTGGCTACTCGGGACTTGGAGGCTTCCAAGTTGCTGGACGTAGTCAGGGCTTTGAAAATCTATGTAGCCAGGACGGCTGGAGTCAGGAAATCTGACTCGCTGTTTATCCTGCATGCACCCAACAAACTGGGTGCTCCGGCTTCAAAGCAAACTATTGCGCGCTGGATCTGTAACACGATTCAGCAAGCTCATTCTGCGGCAGGGTTACCGCATCCTAAATCGGTAAAAGCCCATTCCACAAGGAAGGTGGGCTCTTCTTGGGCAGCTGCCCGAGGGGTCTCGGCTTTACAGCTTTGCCGAGCTGCTACTTGGTCGGGTTCAAACACATTTGCTAAGTTCTACAAGTTTGATACCCTGGCTGAGGAGGACCTTGCTTTTGCTCATTCGGTGCTGCAGAGTCATCCGCACTCTCCCGCCCGTTTGGGAGCTTTGGTATAATCCCCATGGTCCTTGCGGAGTTCCCAGCATCCACTAGGACGTCAGAGAAAATAAGAATTTACTCACCGGTAATTCTATTTCTCGTAGTCCGTAGTGGATGCTGGGCGCCCAACCCAAGTGCGGACTCTCTGCAATACATGTATATAGTTATTGCTTAACTAAAGGGTTATTGTTATGAGCCATCTGTTACTGAGGCTCAGTTGTTGTTCATACTGTTAACTGGGTATGGTTATCACAAGTTGTACAGTGTGATTGGTGTGGCTGGTATGAGTCTTACCCTGGATTCCAAATCCTTTCCTTGTTGTGTCAGCTCTTCCGGGCACAGTTTCCTTAACTGAGGTCTGGAGGAGGGGCATAGAGGGAGGAGCCAGTGCACACCAGATAGTACCTAATCTTTCTTTTAGAGTGCCCAGTCTCCTGCGGAGCCCGTCTATTCCCCATGGTCCTTACGGAGTTCCCAGCATCCACTACGGACTACGAGAAATAGAATTACCGGTGAGTAAATTCTTATTTTTAGTTGTTGTGTAAGTTGTTAATGCAAAATCTAAAATTCAAATAAAAATTATTGAATTTCAAAAAAATCAAAATAAATTTAGTGGAGGATGTTAAATACCCCGGAAAACGCCAAGAGCGAAAACTACCTGAGGAGATAGAAGGTTTAATTGTGAACCAAATCAAGGAATGGTCCGTGAGGCATAACGGCTCAATAGTAGAGGAGTGGGCTCTACAAATACTGGAATCAGACAACAAAAAATAATCAATGTGGGAATATGACTTATGGGGAGCGGAGAAAAATAAGAATTTACTTACCGATAATTCTATTTCTCGTAGTCCGTAGTGGATGCTGGGGACTCCGTAAGGACCATGGGGAATAGCGGCTCCGCAGGAGACTGGGCACATCTAAAGAAAGCTTTAGGACTATCTGGTGTGCACTGGCTCCTCCCCCCCATGACCCTCCATCAAGCCTCAGTTAGGATACTGTGCCCGGACGAGCGTACACAATAAGGAAGGATTTTGAATCCCGGGTAAGACTCATACCAGCCACACCAATCACACCGTACAACTTGTGATCTGAACCCAGTTAACAGCATGATAACAGAGGAGCCTCTAGAAAAGATGGCTCACTACAGCAATAACCCGATTTTTTGGTAACAATAACTATGTACCAGTATTGCAGACAATCCGCACTTGGGATGGGCGCCCAGCATCCACTACGGACTACGAGAAATAGAATTATCGGTAAGTAAATTCTTATTTTCTCTAACGTCCTAAGTGGATGCTGGGGACTCCGTAAGGACCATGGGGATTATACCAAAGCTCCCAAACGGGCGGGAGAGTGCGGATGACTCTGCAGCACCAATTGAGAGAACTCCAGGTCCTCCTCAGCCAGGGTATCAATTTTGTAGAATTTTACAAACGTATTTGCTCCTGACCAAGTAGCTGCTCGGCAAAGTTGTAAAGCCGAGACCCCTCGGGCAGCCGCCCAAGATGAGCCCACCTTCCTTGTGGAGTGGGCATTTACAGATTTTTGGCTGTGGCAGGCCTGCCACAGAATGTGCAAGCTGAATTGTACTACAAATCCAACGAGCAATAGTCTGCTTAGAAGCAGGAGCACCCAGCTTGTTGGGTGCATACAGGATAAACAGCGAGTCAGATTTTCTGACTCCAGCCGTCCTGGAAACATATATTTTCAGGGCCCTGACAACGTCTAGCAACTTGGAGTCCTCCAAGTCCCTAGTAGCCGCAGGCACCACAATAGGTTGGTTCAGGTGAAACGCTGAAACCACCTTAGGGAGAAACTGAGGACGAGTCCTCAATTCCGCCCTGTCCGAATGGAAAATCAGATAAGGGCTTTTACAGGATAAAGCCGCCAATTCTGACACGCGCCTGGCCCAGGCCAGGGCCAACAGCATGACCACTTTCCATGTGAGATATTTTAACTCCACAGATTTAAGTGGTTCAAACCAATGTGACTTTTGGAACCCAAAAAACTACATTGAGATCCCAAAGTGCCACTGAAGGCACAAAAGGAGGCTGTATATGCAGTACCCCTTTTACAAACGTCTGAACTTCAGGGACTGAAGCTAGTTCTTTTTGGAAGAAAATTGACAGGGCCGAAATTTGAACCTTAATGGACCCCCATTTTCAGGCCCATAGACACTCCTGTTTGCAGGAAATGTAGGAATCGACCCAGTTGAATTTCCTCCGTCGGGCCTTACTGGCCTCGCACCACGCAACATATTTTCGCCAAATGCGGTGATAATGTTTTGCGGTTACATCCTTCCTGGCTTTGATCAGGATAGGGATGACTTCATCCGGAATGCCTTTTTTCCTTCAGGATCCGGCGTTCAACCGCCATGCCGTCAAACGCAGCCGCGGTAAGTCTTGGAACAGACAGGGTCCTTGTTGGAGCAGGTCCCTTCTTAGAGGTAGAGGCCACGGATCCTCCGTGAGCATCTCTTGAAGTTCCGGTTACCAAGTCCTTCTTGGCCAATCCGGAGCCACGAATATAGTGCTTACTCCTCTCCATCTTAACAATCTCAGTACCTTGGGTATGAGAGGCAGAGGAGGGAACACATACACTGACTGGTACACCCACGGTGTTACCAGAGCGTCTACAGCTATTGCCTGAGGGTCCCTTGACCTGGCGCAATACCTGTCGAGTTTTTCCCAACGGTTTATAATCATGTGGAAGACTTCTGGGTGAAGTCCCCACTCTCCCGGGTGGAGGTCGTGCTGAGGAAGCCTGCTTCCCAGTTGTCCACTCCCGGAATGAATACTGCTGACAGTGCTATCACATGATTTTCCGCCCAGCGAAGAATCCTTGCAGCTTCTGCCATTGCCCTCCTGCTTCTTGTGCCACCCTGTCTGTTTACGTGGGTGACTGCCGTGATGTTGTCCGACTGGATCAACACCGGCTGACCTTGAAGCAGAGGTCTTGCTAAGCTTAGAGCATTGTAAATGGCCCTTAGCTTCAGGATATTTATGTGAAGTGATGTCTCCAGGCTTGACCATAAGCCCTGGATATTCCTTCCCTGTGTGACTGCTCCCCAGCCTCGCGGGCTGGCATCCGTGGTCACCAGGACCCAGTCCTGAATGCCGAATCTGCGGCCCTCTAGAAGATGAGCACTCTGCAACCACCACAGGAGGGACACCCTTGTCCTTGGTGACAGGGTTATCCGCTGATGCATCTGAAGATGCGACCCGGACCATTTGTCCAGCAGGTCCCACTAGAAAGTTCTTGCGTGGAATCTGCCAAATGGGATTGCTTCGTAGGAAGCCACCATTTTACCCAGAACCCTTGTGCATTGATGCACTGAGACTTGGCTCGGTTTTAGGAGGTTCCTGGCTAGCTCGGATAACTCCCTGGCTTTCCCCTCCGGGAGAAACACCTTTTTCTGGACTGTGTCCAGGATCATCCCTAGGAACAGAAGACAAGTCGTCGGAACCAGCTGCGATTTTGGAATATTGAGAATCCAATCGTGCTGCCGCAACACTACCTGAGATAGTGCTACACCGACCTCCAACTGTTCCCTGGATCTTACCCTTATCAGGGAATCGTCCAAGTAAGGGATAACTAAAATTCCCTTCCTTCGAAGGAATATCATCATTTCGGCCATTACCTTGGTAAAGACCCGGGGTGCCGTGGACCATCCATACGGCAGCGTCTGAACTGATAGTGACAGTTCTGTACCATAAACCTGAGGTACCCTTGGTGAGAAGGGTAAATTTTGACATGAAGGTAAGCATCCTTGATGTCCCGAGACATCATGTAGTCCCCTTCTTCCAGGTTCGCAATCACTGCTCTGAGTGACTCAATCTTGAATTTGAACCTCTGTATGTAAGTGTTCAAAGATTTTAGATTTAGAATCGGTCTCACCGAGCCGTCCGGCTTCGGTACCACAACAGTGTGGAATAATACCCCGTTCCCTGTTGCAGGAGGGGTACCTTGATTATCACCTGCTGGAAATACAGCTTGTGAATGGCTTCCAAAACTGTCTCCCTGTCAGAAGGAGACATCGGTAAAGCCGACTTTAGGAAAACGGCGAGGGGGAGACGTCTCGAATTCTAATTTGTACCCCTGAGATATCACCTGAAGGATCCAGGAGTCTACTTGCGAGTGAGCCCACTGCGCGCTGAAATTCATTGAGACGGGCCCCCCACCGTGCCTGATTCTGTTTGTAAAGCCCCAGCGTCATACTGAGGGCTTGGCAGAGGCGGGAGAGGGTTTCTGTTCCTGGGAACTGGCTGATTTCTGCAGCCTTTTTCCTCTCCCTCTGTCACGGGGCAGAAATGAGGAACATTTTGCCCGCTTGTCCACGAAAAGACTGCGCCTGATAATACGGCGTCTTCTCATGTTGAGAGGCGACCTGGGGTACAAACGTGGATTTCCCAGCTGTTGCCGTGGCCACCAGGTCTGAAAGACCGACCCCAAATAACTCCTCCCCTTATTAAGGCAATACTTCCAAATGCCGTTTGGAATACGCATCACCTGACCACTGACGTGTCCATAACCCTCTACTGGTAGAAATGGACAACGCACTTAGACTTGATGCCAGTCGGCAAATATTCCGCTGTGCATCACGCATATATAGAAATGCATCTTTTAAATGCTCTATAGGCAAAAATATACTGTCCCTATCTAGGGTATCAATATTTTCAGTCAGGGAATCCGACCACGCCAACCCAGCACTGCACATCCAGGCTGAGGCGATTGCTGGTCGCAGTATAACACCAGTATGTGTGTAAATACATTTTAGGATACCCTCCTGCTTTCTATCAGCAGGATCCTTAAGGGCGGCCATCTCAGGAGAGGGTAGAGCCCTTACAAGCGTGTGAGCGCTTTATCCACCCTAGGGGGTGTTTCCCAACGCACCCTAACCTCTGGCGGGAAAGGATATAATGCCAATAACATTTTAGAAATTATCAGTTGTTATCGGGGGAAAACCACGCATCATCACACACCTCATTTAATTTCTCAGATTCAGGAAAACTACAGGTAGTTTTTCCTCACCGAACATAATACCCCTTTTTGGTGGTACTCGTATTATCAGAAATGTGTAAAACATTTTTCATTGCCTCAATCATGTAACGTGTGGCCCTACTGGAAGTCACATTTGTCTCTTCACCGTCGACACTGGAGTCAGTATCCGTGTCGGCGTCTATATCTGCCATCTGAGGTAACGGGCGCTTTAGAGCCCCTGACGGCCTATGAGACGTCTGGACAGGCACAAGCTGAGTAGCCGGCTGTCTCATGTCAACCACTGTCTTTTATACAGAGCTGACACTGTCACGTAATTCCTTCCAACAGTTCATCCACTCAGGTGTCGACCCCCTAGGGGGTGACATCACTATTACAGGCAATCTGCTCCGTCTCCACATCATTTTTCTCCTCATACATGTCGACACAAACGTACCGACATACAGCACACACACAGGGAATGCTCTGATAGAGGACAGGACCCCACTAGCCCTTTGGGGAGACAGAGGGAGAGTTTGCCAGCACACACCAAAGCGCTATATATATACAGGGATAACCTTATATAAGTGTTTTTCCCCTTATAGCTGCTGTATTGTTAATACTGCGCCTAATTAGTGCCCCCCTCTCTTTTTTAACCCTTTCTGTAGTGTAGTGACTGCAGGGGAGAGCCAGGGGAGCTTCCCTCCAACGGAGCTGTGAGGGAAAATGGCGCCAGTGTGCTGAGGAGATAGGCTCCGCCCCTTTTTCGCGGACTTTTCTCCTGCTTTTTTATGGATTCTGGCAGGGGTTAAAATTCATCCATATAGCCCTGGGGGCTATATGTGATGTATTTTCGCCAGCCAAGGTGTTTTTATTGCTGCTCAGGGCGCCCCCCCCTAGCGCCCTGCACCCTCATTGACCGAAGTGTGAAGTGTGCTGAGGAGCAATGGCGCACAGCTGCAGTGCTGTGCGCTACCTTGGTGAAGACAGGATGTCTTCTGCCGCCGATTTTCCGTACCTCTTCTGTCTTCTGGCTCTGTAAGGGGGCCGGCGGCGCGGCTCTGGGACCCATCCATGGCTGGGCCTGTGATCGTCCCTCTGGAGCTAATGTCCAGTAGCCTAAGAAGCCCAATCCACTCTGCACGCAGGTGAGTTCGCTTCTTCTCCCCTTAGTCCCTCGATGCAGTGAGCCTGTTGCCAGCAGGTCTCACTGAAAATAAAAAACCTAAACTAAAACTTTCACTAAGAAGCTCAGGAGAGCCCCTAGTGTGCACCCTTCTCGTTCGGGCACAAAGATCTAACTGAGGCTTGGAGGAGGGTCATGGGGGGAGGAGCCAGTGCACACCAGATAGTCCTAAAGCTTTCTTTAGATGTGCCCAGTCTCCTGCGGAGCCGCTATTCCCCATGGTCCTTACGGAGTCCCCAGCATCCACTTAGGATGTTAGAGAAATGTGTATTCCTTTTCTGTGGGGTGGTGCAAACGCCATATGTCAGTCAAATGCAGGTGTGTGCTAAGGTAATGTACGCCTAGTTTCTTCTGTCTAAAGGTAACATTGGCCTGTTCTTGGCAGTCCATGGACCGTGAGGCAACTATATTGAAGTTGCCGCCAAGCACAATACACATGGTAGGAATACAATAAATTAAGTATGGTGAGGAAAAAGGATTTATCATATAAATTGGGAGCATATATGTTGTAAAGAACATATTTGGTATCAAATAGTTCATCCAAAGTCAGTATATACCGACCCCCAGGGTCCACCACCTGAGAGACCACCTTAACAGGCAAAGATTTACGTGCCAACATGGCCACGCCTCTAGATTTGGAGGAGTAAGAGGAGAAAGCTAGTACCTTTTGCTGGAGCATGGAAAGTTTAACATGTTCCGAGGCAACAAGGTGAGTCTCTTGCAGAAAAGTTATATCTGCCTTCATTAAATTAAGGTATGTAATAAGTTTATGCATTTTAGCAGGGGAGTTAATGCCCTGGACATTCCAGGACCAAAATTTAATATTGGACATAATATGTAAAAATAAATAAATAAAGCGATAACAAGGTCATCAGGTGATAAACCCTTAAAGGTGGAATTGGATATGACGTGATACAGGTCAATACAATCAATAAAAGCATGTGACAAAGACCCTGAAGAAACGGATGATAGGAAACGGAGAGGGGAGAAAGAGAAAAGGAGAAGAAAGAGACAGAGAGGAGGAGAAACAGAAGAATAAAAGGTAGTAGCTGTGCACAGAACCCATGCCATAACACTACACCAAACAGAGAAGTACAGCAGGCATGGATAACTATAGGCACCCATAAACTCTAAGGGATAGAGGATATGGGCCAATGTAACAATGAGTAATGTAACCATAATAAAATACCAAAAATTCAATGGGGAAATTACCCCAGTGTATAAGTAACCAATATCGCAACAGTAACTTTGACTGAGAAGGAAAACATAAAAAACCAGTAAAGGGGAGTCCTCTGAATTTTTATTTTATAAAAAAACGATTAACAAAGTGGAAGAAAAGTCTCACATATAAAGAGCAAGCATATAGTGATCAGAGAACAATGCCAAATATCAAAAGAGGCAATATACTTTACGAAGTAACACAGTTCCCTGGTCCCAGAGAGCTGCACATTAAGTGTCGGAGGGCGAGGAGGCACGTTCATCCAGGAATGCCAGTGTGTCTTGAGCTGTACAGAAGTCCTTGAAGTCCTTGCTATTAAAGATGCACAATCAAGCAGGGAATAGGAGGGCGAATTTTATTTGAGAATGGATCATTTTTGAGGATACTGGAGCGATCTCCTTTCGAGCCAGAGAAACCGCCGCGGAATAGTCTTGGAATAGCAAAAAACGGTGGGAATTCCATCCAGTGCGGCCCAGCTTTCAGGCAGCCACCCATAACGCCATCTTATTAGCAGAGTTCAAGCAATTAAATACAACTGTCTTGGGTGAGGGGAGTCCCTGGGAAGGCCCAAACCATGCACTCGTTCAACAACAAATTGAGGAATAGCATCTGAGATCCCCAAAAGCTGTGGCAGGGTAGATCTTAAGAACTGATCCAATTCAGGTCCACAAAAGGCATTCTGGAAGGCTGACAAGACGTAGATTATTCCAACGTGACCTATTCTCAAGGTCATCTACTTTAAGCAACTGATGGTTTTGTTGTATCACCGACTGCATTTGTTCTTGCAATTCCAATATAGCTTGTTCATGGTCTCGGAGCCTCAGATCATTCACCACCACTTGAATGTCAGTAGATTCCAGGTGGGATTTCAACTCTTTGACCTCCTTGGTAAACTTTAAAGCTTGTTGCTGTAGAATTGGAGCAATGGTATCTTTGATGGCCCGTACCATGTTGTCATATAGCAATGGGAAAGAGGGGGCATCTGAGGTATTGGAAGTAGTATGCGTAGCGGGTAGATCCATTATGGTATGCAATGTTTCAAGGGAGGCACTGGTAGAGTCCGAGTCAGATGGATCATTGGAGAACCTTTTTTAGAAGCCCTGGTGCAAGATACCCTGGCTGGGGTCTGTGTAGTTCAAATTTATCCATGGGTCCACAAGATGGTAGCAGAGGGTAATAAATAAAATCCTTTGTGATGAAAAGCTCAAATAGTGCAGTGGAGAACAACCCGGCAAGTGTTCAATGAAGCATGTGTAGCCAATAGTAATCAAATAAAGTCAAAGTAAAAGAGAAAATCACAAAACACTGGGTCAGATCCAAAATAATAAAAGCCACATCACAGGCAAGATGAGGCCGAGATTAAATCCAGGACTGCTGTATAGTGCATCAGAGAGAGCAGCAGCACATTATCAGGTGGTTGGTGTAATGAAATAAAACAAGGAATGTGCTCCTGAGATGAGGATACTAGTGAAGAAATGCAGGGTCACTGTAGCTATGGAAGCAGGGAGACCTGGAACTGGGAGCACAGTGTGAGCTGAATATTCCAGTGGTTGGTAATGCAGGGGGAGGAGGGACGGATAAAATGGCTGCTGAGACACTTGCAGGGACTTGGTGTGAGGATGGGAGCAGGAGCGCTCCGTCAGTGTCTCTCTCATGCAGCAGAGACCGGACACCCAAGTAGGCAGCAACTAGCACTACCCGCCGAGATTTAGGACCAGGTAGCCGGCTGCATGAGGAGGGGGCCACGGTCACGGGAGTGCCGGGCAGGAGAGGTGGTGGGGAAAGCTGCTGTAGAAGGAGCACTCCGGGCAGAGGTAATTACGCTGCCTATGTCAGCAAGCGCTCACCTGGGTGTTCCCCAGTAGATATGGAGGCAGGATAGCTGGTGGTAATTCGGAGGTAGCTGCGGGGACCGTCACAGCAGGAACTCCAGCGAGAGCTCCAGCAGCCTCTCTGTTTGGCGTCCAAGCCACGCCCCCAAGAAAGATTACATTTTATTAAAAAAGCGGAGTGTCTCTTATTTGTCTATTGTACAATATCATAATAAAAATTAATTTCAACTTCAATCAGTATTGTGATTTATTATGAAGCCTTTGCTATAGTAAATATTATTTACTCATTTAGATACAGTTCTCACTGCAAGATTGTATATATTCAGATTCTTGTTAGACTGCCAGAGGACTTGAAGTATTAACTGATGCACTTTAATAAGATGTATCCATTTGATAACAGAAAACAGACTAAAGTTCTCTGTATATTCCGAGTGCGTTGATTCCAAGTTTTCTATCTCTCAATTATTGTGTTAAAAAAAGCAATTAATTCTTAGCAGAATTAATCTACGCTATATATGCTTTAACTCAAATCACCTCTCACTTAAAGTGTCGGGTGTATGTAGATTTGATCTATTATTTAGCTCAAATAAGAGCGCTCAGTGTGGTTTCATATATTGTAACTAAAAAGATACTTATTGTCCATATGATTATGTATGAATAAAGTCCAATCTCAAGATGATTCCTCCTGTTGTAATCTGAGGACGGTCAAAACTCCCACTCCATATGACGTATCAAAGTGATATGTGGACAAAAGCACAAATAACACATTATGGTGTAGTACGTCTTTAAATGCTGAAAATGAACAATGTAGCTTGAAACACCAAATTTTCAAAGGAGATAGATGGCGTACCCCACTCACAATCAATAAAGCTAGTCTCCGCACATAAAGGTATCTTTCATTCCACCAAAAACTGTAAGTCAAACATATAGTACGGTGCGTACCATTACTCACTCAGAACAAGACGCAAATCCTCACGTAGCGGTTTCTTTATGTGTAGCTCCAAGAATATTCATGAAAAGTGTTATAATTAAAAACACTTTATTACAGAATAAAAACAAATATACATACAGTGGGCCTTGACACAAAATGGCTCAGGGGCGGACAGTGAAGAAGCTGATATGGCCGCCGGCCGAAAACAGCACTAACCAGCAAGATAGTAATACCACAAATCCAACCTCAAGAAACCACGTCATGCAGGAGCCACCTGTAAGCACTCATCCAACGCGTTTCTCCCCGCAAATGGGGCTTTTTCAAGGATCAAGAGTGCTCTGCTGACGATGATATTTATAAATAAAAAACGGAAATTAGACAAAAACCAGCTGGATTCAACTAATTAATTAAGTATAACAGTTGCCATGGTAACACGTCTCCACGTGTACCCAGCATGCTGTGCATAACTGATTAACTGTGTTTACTACCTGGGACTTCAATGCCGACGGACACTTCCGCCCACCCTAATTAACTTCCTGTCCGCATCTCCATAGTAACCGCCAGTACTCGCGGACCAATCCATTGTCTGTCATGTCTCCGGAACTTGAGTGCAGACGGACACTTCCGCCCACACTATGTTAATTCCCTGCCCGCGTCACCATGGCAACCGCCAATACTCTCGGACGAAATAACGTCCTTGTATATGATGCAAACACTGACTACCGCTTATCGGAGCCAGCGTCACGTTGCCATGATCCAGTTCTGTCCTCTATTCTGCCCGAGAAACCCAAATTTATATACAAACGGGCACCCAATCTGAGGGATAAATTAACATCCAGTGCATATGTAGATAAACCCCTAGGAGGCATTGTTAGAAATCAGGGTTTTCACAGGTGTGGCGACTGCAATATGTGTAGAATATGTGTAGAAGTTGCCCATCTAAAACCAGGAAATTAAATTAATTCCTATGGAATGGTAAGGAGTTCAAGATCCAACAATTTATCACGTGTAACAGCAAATAATAAGAATTTACTCACCGGTAATTCTATTTCTCGTAGTCCGTAGTGGATGCTGGGAACTCCGCAAGGACCATGGGGAATAGACGGGCTCCGCAGGAGACTGGGCACTCTAAAAGAAAGATTAGGTACTATCTGGTGTGCACTGGCTCCTCCCTCTATGCCCCTCCTCCAGACCTCAGTTAGGGAAACTGTGCCCGGAAGAGCTGACACAACAAGGAAAGGATTTGGAATCCAGGGTAAGACTCATACCAGCCACACCAATCACACTGTACAACTTGTGATAACCATACCCAGTTAACAGTATGAACAACAACTGAGCCTCATTTAACGGATGGCTCATAACAATAACCCTTTAGTTAAGCAATAACTATATACATGTATTGCAGAGAGTCCGCACTTGGGACCGGCGCCCAGCATCCACTACGGACTACGAGAAATAGAATTACCGGTGAGTAAATTCTTATATTCTCTGACGTCCTAGTGGATGCTGGGAACTCCGCAAGGACCATGGGGATTATACCAAAGCTCCCAAACGGGCGGGAGAGTGCGGATGACTCTGCAGCACCGCATGAGCAAACTCAAGGTCCTCCTCAGCCAGGGTATCAAACTTGTAGAACTTAGCAAACTTGTTTGACCCCGACCAAGTAGCAGCTCGGCAAAGCTGTAACGCCGAGACCCCTCGGGCAGCCGCCCAAGAAGAGCCCACCTTCCTTGTGGAATGGGCTTTCACCGATTTTGGATGCGGCAATCCAGCCGCAGAGTGAACCCGCTGAATCGTGCTATAGATCCAGCGAGCAATAGTCTGCTTCGAAGCAGGAGCGCCAACCTTGTTGGCTGCATACAGAATAAACAGCGAGTCAGACTTTCTGACTCCCGCCGTTCTGGAAACATAAATTTTCAAAACCCGGACTACGTCCAGCAACTTGGAATCCTCCAAGTCCCTAGTAGCCGCAGGCACCACAATAGGCTGGTTCAAATGAAACGATACCACCCTAGGGAGAAATTGGGGACGAGTCCTCAATTCTGCCCTGTCCATATGGAAGATCAGATAAGGGCTTTTACATGACAAAACCGCCAATTCTGACACACGCCTAGCCGAAGCTAAGGCCAATAGCATGACCACTTTCCACGTGAGATATTTTAGCTCCACGGTCTTAAGTGGCTCAAACCAGTGGGATTTCAGGAAATCCAACACAACGTTAAGATCCCAAGGTGCCACCGGTGGCACAAAAAGGAGGCTGAATATGCAGCACCCCCGGAACAACGTCTGAACTTCAGGCAGTGAAGCCAGTTCTTTTTGAGAGAAAATGGATAGGGACGAAATCTTGACCTTTATGGATCCTAATTTTAGGCCCACAGTCACTCCTGACTGTAGGAAGTGCAGGAATCGACCCCGCTGGAATTCCTCTGTAGGGCCTTCCCGGCCTCACACCAAGCAACCTATTTTCGCTATATACAGTGAAAAAGTCTTGCTGTCACGTCTTTCCTAGCCTTTATCAGCGTAGGAATAACTGCATCCGGAATGCCCTTTTCCGCTATGATCCGGCGTTCAACCGCCATGCCGTCAAATGCAGCCGCGGTAAGTCTTGGAACAGACAGGGCCCCTGTTTGAGAGGCAGAAGCCCTGAGTCCTCTGAGAGCATTTCTTGCAGCTCCGGGTACCGAGTCCTTCTTGGCCCATTCGGAGCAAAGAATATTGTTCTCACTCCTCCTTTTATTACAATTCTCAGCCCTTGGGTATGAGAGGAAGAGGAGGGAATACATAGACCGACTGGAACACCCACGGTGTTACTAGTGCGACCACAGCTATCACCTGAGGGTCCCTTGACCCGGCTTAAAACCTTTTTTTTTGCTTTTTATTGAGGTGGGACGCCATCTAGTCCACCTGAGGCAGTTCCCATCAATTTGCAAACTGCGTGAAGACTTCCTGATGAAGTCCCCACTTTCTGGGGTGGAGGTCGTGCCTGCTGAGGAAGTCTGCTTCCCAGTTGTCCACTCCCGGAATTAACACTGCTGACAGTGCGCTTACTTGATTCTCCGCCCAGCGAAGAATTCTGGTGGCTTCTACCCTCGCCACCCTGCTCCTTGTGCCGCCTTGGCGGTTTACATGAACCCCTGCGGTCTGACTGGATCCGAACCGGTTGGTCGCGAAGCAGGATCTCCGCTTGACTTAGGGCGTTGTATATGGCCCTTAGTTCCAGGATATTGATGTGAAGGCAAGTCTGTTGACTTGACCACAGACCTTGGAAATTTCTTCCCTGTGTAACTGCCCCCCACCCTCGGAGGCTTGCATCCGTGGTCACCAGGATCCAGTCCTGAATGCCGAATCTGCGGCCCTCGAGAAGGTGAGCACTCTGCAGCCACCACAGTAGAGACACCCTGGCCCTGGGGGATAGGGTGATTAACCGATGCATCTGAAGAGGTGATCCGGACCACTTGTCCAGTAAGTCCCATTGGAAGGTCAACGCATGGAACCTGCCTAAGGGGATGGCCTCGTATGATGCCACCATCCTTCCCAGGACTCGAGTGCAGTGATGCACTGACACCTGTTTTGGGTTTAATAGATTCCTGACCAGTGTTATGAGCTCCTGAGCTCTCTCTATCGGGAGATAAACCCTTTTCTGGTCTGTGTCTAGGATCGTGCCTAGGAGAGGCAGATGAGCTGTAGGAACCAACTGCGACTTTGGAATATATAGAATCCAGCCGTGTTGCCGTTACACTTCCAGAGAAAGTGATACGCTGTTCAGCAACTGCTCTCTTGATCTCGCTTGTATGAGGAGATCGTCCAAGTACGTGATAATAGTGACACCTTGCTTCCGCAGGAGCACAATCATATCCGCCATTACCTTGGTTATGACAATCCCGTACCGCAATTCTGAGGTACGCCTAATGAGGTGGATAAATGGGGACATGAAGGTATGCATCCCTTATGACCCGATTCACGATAAAGTCTCCTTCTTTTTAGGCTTGCCCTGACCGCTCTTAGCGATTCCATCTTGAACTTGAACCTTCTCAGGTATATGTTCAGGGATTTTTAATTCAATATGGGTCTGACCGAACCGTCTGGTTTCGGGATTACAACATGGTCGAATAATAACACCCTCTTGTTGAAGGAGGGGACCCTTGACCACCACCTGTTAAAGATACAATTTGTGAATTGCAGTTAACACTGGCTCCCCCTCTTGGGGGGAAGCCCGCAGGGCCGTCGGTAAGGGGGCATCTTCTCACAGTCCAGCTTGTATCCCTGAGACACTATCTATTGCCCAGGGACCTAACAGGGAGTGAACCCACTTGTGGCTGAACTTACGAAGGCGTGTCCCCACCGGACCTAGCTCCGCCTGTGGAACCCCAGCGCCATAGGTGGATTTTTGTAGGGGCCGGGGAGGACTTCTGTTCCTGGGAACTAGCTGTGTTGATCCCGGCTCTGACAAGAAAGGACGCACCTCAGACTTTCTTGTTTCTTTATTCGAAAGGCTGCATTTAATAATGTCGTGCTATCTTAGGCTGTGCAGGAATATAAGGCAAACTAGCAGAATTACCAGCTATAGCTGTGGAGACCAGGCCCGAGAACCCTTCTCCACACAATCCTCAGCCTTCCATAAGCCTCTTGAGTCGGCATCATCTGTCCAATGCATATTCTACAGGACACGTCAAGCAGAGATCGACATAGCTTTGACTCTAGGACCCAGTATACTCATGTCTCTTTGGGCATGCTTTATAACTATATATCTATCACTTAAGACAGCATCTTTAATATATTGACTAGGGTCTCAATTTCTGCTGATAAGGTACCTGTCCACGCTGCCACAGCGCTATAAACCCATGCCGACACAATCGCCGGTCTGGGTAGTATACTAGAATGTGCACGCTATCTGCAGGATCCCTGAGAATAGCAAGTGCTACCGTCTGTGCAAACAGGACACCCTAGGGGAAGATTCTTAACACATCCTGGCCCTAGTGGGGAAAGGATACAGCCTGAGAATTCTCTTGTGGGAAGCTGCCGTCTCTTGTCTGGAGATTCCCGCTCTTTTTCCTCATGAGAGGAGGGAAATTTACCTCAGCATTCTTCCCCTTAAACATGTGTACTCTCGTGTCAGGGACAGATGAGTCATCAGTGATATGCAAATCATCTTTTATTTCAATATCATATATTGAATACCTTCTAGCCATCTTGGCTGTAACTTTGTATTATCGTAGTCGACAGTGGAGTTAAACTCCGTGTCGATACCAGTGTTTGTTATTTTGGATAGTGAGCATTGTGAGACTCTGAAGATCTCTGTGACATAGGGACAGACATGGGTAGATTTCCTGTCTGTTCCCTAACCATTTGTGCAATAAATTCACCTTAGCACTTACACATATCCAAACAGGTGTCGGCGTTGTCGACGGAGACACCCTCTCACATACATATCCGCTCTATCACCTCCTTAGAGGAGCCTTTTACCTCAGACATGTCGACACACACGTACCGACACACCACACACACACAGGGGATGCTCTATTTAAAGACAGTTCCCCCACAAGGCCCTTTGGAGAGACAGAGAGAGAGTATGCCAGCACACACCCCAGCGCTATATAACCCAGGGATTACACTACAACTCAGTGTTTACCCAGTAGCTGCTGTATATACAATTTTTGCGCCTAAATTTATGTGCCCCCCCCTCTCTTTTCACCCTTTGTGTACCAGGATACTGCAGGGGAGAGCCTGGGGAGCTTCCTTCCAGCGGAGCTGTGAAGAGAAAATGGCGCTGGTGTGCTGAGGAAGAAGGCCCCGCCCCCTCAGCGGCGGGCTTCTGTCCTGTTTCTGACTAAAAATGGCGGGGGTTTTACACATATACAGTCACAGACTGTATTATGTGTATTTTTATGCCAAAGGTATTTTTATTGCTGCCCAGGGCGCCCCCCCCCCCCTGCACCCTACAGTGACCAGAGTGTGTGGTGTGCTGTGGGAGCAATGGCGCACAGCTGCGGTGCTGTGCGCTACCTTAATGAAGACAGGAGTCTTCTGCCGCCGATTTCATCGCTTCTCTTCTGTCTTCTGGCTCTGCAAGGGGGACGGCGGCGCGGCTCCGGGAACGGACGATCGAGGTCAGGCCCTGTGTTCGAACCCTCTGGAGCTAATGGTGTCCAGTAGCCTAAGAAGCACAAGCTAGCTGCAAGCAGGTAGGTTTGCTTCTCTCCCCTCAGTCCCACGTAGCAGTGAGTCTGTTGCCAGCAGATCTCACTGAAAATAAAAAACCTAACAAATACTTTCTTTCTAGCAAGCTCAGGAGAGCCCACTAGGAGCACCCAGCTCTGGCCGGGCACAGATTCTAACTGAGGTCTGGAGGAGGGGCATAGGGGGAGGAGCCAGTGCACACCAGATAGTACCTAATCTTTCTTTTAGAGTGCCCAGTCTCCTGCGGAGCCCGTCTATTCCCCATGGTCCTTGCGGAGTTCCCAGCATCCACTAGGACGTCAGAGAAATGCTGTTTATGTGATACAGTGTTCATCCAATAAATTATATATAGGGAAAACTAGCAGGACACTGAAGATACGTTGGGCTGAACATCTACGGAACATACGGAAGGGGTTAATCACTCATCCTTTTTCGCTTCACTTTAAAGAGATTCATAACTGTTCAACCGATCATATTGTTTCTTTTTGCGGTATAGAATTAACTAAAGTTCAGTGGCGGAATAATAATAGGGATATTAGATTAGCGAAAAGTGAAATGAAGTGGATTTTTAATTTACAAACATTGGCACCAGGAGGTCTTAATCATGAATTTGAACTTAGATGGTTTTTATAAATATAGTCATGTTTTTAGATGCTCAATTGCAACCTCAAGATAACAAGACGTGTCTCTCTTTTTTGTCTACCATTTATATATTTTTTATTTTTAGTTTTGTATGTAACAGCTATGCTGTAGTTGTGCCCCCTAGAGATCAGGAATAAATGTTTGTTCCCTATATAGGATATGTGGTGGCATTATATATTCGTTGTGTATTCTTTTTTCCTTATTTAGTTTTCCAACAGTGTGAATATTGGGTTACCTATCTGGCCCTTTAAATTACTTCTATTTAGTTTGACCATAAGATTCTGATTATGGGGCTGTTCGTATTGCCGAGTCAATTATCACATAAATATTATGCAGATTGTGATATTGATAAAGACAAGCTATCCTGCTGTGTTCCCGTATTGCCAAGTAGGTGTCATGGCAACGTGACGCTGGCTCCGATAAGCGGTAGTCAGTGTTTGCATCATATACAAGGACGTTATTTCGTCCGAGAGTATTGGCGGTTGCCATGGTGACGCGGGCAGGGAATTAACATAGTGTGGGCGGAAGTGTCCGTCTGCACTCAAGTTCCGGAGACATGACAGACAATGGATTGGTCCGCGAGTACTGGCGGTTACTATGGAGACGCGGATAGGAAGTTAATTAGGGTGGGCGGAAGTGTCCGTCGGCATTGAAGTCCCAGGTAGTAAACACAGTTAATCAGTTATGCACAGCATGCTGGGTACACGTCGAGACGTGTTACCATGGCAACTGTTATACTTAATTAATTAGTTGAATCCTGCTGGTTTTTGTCTAATTTCCGTTTTTTATTTATAAATATCATCGTCAGCAGAGCACTCTTGATCCTTGAAAAAGCCCCATTTGCGGGGAGAAACGCGTTGGATGAGTGCTTACAGGTGGCTCCTGCATGACTTGGTTTCTTGAGGTTGGATTTGTGGTATTACTATCTTGCTGGTTAGTGCTGTTTTCGGCCGGTGGCCATATCAGCTTCTTCACTGTCCGCCCCTGAGCCATTTTGTGTCAAGGCCCACTGTATGTATATTTGTTTTTATTCTGTAATAAAGTGTTTTTAATTATAACACTTTTCATGAATATCCTTGGAGCTACAAATAAAGAAACCGCTACGTGAGGATTTGCGTCTTGTTCTGAGTGAGTAATGGTATGCACCGTACTATATGTTTGACTTACAGTTTTTGGTGGAATGAAAGATACCTTTATGTGCGGAGACTAGCTATATTGATTGTGAGTGGGGTACGCCATCTATCTCCTTTGAAAATTTGGTGTTTCAAGCTACATTGTTCATTTTCAGCATTTAAAGACGAACTACACCATAATGTGTTATTTGTGCTTTTGTCCACATATCACTTTGATACGTCATATGGAGTGGGAGTTTTGACCGTCCTCAGATTACAACAGGAGGAATCATCTTGAGATTGGACTTTATTCATACATAATCATATGGACAATAAGTATCTTTTTAGTTACAATATATGAAACCACACTGAGCGCTCTTATTTGAGCTTTTTTCATTTGTCAATTGTATTCTCCACGAGGGTTAAGTGGCCCTTGTCACAACTGAGGGTTTAGGCTGACGAGAGGAAGCCTCAGTTGTAGGGGCTGAGATGAAATGAAACCTGGGAGGTTTAATCAGACCCCTGGACATGTAAGTGCAGAATGATTACCCGAAGGTGTGACCATGACAACCAGTTTAAAATTCAAAATAAAAGTTTATTAACAGACTCCGTGTGATAACAAGCAGTATTCAAGTTTAGCAAAGACAGTGGCAAATAACACAGTTCCTGGAATACATAACCATAGAAGGTTTCTCAGAGCACTGGTAGGTTTAGAACAGATGTAAAAGTCCTTTGATGGAATCACCTTACCAGGCCTGGTTGTAGTTGTAGAAATAGCCGAGGAACATGCCAGTAGTTGTAGCAGGTGAATCTGTAACTTGAGTATGCTGCTGTATCAGCGGGATGGAACCAGCCAGGTGGTAAGACACGGAGTGGATGCTGAGTGGAATCAGCCAGGTGATGAAATGCAGAGTGGATGCTGAATGGAATCAGCCAGGTTCTAAAGTCACGGAGTGGATGCTGGATGGAACCAGCCAGGTGATAAAACACAGAGTGAATGATGTGAGATGCTAGGGAGCGTAGAAACAGAATAGCTGAAAGATGATTACCGGTGGTAGTGGATACTGCTGGTAAGATAGGATCCGCTGGATCAGCACCGGTGTTTGGTAGAAGCTGGAATCAGTTGAAAGCTGGCTGCTTGGAAGCAGATAGTAGATAGCTGGAAACTGGACAGCCACGGAAGGCTGTAGAGTCAGGCTGCACTGCAAGATGGAAAGCAGGTGCGGGTCTCTTTGTGGATGCTGGAGACAGGAACTGGAACCTGGAAAAACAAGCCACAGGAGAGAGAGACTGGAACAAGGTATGACATTCAAAGCACTGACATCTATCTGGCCCAGACACAGGATACTTATACCTGCTGCTATGCAGGCATTGGCTGGGCAATTATGCAGATTCCAGAGACGGTGGATTGGAGGAATTGGAGCATGTGATCAAATCCAACATGGCTGCGCCCATGCTGGAACCTGGAGGGAAAACTGGTTTGAAATGAAATGTGCAAACATAATGATAATGGCGGCGCCGGCCGCGGAGGACAGGAGACGCCAGATGACAATTATATGCTGAGACACTTGGAGGGCAGCAGAGGCCGTGGCAGGCATGATACATGATTCTGAGAACCTGCAGCAATAACACAGTAACGGCGGCGGAGGCCGCGGAGAACGGGAGACGCCATGTTGGATTCAAACATGGCGCCACTGTGGTAGTGTCTCAGAATGACAGGAGGGATGCGCAGAGTGTCGACACAGACGAGATCCGGACCTGGAACGCTGGGCCAGTCTCAGAAGACATCTAAACGGCAGGTAATGGCGTCCAGATACCCGGATCGTGACAGCACCCCCCCCCTTTAGGAGTGGCCTTGGACACTTCTTAGGCTTTAAAGGAAACTTTGAGTGGAAATTTCGGACCAAGGCAGGAGCATGGACGTCTGAGGCATTGGTCCAAGAGCATTCTTCAGGACCATAGCCCTTCCAGTCAATGAGATACTGTAACTGACCGTAACGGAAACGTGAGTCCAAAATCTTGGCCACCTCGTACTCGACTCCCCGTTGAGTCTGAACTTTGGGAGCTGGAGGAAGTGCGGAATGAAACCGATTCAGGATCAGCGGTTTCAACAAGGAAATGTCCTGGGTATTTTCAAGAAGGGTGGTAACTGTAATCTGTAGGCAACAGGATTGATGACTTGTTCAATCTTGAAGGGACCGATGTAGCGAGGTGCAAATTTCATGCTGGGAACTCTCAACCTCAAATTCTTCGTGGACAACCACACACGATCACCCACCTTGAGAGCAGGAACCGCTCTACGCTTCCTATCGGCAAACTTCTTATACCTGGATGAGGCTTTAAGCAGGGCTGCGCGGACGTTCTTCCAGTTATTTGAAAACTGACGCAAGGTGACATCCACTGCTGGAACAGAAGTTGCAGGAAGCGGTTGAAATTCTGGGACTTTAGGGTGGAATCCATAATTAATGGAGAATGGTGTCGAAGAAGATGAGGAATGGTATTGATTGTTGTGGCTGAACTCGGCCCAAGGAAGGAGTTGAACCCAGTCATCTTGAGAGGAAGACACATATATACGGAGGAAGGCCTCCAAGTCCTGATTCACCCTCTCGGTTTGACCATTGGTCTGAGGATGGTAGGCTGTGGAAAACTTTAACTTGACTTGGAGGGCTTGACACAAACTTCGCCAAAATTTGGCTACAAATTGTACTCCACGATCCGAGATAATCTCTTCAGGAAGACCGTGAAGTCGGAAGATCTCTTGTATAAACACTTGAGCCAACTTGGAAGCTGATGGAAGACCGGTGAGAGGGATGAAATGTGCCATCTTGGTGAACCGGTCAACTACCACCCAGATGGTATTAAACTTGTTGCAGATAGGTAGATCGGTAACAAAGTCCATCGACAAATGGGTCCATGGTCGACGGGGAACAGATAATGGAACCAGTTGCCCCGCAGACGACTGGCGGGAGACTTTGTGTTGGGCACACTTTGGGCAGGAGGCAATAAATTCCATAACGTCCTTCTTCAGAGTTGGCCACCAGTAGGACCTAGAGATAAACTCCAGGGTTTTCTGAATGCCTGTATGTCCAGCAAAGCGGGAAGCGTGGGCCCAATGCATGAGCTTCTTCCTTAGAACTGGCTTAACAAAACTTTTCCCTGGCGGGGGCGTAGAGTCCATCCCTACTGTGGAGAATGCCAACGGATTAATAATAGGATGCTTGTCTGCAGACTCGGACTCATTTTCTTGCTCCCATGAGCGGGAAAGGGCATCGGCCTTACGATTCTGAGAACCCGGACAGAACTGGAGTTTAAAGTCAAACCTAGAGAAGAAAAGTGCCCATCTGGCCTGACGAGGGTTCAGTCATTGTGCGCCTTTGAGATATAAAAGATTTTTGTGGTCGGTAAGTATGGTGATTGAATGAGAAGCTCCCTCCAACAGGTATCTCCACTCCTCCAGAGCGAGCTTGATGGCTAGCAACTCCTGATCGCCAATGGCATAGTTGCGCTCAGCTGGGGAGAACTTCCGGGAGAAGAAACTGCAAGGATGTAGATGTCCATCTTTGGCCCTCTGGGATAACACCGCTCCTACTCCAACGGAGGAGGCATCTACCTCTAAGATAAAAGGAGAGTCGGTGTCGGGCTGTTTCAGAACTGGTGCAGAGATGAACCGTTCCTTCAGAAGGTGAAAGGCCTGCGTAGCTTCTTCGGACCACTTGGACGGATTAGCACCTTTCTTGGTTAATGCAGTGATAGGCGCCACAATGGTGGAAAAGTCTCGTATAAACTTTCTATAATAATTGGCGAACCCTAAGAACCTCTGGACCCCTTTGAGGGTTAAGGGTATAGGCCAATTCTGGATTGCTTGGAGTTTCTCAGGATCCATCTCTAGTCCGGAACCGGACACAATGTAACCTAGAAACTGAATGGTTTTAACTTCAAACATACACTTCTCCAATTTACAATAGAGGTGGTTGACACGGAGACGGGAAAGAACCTCCTTTACCCAGAAACGATGATCTTCTAGATTATTAGCAAAGATGAGGATGTCATCTAGATAAACCACGACATGGCGGTATAAGATGTCCCTGAAGATCTCATTCACGAAGTGCTGGAAGACTGCTGGAGCGTTGCTCAATCCGAAGGGCATGACGAGGTACTCATAATGTCCGTCACGGGTGTTAAAGGCGGTCTTCCACTCGTCACCCTCACGGATCCGGATGAGATTGTAGGCACCCCTCAAGTCCAGCTTTGTAAAAATGGTTGCACCACTAACTCTATCGAAGAGTTCTGTAATCAGGGGTAAAGGGTATCGGTTCTTAACGGTAATGTCGTTCAGACCTCTGTAGTCGATACACGGACGCAGACCACCGTCTTTCTTCTTAACGAAGAAGAAGCCTGCGCCGGCTGGAGAAGAAGATGGTCGGATGAAACCCTTTGCCAGGTTCTCTTTGATGTACTCTTCCATGGAGTGTGTCTCAGGCAGAGACAACGGATAAATTCGGCCTCGCGGTGGAACCTTCCCTGGAATGAGGTCGATTGGGCAGTCCCATTCTCTATGAGGAGGAAGGATATCAGCAGAGGCTTTACTGAACACGTCCGTGAAGTCTTGATATGGAGGAGGTGGAACATCAGATGACCTGGGGAAGGAAGAACAAACAGGAAGAACTTTGGCTAAACAAGTCTCAGCACAGGAGGGACCCCATGCCAGTATTTGCGTAGTCGTCCAGTCAATCGATGGGTTGTGGAGACGGAGCCATGGAAGGCCTAAAACCACTGGATGTGTGGCTCTTGGAATCACTAGAAAAGAAATATACTCAGAATGAAGAACTCCCACTCTCAGACGAACTGGAAGAGTCCTTAAGGAAATGACTGCGTCAAAAATCTTGCTGCCATCCACGGCAGTCAAAGAGATGGACGAGGACAGTCTCTCGGTGGGTAGGGACCACCGTTTAACATAAGCTTCGGTTATGAAATTCCCAGCTGCTCCGGAATCAAGGAGGGCAATGACGTTCCTGTAACGTTGAGCAATTTGGAGCGACACTGGGAGGTTACAATCATGAGGAGATGGAGAGGAGATCATTACTCCTAGCCGGCCCTCTCCTTGGCGAGCTAGGATCTGGAGTTTCCCGAACGTTTGGGACAGGCGTTGATAGTGTGCGACGGAGCTGCACAGTAGAGACATAGAGACTCGGAGAGGCGTCTTCGGCGCTCAGCGGGAGATAGACGGGAACGACCAATTTGCATAGGCTCATCCTTGGATGGAGATGGTTGACGAGGAGGAGGAGCAGAAGATTTAGGAACGGATGATCTTCCTCGCTCGGTTGCTCTCTCTCTGAACCGTAGATCAACCTTCGTGCATAATGAAATTAGCTCATCCAACTTAGAAGGCAAGTCTCTGGTAGCTAACTCATCTTTAATGCGTTCTGACAAGCCATGCCAGAATGCAGCATACAGGGCCTCGTCGTTCCAGGCCAGTTCAGATGCCAGGATTTTGAACTGTATAAGATACTGTCCCAAAGTACGTGTTCCCTGGCGTAGACGGAGAATCTCAGATGAAGCAGAGGAAACCCGGCCCAGCTCGTCGAAGATGCGCCTGAATGATGCTACAAAGTCAGTATAGGAGGACAGCAGGGGATCAGACTTCTCCCATAACGGTGATGCCCAATCAAGGGCTGAGCCACTGAGGAGAGAAATAATATAAGCCACTTTGGTACGGTCACTGGGGAAGTTGCCAGATTGAAGCTCAAAATGGATTTCGCATTGGTTGAGAAATCCCCTGCAGAACCTTGGAGATCCGTCAAATTTTGCTGGCGTTGGAAGATGAAGACGTGGTATGGAAATGGGCAAGGTGGGTGGGGTTACAGCTGGAGTCACTGTGGTGGACGCACCAGACGTGCCAGGTCCACGGAGGGTCGTCTGAATCCCATCCAGCCGAGTAGAGAGATCCTGGAGACAGCGGATGATGTGACCTTGTGCAGCCTCCTGATGTTCGAGTCTGGCTGCCAGTTCTTGCATAGGTCTAGCCGCTTGATCCTGGTCTCCGGCTGGATTCATATGGTCAGTGCTTACTGTCACAACTGAGGGTTTAGGCTGACGAGAGGAAGCCTCAGTTGTAGGGGCTGAGATGAAATGAAACCTGGGAGGTTTAATCAGACCCCTGGACATGTAAGTGCAGAATGATTACCCGAAGGTGTGACCATGACAACCAGTTTAAAATTCAAAATAAAAGTTTATTAACAGACTCCGGGTGATAACAAGCAGTATTCAAGTTTAGCAAAGACAGTGGCAAATAACACAGTTCCTGGAATACATAACCATAGAAGGTTTCTCAGAGCACTGGTAGGTTTAGAACAGATGTAAAAGTCCTTTGATGGAATCACCTTACCAGGCCTGGTTGTAGTTGTAGAAATAGCCGAGGAACATGCCAGTAGTTGTAGCAGGTGAATCTGTAACTTGAGTATGCTGCTGTATCAGCTGGATGGAACCAGCCAGGTGGTAAGACACGGAGTGGATGCTGAGTGGAATCAGCCAGGTGATGAAATGCAGAGTGGATGCTGAATGGAATCAGCCAGGTACTAAAGTCACGGAGTGGATGCTGGATGGAACCAGCCAGGTGATAAAACACAGAGTGAATGATGTGAGATGCTAGGGAGCGTAGAAACAGAATAGCTGAAAGATGATTACCGGTGGTAGTGGATACTGCTGGTAAGATAGGATCCGCTGGATCAGCACCGGTGTTTGGTAGAAGCTGGAATCAGTTGAAAGCTGGCTGCTTGGAAGCAGATAGTAGATAGCTGGAAACTGGACAGCCACGGAAGGCTGTAGAGTCAGGCTGCACTGCAAGATGGAAAGCAGGTGCGGGTCTCTTTGTGGATGCTGGAGACAGGAACTGGAACCTGGAAAAACAAGCCACAGGAGAGAGAGACTGGAACAAGGTATGACATTCAAAGCACTGACATCTATCTGGCCCAGACACAGGATACTTATACCTGCTGCTATGCAGGCATTGGCTGGGCAATTATGCAGATTCCAGAGACGGTGGATTGGAGGAATTGGAGCATGTGATCAAATCCAACATGGCTGCGCCCATGCTGGAACCTGGAGGGAAAACTGGTTTGAAATGAAATGTGCAAACATAATGATAATGGCGGCGCCGGCCGCGGAGGACAGGAGACGCCAGATGACAATTATATGCTGAGACACTTGGAGGGCAGCAGAGGCCGCGGCAGGCATGATACATGATTCTGAGAACCTGCAGCAATAACACAGTAACGGCGGCGGAGGCCGCGGAGGACGGGAGACGCCATGTTGGATTCAAACATGGCGCCGCTGTGGTAGTGTCTCAGAATGACAGGAGGGATGCGCAGAGTGTCGACACAGACGAGATCCGGACCTGGAACGCTGGGCCAGTCTCAGAAGACACCTAAACGGCAGGTAATGGCGTCCAGATACCCGGATCGTGACAGCCCTCACTTGCTCAATCAGCTGCATAAGTGAAATTGCGCCTTGGGTTTTTGATTATTTTTGCTTTCTTGATCTATTATTTAAATTGGGATATTATCCCTAAGTTACCGAGTTCCATATATAGTTTTTAATGGACAAACTAATAATATATTCTCTCTCAGTCTTAGGTGTCAGATCTGATATATCCAAATATATTTAATATCTTCTGCCCTTGTCTCTCACTACAATGCGTCAGACAAGCTTATTGCTTTGCTATATAAATTTTCTCATGAGTATTGAGTTTGAAAAGGAGTTTATAATATCTTGTTGATAACATATTGTCTCTCAATTTCAAGTGTCAGACATCATAACTTGGATTCTGTATTCTGATAGGTTAAGCATAACCTGCCTCTGTCTCTCACTAAACTGTGTCAGACAGATCTCTCTTTAATAAGACCTATCTTTGTCTCTCACACAGATGAGTCTTTCTGTAATGAGTTTATCTATAGGCAGTAAGTATACGTAAATATTATGTTCTAATTGATATGACTCCTCTTGGCTATATCTCTATCTCTCACTTATTGTGTCAGAGAGGAGAATGATCATGTATATAGAGCAGGATGTTATATATATATATATATATATATATATAGTCCAAATGGACTGTGTGTTCTTTTAAAATTCTTGATTCAACGCACTCACTTCAGGTGTCTGAGTCCATTCAGGTAAGAATTACATTTGCAGAGTGTATCATGTATATTCTTCATATGTCTTAATTTAGTATTGTCCCTTCAATAGGTAGACATATAGATCAAGTTTCATAATGTGTGTAAATGATTGTTGTTACATGCACCTTGGAGTGAGTTTCAATATAATAATTATACAGATGGTTATAGGTATCCAGCTGATAGATTAATAACCAGAGTCCCTGAGTATGTTTTAGTATTTCTATTATTGTATAGTTCCAGTACTGGTATTCACCACCATTAGTATGAGTGTGTACGTATTAGCAAAGAGCCACTATTTTATCCTCAAGTTCTCAATATATGTACTGCATGCCTGGAATTACGGTAAGACAGGAGTTGATTTCAGTTGAGAAAGCATGCATTATAAATCTTGGTTTATTAATGCATCCACTTTACCCAGTGCTCTCTGTCAGTATTACATACATAGGTCATATATTAGCATGCATCAGAGACAGATCCTTAGTTAATCAGATGTCATATACGTTCAAAAGTTCTGTTACCTGTGGGGCAATTGTGCTTACATTCGGCATGTACATAAATTATATGACTATTGCTGGGTAGCAGTAACCGATGTTTCTGTAGTGTGCTCGCTAATATAATTTCATTCACACAATATCCACATGGTGTATCGCGTGGACCTTATGCAGTGTATCATATCGGGTCTCTGGTTTTACTATAGTTTAGAGTTTTTGTCCTTATCTCTACTGCGGCTGCATTCTTATGTGGCACGTGTGTAGTGCCTGTATCACACTATCAATATCACATTATATATACATTTTATAGAGCATATCAAATATATTTCAAGCTTCAAAGATAGATCTTGGAGACAAGTAGGACACTCCGCTATGTCCTACGTACGTTTCGCATCTCAGCTTTATCAAGGAAACCAGAACCGGGAGCCGGAGAATCCTTTTAATATCACCGCATCCAATCAGTTTGATTTGCGGGTCTTTTTTTAAATAACTTACAGCGTAAGAGTTTGTCAAGATCGACTATTCCAGTGAGCTCACATATACCTGGACAATCCCTTATATTCCTAGTTACAACATCAGGTCCCTATTCTCTCCATACAAGTTGCTGAGAATGAATCAGTTTATCGTCCTATTTATCTTAAGGACCTGGATATTTGTATCATGGATATTTGGTTTTAAATAAATATTAATATCTATTATAGACTATATAGTATCCAGAATATATGGATAAAAAGTTTTAAATATATATATATATATATATATATATATATATATATATATATATTTATATTCTAAGAGAGGGGGGAGTCATGCACTCTCATCTAAATGTTCATCAGTGGGGTGCACTACACAGGATAATCCCCTACCGGGTGATTCCAGTAACATATAATTCCGAGAAATAGGCACTCTCCAGGTTAAATACAATCAAGACGTTTTTATATTACATACTCACAACCAGCAATAATGCAAGGCTTCTTTAAATTGCATTATAAGGTACAGCAACGTTTCGGTCCCTCAGGACCTTTATCAAGCTTTACATCCAAACAAGCCATCAGCACATATTAACAGCAGAGCTCATTGCAGCAGAAGTCACCTATATATCCTCAGCCTGCCCCTTAAGTACCACACCATGGAGTGCAGCATGGTCTCGGCGTGTGTTTCACTGTCGCCAACCAGCCGCTACCGGAAGTGCGCATCATTTCCGCATCCGGAATCCGTCAAGCGGCTCAACCATCGTCTGTGGAACACACAGCGGTAAAATAATAACTCATCACACTAATCAAAGCCGCCATGTAGCCTAATATTCTATAATAACCCTATTTCAAATGCCAGCACATATAAAGAACAAGTAGAAATTTCACATTCTTAGTAATGTCAGGTTAGCCTCATGCTTCCAAACAATATGTAGCACATCAAGCAACCTACTATCTCTATTGGGTACTTCCAAGACCAAGATTAACCCAGCAATATGCAAACAAATATAGAAAACCACAGCACTCGCCACCCCAGAAGTGGGGTGCAATGTCTGCACTCACCACTCATAGGGTGGGGTGCATGCAGCCCATGGCCACCTACCCAAATATATACAAACAGAAAGTTCAGCACTCACCATAGCAAGCTCACATATGCTCACAACATCAATAAATAAATGATGGGGGTTTAGTTAGTGAATTGGCCAATGCACGGAAGCCTGCAAACCGCTCGCCAAGGTACCCCACTTTCTTGCAGGTCCTACACTATCACAAAGGGGGTAATTCCAAGTTGATTGCAGCAGGAATTTTGTTAGTGCATGATTCCTTTTTACTGTCCACCAGTGGTGTTAATACTTTATCTTTCGGTCTGCACAGCCGCACTGTTCCGGGTTCTTGCGCTATGTCCGTTACTTAGCAACGGGTCAACACAGATTCTTCCTCTGACGCGTACACGCGTCATCAATCAGCGACACGCAGCGCACACGCCGGGTCCGTAGGCGGCTCTCCTCTCGGTTTGGCGGGTTCTGTCTCTACAAGGGTAAGTTGCTTTTTCCTTACACACACTCTCACATCTTGACAACGGGGCTAGACACCCCGAAACGTTGGTGTTTTTTTGTGATGCAAATACAAATTTGACTTTTCCACAAGACCCTGAGTGCCGCAGCTCCTTTTTTCCAATATCCATTTTCCCTGAGGGCACCGGGGCAGGTAATTTCCAGAAGGAGTGCCGGGCTAACTTTTCCAAATATATATATATATATATATATATATATATAATTGGTCTCTGAAGAGATATCTATTGTGTTATTCCTTATAATAATAAAAACTACATAATATAAGAAGTGTTTGTGTGTTATGTTATTAATTATAAATATGCTGCAACATGTGGAAAATTTGAATCAGTTAAAATATCAAGTGCAGTGATTGGCCCTCATTCCGAGTTGTTCGCTCGCAAGGCGATTTTAGCAGTATTGCACACGCTAAGCCGCCGCCTACTGGGAGTGAATCTTAGCATCTTAAAATTGCGACCGAAGTATTCGCAATATTGCGATTACACACCTCGTAGCAGTTTCTGAGTAGCTTCAGACTTACTCGGCATCTGCGATCAGTTCAGTGCTTGTCGTTCCTGGTTTGACGTCACAAACACACCCAGCGTTCGCCCAGACACTCCCCCGTTCCTCCTGCCACTCCTGCGTTTTTTCCGGAAACGGTAGCGTTTTTTCCCACACGCCCATAAAACGGCCTGTTTCCGCCCAGTAACACCCATTTCCTGTCAATCACACTACGATCGCCGGAGCGAAGAAAAAGCCGTGAGTAAAAATCCTATCTTCATAGCAAATTTACTTGGCGCAGTCGCAGTGCGGACATTGCGCATGCGCACTAAGCGGAAAATCGCTGCGATGCGATGAAATTTACCGAGCGAACAACTCGGAATGAGGGCCATTGTGTACAAAATGTGCAAAAAATATATGTATAAATGATGTGAGAAAATAAAGAAGAGGAGAAGAACCATCATTCTCCAAAATATTTGTGAATAAAAGTGAATATAATTTGTGTAAATTAGTGTGGTCTCTTCTATTCCCTATATGTTATTATGGGTGCCAAACAAAACATATTGGCTAAGTACTGTTAAATTATTATCATTTGTCCAGGTAGGTGTTGTAAGATTTTTAGTATTTGTCCGGGTAAGTATTAGTTTCCAATTTTTTATTAACAGGATACCGCATAATTCAAATGGTGTAAGAAATATATTCATATACAGCAAATCCATACTTCATAAAGGATAAGTAGCTTCCTCATCCAAGGATTTATACATTTACATGTTAACTGGACATTTACTATCTACAGTACAAATTTGGGTAAGTTGATAAAATTCTGATGAAACGGTCACGGACACAAGGCTGAGAAATGCGTAAATTTAGCTCCGCCCCCTCGAGTGACGCCAGCGGATCTTTGCCGTACACCAGCCAGGACTCTCAGCGGCAATTGGGATTCCGGAGCACCGCTCCACTGTAATCACACGGGCCGGCCGCACACAGGAGCGGGAGAGTCCATGCCAAGGACAGGGCAGAGAGGATTCTTGGAGGCTAACATACAAGACCATGAGTGACAACATCAGGGCGGCTGCCCCGATCATTAGCCATTCATACCTTTGGGGATGACTTAATTCCCGCCAAGGTGGTGTTATAGTGACACCTGCATTCCTCACCTGGCTAGCATATTAACAATTGAATACATACTGTACATGAATTAGTGGCTAGAGCTTCTAACCCGCTGACTGAGGTAAAGGCTATTGATTGAATCAAGCTGATTTTGGCTATATATTGGATCAACACTAAGCATTTCAACACTAATTGATCCATTCATCTGTGACTCAGTATACCTGTTATTGGATAGTGATTTCAAGTGTGGTCCATTTGAAAAAGGACTTATATAATCAACTACTTGCACGAATACTGACTATGATCTTATATGTTTTATATATTTGTATTTTATGATTTATGTTTATGGAACATTGCTGATTACGATGTGGATTATTGTATACTAAATACTACTATATGGGGGTCATTCCGAGTTGTTCGCTCATTGACGATTTTCGCTATACTGCGATTAGTTGCTTACTGCACATGCGCAAGGTACGCAGAGCGCATGCGCTTAGTTATTTTACTAAAAACGTAGCTGTTTTGCTGTGGCTTCTGCGGCACTTTTCAGTCGCACTGGTGTTCGGTAAATGATTGACAGGAAAGGGGCGTTTCTGGGTGGTAACTCAGCGTTTTCCCGGCGTTGGCTTAAAAAACGCAGGTGTGTCAGGGGAAAACGCGGGAGTGGCTGGAGAAACGGGGGAGTGGCTGGAAGAACGCAGGGCGTGTTTGTGACATCAAACCAGGAACAAAACGGGCTGAGTTGATCGCAGTGTAGGAGTAAGTCTCGAGCTAATCAGAAACTGCTAAGAATTTTCTATTCGCAATTCTGCTAATCTTTCATTCGCAATTCTGCTATGCTAAGATACACTCCCAGGGGGCGGCGGCCTAGCGTGTGCAATGCTGCTAAAATCAGCTAGCGAGCGAACAACTCGGAATGACCCCCTATGTGTATTGATGTTGGACAGCGCTTCCTTCCATCCATTTATTAGCCACAATGTTGTCTAACTTCGCTCCAAACATGATATCCCCAGTGTAAAGATAAGAATTCCAAGGCCTTCTTGGAATCCATGTCTGCTTTCCATGAATGGAGCCAGAAGATGTGGTGGGCAACCACAGAGGTAGCAGACGCCCTGGAAGCCAGGAGACCAGCAACCAAAACAGCTTCCCCTACGTAAGATGCAGCCTCTCTTATATGAGAGGTGAGACAGACGCATGGTTGAAACATCTGAGCGAAGACCTTCCTCCAGAGCCTCTACCCAGCTCTTAATGGCCTTGACCACCAAGGCAGCAGCCATGGTAGGCCTAGTAATAGCACCTGTAAGGAAATAGACAGACTTGAGACAAACTTCAATCCTACGATCCATGGTTTCCTTTAGAAGTTGAAGGGAAAGGCAAGGTAGAGGGTTTAACTAAACAGGCTACATGAGAATCCACGGCTGGGGGAGTCTCCCACTTAGTACACTGAGCTGCTGGCTCAGAGTAGAATGAAGCTAGTCGATTATGGTGTGGAATATTTTTACCAGGAGTATTCAAAACTTCACACAGGAACGACGTAAGATGTGCAGAGTGAGGAAGTTCAGCTTTAACTACCATTTAGCGCTAAAATAGCTGAGACTTTATTGGCTCAGGAGCAGGCTCCTCTTCCTCTATTTGAAGGATAGATTTGACAGCTCTTACAAGTTCAGATACGTCCAAGGTAGACTGACGCTCCTCCTGCCCCTGTGGGGGATTCACTGAGAGAGACATCAGCCTCCTCTGCCTCACCAGATGATACCTCTGAATCTGATAGCTGCATAGATTGAGAGGTGGGGACAGTACACCTGGTGTCCTGCGTAGATTGAAGAGGAGGGGACAGTACACCTGGTGCCCTTAGTGGGCAAGAGCCTATCGCCCTGCAACATCTGTTGAAAAGTAATGGAGGTATGTGCCAGGCTTTGTATGAAGATAGAGTGCACATCCACCCAAGAGGGCGGTATAGCTGGGACTGGTATAGCAGGATGTACCTGCTGAGGGAATCCAATAGGGGGGACCAACCACAGGGGTTACAAGGTGGTCAGCTATCTGACCTAGTAACTGTGAAAAGGAAGCCCAGGGGGGATCCTGCACAGGGGCTGAAAGTGCTGGATGGTTAGGTGGGATATAGCAAGATGCACACAAACCATCCTATACAATGTATGAGACCAACAGAGGTGCATCAGCCACTTAGCAACCCTTGCCTTTTGCTAGACATTGCTGTGAGATTAGTAGAGCACACAATATGGCACTATGCAGTGTGCAACAATAACTGTACTGTGACCAGCTTCACAAGCACTGATAGCTGTAAAGTATTTAGAACCCCTTAAACACCTGTTCCGTGGGGGGGGGGGGGGGGGGGAGAGAAGGTATATGCTGACAGCAGCAGAAACACAAACAGCAGAGCTAGCACATCACCGACAATGCAGAATACAATTTAAATACACTGCAATGGTCACTAAATTAACTACACAGCTGCAGTGGCTGGTAAGCTATAGCACTGTATAACCTAGCTCCTTGGAGAGGTATACAGGGAGACTGGATCCCAGCATTCCCAGAGACCTAGAATGGCGCTGAGCTGGGGAAGGGCTCGCAGCAGAGGGCTGACCTCGCCTACGCTAGCAACACCCACCGGTACTCTGACCTATGAAAAGTTTTCCTGCACCAGTAAAAAGCCCTGGTGGTCTAGTGGAGTCCCAGACAAACCGAGGTCCACGCCAGTCTCTGCTGACAAGACATGGGTTTCAGCAAGCCAACTTGCAGTCCTGGGGTCCCTCGTGGGAGCTGTGCTAGCCACGCTCCCCGCTGGCATCCAGAGGACTACCTAGCCCTGCTGCTGTTCAGAAAAAGGAAATAAAATTAAAGCGTAAAATAAAAGTTAGGGCCTACGAGAAGCAGCACCACAGTTAAATGGTGTGTCCAGCTCCCGCCAGCACCAAAGTAAAACTGAAGAGCCTGATCTGGAGGCAAGGTATAGGAGAGGAAGGACCACAGCATCTTGGGACACCGAAAAGCTTAACTGTTTGGTGCCCGGTCCATTACCACCACCTACAACCCATTGTCTCTCTGTGGAGTCCTATGGAACCCGAAGAAGACATTGTGTTTATATATCATCCTTAGGTTCAGTTATGTGGCGAGGGACAGGATTAAGTTCTGCTTGTATATATTTTATGATGGGAAGGCACAAGCACTGGTTTTGCCTATTACATTGACCATAATTTTAATAGTTCCAGAAAACATGGGTGTTTGCCCTATTTTCTGGGTGTTCTGAAGGCAGTGGCTGCATCCCTTGAGGCAGCTTCACTGCCTCACACAGCATGATTTTCTTTGGCATCCCGAGTAACCTGAGGACACAACGGCAGATCACAGAAGCCTGCAGCTGTGCTAGAGAGTACATATCTAAATCAGACCCTTTGTTACTGGTGCAAGAAATAAGTTTTCCATATTCTACAGGGTGATTTAAAAGACACAGTACACCCTTTTGTTTCAAAAATTGTGCAGGAAATAGGAAAATTGAATACGCCAGTAAGGTATGGGTGAGGTGGGCTCTCTTTTAGGGTATGTACCGAACATGAGCGCCATCTTGAATCTAAGTCAGTTTTTACATATGGAAAGGGGGTCGTGTAAAATGTCAATCAACATCAGAATTTGCCGATTTGAAATAGCAGTTATGGTTCAAAAGTTGCAACACTTTTTTTGTAACGGAAGATAGCTTTGACAAAAGAGGAGAGAATTGAGGTAATTTTGATGTCTGGAGAACGAAGTTTCCGTGTCATAGCTGCAGATTTCTTCACTCCCCCGTCACCCGGCTCCATAGAGGTGCAGGCAAATATCGTCGATATTGGCCTGCATGCACAGGGGCCGCGCATCGTTCATCGCTGATGCCTCCACACTCAAAGATATGAACGGTATCTCATTCATTCATTAACGAGATTGTTCATATCTTTGAGTATTGTTGCCCAGTGTGTAGGGCCTATAAGACTTGTGTCCTATGCAGACAATACCTGAATAAGCAAGAAGAGATGTGCACCGGAAATTTTTCGGGTTTTGGTTTTGGGTTCGGTTCCGCGGCCGTGTTTTGGGTTCGAACGCGTTTTGGCAAAACCTCACCGAATTTTTTTTGTCGGATTCGGGTGTGTTTTGGATTCGGGTGTTTTTTTCCAAAAAACCTAAAAAACAGCTTAAATCATAGAATTTGGGGGTCATTTTGATCCCAAAGTATTATTAACCTCAAAAACCATAATTTCCACTCATTTTCAGTCTATTCTGAATACCTCACAATATTATTTTTAGTCCTAAAATTTGCACCGAGGTCGCTGGATGACTAAGCTAAGCGACCCTAGTGGCCGACACAAACACCGGGCCCATCTAGGAGTGGCACTGCAGTGTCACGCAGGATGGCCCTTCCAAAAAACACTCCCCAAACAGCACATGACGCAAAGAAAAAAAGAGGCGCAATGAGGTAGCTGTGTGAGTAAGCTAAGCGACCCTAGTGGCCGACACAAACACCTGGCCCATCTAGGAGTGGCACTGCAGTGTCACGCAGGATGGCCCTTCCAAAAAACACTCCCCAAACAGCACATGACGCAAAGAAAAAAAGGCGCAATGAGGTAGCTGTGTGAGTAAGATAAGCGACCCTAGTGGCCGACACAAACACCGGGCCCATCTAGGAGTGGCACTGCAGTGTCACGCAGGATGGCCCTTCCAAAAAACACTCCCCAAACAGCACATGACGCAAAGAAAAAAAGAGGCGCAATGAGGTAGCTGTGTGAGTAAGATAAGCGACCCTAGTGGCCGACACAAACACCGGGCCCATCTAGGAGTGGCACTGCAGTGTCACGCAGGATGGCCCTTCCAAAAAACACTCCCCAAACAGCACATGACGCAAAGAAAAAAAGAGGCGCAATGAGGTAGCTGTGTGAGTAAGATAAGCGACCCTAGTGGCCGACACAAACACCGGGCCCATCTAGGAGTGGCACTGCAGTGTCACGCAGGATGGCCCTTCCAAAAAACACTCCCCAAACAGCACATGACGCAAAGAAAAAAAGAGGCGCAATGAGGTAGCTGTGTGAGTAAGCTAAGCGACCCTAGTGGCCGACACAAACACCTGGCCCATCTAGGAGTGGCACTGCAGTGTCACGCAGGATGGCCCTTCCAAAAAACACTCCCCAAACAGCACATGACGCAAAGAAAAAAAGAGGCGCAATGAGGTAGCTGTGTGAGTAAGATAAGCGACCCTAGTGGCCGACACAAACACCGGGCCCATCTAGGAGTGGCACTGCAGTGTCACGCAGGATGGCCCTTCCAAAAAACACTCCCCAAACAGCACATGACGCAAAGAAAAAAAGAGGCGCAATGAGGTAGCTGTGTGAGTAAGCTAAGCGACCCTAGTGGCCGACACAAACACCTGGCCCATCTAGGAGTGGCACTGCAGTGTCACGCAGGATGGCCCTTCCAAAAAACACCCCCCAAACAGCACATGACGCAAAGAAAAATGAAAGAAAAAAGAGGTGCAAGATGGAATTGTCCTTGGGCCCTCCCACCCACCCTTATGTTGTATAAACAGGACATGCACACTTTAACCAACCCATCATTTCAGTGACAGGGTCTGCCACACGACTGTGACTGAAATGACGGGTTGGTTTGGACCCCCACCGAAAAAGAAGCAATTAATCTCTCCTTGCACAAACTGGCTCTACAGAGGCAAGATGTCCACCTCATCATCATCCTCCGATATATCACCGTGTACATCCCGCTCCTCACAGATTATCAATTCGTCCCCACTGGAATCCACCATCTCAGCTCCCTGTGTACTTTGTGGAGGCAATTGCTGCTGGTCAATGTCTCCACGGAGGAATGGATTATAATTCATTTTAATGAACATCATCTTCTCCACATTTTCTGGAAGTAACCTCGTACGCCGATTGCTGACAAGGTGAGCGGCGGCACTAAACACTCTTTCGGAGTACACACTTGTGGGAGGGCAACTTAGGTAGAATAAAGCCAGTTTGTGCAAGTGCCTCCAAATTGCCTCTTTTTCCTGCCAGTATAAGTACGGACTGTCTGACGTGCCTACTTGGATGCGGTCACTCATATAATCCTCCACCATTCTTTCAATGGTGACAGAATCATATGCAGTGACAGTAGACGACATGTCCGTAATCGTTGTCAGGTCCTTCAGTCCGGACCAGATGTCAGCATCAGCAGTCGCTCCAGACTGCCCTGCATCACCGCCAGCGGGTGGGCTCGGAATTCTGAGCCTTTTCCTCGCACCCCCAGTTGCGGGAGAATGTGAAGGAGGAGATGTTGACAGGTCGCGTTCCGCTTGACTTGACAATTTTGTCACCAGCAGGTCTTTGAACCCCAGCAGACTTGTGTCTGCCGGAAAGAGAGATCCAAGGTAGATTTTAAATCTAGGATCGAGCACGGTGGCCAAAATGTAGTGCTCTGATTTCAACAGATTGACCACCCGTGAATCCTTGTTAAGCGAATTAAGGGCTGCATCCACAAGTCCCACATGCCTAGCGGAATCGCTCCCTTTTAGCTCCTCCTTCAATGCCTCCAGCTTCTTCTGCAAAAGCCTGATGAGGGGAATGACCTGACTCAGGCTGGCAGTGTCTGAACTGACTTCACGTGTGGCAAGTTCAAAAGGTTGCAGAACCTTGCACAACGTTGAAATCATTCTCCACTGCGCTTGAGACAGGTACATTCCACCTCCTATATCGTGCTCAATTGTATAGGCTTGAATGGCCTTTTGCTGCTCCTCCAACCTCTGAAGCATATAGAGGGTTGAATTCCACCTCGTTACCACTTCTTGCTTCAGATGATGGCAGGGCAGGTTCAGGCGTTTTTGGTGGTGCTCCAGTTTTCTGTACGTGGTGCCTGTACGCCGAAAGTGTCCCGCAATTCTTCTGGCCACCGACAGCATCTCTTGCACGCCCCTCTCGTTTTTTAAAAAATTCTGCACCACCAAATTCAAGGTATGTGCAAAACATGGGACGTGCTGGAATTTGCCAATATTTAATGCACACACAATATTGCTGGCGTTGTCCGATGCCACAAATCCACAGGAGAGTCCAATTGGGTTAAGCCATTCCGCGATCTTCCTCAGTTGCCGTAAGAGGTTTTCAGCTGTGTGCGTATTCTGGAAACCGGTGATACAAAGCGTAGCCTGCCTAGGAAAGAGTTGGCGTTTGCGAGATGCTGCTACTGGTGCCGCCGCTGCTGTTCTTGCGGCGGGAGTCCATACATCTACCCAGTGGGCTGTCACAGTCATATAGTCCTGACCCTGCCCTGCTCCACTTGTCCACATGTCCGTGGTTAAGTGGACATTGGGTACAGCTGCATTTTTTAGGACACTGGTGACTCTTTTTCTGAGGTCTGTGTACATTTTCGGTATCGCCTGCCTAGAGAAATGGAACCTAGATGGTATTTGGTACCGGGGACACAGTACCTCCAACAAGTCTCTAGTTGGCTCTGCAGTAATGATGGATACCGGAACCACGTTTCTCACCACCCAGGATGCCAAGGCCTCAGTTATCCGCTTTGCAGCAGGATGACTGCTGTGATATTTCATCTTCCTCGCAAAGGACTGTTGGACAGTCAATTGCTTGGTGGAAGTAGTAAAAGTGGTCTTACGAGTACGACTTCCCCTCTGGGATGACCATCGACTCCCAGCAGCAACAACAGCAGCAGTAGGCGTTACACGCAAGGATGCATCGGAGGAATCCCAGGCAGGAGAGGACTCGTCAGAATTGCCAGTGACATGGCCTGCAGGACTATTGGCATTCCTGGGGAAGGAGGAAATTGACACTGAGGGAGTTGGTGGGGTGGTTTGCGTGAGCTTGGTTACAAGAGGAAGGGATTTACTGGTCAGTGGACTGCTTCCGCTGTCGCCCAAAGTTTTTGAACATGTCACTGACTTATTATGAATGCGCTGCAGGTGACGTATAAGGGAGGATGTTCCAAGTGGTTAACGTCCTTACCCCTACTTATTACAGCTTGACAAAGGCAACACACGGCTTGACAAATGTTGTCCGCATTTCTGGTGAAATACTTCCACACCGAAGAGCTGATTTTTTTGGTATTTTCACCAGGCATGTCAACGGCCCTATTCCTCCCACGGACAACAGGTGTCTCCCCGGGTGCCTGACTTAAACAAACCACCTCACCATCAGAATCCTCCTTGTCAATTTCCTCCCCAGCGCCAGCAACACCCATATCCTCCTCATCCTGGTGTACTTCAACACTGACATCTTCAATCTGACTATCAGGAACTGGACTGCGGGTGCTCCTTCCAGCACTTGCAGGGGGCGTGCAAATGGTGGAAGGCGCATGCTCTTCACGTCCAGTGTTGGGAAGGTCAGGCATCGCAACCGACACAATTGGAGTCGGACTCTCCTTGTGGATTTGGGATTTCGAAGAACGCACAGTTCTTTGCGGTGCTACTGCTTTTGCCAGCTTGAGTCTTTTCATTTTTCTAGCGAGAGGCTGAGTGCTTCCATCCTCATGTGAAGCTGAACCACTAGCCATGAACATAGGCCAGGGCCTCAGCCGTTCCTTGCCACTCCGTGTGGTAAATTGCATATTGGCAAGTTTACGCTTCTCCTCCGACAATTTTATTTTAGGTTTTGGAGTCCTTTTTTTACTGATATTTGGTGTTTTGGATTTGACATGCTCTGTACTATGACATTGGGCATCGGCCTTGGCAGACGACGTTGCTGGCATTTCATCGTCTCGGCCATGACTAGTGGCAGCAGCTTCAGCACGAGGTGGAAGTGGATCTTGATCTTTCCCTAATTTTGGAACCTCAACATTTTTGTTCTCCATATTTTAATAGGCACAACTAAAAGGCACCTCAGGTAAACAATGGAGATGGATGGATACTAGTATACTTATGGATGGACTGCCGAGTGCCGACACAGAGGTAGCTACAGCCGTGGACTAACGTACTGTGTCTGCTGCTAATATAGACTGGATGATAATGATATGAAATCAATATATATATGTATATATAATATCACTAGTACTGCAGCCGGACAGGTAGATATATATTTATTAGGTAATGATGACTGATGACGGACCTGCTGGACACTGTCAGCTCAGCAGCACCGCAGACTGCTACAGTAAGCTACTATAGTAGTATGTATCAAGAAGAAAGAAAAAAAAAAAACCACGGGTAGGTGGTATACAATTATGGATGGACTGCCGAGTGCCGACACAGAGGTAGCTACAGCCGTGGACTAACGTACTGTGTCTGCTGCTAATATAGACTGGATGATAATGATATGAAATCAATATATATATATATGTATATATAATATCACTAGTACTGCAGCCGGACAGGTAGATATATATTTATTAGGTAATGATGACTGATGACGGACCTGCTGGACACTGTCAGCTCAGCAGCACCGCAGACTGCTACAGTAAGCTACTATAGTAGTATGTATCAAGAAGAAAGAAAAAAAAAAAACCACGGGTAGGTGGTATACAATTATGGATGGACTGCCGAGTGCCGACACAGAGGTAGCTACAGCCGTGGACTAACGTACTGTGTCTGCTGCTAATATAGACTGGATGATAATGATATGAAATCAATATATATATATGTATATATAATATCACTAGTACTGCAGCCGGACAGGTAGATATATATTTATTAGGTAATGATGACTGATGACGGACCTGCTGGACACTGTCAGCTCAGCAGCACCGCAGACTGCTACAGTAAGCTACTATAGTAGTATGTATCAAGAAGAAAGAAAAAAAAAAAAACCCACGGGTAGGTGGTATACAATTATGGATGGACTGCCGAGTGCCGACACAGAGGTAGCTACAGCCGTGGACTAACGTACTGTGTCTGCTGCTAATATAGACTGGATGATAATGATATGAAATCAATATATATATATATGTATATATAATATCACTAGTACTGCAGCCGGACAGGTAGATATATATTTATTAGGTAATGATGACTGATGACGGACCTGCTGGACACTGTCAGCTCAGCAGCACCGCAGACTGCTACAGTAAGCTACTATAGTAGTATGTATCAAGAAGAAAGAAAAAAAAAAAACCACGGGTAGGTGGTATACAATTATGGATGGACTGCCGAGTGCCGACACAGAGGTAGCTACAGCCGTGGACTAACGTACTGTGTCTGCTGCTAATATAGACTGGATGATAATGATATGAAATCAATATATATATATATATGTATATATAATATCACTAGTACTGCAGCCGGACAGGTAGATATATATTTATTAGGTAATGATGACTGATGACGGACCTGCTGGACACTGTCAGCTCAGCAGCACCGCAGACTGCTACAGTAAGCTACTATAGTAGTATGTATCAAGAAGAAAGAAAAAAAAAAAAACACGGGTAGGTGGTATACAATTATGGATGGACTGCCGAGTGCCGACACAGAGGTAGCTACAGCCGTGGACTAACGTACTGTGTCTGCTGCTAATATAGACTGGATGATAATGATATGAAATCAATATATATATGTATATATAATATCACTAGTACTGCAGCCGGACAGGTAGATATATATTTATTAGGTAATGATGACTGATGACGGACCTGCTGGACACTGTCAGCTCAGCAGCACCGCAGACTGCTACAGTAAGCTACTATAGTAGTATGTATAAAGAAGAAAGAAAAAAAAAAAAAACACGGGTAGGTGGTATACAATTATAATATTATATATATATATTAATTATATACAATTATATATATATATATATATATATATATATATATTAATTAAACTGGTGGTGATTATTAAACTGGTGGTCAGGTCACTGGTCACACTATCAGCAACTTGCAAGTAGTACTCCTAAGCATACAATCACAATATATATTATACTGGTGTGGCACTCTGGCAGCAAAAGTGTGCACTGTACGTTATATGTAGTATGTACTCCTGAGTCCTGAGTCCTGCTCTCAGACTCTAACTGCTCCCCACTGTCAGTGTCTCCCCCACAAGTCAGATAATAGAATACAGTCACACTATCACTTCACTTCAGCAAGTACTAGTAGTAGTAGTACTCCTCCTAATGCTCCCCAAAATTACTACTGTGTCTCTCTCTAGTGAGACTGTCTCACTCTCTTCTCGAATCTCTATAAACGGAGAGGACGCCAGCCACGTCCTCTCCCTATGAATCTCAATGCACGTGTGAAAAATGGCGGCGACGCGCGGCTCCTTATATAGAATCCGAGCCTCGCGAGAATCCGACAGCGTGATGATGACGTTCGGGCGCGCTCGGGTTAACCGAGCAAGGCGGGAAGATCCGAGTCGCTCGGACCCGTGTAAAAAAACATGAAGTTCGGGCGGGTTCGGATTCCGAGGAACCGAACCCGCTCATCTCTATAAGCAAGGCAGCTTTGTATTTAAGTTTTTTTTTTTTTTATAACAAGGCTATTTCTTGTTAACCAAAACATTTTACTATAGCTTGGAAAATCTATATATTCAGCTCCCATTCTCCTGATAGAACCTGCTTTCGGTTGAGAGACTGCAAAAAAATAAAATAATAATAAATATTAAAAAAAAAAAAAAAAAAAATTGTTGACCCATGGAGCATTGAACCAGGGTGCTTCTCTGCCCATACCATCATTAGATTTTTGGCTTTTGGAACCACCAACTACTGCCACACTGTCCAATAACACTTTCAGAAAAGCAGATTTCAGATGATCTTTGCAAAGGAATTATTGCTTTCCATATTGCTTTCAGCTTTTGATGGTTCACAGAAAACTATTTCTCCTGTTAAGTCAACCATCCTTATGTCAAATGATGTGGCAAATGTGCTCACCATCATAACGAACTTGCATGTCATTATTAATATGTACTGTGGCTAGAATAGCAAAGTTGACCTTTTTCAATGTTATGCTTTTTCACCAAGCCAGGGACATTGATGTAGATTGTACCTATTGTATGTGGTAAAAGACAGCTTTTTGCAACTGTACTTTACAGTGACGTGGGGTGAGTTCAGTGGCTGGTGAGGCACTGCAGCCATAATGTCTGCTGTGTCCCGCCGATGCCGGCCACCGCACCCAAGCCAATGCCTGCTACCACCGTTGTCCCTGGGTCAGTGGGAGACAAAGAAAGGCAGTGGGCGATTCCAGGGAGAAGCAGTGGGTGATGCTAGGGAGAGGGTGACAGGGAGAGGGTGTTTCCAGTGAGAGGGTGATAGCAGTGGGTGACGCCAGGGAAAGGATGACAGCAGTTTGTAACAGGGAGAGGGTTATAGCAGTGGGTGACGCCAGGAAGAGGATGATGCCAGGGAGCTGGTGACAGCAAGAGGGTCACAGGGAGAGGGTGACAGCAGTCTGTGCCAGCTGTCGGTCACAGGGAGAGGGTGACAGGAAGAGGTTGATGCCATGGAGTTGGTGACAGGAAGAGGGGGAGAGGGTGACTGCAGTTGGCGCCAGCTGTGGGTGACGCCAGGAAGAGGGTGACAGCAGTCGGTGCCAGCTGTGGGTGACGGGAAGAGGGTGACGCCAGGGATAGGGTGGTAGGGAGTGACAGCAGTTGGGGCCAGCTGTGGCTGACGGGGAGAGGGTGACAGGGAGAGGGTGACAGCAGTCAGTGCCAGTTGTGGGTGATGCCGAGAGGGTGACGCCAGGGAGAGGGTGACAGTGAGAGGGCACCAGCAGTCGGTGCCAGCTGCGGGTTACAGCAGTCGGTGACAGTGAGTGACAGGAAGAGGGTGACGCCAGGGAGAGCACATTACTGTCCCACTCTACCAGCAGTATAGAATACAACATAAGGAGTACAGCCCTGAGCCTTGGATCCCTGATAAAGCAGGGGTGAACTCAGCCCATTACAAACTAAAGTACCCGCCACTCTCCCCCGCCGCACATAGGCGTGCGCTGCACATTTTATTAGGGGGTGCACCATCGTAGAGGCATGTCTAGTACCACCTACCTACTGGGCATGTCTAGCAACACCTATCGGGCGTGTCTAGCACCGCCTACTGGGTGTGTCTAGCACCGCCTATTGGCATTCTTTTCTACTCAATTTGCACGTTACCTATACGGTGGTTTCTCATAACGGGGAACTTCTGAAGAAATGTATCCTTCCTGGGCAGATGGCATCTTCAGTCGGTAATCACTATTCATGTAGGAGATCACATGATCCGGAAGATGCCTGTTTGTGTAGGAATATAACCAATGTGATCATCACACAAAAGAGGTTCAACCAGACTCGTGTCACCTCCTTCCCTCTGCATCTATCAGCCACACCATTACCCCTTCCCTGCATCTCTCAGCCACACCATCTCCGCCATGCGTCGTCTCTCAGCCACACCATCATCTCCTCCTTGCATCGTCTCTCAGCCACATCATCATCTCCCATCGGAATCTCTCGCAATACCCCTCACTTTGTCTCTCATTCTCCCCACTTCACTCTGTGGCTCTGAGCCTCCCACCGTTCTGTCTGTGCCTCTCAGTCGCCCGCCCTTCACTGTCTCTCAGCCTCATCAGTGGAGTTGGTAGGCCCAGCAGGAGAACACGGGCAGGTGGGCGGCCATTCGCGTGGTGTGACATCATCGAGTCACATCACACAGTACATTGAGGCGGAGGAGTAGTGTGGAGCAGCAGGCAGGATGGGAGTAGTGGTGCATAGCAGGGAGGGTAGGATGGGAGTAGTGTTGCATAGCAGGGGGGCAGGATGGGAGTAGTGGTGTGGAGCAGGGGGTGCAGGATGGGAGTAATGTGGAGCGGGGGGGTAAGATAGGAACATTAGTGTGGAGCAAAGGGGCAGGATAGGAGGAGGAGGAGGAGTGCAGAGCTGCTGTCAAAGAGGTAAGTGCCGCTTCTGCTGATTTTTTTAATGGGCTTTCACTGCCCAAAGCTTAGCCCCGCCCCCCGCTTCCGGCCATTTCACACTGATAGTGGGAGACACTGGTAGCAGTGCCTCCGAAACACATTACAGAAAGTTTTTTTGTAAGTAAAAAAGATTAAAATAATGTAAAGGCTAAAGCAGATAGTTATGACACAGAATATGTGTCATAAGTATCTTCTTTACATTATTTTAATCATTAATGACAGGGAAGGCACTGCCTCCCCTGACTGCACGTCCCTGGTACTTTATCTACTGTAGTTCTCTTACTCACCTCTGTCTATAGTTGAGTTTATCATGCCCAGAAACCAAACTCCTATGTGAAGTTAGATTTTGCAGCACACCTGCAAAAATGTAGATTACTGCTAGATTTTTCTGCATCTGTCCTTCGAGAGTATAACAGTATTGTACAGTATCTGTACACCGTAGAATTGTATCTGCTGCAGTAGTAGAAAAGCTGGGTACACACTGGTGCAATTATCTATCAGTTGGTCAGACATTAGTTTGTGTACACACGCACTTGTCTTCTAGCTTTATCCAAGCCTGGTCAAAAGACTTCTAAAACCTGCTTGAAAAAACTTGAGAGCCAATCGCTAATCACCAGACCAATATAGAAGTGTGAACACTCCTGCAACCATAGATTGGAAGTGTGTACAATCCTTTCAGCAGATGCAGGCTGAATATCTGCAGCAGAATTGGACAGGTATATACACGGCCGGCTGACTGGAACATAAAAAGTAGGCATCCTTAAAATTGACTACCGCCAAAAAGTCTTCTTTCTTTATATCTGCTATATAATCTTTAACGATTCCATGCAGAATTGCTTTATCAGGAAAAAAATATATATTGTTCAGTTCCCTCAGAATCAATATTGTTATGAAATCCCAAAGTTTTCTTTACTAGGTACAGATGTGAACAGAAATCTCTTTCTCTCGCTGCTAGAAGTACAGGCGTTGCTGGTTGTAAAAGCAGGGTTTTGTTTTAAGCTTATTTCAAGAGCAGCGAACATTAATTATATTAGGTACCAGCACAGTACTCTTCTGTCCTGAATTTCCATCTTTTAGCAAATCTCACAATCCTGCTTCGTCCCCCACCCCCCACCCCAAAGGCTGGCAGAGCCGAAAGACAAGCAATAGTAATTAATAATAAACCACCACCAACCATTTCTCCAATTCCAAAGGGGACACTGGTGCTATGACAGTGGTGTAGAGTTGGGTGGATGAGAGGAGCCGGAGTTTTAAATTTAGAAGGGTGACTAGTTCCTCCCCCTCTATTATCCGCAGTTGTAGGAACTATAAAAAAAGGAGATGGAGAGAAAACAACTGCTAGAGGATGAGGAAGAACAAAGTTAAAACAAAACCACCAACAGGACAATGCAAAAACATGCAATAAAACTGCAAGGAACCAGGCAGTCACACACCAAACAATCAAAAGGCAGACACAGCACAGGGTGGATGGCCAGTGTTCCCTTTGGAATCAGAAATGGATTTAAACAGTGAGAACCAAAATCCTGTTATCTCCTTCATTCATTAGGAGAAATTTGAGCTATGACAGTGGGGACATCCCAAAGCTATCAGCACGGGAGGTAAAGCACCAAGATACCTGTAAAATCAAGCGGCTGAACTGAAAATCAGAAGCCGCATAAGGTGTCAAATTTGTACAACCAAATAAACGTGTGCTTACCAGATGAAGTGGCCGCAGGGCTCAGCTCTGACACAGAAACCCCCCTTGTAGCAGTCCAGATTGGGCCTATAGAGCACATACAATGTGCTGAAATGGAAACTGGCGGAGGCCAGGAAATAGCCAATTAGGCCTGACTAATAGTCAGACAAATACAGCGAGTGTCTGCTTAGACGCAGTCCAACCGTGCTCATCAGCGTCATAAAGCACAAATGCAGCATCGGACTTCTGTAACTAGGCAGTCCAGTCCACATAGATGTTGTTCGCGCCCTGCACATCTAAGGAACAGAAGGACGGCTAGTCCCCTGACTAAACTGGAACCACAATGGGTTAGTTGAAGTTGGAAGACACCACCTTCGGCAGGAAGGCAACGTCGGTGCAAAGCTCCACAGGATCATCATGAAAGACCAGGTAATGGGTGTGATAAGATTGTGCTCCAAACTCAAATCCTCTTGGCCGAAGCCAAATCCAGCAAAACTATGATCTTCCAGAACAAGAATTTATATTTCACCATATCCAACAGACGACTGCAGAAAAGACAACAAGTCTTGGAGGTCCCAAGGTGCTGTCGGTGGAACAAAGGGAGGCTGAATACGGAGGACCCCCTGCACAAAAGTCTGTGTGTCTGACATACTAGACAATGTCTGGCTAATCTGCATTAAAAAAAGATGGACAGGGCAGAAAACCGAACCTTCAGGGAGCCTAAGCGAAGTCTGACATCCAGTCCTGCCTGTAGAAACAGTAAAAGGCAGGAAAGGCGAAAAAATATACGTTTTGGTAGGAACTTACCGTTGATAACGGTATTTCTCCTAAGTCCACAGGATAACATTGGGATATGATGAAGAAACAGCGGATTTGCATCAATAGGTCAAAGCTTTTCGGCATCCCAGCATGCAACAGGCCCGTCTATATATCCCCACCTCCTGCCTCAGGCAAATCAGTTTTATTCCAAAGCTCAAGGCAGTAACATCATAGATAGCCCTAATCAGACCAGAAAAACACACATACACACCCTTCCATACAAGAAGGAAGAGGTTAGTGAGTAAAAGGATCCTCAAATCAGGTGCGTCCCTGTGGACTTAGGAGAAATACCGTTATCAATGGTAAGTTCTTACCATAACGTATATTTATCCGGCAGGGTCCACAGGTTATCCACAGGATAGCATTGGGATTTCCCAAAACAATTTAGTGGTGGGGACGCTCCTGAATGGACAGGAGAATCCTTCGCCTGAATTCAGCGTCACGAGAGGCAAAGGTGTCCATGGCATAATGTCTAATGAATGTGTTAATGGAAGACCATGTGGCTGCCTTACATATCTGTTCTGCTGAAGCACCACATTGTGCTGCCCATGATGGACCTACCTTACAAGTAGAGTGAGCAGAGACATTAGCCAAGACAGGGAGATCAGCTTGAGAATATGCTTCTGAAATCATCATCCGAAGCATATCAGCAGGCCATCCTCTCTTGTGAAATCCATAGAGAATGAAGAGAGAATATGTCTTTCTGATGGCACTGGTACGATCCACGTAGATCCTTAAGACATAGACCACGTCCAGCGATGCATCTCCCGCAGAAAGGCCCGGTACCTAGGAAAGCCGGGACTACAATTTCTTCGTTAAGGTGGAATTTAGACACCACCTTGGGAAGATACCCAAATCCAGTCCTGAGAACCGCTTTATCTGGATAACAAATAAAATAAAATAAAAATCAGAAATGGGTAACGACATGACAATGCCCCTAAATCTGACACTCTTCTAGCAGACATCATGGCCAGTAGAAAGAGAACTTTAGCTGTCAAACATTTAAGATCCATTTTATTAAGTGGTTCAAATGGGGGAACTTGAAGGGCCTTTAAGACTAAATTTAAGTCCCAAGGCACTGTAAGAACAAAAGAAGGTTGAATGCGCAGCATCCCCCTGGAAAAAAGTACGCACATCATATAAGTTGGCAATTTTCTTTTGGAACCATACAGTCAATGCTGACACTTGAACTGTCATGGAAGCCACCTTCAAACCTTTATCCATTCCTGCCTGAAGGAATGCTAAGACCTGGAGACTGGCATCTGTTGTCAGAATTTCCCAATCTGATATCCAAAAGGGTCTCCCCTTGTCCAGATGGGATGTCTGTAGCCACCAGGCTAATGACCTTTTGTAAGAGCCACAGTCTGTGTTTTTATCATCTGATGCAACCCTTTCCAATTGGCCAGAATCAGATGCTTTAGAGGCCTCAAGTGGAACTGTGCATACTCCACCATGCAGTGGCGGAACAAGCAAGCGGTGGGCCCAGGTGCGACAAAATGCTTTGGGCCCCCCCCCCCCCATCCAAGTCCACCCCAGGGGCAGTGCGCGCCGTAGGCGCGCGCAAAAATACATAGTGGCGTGGCTTCGTGGGGAAGGGGTGTGGCCACAAAATAATACCAACACAGTAGTCTCCATTATTCAAATTACGCCGCACAGTAGCACCACTACACCAGGTAGAGACCCTTTTACACCTTACAGCGAACAGATTCCTCTTTTTACACATTACAGCAGACAGCGTGCCCTTTTTACACATAACGGCAGACCGCGTGCCCTTGTTACACATTACGGCAGGCAGCGTGCCCTTTTTACACATTACGGCAGACAGCGTGCCCTTGTTACACATAGCGGCAGACAGCGTGCCCTTTTTACACATTACGGCAGACAGCGTGCCCTTGTTACACATTACGGCAGACCGCGTGCCCTTGTTACACATTACGGCAGACAGCGTGCCCTTGTTACACATTACGGCAGACAGCGTGCCCTTGTTACACATTACGGCAGACAGCGTGCCCTTGTTACACATTACGGCAGACAGCGTCCCCATTTTTACACATTACGGCAGACAGCGTGCCCTTGTTACACATTACGGCAGACCGCGTGCCCTTGTTACACATTACGGCAGACAGCGTGCCCTTGTTACACATTACGGCAGACAGTGTGCCCTTGTTACACATTACGGCAGACAGCGTCCCCATTTTTACACATTACGGCAGGCAGATTCCCCATTTTTACACATAGCAGCAGGCAGATTCCCCATTTTTACACATAGCGTCAGGCAGTCCCCCTGTTTTACACATAGCGTCAGGCAGTCCCCCTTTTTTACACATTACGGCAGGCAAATTCCCCTTTTTACACATTGCGTCGGGCAGATTACCCCTTTTTACACATAGCGGCAGGCAGTCCCCCCTTTTTACACATTGCGGCAGGCAGTCCCCCCTTTTTACACATTGCGGCAGGCAGTCCCCCCTTTTTACACATTGCGGCAGGTAGTCCCCCCTTTTTACACATTGCGGCAGGTAGGCCCCCCTTTTTACACATTGCGGCAGGTAGTCCCCCATTTTTACACATTGCGGCAGGCAGGCACAAGAAAGAAGGAAGGAAGGAAGGAAGGAAGGAAGGAAGGAAGGAAGGAAGGAAGGAAGGAAGGAAGGAAGGAAGGAAGGAAGGAAGGAAGGAAGGAAGGAAGGAAGGAAGGAAGGAAGGAAAGAAAGAAAGAAAGAAAGAAAGAAAGAAAGAAAGAAAGAAAGAAAGAAAGAAAGAAAGAAAGAAAGAATTATACTTACCCTCTCCGCTGGCTCAGGCTCCTCAGTGCAGCGTCAGAGACGATTCCCGGGCTGGAGAGAAGGAGGAGGAGGGAGGCTGAGAAGGGAGCCGCAGCAGCGCTGTGTTACTGGTGGAGGCGCTGCTGCTGCTGCCCCTCTGCTTCCCTATAGGCTGTTCTCGGAAGACAGCCTATAGGGAAGCAGAGGGGCAGCAGCAGCAGCGCCTCCACCAGTAACACAGCGCTGCTGCGGCTCCCTTCTCAGCCTCCCTCCTCCTCCTTCCCCCGTCTGTAGTACCGCTGCTCCTCTCCTCTCCTCTCTTCACCGGGCGGCTGTGCGCTGCGGGCAGCGGTTGCCCGCAGCGCACAGCGGCATGTAATGAGTCAGTTTGACTCATTACATGCTTGGGCCCCTGGACAGAGGCGGGCCCCAGTGCAGTGCACTGCCTGCACTGCCGGTAGTTCCGCCTCTGCCACCATGTCAAACTTTCACACCATCAATCCCATCACACGCACTGCTGCGTGAATGGATACCTTTTGAACTTGTAGCAAGTCCTGAATCCTTCACTTAACCTTGGACATCTTGTTCAGAGGTAAGATTACTCTCTGAAGACTTTAATCCAGTACAGCCACCACACGAGTCATCCGCTGTGACGGAACCAGAGACGATTTTGCCCAATTTATGAGCCACGCAAGCCTTTGCAGGCACGTTATTGTCTGTTGCAGATGACATAGGAGCAATTCCTGCGACTGTGACAGGATTAAGAGATAGGTATGGAAAAATTCTTATCCCCTGCTGGCGGAGATAAGCTGCCATTACCACCTTAATCTTGGTAAATACTCTGGGGGCTGTGGCTAACCCAAAAGGTAGGGCCTGGAACTGAAAATGCTGTTAGCGAACCTGAGAAAGCACTGATGGGACAGTGCTAAAGGAACATGTACATAAGCATCCTGTAAATTCAGGGATACCAAATAATCCCCTGGCTCCATAGCCAAAATGATGGAACGTAAATTTTCCATATGAAACTGAGGTACCCAAATGTGCTTGTTCAGCACTTTGAGATTAAGAATGGGCCGAAATGACCCATTTGGTTTCTGAACTATAAACAGGTTGGAGTAAAAGCCCTGTCCTCGTTGCGCAGGAGGAACTGGAATGACTACTGACTGAAGCAATTTCTGAACTGCCTCTTGTTAAGTACGTTTAAATTACAAGGGAAAGCAACACATACGTACACTGTGGTATGGGCCACTACTGCCGCTAATCATATACATATAACCACTATGTTGTGTATATACATTGAGTACACACGCCGACACGTCATGCGCACAATATAGCGATGCGTGTGGCTGTATACACTTTACCCCAAACAGGAAGGAATGCGACACCAGTAGTTGTATGTAATGTTGTGGTCCAACGCATCAACAGTATTTGGACTCAGTCAGTCTTGGCAAGATGACCTCAGAGTATAGGGACTGAAGCCTGGATCAGGAGACCTCTCTTTTATAGTTTGTCCAAATACAGTACAATGGGAAATGTAAGCTCTTCTTTCATAGGTCAGAGGGCGTTATTTACAGTACATGAGGGGGTCATAGGTTGGTTTGAATCAGTGGGCGATGCTTAGTCCAGGGTGCACTTGCAGATGTTCACCTCTGGTTTCCCACAGAATATCATGAGTACAGTATAATAGCAGTTTGTGAATATTCCCATTCTGCGTATATCTATACGCAGAAGTATGTGATATACTTGAAACAGCCACCAGAATGTCGATCATAAAATACTGCATATATGGATACCAAACAAACACTGCTCCCTCCCCTCACACCATGTAGAGCGGAATAGTTCCATTGCTTTACCTTTAAAATATGAAAGTCGCTGAAAATGTATATGGAGACTAGGGGGGTCATTCCGAGTTGAGCGCTCGCTAGCAGTTTTTAGCAGTCGTGCAAACGCTAAGCCGCCGCCCTCTGGGAGTGTATTTTAGCTTAGCAGAAGTGCGAACGAAAGGATCGCAGAGCGGCTACAAAAAAAAATTTGTGCAGTTTTAGAGTAGCTCCAGAATGACAATGAATAAGCAGATAATACTTCCCTCACAGATGTTCTTTCATGAAGCTTCATGTGTATTTCATGAACCCGAAATCCATATACAAACAAAACAGAAATAATTCCAAAAATAGTGTAGTATGTTCCGTATAATGTAATGGAATACAATGAGTCAATATAGATAGTGAACAAAAAACACTAAGAGATGTGAATGGAGGTTTACCAAATAGGTAACATCAGAAAGCCTTGTATTGAAGTCTATTTGGAATAAATGTAAATATCTTCACAACCCTATGAAAATGAATCAAGATGGAGGTTTACCAGATTCCAATGAAGTGTGGACCTTAAGATTTGTTTCCCTCATAGGTTTTCTGTCGTAGGACTTTGTACGTATATCGTACGTTCGGAATCCATATAGAGGGAAAGAATAATCCACAAATAGTATAGTACGTTCAAAACAGAGAAATTTATTATAGTAAAACCATAAAATGAGGCTTATATACGTATATGGTATTGATGGAGATTTACCAGATAGAAGTAGTATATACACCTTGTATAATGCTTAATTAAATACGGTCACTTAGCATTATACAAGGTGTATATACTACTTCTATACTATTTCTCTGTTTTGAACGTACTATACTATTTGTGGATTATTCTTTCCCTCTATATGGATTCCGAACGTACGATATACGTACAAAGTCCTACGACAGAAAACCTATGAGGGAAACAAATCTTAAGGTCCACACTTCATTGGAATCTGGTAAACCTCCATCTTGATTCATTTTCATAGGGTTGTGAAGATATTTACATTTATTCCAAATAGACTTCAATACAAGGCTTTCTGATTTTACCTATTTGGTAAACCTCCATTCACATCTCTTAGTGTTTTTTGTTCACTATCTATATTGACTCATTGTATTCCATTACATTATACGGAACATACTACACTATTTTTGGAATTATTTCTGTTTTGTTTGTATATGGATTTCGGGTTCATGAAATACACATGAAGCTTCATGAAAGAACATCTGTGAGGGAAGTATTATCTGCTTATTCATTGTCATTCTAGCGCATTTCAGCTGGTCATAAACCTCATTATTCACGCTATATATCTTTTGGTATTGGGGATACCTTTTGACCAGTTGGTCTGCTGCTTTACCCTTCTTTGGCGCCCGGACACTTTTCCGTTATCTTTCTATGGGGTATATGCAATTGCGGTCGAATTCCCGAAATTGTCGAATTTCGGGTATTTTTCGCCAAAAAAATAATAATTCGTCAATGCAATTCAGTGCTTTCCGTCAAAAAAACGAACTTTCAAAATTCGACTTTTTGCAAATTCGACTTTTCTGCAATGATACAAGTGCTGCAATTCGACAAAAGCATATATAAAATTCAAGTTTGGAAATTCGACAGCAGTGCTTTTAGACAGCAAATTCGTCATTTTCAATCCGCCACACTTTGGAGGGTGAAACCAATAAAAAAAATTTAAAACATGTTTTTTTTGTGGTTTTTTTTTCGTGGTAATATCAGATCTATTTATATTAGAAGGGATTAGGTACTTGGTTTGTCTTTTTTGGAGGCACAAGTATTATTTATATATTTTTAAAAATAATATTTATTTTTTTTATTTTTTTTATAGATGGAATGGTGAAATCCCTGAAAAAAATGGCGTGGGGTCCCCCCTCCAAAGCATAACCAGCCTCGGGCTCTTCGAGCTGGTCCTGGTTCTAAAAATGCGGGGAAAAAATTGACAGGGGATCCCCCGTATTTTTAAAACCAGCACCGGGCTCTGCGCCTGGTGCTGGTGCAAAAAATACGGGGGACAAAACGAGTAGGGGTCCCCCGTATTTTTTAAACCAGCATCGGGCTCCACTAGCTGGACAGATAATGCCACAGCCGGGGGTCACTTTTATACAGTGCCCTGCGGCCGTGGCATTAAATATCCAACTAGTCACCCCTGGCCGGGGTACCCTGGGGGAGTGGGGACCCCTTCAATCAAGGGGTCCCCCCCACCCAGCCACCCAAGGGCCAGGGGTGAAGCCCGAGGTTGTCCCCCCCATCCAATGGCTGCGGATGGGAGGCTGATAGCCTTGGTAAAATGTCAAGAATATTGTTTTTTTCCAGAAGAACTACAAGTCCCAGCAAGCCTCCCCCGCAAGCTGGTACTTGGAGAACCACAAGTACCAGCATGCGGGAGAAAAACGGGCCCGCTGGTACCTGTAGTTCTACTGGAAAAAAAATACCCAAATAAAAACAGGACACACACACCGTGACAGTAAAACTTTATTTCATACGTCGACACACACATACTTACCTATGTTCACACGCCGACATCGGTCCTCTTCTCCAAGTAGAATCCACGGATACCTGAAAAGAAAAGATCAATATACTCACCTCAGCCAGGGTCCAGAGATAAATCCATGTACTTGTTAAAAAAAACAAACCGGACACCCGTACCATGCCGGACTGAAAGGGGTCCCATGCTTACACATGGGACCCCTATCCCCGAATGCAGAGAGACCTCTCAGAGTGACAGCTGTCACAGAAAGGTCTCTAAAGCCAATCAGGAAGCGCAACTTCGTTGCGCTCACCTGATTGGCTGTGCGCTGTCTGAACTCAGACAGCGCATCGCACAGCTCCGTCCATTACTTTCAATGGTGGGAACTTAGCGGCTAGCGGTGAGGTCACCCGCCGGTCAGCGGCTGACCGCGGGTAACCCCCGCAGACGGCAAAGTTCTCACCATTGAAAGTAATGGAGAGGCTTTGCGATGCGCTGTCTGACAGCTCAGACAGCGCACAACCAATCAGGTGAGCGCCACGGAAGTAGCGCTTCCTGATTGGCTGAAGGGACTTCAGTGACAGGAGTCACGTGGTGTCCCGGCATTCGGGGAAAGGGGTCTGATGTGAAAGCATGGGACCTCTTTCAGTCCGGCATGGCACAGGTGTTCGTTTTTTTTTTTAACAAGTACGTGGATGTATCTCTGGACGTGGATGTACCTCTGGACGCTGGAAGGTGAGTATAATTTTTTTCACAGGTACCCTCGGATCGTCGGAGACCGTGGCAGTCGGCGTGTCAACATAGGTAAGTATGTGTGTGTCGGCAGTGTGTAATAAAGTTTTACTGTCACTGTGTCTGTGTACTGTTTTTATTTGGGTATTTTTTTTCCAGTAGAACTACAGGTACCAGCGGGACCATTTTTCTCCTGCATGCTGGTACTTGTGGTTCTCCAAGTACCAGCTTGCGGGGGAGGCTTGCTGGGACTTGTAGTACTGCTGGAAAAAACAATATTCTTGTCATTTTTCTCAAGGCTATCAGCCTCCCATCCGCAGCCATTGGATGGGGGGGGGGACAGCCTCGGGCTTCACCCCTGGCCCTTGGGTGGCTGGGGGGGGGACCCCTTGATTGAAGGGGTCCCCACTCCCCCAGGGTACCCCGGCCAGGGGTGACTAGTTGGATATTTAATGCCACGGCCGCAGGGCACTGTATAAAAGTGACCCCCGGCTGTGGCATTATCTGTCCAGCTAGTGGAGCCCGATGCTGGTGTAAAAAATACGGGGGACCCCTACTCTTTTTGTCCCCCGTATTTTTTGCACCAGCACCAGGCGCAGAGCCCGGTGCTGGTTTTAAAAATACGGGGGATCCCTGCCCAATTTTTCCCCGCATTTTTAGAACCAGGACCAGCTCGAAGAGCCCGAGGCTGGTTATGCTTTGAAGGGGGGACCCCACGCCATTTTTTTTACGGGTTTTTCCCGTTTTTTTAAATCGCGGCAAAATCCGGCAAATCGGCCGTTTTTCGCCCGCGGGACTGTCGAATCCGTTTTTCATTGAATATGGTGAATTCCGGCAGCCACCTGCCGGAATTCACCTGTCGAATTAAAAAATGGCGATAATTTGCCGCGATTCGCCGTGAATTGCATATACCCCTTAGAGTAGCTCCAGACCTACTCAGCGCTTGCGATCACTTCAGACCATTCAGTTCCAGATTTGACGTCACAAACACACACTGCGTTCGGCCAGCCACGTCTTCATTTTTCCTGGCACGCCTGCGTTTTTTTGACCACTCCCTGAAAACGGTCAGTTGACACCCAGAAACGCTCCCTTTATGTCAATCACTCTGTGGCTGCCTTTCTGCGACTGAAAAGCTTTGCTAGACCTTGTGTAAAAATACATCGGGCATTGTGAAAGTACGTTGTGCATGCGCAGAAGTGCCGGATTTTTACTTAATCGCAGCGCAGCGAACATTTTCAGTTAGCAATTAACTCGGAATGACCCCCTATGTGTAAATTCTGCACTATATGAATAAGATATATATGTCTTTGTGGCTTTTCTGTGCGAATGCGTATGCTACTGTATATACTCTTGCCATGCGTTTATACGCAAGGCGCGTGAACCTGTGTACGTAACGTGCGTTTATGCGTACGCACGGCAGTAATGCTCACGAACAGAGGCCACTCTGGAGTTTGTATGTTGTGTGTATGTAATATTTTTGACTCTGACAGTCCACCCTTTGATAGTCATCTAAAACTATCACTAAACAATTCATTATTCATATTTCGTATGCACATTTGAGTATGTACCTTTGAAGAGGAGGAAGAATTGAAGGTGGGAATATATCTAATTTTGTATGACCTAGTGGGATAGGTAAAGCGTGTATGTATGGGTGTGTGTTTGAGGGGAATGTATCATCGTGCCGTATAAGTCTTAGTTGTACAAAAGCTTCAAGGTCTTGCAAAGTATTCATTTAATCCTTCTCATCCCGTATTAAGGGTCTGTAAATGGTCCAACAAACATTTACTGAGCTTTTCTAGACAAGGGCATTCCTAGCTGCCCTCATCTTGTTTGTCTTATTAATAAATGGGAAGCACATTTACCTGAAGATACATTTAGGGAGATGTATGTGTATGCCATTATGTGTGGATAATGTTCCTGTGCATTATTAACTGGGGATTACAGAAATGAGGTTAAGTCAACATTTATAAAGCCTATGATGTCTGTCCTGGACAATTAAATACATATACATACACCTACATCAGGGTACACTGTCATATCCGGTTGGAGATTTTCTGGGTTGAGGAGGAAAACGGTGAAAGAAACAGACCATGAAATTCATTTACATTCCTATCACAGTACTGTTTCTATTGTTGGTTCGTATACTAGATCTGCCGCATTTACAACGCACCCGCTCCTTAGACTCATCAAATTTGCATTGTGATTTGTCCTTGTTCACAGTGTCAAAATCTGAACACATTTAAATATCAGGCCGATAATTATGACGACACCCAGGATACAGAGAAGCTTTCCCACATTTGCGATCATCCCTTGTACCCACTCTCCTAACCCAGAGAACCACTGTCCGTTCATTACCCACAGCCGCTAAAGTGAGATTGTGTTTCTTTCTAAACCCCCATTTTAACTGCAATATCTCGTCCATCTTTTGATCAATGATCTCTTTTGGATCCTCAGTACTGTTCATAATATAAGTACAGCACTTCACACCATATTGAGTTGCTAAAGTAACACAATACCCACCAGTCATGACCATGATGTAATTCAGGACCATTCTGTGTTGTACCAGTTCCTTTTTGTTAGTTCACTACCCGTATACCTGAAGGTGTCGTCATACATCTCAGTGATATTGTCTATCAAATTTGCTAGCTCATGGATATACCTATAATTTAAGATTCTTCTGGCAGTATGGGTGATGTCTAATGCCAGAAGAATCTGAATCCCGGTGGATTCGTAAATCAAATCAGAGGCCGTGGGCTCTCCCCTGTCTATGAGGTGTCTCTTAAAAACGTGTTCGTAGTGGGTGTGAGTATAAGGAGGCGGAGCACTGCGTGAATGTCCTTCCTTTTGTCATGTGCAATGGTTATGATTTCTGGTAGTACTCTGCCTATGTAACATAACTCTTCAGAGCTCAGAGTAAGCCACTTGTATGCCTTTCTTCCACATATGAAATAAGCGTCATCTGGGAGAACATAGGGGACAAAATAAGAATTTACTTACCGATAATTCTATTTCTCGTAGTCCGTAGTGGATGCTGGGGACTCCGTCAGGACCATGGGGAATAGCGGCTCCGCAGGAGACAGGGCACAAAAATAAAGCTTTAGGATTAGGTGGTGTGTACTGGCTCCTCCCCCTATGACCCTCCTCCAAGCCTCAGTTAGGATACTGTGCCCGGACGAGCGTACACAGTAAGGAAGGATATTGAATCCCGGGTAAGACTCATACCAGCCACACCAATCACACCGTATAACTTGTGATCTGAACCCAGTTAACAGTATGACAAACGTAGGAGCCTCTGAACAGACGGCTCACAACAATAACAACCCGAATTTGTTTGTAACAATAACTATGTACAAGTATTGCAGACAATCCGCACTTGGGATGGGCGCCCAGCATCCACTACGGACTACGAGAAATAGAATTATCGGTAAGTAAATTCTTATTTTCTCTAACGTCCTAAGTGGATGCTGGGGACTCCGTCAGGACCATGGGGATTATACCAAAGCTCCCAAACGGGCGGGAGAGTGCGGATGACTCTGCAGCACCGAATGAGAGAACTCAAGGTCCTCCTCAGCCAGGGTATCAAATTTGTAGAATTTTGCAAACGTGTTTGCCCCTGACCAAGTAGCAGCTCGGCAGAGTTGTAATGCCGAGACCCCCCGGGCAGCCGCCCAGGATGAGCCCACTTTCCTTGTGGAATGGGCCTTGACAGATTTAGGTTGTGGCAAGCCTGCCACAGAATGTGCAAGTTGAATTGTGCTACAAATCCAACGAGCAATCGTCTGCTTAGAAGCAGGAACACCCATCTTGTTGGGTGCATACAATATAAACAGTGAGTCAGACTTTCTGACTCCCGCCGTTCTTGAAATATATATTTTCAATGCCCGGACCACGTCCAACAACTTGGAATCCTCCAAATCGTTAGTAGCCGCAGGCACCACAATAGGCTGGTTCAGGTGAAACGCTGACACCACCTTAGGCAGAAAATGAGGACGCGTCCGCAGTTCTGCCCTGTCCGTATGGAAAATCAGATATGGGCTCTTATATGATAAAGCCGCCAATTCTGATACTCTCCTGGCTGAAGCCAGGGCCAGTAGCATGGTTACTTTCCATGTAAGATACTTCAACTCCACCGATTTGAGCGGCTCAAACCAATGGGATTTGAGAAAATCCAAGACTACATTAAGATCCCACGGAGCCACTGGGGGCACAACCGGGGGCTGTATATGTAGTACTCCTTTTACAAAAGTCTGGACTTCAGGAACTGAAGCCAATTCTTTCTGGAAGAAAATCGACAGGGCCGAAATTTGAACCTTAATGGACCCCAATTTGAGGCCCATAGACAATCCTGTTTGCAGGAAATGTAGGAATCGACCCAGTTGAAATTCCTCCGTGGGGGCCTTCCTGGCCTCACACCACGCAACATATTTTCTCCAAATGCGGTGATAATGTTGTGCAGTCACCTCCTTCCTGGCTTTTACCAGTGTAGGAATGACCTCTTCCGGAATGCCTTTTTCCCTTAGAATTCGGCGTTCAACCGCCATGCCGTCAAACGCAGCCGCGGTAAGTCTTGGAATAGACACGGTCCCTGCTGAAGCAGATCCCGTCTTAGAGGTAGAGGCCACGGATCCTCCGTGAGCATCTCTTGAAGTTCCGGGTACCAAGTTCTTCTTGGCCAATCCGGAGCCACTAGTATCGTTCTTACTCCCTTTTGCCGTATAATTCTCAGTACTTTTGGTATGAGAGGCAGAGGAGGGAACACGTACACTGACTGGAACACCCACGGTGTTACCAGAGCGTCCACAGCTATTGCCTGAGGGTCTCTTGACCTGGCGCAATACCTGTCCAGTTTTTTGTTGAGGCGGGACGCCATCATATCCACCATTGGTTTTTCCCAACGGTTCACAATCATGTGGAAGACTTCTGGATGAAGTCCCCACTCTCCCGGGTGTAGATCGTGTCTGCTGAGGAAGTCTGCTTCCCAGTTGTCCACTCCCGGAATGAATACTGCTGACAGTGCTATCACATGATCTTCCGCCCAGCGAAGAATCCTTGCAGCTTCTGCCATTGCTGTCCTGCTTCTTGTGCCGCCCTGTCTGTTTACGTGGGCGACTGCCGTGATGTTGTCCGACTGGATCAACACCGGCTGACCCTGAAGCAGGGGTTTTGCCAGGCTTAGAGCATTGTAAATCGCTCTTAGCTCCAGTATATTTATGTGAAGAGACATCTCCAGGCTTGACCATACTCCCTGGAAGTTTCTTCCCTGTGTGACCGCTCCCCAGCCTCTCAGACTGGCATCTGTGGTCACCAGGACCCAGTCCTGTATGCCGAATCTGCGGCCCTCTAACAGATGAGCACTCTGCAACCACCACAGAAGAGACACCCTTGTCCGTGGCGATAAGGTTATCCGCTGATGCATCTGCAGATGTGATCCGGACCATTTGTCCAGCAGATCCCACTGAAAAGTTCGTGCGTAGAATCTGCCGAATGGAATCGCTTCGTAAGAAGCCACCATCTTTCCCAGGACTCTTGTGCATTGATGCACAGACACTTTCCCTGGTTTTAGGAGGTTCCTGACAAGTTCGGATAACTCCCTGGCTTTCTCCTTCGGAAGAAACACCTTTTTCTGAACCGTGTCCAGAATCATTCCCAGGAACAGCAGACGTGTCGTCGGGGTCAACTGGGATTTTGGAAAATTCAGAATCCACCCGTGTTGTTGCAGCACTAGTTGGGTTAGTGCTACTCCGTCCTCCAGCTGTTCTCTGGACCTTGCCCTTATCAGGAGATCGTCCAAGTAAGGGATAATTAATACGCCTCTTCTTCGCAGAAGAATCATCATTTCGGCCATTACCTTGGTAAAGACCCGAGGTGCCGTGGACAATCCAAACGGCAGCGTCTGAAACTGATAATGACAGTTTTGCACCACGAACCTGAGGTACCCTTGATGTGAAGGGCAAATTGGGACATGCAGGTAAGCATCCTTTATGTCCAGGGACACCATAAAGTCCCCTTCTTCCAGATTCGCTATCACTGCTCTGAGTGACTCCATCTTGAACTTGAATTTTTGTATGTACAGGTTCAAAGATTTCAGATTTAGAATAGGTCTTACCGAGCCGTCCGGCTTCGGTACCAGAAATAGCGTGGAGTAATACCCCTTTCCCTGTTGTAGGAGGGGTACCTTGACTATCACCTGCTGAGAAAACAGCTTGTGAATGGCTTCCAATACCGTCGCCCTGTCTGAGGGAGACGTTGGCAAAGCAGACTTTAGGAACCGGCGAGGGGGAGACTTCTCGAATTCCAACCTGTAACCCTGAGATACTACCTGCAGAATCCAGGGGTCCACCTGTGAGCAAGCCCACTGTGCGCTGAAATTCTTGAGTCGACCCCCCACCGCTCCTGAGTCCGCTTGTAAGGCCCCAGCGTCATGCTGAGGGCTTTGCAGAACCCTGGGAGGGCTTCTGTTCCTGGGCAGGGGCTGCTTGCTGCCCTCTCTTACCCCTTCCTCTGCCCCGAGGCAGATATGACTGTCCTTTTGTCCGCTTGTTCTTATAGGACCGAAAGGACTGCGGCTGAAAAGACGGTGTCTTTTTCTGTTGGGAGGGGGTCTGAGGTAAAAAGGTGGATTTTCCGGCAGTTGCCGTGGCCACCAGATCCGATAGACCGACGCCAAATAATTCGTCCCCTTTATACGGCAATACTTCCATATGTCGTTTGGAATCCGCATCACCTGACCACTGTCGCGTCCATAAACTCCTTCTGGCAGATATGGACATCGCATTTACTCTCGATGCCAGAGTGCAAATATCTCTCTGAGCATCTCGCATATAAAGGAAAGCATCCTTTAATTGCTTTATAGTCAATAAAATACTGTCCCTATCCAGGGTATCAATATTTTCAGTCAGGGAATCCAACCAGACGACCCCAGCACTGCACATCCAGGCTGAGGCGATGGCTGGTCGCAGTATAACACCAGTATGTGTGTATATACTTTTTAGGGTAGTTTCCAGTCTCCTATCAGCTGGATCCCTGAGGGTGGCCGTATCAGGAGACGGTAACGCCACTTGTTTTGATAAGCGTGTGAGCGGGGGTGTTTCCCAGCGCGCCCTAACCTCTGGCGGGAAAGGGTATAATGCTAATAACGTTTTTGAAATTAGCACTTTTCTATCTGGGTTAACCCACGCTTCATCACATACATCATTTAATTCCTCTGATTCAGGAAAAACTACAGGTAGTTTTTTCACCCCCCACATAATACCCCTTTTTGTGGTACTTGCAGTATCAGAGATATGCAAAGCCTCCTTCATTGCCGTGATCATATAACGTGTGGCCCTACTTGAAAATACGTTTGTTTCATCACCGTCGACACTAGATTCAGTGTCTGTGTCTGGGTCTGTGTCGACCGACTGAGGTAAAGGGCGCTTTACAGCCCCTGACGGTGTCTGAGACGCCTGGGCAGGTACTAACTGGTTTGCCGGCCGTCTCATGTCGTCAACTGATTTTTGTAATGTGCTGACATTATCACGTAATTCCATAAACAAAGCCATCCATTCCGGTGTCGACTCCCTGGGGGGTGACATCACCATTATCGGCAATTGCTCTGCCTCCACACCAACATCGTCCTCATACATGTCGACACACACGTACCGACACACAGCAGACACACAGGGAATGCTCTTATCGAAGACAGGACCCCACTAGCCCTTTGGGGAGACAGAGGGAGAGTTTGCCAGCACACACACAAGCGCCATAATATATATGGGAACAACCTTATATAAGTGTTGTTCCTTATAGCAGATTAAATATATCAAAATATCGCCAAAAAATGCCCCCCCTCTCTGTTTTACCCTGTTTCTGTAGTGCAGTGCAGGGGAGAGTCCTGGGAGCCTTCCTCACAGCGGAGCTGAGCAGGAAAATGGCGCTGTGTGCTGAGGAGAATAAGCCCCGCCCCCTATTTCGGCGGGCTTTTCTCCCGGAGTTTTAGATATCTGGCATGGGTTAAATACATACGTATAGCCTCAATGGCTATATGTGATGTATTCTTTTGCCATAAAGGTATTAAATATTGCTGCCCAGGGCGCCCCCAGCAGCGCCCTGCACCCTCCATGACCGCTTGGTGTGAAGTGTGTGACAACAATGGCGCACAGCTGCAGTGCTGTGCGCTACCTTCATGAAGACTGAAGAGCCTTCTGCCGCCTGTTTCCGGACCTTCAATCTTCAGCATCTGTAAGGGGGGTCGGCGGCGCGGCTCCGGGACGAACCCCAGGGTGAGACCTGTGTTCCGACTCCCTCTGGAGCTAATGGTGTCCAGTAGCCTAAGAATCCAATCCATCCTGCACGCAGGTGAGTTGAAATTCTCTCCCCTAAGTCCCTCGATGCAGTGAGCCTGTTGCCAGCAGGACTCACTGAAAATAAAAAACCTAAAAACTTTTTCTAAGCAGCTCTTTAGGAGAGCCACCTAGATTGCACCCTGCTCGGACGGGCACAAAAACCTAACTGAGGCTTGGAGGAGGGTCATAGGGGGAGGAGCCAGTACACACCACCTAATCCTAAAGCTTTATTTTTGTGCCCCGTCTCCTGCGGAGCCGCTATTCCCCATGGTCCTGACGGAGTCCCCAGCATCCACTTAGGACGTTAGAGAAAATGCATTAATATGTCACAGATAATTCTCACAAAGAAACCTGTCTCCAGTTTTTCCATCTGCTTGACACAAGTATCAGGCTGGATGGTGTGCGCACAATATCCCTGTGACACTTCCAGCCCAAATGCTTTTGGTCCCACGTGTATACTTGTATCGGAAGTACCTTCCACTTGTGGCTATCTTACGTACAAGTTCAGAGTTGATGGGTTCCTCATCAGCTCTGTGTGAGAAGGTCATTGTATGATTGTTCCAAGTCATGTCCCAATTTTCTGGTTTCCGAAAATTGGTTACTTTGAAACAAAGTAGTGATCTGTCTACGTGGTACTGGTGGAGCTTTAGGCTATAGATATATTGTATTTTCTGTCCACCAGTCTCTCCCCATGCAATTCGAGTACCTCATTTACTGTTAATGGGTATGGCACTGACCCCGATTTACTCTGTCCTTGAGGTACTTGTGAGCACACACAGCATTCTGTTTGGTTTAAGACCGTACCCACTAGGGAGTGATAGTCAAAGGATGTTCGTCAGTATCGATATTATTGTTTGACTGATATTTCTGGGTACACTCCTCTTCAACTATGGGGTCACAGTACTTACATATGCAGTATTCATCAGACATCAACCCCTCACATTGCCTCCGAGCTACATGACTACCAGATCTCTTATACCAGCTTTGACCAAAGTGATGGACTGATCCTGGGATCCTACGAATTCATCCTTTTCTTCAGAACCCATTCCAGATCCTTGCTCAACTTCTCTGAGGCCCTCGCAAAAACAAACTGTCCTTTTCTCTTTCTCATGAGCTCTCTCCGGGTTAGCGACCTTCTCGCAATGGGATGCGTGGACCCAAGTCTCTCTTTCGGCAACCTTCAGTGATGTAGTGCTGGTCAACAAGATTTGGTCCTTCCCACCTATTATGCAACCTGAGTGTAGAAAATTTTGAATCATCACATAGTCCCCAGGTTCAATTTCATGACAGTTACTGTTTGGTAGGTCAGGAATCGCCAGTTTCAAACTCCTTTGCTGATTTCTCAATTGCTTGCTCATCCTAACCAAGTATTGCACAGTCATCTCATTGTTGGATTTCAAATCATCCTGGGGATCTATCATTATGTGGGGCTGTCGTCCAGAAAGAATTTCAAAGGGTGATAAGTTAAGCGGTGACTTGGGAGTGGTTCTGATACTGGCCCTCATTCCGAGTTGTTCGCTCGCAAGCTGCTTTTAACAGCTTTACACACGCTAAGCCGCCGCCTACTGGGAGTGAATCTTAGCTTCTTTAAATTGCGAACGAAAGATTCGCAATATAGCGAAAAGACATCTCTGTGCAGTTTCTGAGTAGCTCGAGACTTACTCGGCATCTGCGATCAGTTCAGTGCTTGTCGTTCCTGGTTTGACGTCATAAACACACCCAGCGTTCGCCCAGACACTCCTCCGTTTCTCCAGCCACTCCCGCGTTTTCCCCAGAAACGGTAGCGTTTTTCGCACACACCCATAAAACGGCCAGTTTCCGCCCAGAAACACCCACTTCCTGTTAATCACATTACGATCACCAGAACGAAGAAAAAACCGGAGTAAAAAACCTAACTGCATAGCAAATTTACTTTGCGCAGTCGCACTGCGGACATTGCGCATGCGCACTAAGCGGAAAATCGCTGCGATGCGAAAAAATTTACAGAGCGAACAACTCGGAATGACCCCCACTGTACAACACTAGTGGCAGCTCCTCTGGTCACAACAGTCCAGTGTCAGCCAGCACTTTGCTCAGCTTGTTTTTAATAGTGCTGTTCATTCTTTCCACCTTCGCACTGGCCTGTGATCGGTAGGGAGTATGGAGTTTGCTATTAATACCGATAAGTTTGCACATAACCTGAAAGACTTCACCTGTAAAATGGGTACCCCTATCACTCTCAATGATCTTAGGGATACCATATCTACACACAAATTCCTGCACAATTTTCTTTGCGGTAAACACAACAGTATTTGTAGCATCAGGGAATGCCTCTACCCAGTTTGAGAAAACATCAGTGCATACCAATACATACTTCAAATTCCTACAGGGTGGTAGCTGTATAAAATCGATTTGTATTACCTGGCAAGGTCAATCTGTAGGAGGGATGTGGGATGGCTCCGTTGGTATTGTTTTACCAATGTTCTTCCTCAAGCACGTAAGACATGTGATTGCTTTCTTGCTTACCTGAGAAGAGAACCCCGGTGCACTCCAGTATGCTCTTACCAATTTGAAAATACTTTCCTTGCCCAGATGAGTCAGACCATGTGCTGCTTCAGCTAGGCTTGGAAGGTATGCCCTGGGGGCTACTGGCTTACCTTGTCCATCTCTCCTGAGTCCTGAGGACTCCTGACCATATCCCTTCACCTTCCAGACCACCTTCTCCTGTAGGGAACACAAATCTTGCATCTCAATTAACTGTTGTGTATTTACTGTATTGAATGTCATCAGTTGTATGGTGGTAATTTGTGTAGTTGTGCTTGCTGCCCATTTAGCAGCTTCGTCCGCCCGGCTGTTACCAAGTGAAATTGGGTCTTGGTTGTGTGTGCTTTACACTTGATAACAGCCACTCTGTCAGGTTCCTGTATGGCCGTCAGCAGTCTTCTGATGCGTGACACATGCGCCACAGGTATGCCAGCTGCCATCATGAAATTTCTGAGGTGCCACACAGCCCCAAAATCATGCACTACTCCGAAAGCATATCTAGAGTCCGTGTATATATTAGCTGACTTACCCTTTGCCAACTCACATGCTCTGGTCAGTGACACCAGCTCAGCAACTTGTGCTGAGTGAGGTGGGCCAAGGGGTTCAGCTTCTATAATACCTTCGTCATCTACAACTGCGTATCCGGTGCACAGGTCTCCTGACTCCGTCTGTCTGTGACAACTACCGTCCATGTAAAAGGTAAGGGCTACGTCTTCTAGTGGGTTGTAAATGATGTCAGGTCTCGCAGTGAAGGTCTGGTTCAAGTATTACATACAGTCATGTGTATCAGCGTCTGTACCAAATCCTCCTTTACCATCATTCTCATCCTCCACCCTTTGTGCATGACAAGGCACACTTGGCAAATATGTTGCAGGATTTAGGGTGTTACACCTTTTTATTGTGATGTTTACAGGGGCCATCAGTGACAGTTCCCACTTTGTAAACAGAGTGGATGAGACATGTCTGGTTTGGGCGGAGTTTAGCAAGGCTGACACTGCATGAGGTGTATGGATCGTCAGATCATGCCCTAGCACTACGTCTTCACTCTTACGAACAAAGCTATTGCTGCAACACTTCGTAGGCAAGTGGGGAAAGACCATGCTAGTGTCCAACTGTGCACTGTAGTAGGCTACCGGTCTGCTGGCATCACCATGTTTTTGTGTTAGGACCCCTGCCGCGCACCCAGCATTTTCGGTAGCATAAAATTCAAAAGGTTTATCATAATCTGGCATCCTCAATGCTGGTACTTTTGACAAGCATTCTTTCAATCTCTCAAACACCAGTTTAGACTCCTCAGTATGAGAAACCCGTTCTGGTTTGTTTGAAGAGACCATTTCTTGAAGTGGTAGTGCCAAAATAGAGAAACCCGGAATCCAATTCCAACAATATCCACACATTCCTAGAAATGTGCAAATTTGTTGCTGAGTCTGCGGCAGAGTCATGTCACGGATGGCCTGTATCCTGTCTGTGGTCGGGTGTCTTAGTCCTTGTGTCAAGCAGTGTCTCAAGTATTTAACCCTTGTCCGGCACAACTGTAATTTATCCTTAGAAACCTTGTGTCCTGTCTGGGCGAGGTGAAAGAAGCTGTTTGGTACCTGCCAGGGATGACTCAAATGAATCAGAACATAACAAGTCATCAACATATTGTATCAGCGCCAACACATTCTCAGGCTGAAAGGATTGTAAACAGTCATGTAGGGCCTGGGAGAAAATACTTGGGCTGTCAATGAAACCTTGGGGAAGATGGGTCCAGGTGTACTGTACTCCCCTGTAAGAGAAAGCAAAGAGGTACTGGCTGTCGTGGTGAAGAGGAACAGAAGAGAAAGCCGAGCAGAGGTCTATTACAGTGAAGTATGTAGAGAGAATCTGCATGAGAATGACAGCTGGATCGGGCACTATGGGGAATTGGCTCTCTACTATTTTGTTTATCCCCCTTAAATCCTGCACTAGCCTGTAACCCCTTCCCCCACTCTGTTTCACAGGGAAGATGGGACTATTGGCTGTGCTGGACGTCCTGACTAGGATGCCCTGCTGTAGCAGCCGTTCTATGACAGGGTATACTCCTAATTCCACCTTTGGCTTCAGAGGGTACTCACGGATTTTTGGAGCTATCCTGCCATTTTTTATTTCCACAACTACTGGGGCTACATTTGCCATCAATCCAGTGTCCTGTCCATTTTTAGTCCATAGGGAACCCGGTATTTGCTAGATAATTTCCTCTACCCGCGATGGATGTGTCTAGAATGGTAGAGTGCAACATTAGCGTTTGAGGGGTGTCTAACATATCTTGTACTTCCTGTGCATGGTTTTCAGGGATATCTAAAAACACACCCTCAGGGGTACAATATATAACACACCGCATCTTACATAACAAGTCTCTGCCAAGTAGGTTCGTTGGGGCCGCTGCAGCCAACAAGAATGAATGTTTGGTATGCAAGACCCCTATCGTAACCTCTGCAGGTCTAGTCAAAGGATACTGCTGCACTTTTCCCATTACTCCCATTGCTGACGCAGTTTTGCCCGTGGTCATTATTCCTTTTGAAGAGGTTAATACAGATCTGGCTGCCCCTGTATCTACAAGGAAGGGTTGTCTTGTGCCAGCTACATTGACCATGACCTCAGGTTAGTCTCTAAGGCCATTAGTCAATCTTACTGGCTGCAGAACACAGGTGTGACCTGTCCCCTATTGTAGATATTGGCCTCCCCGCCAAGCATTGGCAGCTATCATGTGTGGGAAAAATATTTGTGAAGTTTCAGAGACCTGTCAGTCCTTCCTTGGTGGGTACCTCTGTGTGGCTCATAATCCCTCCTATATGTTCCCTGGTCCCGTCTACGTGTCTGATAACGTGCTCGTGTTCTTGTCTAGGTGGTCTATACTTACTATGTGTCCCTGTGTTCCTACACTCTCTGGCAAAATATCCCTCCCTCTGGCAAATATAGCATTTTGATGACTTTTTCCTGTTCTCTTCAAATGTCTGGGGTTTTGGTTGGATGGATATCCCTTTGAGTGCCTGTATACTCACCACCATCAACCTCTCCCCCCTATGTCTCCTTCCGTTTCGGAAAGTTTTTGTCATGTTCCACTGCGGATTCCCTAAGGGCATCCACAGTAACCCCTCTCGAATTGGGCAGATAAGTTTGTACCCTGACTTTTAATGCCTCTCTGAGCCCGTCTATTAACACAGAGACAGCCACTTCCCTATGATTCACCTCATTTTTGATATTCTCGATCCCAATGTACTTAGCCATTTTTACTATTGCCCTGTGGAAATAGTCTGCTGCCGTTTCACTTTCCTTTTGTTTGATGGTAAATATTTTACCCCAATTCATCACTACTGGAAAATATAATCCCAATTGAACATTTATTTGTTTAGCATTCTCTTGGTTATATTCATCAGTTAGAAGTTCATCTTTCTATTTTGCAATCATTTATGAATTTTTGTTGGTCAATATTTGGGGGAAGGCACTTGCAACACAGTCCGCCAATCTTTGTTTGTGGGTTCATGGGTATTACCCAGATCCCTATTGAATTATTGACGTTTGGCTAAGTCCTTTCTAGGATCGGGGAATTTTGTAATGATTGACCGTAGTTCAGACCTGGTCCATGGGCAATACATTGCAATATTCCTCATGGGGGTTACCCCATCCCTTTCAGTTCTCCCATTGGGGACAGCTATCATGCGGATGGGGTATAGCCCAGCTATATCACTCCTTTCTGAATCAACATTGGGATACACTGTCTCTTCATAATGGATGGACCCATACTTACCGGTAGCTCTGATCCTAGCCGTCTCACCTGAAGAGGAAGCAGTTGTCGCTCTCACCGGTTGGGCTTGCACCACCTGGGTTTCCTACATGGTTACTGCCTGAGAGGGGGCTGAGATCAGGCTAGGTTTGTCATCCTCCTCTGAACTATGATCCTTGAAAGAATTTAGGACACGGTACAATTTGCAAGGATTATGGTTAATACGTGTTACAATTGCATTTCTACCGTTTGCTAGTATGCTAGTGGTTGTAGCGGCCTTCTCTCCATCGACATATGGCGGTGGTGGTGCACTCGCATTCACATTCCTGTCTGGTTTTGACCTCACTGTGCGAGCAAGTTCCCTTTGCGTTTCTCCTTCCTGTTCCCATATGTTTAAACAGTCGTTATGTCTGATCCTCCATTTCCTGGATTTGATCAGGCATATTCTATTTCTAATGTTTTGCAGCACCTCTGGGTCAAAACTACCAACCCTAGGAAATCTTCAGCAGTCATTCACACCCATTCATCACAAAAAGCCTACAGTACAATGGGAAATGTAAGCTCTTCTTTCATAGGTCAGAGGGCAAGTTTACAGTACATGAGGGGTCATAGGTTGGTTTGAATCAGTGGGCGATGCTTGGTCCAGGGTGCACTTGCAGATGTTCGCCTCTGGTTTCCCGCCGAATATCATGAGTACAGTATAATAGCAGTTTGTGAATATTCCCATTCTGCGTATATCTATATGCAGAAGTGTGTGATATACTTGAAACAGCCACCGGAATGTAGATCATAAAATACTGCACATCTGGATACCAAACACTAAGTCCTAACACTGCTCCCTCCTCTCGCACCATGTAGAGCTGAATAGCTCCGTTGCTTTACCTTTAAAATGTATGCAAGTCGCTGACAATGTATATGGAGATTATGTGTCAATTATGAACTATATGAATAAGGTTTTAAACCTACCGGTAAATCTTTTTCTCGTAGTCCGTAGAGGATGCTGGGACTCCGTAAGGACCATGGGGAATAGACGGGCTCCGCAGGAGACATGGGCACTTTAAGAAAGACGGACTCTGGGTGTGCACTGGCTCCTCCCTCTATGCCCCTCCTCCAGACCTCAGTTAGAGAAACAGTGCCCAGAGGAGACAGACAGCACAAGGAAAGGATTTTTGTAATCCAAGGGCAAGATTCATACCAGCCACACAAATCACACCGTATAACTTGTGAAATACTACCCAGTTAACAGTATGAAAAAACAACATAGCATCAGTCCAAGACCGATGAAACTATAACATAACCCTTATGTAAGCAATAATTATATACAAGTCTTGCAGAAGTAGTCCGAACTTGGGACGGGCGCCCAGCATCCTCTACGGACTATGAGAAAAAGATTTACCGGTAGGTTTAAAATCTTATTTTCTCTAACGTCCTAGAGGATGCTGGGACTCCGTAAGGACCATGGGGATTATACCAAAGCTCCCAAACGGGCGGGAGAGTGCGGATGACTCTGCAGCACTGATCGAGCAAACAGGAGGTCCTCCTCAGCCAGGGTATCAAACTTATAGAACTTTGCAAAGGTGTTTGACCCCGACCAAGTAGCAGCTCGGCACAGCTGTAGTGCCGAGACCCCTCGGGCAGCCGCCCAAGAAGAGCCCACCTTCCTAGTGGAATGGGCTTTAACCGATTTCGGTAACTGCAATCCTGCCGTAGAATGCGCCTGCTGAATCGTGTTACAGATCCAGCGAGCAATAGTCTGCTTTGAAGCAGGGCCGCCAACCTTGTTGGCTGCATACAGGACAAACAGTGCTTCTGTTTTTCTGATCCTAGCCGTTCTGGCCACGTAAATTTTCAAAGCCCTGACCACATCAAGGGACTCGGAATCCTCCAAGTCACGTGTAGCCACAGGCACGACAATAGGTTGGTACATATGAAAAGATGAGACCACCTTAGGCAGGAATTGAGGACCGGTCCGCAATTCCGCTCTATCCATATGGAAAACCAGATAGGGGCTTTTGTGATAAAGCCGCCAATTCCGACACTCGCCTAGCCGAAGCCAAGGCTAACGACATGACCACCTTCCAGGTGAGATATTTCAACTCCACTGTCTTAAGTGGTTCAAACCAATGTGACTTAAGGAAACTTAACACCACGTTAAGGTCCCAAGGCGCCACCGGAGGTACAAAAGAAGGCTGAACATGCAGTACTCCCTTCACAAAAGTCTGTACTTCAGGTAATGAGGCCAATTCCTTTTGAAAGAAAATGGATAATGCCGAGATCTGAACTTTAATGGAGCCTAATTTTAGGCCCAAATTCACTCCAGTTTGTAGGAAGTGAAGAAAACGGCCCAGGTGGAATTCTTCCGTAAGAGCAATCCTGGCCTCACACCAAGAAACCTATTTTCTCCATATTCGGTGATAATGTTTAGATGTCACGTCCTTCCTAGCCTTTATTAGTGTAGGAATGACCTCATCCGGAATACCTTTTTCCGCTAGGATCCGGCGTTCAACCGCCATGCCGTCAAACGCAACCGCGGTAAGTCTTAGAACAGACAGGGACCTTGTTGTAACAGGTCCTGTCTTAGAGGAAGAGGCCACGGATCGTCTGTGAGCATTTCTTGCAGATCCGGATACCAGGTCCTTCGTGGCCAATCTGGAACAATGAGAATTGTTCTCACTCCTCTTTTTCTTATTATCCTCAACACCTTGGGTATGAGAGGAAGAGGAGGAAACATATACCGACTGGAACACCCATGGTGTCACTAGGGCGTCCACAGCTACCGCTTGAGGGTCTCTTGACCTGGCGCAATACCTTTGTAGCTTTTTGTTGAGACGGGACACCATCATGTCTATTTGGGGTAGTCCCCATCGACTTGCAATCTGCGCAAAGACTTCCTGATGAAGTCCCCACTCTCCCGGATGCAGATAGTGTCTGCTGAGGAAGTCTGCTTCCCAGTTGTCCACTCCCGGAATGAACAGTGCTGACAGAGCGCTTACATGATTCTCTGCCCAGCGAAGAATCCTGGTGGCTTCCGCCATTGCCACTCTGCTCCTTGTGCCGCCTTGGCGGTTTACATGAGCTACTGCAGTGATGTTGTCTGACTGGATCAGAACTGGTCGATCGCGAAGTAAGATCTCCGCTTGACGTAGGGCGTTGTATATGGCCCTTAGTTCCAGGATGTTGATGTGAAGACAAGTCTCTTGACTTGACCAAAGTCCTTGGAAATTTCTTCCCAGTGTGACTGCTCCCCAACTTAGGAGGCTCGCGTCCGTGGTCACCAGGATCCAGTCCTGAATGCCGAACCTGCAGTCCTCTAGAAGGTAAGCACTGTTTAAACACCACAGGAGAGATACTCTGGCCCTGGGGGACAGGGTGATCCTCTGATGCAATTGCAGATACGACCCGGACCATTTGTCCAATAGGTCCCATTGGAAGGTCCTTGCATGGAATCTGCCGTATGTAATGGCTTCGTATGTTGCCACCATCTTTCCCAGAACTTGAGTGCAATGATGTACTGACACTTGTTTTGGTTTCAACAAGTTCATGACTAGAGTCATGAGTTCCTGTGCTTTTTCTGTCGGAAGAAAAACCCTTTTCTGGTCTGTGTCCAGAATCATGCCCAAGAAGGGCAGACGAGTTGTAGGATTCAGCTGCGACTTTGGAATATTGAGAATCCAGCCGTGTCGCTGTAACACATTCAGTGAAAGTGATACGCTGCTCAGCAACTTCTCCCTTGATCTCGCTTTTATGAGGAGATCGTCCAAGTACAGGATAATTGTGACACCCTGCTTGTGCAGGAGCACCATCATTTCCGCCATTACCTTGGTGAAAATTCTCGGGGCCGTGGAAAGCCCAACCGGCAACGTCTGAAATTGGTAATGACAATCCTGTACCGCAAATCTCAGGTACGCCTGATGAGGAGGATATATGGGGACATGCAGGTATGCATCCTTTATGTCCAGAGATACCAAAAAATCTCCCCCTTCCAGGCTGGCGACGACCGCCCTGAGCGATTCCATCTTGAACTTGAACCGTTTTAAGTAAAGGTTCAGGGATTTTAAATTCAAAATGGGTCTGACCGAACCGTCCGGTTTCGGAACCACAAACAGAGTTGAGTAGTACCCCTGCCCTCTTTGTAACGGGGGAACCTCTACCACCACTTGTTGCAGACACAATTTGTGAATTGCCTGTAAAACTTTCTCCCTTTCCAGGGGTTGTTTCGGTAGGGCCGATTTGAAAAACCGGCGAGGAGGCACTTCTTCGAATTCTAGCTTGTAACCCTGGGAAACAATTTCTATTGCCCATGGATCCACCTGTGAGTGGACCCAGACGTGGCTGAACAGTCGAAGACGTGCCCCCACAGGAGCTGACTCCCTCAGGGGAGCCCCAGCGTCATGCGGTGGATTTAGCAGAGGCTGGGGAGGACTTCTGTTCCTGGGAACTAGCTGTGGTGTGCAGCCTTTCCCCCCTGCCCTTACCTCTGGAAAGAAAGGACGATCCACGTGCTCTCTTGCTTTTATTGGAACGAAAGGACTGCATTTGATAATGAGGCGCTTTCTTAGATTGTGAGGGAATATATGGCAAAAAAATTGATTTACCTGCCGTAGCCGTGGAGGCGAGATCAGAGAGGCCCTCTCCGAACAATTCCTCACCTTTGTAAGGCAACAACTCCATATGCCTCTTGGAGTCGGCATCACCTGTCCACTGCCAGGTCCATAAGCCACGCCTAGCAGAAATAGACATAGCGTTTATTCTGGAACCCAGTAAACTAATGTCTCTTTGAGCATCTCTCATATATAAGACAGCATCTTTTATATGCCCTAGGGTCATTAAAATGGTATCCTTATCAAGAGTCTCAATATCTGCTGATAAGGAATCTGTCCATGCTGCTACAGCACTACAAACCCAGGCCGACGCAATAGCCGGTCTGAGTAACGTACCAGAATGTGCGTAATTGGACTTCAAGGTAACCTCCTGCTTGCGGTCAGCAGGATCCTGGAGGGTAGCTGTATCTTGGGATGGAAGCGCTATCTTTTTTGATAAGCGTGTCCACCCTAGGGGAGGATTCCCACCGTATTCTGTCCTGTGACGGGAAAGGATACGCTATAAGAATCCTTTTGGGAATCTGCAGTTTTTTGTCTGGAGTTTCCCACGCTTTTTCGCATAAATCGTTCAGCTCATGTGAGGAAGGAAAGGTGACCTCTGGTTTCTTTTCCTTAAACATGTGTACCCTCGTGTCAGAGACAGGGGGTTCCTCCGTGATATGCAAAACATATTTTATAGCGATAATCATATACAGAATAAATTTTGCCACCCTTGGCTGCAATTTTGCATCTTCGTAGTCGACACTGGAGTCTGAGTCCGTGTCGGTATCTGTTTTAGCTATTTGGGATAGTGGGCGCTTCTGAGACCCCGAAGGTCCAGGCGACATTGGGACAGGCATGGGTTGGCTCCCTGACTGTAACCCAGCTTCAGCTTTGTCTAATCTTTTGTGCAGTAAATTAACATTTGCACTCAAAACATTCCACATATCCATCCAGTCAGGTGTCGGCACTGCTGACGGAGACCTAGCATTCATACACTCCCCCTCCTCCTTAGATGAGCCTTCAATCTCAGACATGTCGACACACGCGTACAGACACACCGCACACATACAGGGAAGCCCTTTTTCTGAAGACAGGTTCCCCACCAGGCCCTTTGGAGAGACAGAGAGAGAGTATGCCAGCACACACCCCAGCGCTATATGACCCAGGAAAAACACAGTGTGTTTACCTAGTAGCGCTTTGTAATCTGTATTGCGCCAAATATGTGCCCCCCCCTCTACTTAAAAACCCTCTTTCACCGTGTGTCAAGCAGGGGAGAGTCCGGGGAGCTTCCTCTCAGCGGTGCTGTGGAGAAAAGATGGCGCTGGTGAGTGCTGAGGGAGAAGCCCCGCCCCGCCCCCTCGGCGGGTGGCTTCTGTCCCGCTCGAAATAAGTCAAATTATGGCGGGGGCTCTCTATATACATGTACTGTGCCCAGCTGTACATGTATATACACTTATATGCCATATATGAGGTTTAAATTGCTGCCCAGGGCGCCCCCCCCCTGCGCCCTGCATCCTTACAGTGACCGGAGTGTGTGAGGTGAATGGGAGCAATGGCGCACAGCTGCAGTGCTGTGCGTTACCTCCGTGAAGAATCTGAAGTCTTCTGCCACCTGTGATGATCTTTTCCTCACATACTCACCCGGCTTCAATCTTCCGGCTCTGCGAGGAGGACGGCGGCGCGGCTCTGGGACGGACGGCGAGGATGAGACCTGCGTACCGATCCCTCTGGAGCTAATGGTGTCCAGTAGCCTAAGAAACAGAGCCCTGAAACTCAGAGAAGTGGGTCTGTTTCTCTCTCCTCAGTCCCTCGATGCAGGCCAGCAGGCTCCCTGAAAATAAAAAAACCTTACAAAAATACTTTCTTACAGGAAACTCAGGAGAGCTCCTGAAATGCACCCAGCTCCTCTGGGCACAGTATCAAACGGAGGTCTGGAGGAGGGGCATAGAGGGAGGAGCCAGTGCACACCCAAAGTCAAAGTCTTTCTTAAAGTGCCCATGTCTCCTGCGGAGCCCGTCTATTTCCCATGGTCCTTACGGAGTCCCAGCATCCTCTAGGACGTTAGAGAAAAGATATTATATATGTCTTTGTGGCTTTTCTGTGCGAATGCGTATGCTACCGTATTTACTCTTGCCATGCGTTAATACGCAAGGCACGTGAACCTTTGTACGTAACTTGCGTGTATGCGTACGCACGCCGGTAACTTTCACGAACAGAGGCCACTCTGTTTGGAGTTTGTATGTTGTGTGTAATATTTTTGACTCTGACACTCTTGCAAAGCCCTGGCCTTCATCTCTACCCGAGACTGGTACAAAAAAAATCTTCGAGGAGGGTGCTTCTTGAAGGCAAAAGCATAACCTAGAGATACTGCTTTTTGCATCCAGGCATTTGTTTTAGACTGCTGCTAGATCTGAGCAAACTGAAGAAGTTGCCCCCCCCACCCTGGGATCCCCCAGGTGGAGGCCCGCAACATCAGGCTGATGGCTTATTATCTATTCTACCACCCGGTCCTCTGGTAGCCCAATGCTTTTTAGTCTTACCAAACTTGTTGTATTGGGACTGCCAGCCATCACTTTTTGCTTTACCTTTTCCTCGAGACCAAAAGAGCCGAAAAGCCAGAACTTTAGGTTTGAAATTGTATGTGGAAGGAAACTTTACCTTCTTGGAGTCTGCTTCTGACTCCAAAATATCCGTCTATTCTTTACCAAAAAGAATATCTCCAGAAAGAGGCAAAGATTCCAAAACCTTCTTAGATTCTGAATCAGCTTTCCACATACGTAGCCAAACTGCTCTGCGAGCAGCGATTGTTGAAGCAGATACCCTGGAGGCAATAGTACCCATATTCAATGCTGCTTCTTCCAAGAACATTGCAGAATGTTTTATATGTGCTATATGGGATTTTTGCATTCTAGAAGCTATTGAAAAATCCCCATCCCATGCATCAGCCCAGGCAGCCACTGCCTTTGCCATCCAAGCTGAAGCCATGGCTGGCCTTATAACTGCCCCAGACAGGGAAAAAATTGTTTTTAAAAAACCATCCACTCTCCTATCTATGACATCATTTAATGATGTTGAAGGCAACAGTAATGTAGATTTTCGCACCAATCGAATCACATGCGTATCTACTTTAGGAGCCACCTCCCTTTTTAAACAATCCCCAGTTGGAAGAGGATAATTAAAATTCCATTTCTTAGGAATACTAAACTTCTTAGTGGGCGTAGCCCAAGCCTTTTCCATGATTTCCATCAGCTGATCTGACCCTGGAAACTCAGTCTTAACTGTTTTGGGACGTTTAAACACAGGAGCCTTGGTTTTTAACACAGGCTCTGCTGAACCCTCTAAGGATAGAATGGCTTTCATTGCTTTAATTAACTCAGCTATATCCACTGAGCTTAGACCTTCCTCCTCTTCGTATGCCAAAGCAGAGTTTATTCAGCTTTCATCCGCCGATGAATCCTCATCTGAAACATGTGTAGCCTGTGAGGATGAAGATTTACTTACCACTGGCTTATCAGCCTGTTTCTTCTGAGAGGCTGCTGCTGGAAGTTATAAACAGCAGGTGGGAAGCTGCATGTAAGGGTTAATAATGTAACCTATCCTTGGTACAGGAGTTGGAGGAATTATCTATTCAGCTATACTGGATGTCTGTGCAAACATAGCACAAGGTGGATCAACCTGCACCTGAATCTGCCTTGTATTTTTCAAGAGACCCTGGTGAAAACTAAAACAATTTGCACACAAATCATCATGAACCAGATCCTGAGAGCTTAACACAGCTTTGCAAGAGAAACAGGCTATGAGTGTTAGTATTGCTGTGAGTGTATCTTCCTCACCTTTGCCGCTCTTAGACATGATAATCAACACTTCCACAGTGTACTACACAATTTGTGACTGTAATCACTTTAAGCTTTTTAAAGCGGCCTACAATCCGACCCTACCCATGCACCAGCACTGAGGATCAGAACAGAAAAAAACCCGATAGAATAATAGCATTTTATTTACCTACCGACAGTCTTGGATCGACAGTGTTCAATTTAACAAGTGAGGACAAGTTAGCATCTGCAAGAGAAGATAAAGAATTTCTCAAGATAATGTCCAAAGATCTCTCAGGACGATTCCAACAGCTGGGTAGCACCTTTACCCTTCTGCTTTCCAAGAGAAAATAGGATTTTAATTACCTACCGGTAAATCCTTTTCTCGTAGTCTGTCGAGGATGCTGAGATCAACATTAGTATCATGGGGTATAGACTGCTCCATTGGGAGCCATGGGCACTTCAATAGTTTAATAGTGTGGGCTGGCTCCTCCCTCTATGCCCCTCCTAACAGACTCAGTCTTAAAACTGTGCCCGAGGAGACCGACATACTTCGAGAGAAGGAAATAAACAGATGTGTGAGCTGGTGTGAATCTCACCACTAACAAAAATCCAAGCTAACCAGCTTCAAACAAGGCAACAGCTGAACAACAGTACTTAACCAAGGAACAAGGCAGTACTTAACCAAGGAACAACTGCAGGAAAATGAAGCGCTGGGCGGGCGCCCAGCATCCTTGATGGACTAAGAGAAAAGGATTTACCGGTAGGTAATTAAAAGCCTATTTTCTCTTACGTCCTAGAGGATGCTGAGGTACACATTAGTACCATGAGAATGTACCAAAGCTCCCAGAACGGGAGGGAGAGCACGGAGGCTCCTGCAGAACCGATTGGCCTCTGAGGACCTAAAGTTTGGTCAAAGTATCGAACTTGTAGAACTTAGCAAACATGTTGAATCCTGACCAAGTAGCCGCTCCACAAAATTGTAAAGCCGAGACACCCCGGGCAGCAGCCCAGCAAGAACCCACCTTACGAGTAGAGTGGGCCTTAACAGATTGTGGACACAGCCAGCCTGCAGTAAACTATGTATGCTGGATAGTACACCTAATCCACTGAAAAATCGTCTGCTTAGCAGGACACCCAATCTTGTTGAGATCATAAAGGACAGAGCGTCCGACTTTCTGTGACAAGAAGTTCTCTTCACATAAATCTTCAAAGCCCTTACAACATCCAAGGACTTTGAGGTAATTGAGGAGTCAGTACCACTGGCAGAATAGATTGGTTGATATGAAAAGTAGACACAACCTTCAGAAGAAATTGGTGATGCGTCCTGAGCTCAGCTCTATCTTCACGGAAAATCAAGTAGGGGCTCTTGCAGGACAAAGCCTTCAATTCTGACACATGTCTAGCAGATGCCAATGCCAATAGTGTGACCACATTCCAAGTAAGAAACTTGACCTCAACCTCCTGTAAAGGCTCGAACCAATCCGATTGGGATCTTAAAGTAGTGCTGCAGTTCCTGCAAAGTGCCGTAGGAGGCACAAAAGGGAACTGGATTTGTAGAACCCCTTTCAAGAAAGTCTGAACCTCAGGGAGGGCAGCCAATTGTTTCTGGAAGAAAATGGACAAGGCCGAAATCTGGACTTTTATGAGCCCAGGCGTAGGCCCACATCCATTCCTGCTTGCAGGAAGAGGAGAAACCGTCCAAGTTGAAACTCCACCGTATGAAACTTCTTAGATTCACACCAAGACACGTACTTTTTCCAAATCCAATGGTAATGTTTTGACAATACTCCTTTCCTAGCCTGTATCAGGGTAGGAATAACTTTGTTTGGAATGCCCTACCGAGCTAAAATCTGGCGTTTAACCTCCATGCCGTCAAACGTACCCGCGGTAAGTCTTGATAAGCGAACGGCCCTTATTGCAGAAGGTCCTCCCGAAGAGGACGAGGCATCAGCTCTTCTAGCAGTAGATCCACGTACCAAGACCTTCTTGGCCAGTCTTGAGCAATGAGGATCGCATGAACCCTTGTTCTCCTTATGAGCTTTAGCACTCTTGGAATGAGTGGGAGTGGTGGAAACACATACACTGACTGGAAAACCCACGGAGTCACTAGGGCGCCCACTGCCACTGCTTGAGGGTCCCTCGACCTGGAACAATATCGCTGAAGCTTCTTGTTGAGACGAGATGCCATCATGTTTATTTGAGGTACACCCCAAAGATCTGTTACCTCCTTGAACACCTCCGGATGGAGACCCCACTCTCCCGGATGGAGATAGTGTCTGCTGAGGAAGTCCGCTTCCCAGTTGTCCACTCCCGGAATGAAGATTGCTGATAGCGCCAACATGTGTTTTTCTGCCCAGAGCATGATTCTGGTTACCTCTGACATTGCAGCTCTGCTCTTCGTTCCGCCCTGTCGGTTGATGTAAGCCACTGTCGTTACATTGTCCGACTGCACTTGAATGGCCCAATTTCTCAGAAGATGGGCCGCTTGGAGAAGACCGTTGTAGACGGCTCTTAGCTCTAAAATGTTTATCGGCAGGTCAGCTTTCAGACTTGACCACCTTCCTTGGAAGGTCTCCCCGTGAGTGCCTGAGCCCCAGCCCCGGAGACTTGCATCCATGGTTAGAAGGATCCAGTCCTGAATATCGAACCTGCGGCCCTCCAGAAGGTGAGGTAGTTGCAATCACATCCAGTTGGAAGGACAGAGCATGAAACCTCCCGTACTGTAGAGCCTAGTAAGAGGCCACCATCTTTCACAGAAGGCGAATGCACTGATGAACAGACACTCGGGCTGGCTTCAGGACATCCCGGACCATTGTTTGTATCACCAACGCTTTTTCCTCTGGACGAAACACCCTCTGCACCTCCGTGTCGAGGATCATTCTCAGAAAGGACAACTGCCTAGTTGGTTCCAAACGTGATTTTGAAAGATTCAGGATCCAACCATGCTCTCTGAGCAGGTGGGTCGTGAGAAGAATGGACTGTAACAGCTTCTCCTTGGATGACGCCTTTATCAGCAAATCATCCAGATATGGCGTTATTATTCACCCCTTGTCTGCGGAGAACCATCATTTCCGCCATCACCTTGGTGTATACACTCCGTGCCGTGGGGAGGCCAAATGGCAGTGACAGTCCAACAGTGTGAATCGGAGATAAGCTTGATGCGGCAGCCAAATCGGAATGTGGAGGTACGCATCCTTGATATCCAGGGATACCAGAAATTCCCCCTCGTCCAGACCCGATATCACCGCCTTTAGAGACTCCATTTTGAACTCCTTCAAAAAGGGATTCAGCGATTTTAGGTTCAGACTGGGCCTGACCGAACCATCCGGTTTCGGTACCAAGAAAAGGTTTGATTAGTAACCTTTGTTTTGCATTTAAAGGAGGGACCAGTACAATAACTTGTGCCTACACCAACTTCTGGACAGCTGCCTGCAGGACCGCCCTGTCTGCCAGCAAAGCTGGCAAGCCTGATTTGAAGAATCGGTGAGGAGGGAGATCTTGAAATTCCAGCCTGTACCCCTGGGACACAATATCTTGCACCCAGGGATTCAGGCCGGACGACACAAAGATGTGACAAATGCCCGAGTCTGGCTCCCATCGGCCCCACCTCCGGAGCGTGCAGTCCACCGTCATGCGGAGGACTTTGGTGTACCTGAAGCAGGTTTCTGTTCCTGGAAACATGCAGTAGCATGTTTCTTGGACTTGGGCCGACCTCCCCGAAAGAAGGTGTTGGACGGCTTGCCCTTTCTGGGCTTGGCAGGCCGAAAGGGCTGTGATGCAGTTTAAGAAAAGGGTTTCTTCGGAGCAGGTGCAGCTGAGGGAAGAAAAGGGGACTTATCCGCCGTAGCCGTGGAAATTCACGCATCTAACGCTTCCTCAGAGAGCCTGACCTGTGTAGGGTATGGTCTCCACACCTCCTGGATTCTGCGTCGGCAGACCACTGGCGCAGCCACAGTCCTCAACGAGCTGAGACAGACATGGAAGAAATTCCCGCAGCCATGGAACCCAGGTCTTTCATGGATTCTACCAGAAATCCTGCCAAATCCTGAATGTTATGTAAAAACAATTCAACATCACATTTCTCCATAGTATCCAAATCTTCAAGTAACGTGCCTGACCACTTTACTATAGCTTTGGCAATCCAAGCACTGGCAATAGTGGGATGTAGTATTGCCCTAGAAGCCGTGTACATGGATTTGAGCGTATTATCAATTTTACGAGCAGCCGGCTCTTTCAAGGTGGTAGATCCTGGAACAGGTAAAACCACCTTTTTTGAGAGTCTGGATACAGATGCGTATACAATGGGCGGGTTTTCCCATTTTTTTTTCTATCCTCTACCGGGAAAGGAAATACCACCAGAACCCTTTTAGGGATCTGGAATTTTTTCTCTGGGTTTTCACAAGCTTTTTCAAAAATAGCATTTCATTCCTTTGATGCAGGGAAGGTTAGCGAGGCTTTCTTATTTTTAGTGAAGTAAGCCTCCTCAACCTGCTCTGGTGTTGTATCAGAAATATTCAACACATCCCTAATAGCCTCTATCATCAACTGCACCCCTATAGCAAGAGATGCGGCCCCCCGCAACACATCCCCACCACCGTCTGTAGTGTCAGAATAGGTATCCGTGTCATCCTGTATGATCTGTGCAAGAGCACGTTTTTGGGAATATACAGCGGGGAGCCCTGAGGTACCAGAACTGGGCCAGACTGCCATAGAGTTCTGTAAAGCTTGAGTTGCAAATCATACATTTGATTGAGGATAACCACTCAGGCACCCTTGCTGGAATCTGTGCTAAACCAGTGCAATCCTGATTACATGGAATGGGATTATCCTGAGAGGACATATCTTCTGCAGCATATGACACAGAGTCCCTGGACATAGCTGTATGGAGACCACAGACACTGTACACACACACAGGGGAGGGCAGAGTTTCACCCCCAAGGATGGCAAGAGAGACAGAGATTGGAGCCATCCCGCACACAGCACCTTTTAGGTAAAAGGTGATCCCCTACCAGCGCTGACTGTGCACCTTAATAGGCTACACAGTCTGTATTTAGCCTCCCACCCCCCTTCTACAACCCCCTGGTACTGTGAAAGATAGCTGGAGTTGCTGTGGAGGGACTTGCTCTTCCTGGACAGTGCTGTGCAGGCAGGAAAATGGTGATGAAAGCTGCTGGGTCAGCTCTCAGAAGCTCCGCCCCCAAAATGGCGCTGTCTTCCCACTCTTCACAATGATTATACTGGCTTGAGGATAATGCTGGCTGAGATCCATGAACCCCGACAGACTTTGACCAGTGCAGGGTTTAGGCGCTGGCTCAAAGCGGCACCTCACAGCGCCGCATAGTGTGCCTCTGAGCTCCAAAGCGCGGTTAATACTGCACTCCCTACTCTGTTGCCGCCATCTTCACACCGGCCCCCTGCTTGCAATGGGGATCGTGGACTCACTTGCCACCGTTCTGGCTCTGTAAAGGGGTGGCGGCGTGCTGCTGGGGTGAGCGATCCCGTGGCGGGGAGCGATCTATCCCCTCAGGAGCTCAGTGTCCTGTCAGCGAAGATAATGGCTCAGACCCCGCAGAGCGGACACCACTCCCCCCCCCCCCCCCCCCCTCCTTAATCCCACGAAGCAGGGAGGCTGTTTCCAGCAGCCTCCCTGTAAAATAATAAACTCAAAAAACAAAAAAAAACCCCTTTTCTAAAGAAGCTCTGTAGAGCTCCCCCTAGCTGTGACCGGCTCCTCCGAGCACATTTTCTAAACTGAGTCTGGTAGGAGGGGCATAGAGGGAGGAGCCAGACCACACACAAACTCAAAGTGCCAATGGCTCCTGGTTGACCCATCTATACCCCATGGTACTAATGCGGACCCCAGCATCCTCTAAGAAAAGAAACAAAACAGATTATTCTCCAAATACATTCTAAAATGGCTTGGAGAGATTTGCTGGCACCTATTAAAAAAGAAAAACAATTTGTTTACAGTGATATTTCAAACTAATTGCTTTCTTGAATTACCATCAGACATATGTTAAGTCATCAAGTCACTCAGCTTATTTAAATGGAGAAAAATAGTCACTCTGCTGATTGGTATCAGTCTGTGCATCACACTTATATACCAAAGAAGCAAAGGAGAATGTTGTCTGAGATCAGAAATAAAATTATAGCCAAGCATTTTAAAAAGGTAAAGTTGTAAGACCATGACCAAGGTGCTTGATGAGTGACAGGGGGCTCAATGAAAGACCCAGGATACTCCACTTTTTAAAAAAAAAAAGTAAAAACATACAAAATCCAAACTGGAATTTCTCTAAAATGCATATTTATGCAATGCTTCTGGAAGAATGTCCTATGGACAGCAGTCGTCAAAACTGGAGCTTTTTGGCAAGTCACATTAGCTCTATGTTGTGAAACATTACAGAGGGTTGGTTATGTTTTGGGACTTCTTTGTTGCGTCAGGCATGGGGTGCCTAAAATCTGTGTAAGCACAACAAAATATTAAGACTAACAAGGCATTTTATAGTGAAACATACTGCCCAGTGTCAGAAAGCTTTGTCTTGGTCGCAAGACCCCCAACAGGATAATGACCCAAGACACAAAAATAAAAGCACCCAAGAATGGCTATGAACAGAACATTGGACTATTCTGAAGTGGCCTTCTATGAGCCCTGATCAAACCAGAGAAAGTGTGCGCTAAACTACCTGTTGACATTGAGAGCTACAGGAAAAAAAAAAATCGGTTGATTGACTAAAGATTGCGCAGCAAAATATTGGTTAAGGGGTCCATCACTTTTGTACATTCCATATTCACTTGTTTCTTTAAACTATCTTGAATAAAAAATTTAAATTACAGTCTGAAATAAACAATGCTGAATACCAATTCCTTTTGTCACTTTCAAGTTATTTCATTGAAAAACATGGGTTGTTCTTTTTTTCATGGAAGGGTGTCAATAAATCTGTCCCACACATAATTATGTATATACACTTACCTAGTGCCAACCTCTTCAGCACTTAATTTAAAAGTAACGGGTTGGAGGGGAAGAGTTTATACACTTTAAAAAAGACCCTACTAAGTGCTAGCTCCTTAACCCCACTACACCCCATGACGTAGGCTGCCTCTAAGAGACAGAAAAAAAATAAAAATAAATTATATATATATATATATATATATATATATATATATATATATATATATATATATATATATATATATATATATATATATATATATACATATATATATATACACACACACACACACACACACTTATACACATACACACACACCTAGTGCAATATGCAATTTCTGATAGTGACTAGTGCTCTGTGGTTCGTATATATATCGACGTACCAAATATGAAGGCAAAAAAAACGAGATTTATGGTAAGAATTTACCGTTGTTAAATCTTTCTGTGAGGTACACTGGACTCCACAGGGAATGGCATTGGGGTGTAGAGTAGAATCTTGATCCGAGGCACCAACAGGCTCAAAGCTTTGACCTTCTTCCCAAGATGCATAGCGCCGCCTCCTCTATAACCCCGCCTCCGTGCACAGGAGCTCAGTTTTTGTTAACCAGTCCAATACAGTAGCAGGTAAGAGACGACAATTGTTAGTACCCACACATTCACGACAGGAGATGGTGTCAGCAGCTAATGCCATACCAACTCAAAGAAGGTAAGTGCGTCAGGGTGGGGGCCCTGTGGAGCCCAGTGTACCTCGCAGAAAGATTTAACAAAGGTAAGTTCTTACCATAAATCTCGTTTTCTGCTGCGGGGTACACTGGGCTCCACAGGGAATGACATTGGGGATGTCCTAAAGCAGTTCCTTATGGGAGTGGACGCACTGTAGCGGGCACAAGAACCAGACGTCCAAAGGAAGCATCCTGGAAGGCGGCTGTATCGAAGGCAAAGAACCTTATGAACGTGTTCACTGAGGACCACGTCCCCGCCTTGCACAATTGTTCAAGGGTCGCACCACGGTGGGCCGCCCAAGAAGGTCCAACAGACCCAGTAGAATGGGCCTTAATAGTTGCAAGAGCTGGGCGACCAGCCTGTACATAAGAATGTGCAATCACCATTCTAATCCATCGGGCCAAGGTCTGCTTGGGAGCAGGCCAGCCACGTTTGTGAAAACCAAACATTACAAAGAGAGAATCAGACTTCCTGATAGGAGCTGTCCTCTTCAAATAGATACGGAGAGCCCGTACCACATCCAAAGACCGCTCTTTGGAAGACAATTCAGGAGAGGCAAAAACCAGAACCACAATCTCCTGATTAAGGTGGAAAGAAGACACCAAGGTAGGTAGATGCCCGGGACGTGTTCTAAGAACCGACCGGTCACGGTGAAAAATCAGATATGGTGACTTACAGGACAAAGCACCCAAATCAGACACCCGTCGGGCAGAGAAAATAGCCAGCAGAAACACCATAAGAGAAAGCCACTTAAGGTCTGCCGATTCAAGAGGCTCAAACGGAGAACCTTGCAATGCCTCCAGAACTTCCGGCAAGTCCCAAGGGGCCACCGGCGGGACGTAAGGCGGTTGAATCCGCAACAGCCCCTGAGTAAAATGTATGAACATCAGGTAAAGTTGCAATTTTTCTCTGGAACCAAACCGACAAGACAGATATATGAACCTTGATGGAGGCCAGACGAAGGCCCAAGTGCAGGCCCTGTTGTAGAAAGGCCAAAAGTTTGGCCGTACTAAACTTGTAAGCGTTATGATTGTTAGATGCGCACCAAGCAAAGTAAGAATTCCAGACCCTATGGTAAATCCGAGCAGAAGGCGGTTTCCGGGCCTTCAACATGGTTTGAATGACCGCCTCAGAAAATCCTTTGGCCCTTAAGACGGAAGCTTCAAGAGCCATGCCATCAAAGCCAATTGGGCTAAGTCCTGATATACACAGGGGCCCTGAACAAGGAGATATGGAGGCTGCAAAAGTAAAAGGAGACGCTCTATCGAGAGACCCTGAAGGTCTGAGTACCAATGACATCTGGGCCACGCTGGAGCAATCAGAAGTAGGATTCCTCCTTCTTGCTTGAACTTCCTTATTACTCTGGGCAGAAGTGACACTGGTGGGAACACGTATGGCAGCCGAAAGTTCCATGGAATTGCCAGTGCGTCCTCGAACGCTTGTCCTTGCTCCGAAGACCGGAACCTTGTGATCGTGTCGAGATGCCATCAGGTCCACATCTGGGAGGCCCCACTTGTCCACAAGGAGTTAAAACACATCTGGATGGAGGCTTCATTCTCCGTGTACGTCCTGATGACTGGGAAAGTCCGCTTCCCAGTTTAGGACCCCCGGAATGAACACTGCCAATATGGCTGGCAGATGGTGTTCCACCCACTGAAGAATCCGTGATACTTCCCTCATTGCCATGCGGCCTCAAGTGCTGCCATCATGATTGATGTACGCCACTGTGGTGGCGTTGTCAGACTGTACTTGAACAGGTTTGTTGTGTATTAAATGCTGGGCCAAATTCAATGAGTTGAACACCGCTCGCAATTCCAAAATGTTTATCGGGAGGAGAGAGTCCTCCTTGGTCCACCGACCCAGAAGGGAGTGTTGCTCCAACCTCTCAGACTGGCATCCATCGGAACCCAGTTGGAGATCCAGAAGGGACGACCCCTGCTCAATCGTTGGTCCTGAAGCCACTAGCACAGTGACAGACGGACCTCCGGAGACAAGGAGATCATGTGAGACGTGATCCGGTGAGGAAGGCCGTCCCATTTGGTGGAGTACAGCAGTCATTACCGCCATGACCTTGGTGAAAACACGCGGAGTCAAAAGGTAACACCCGAAATTGGTTATGGAGGTTGCTCACACCAAACCTCAGATACTGCTGATGCGACATTGCAATGGGAATATGCAGGTAAGCATCCTGTATGTCCAGGGAGACCATATAATCCCCAGGTTCCAAGGCCAGAACAATAGAGCGAAAGGGTTTCCATCCGAATGTCTTATTTAAAAAAATATTTGTTACACTTTTTAACTCAAAAACGAGATTTATGGTAAGAACTTACCGTTGTTAAATCTTTTTCTGCAAGGTACACTGGGCTCCACAAGGATTCACACTGGGGTGTAGAGAAGGATCTTGATCAAAGGCACCAACAGGCTCAAAGCTTTTGACTGTTCCCAAGATACACAGCGCCGCCTCCTCTATAACCCCGCCTCCGTGCACAGGAGCTCAGTTTCGTTAACCAGCCCAATGCAGCAGCAGGTACCAGAGACGACAATCGCTCGTAGCCAATTACACCACACACTCACCACAGGAGAGGGTGTCAGCAGCTATGCCATACCAACCCAAAGAAGCTAAGTGCGTCAGGGCGGGCGCCTTGTGGAGCCCAGTGTACCTCGCAGAAAGAGTTTTAACAAAGGTAAGTTCTTACCATAAAACTCATTTTCTGCTGCGGGGTACACTGGGCTCCACAAGGAAAGACATAGGGGATGTCCTAAAGCAGTTCCTTATGGGAGGGGACGCACTGTAGCGGGCACAAGAACCCGGCGTCCAAAGGAAGCATCCTGGGAAGAGCGGCAGTATCGAAGGCATAGAACCTTATGAACGTGTTCACAGAGGACCACGTAGCCGCCTTGCACAACTGTTAATTGTTAACTGTTAATTAATGATCTACAAGTGGTGCATCCCAGGCATCGATAGCATCCTGCCTTTTGGCTAAGAAAGTGTGTTGTAGATCATTAAATCCCTGGCGACACTATCGCACATCCGTATTCAGGGAAAAAGTACAAGATCAAACATGCTCTCACCTGTACCACCTAATTTGTTATATACGTTCTAACTTGCCCATGTGGCTTAAATTACGTGGGCAAGACGGAACGACAGTTTAGAGAAAGAATGGCCGGCCACAGATCGTGAATCTGGCACCAGCGATCAACCGGTGGCTCGCCACTGTGCGGTAGCTAGACATAACATAGCCAGTATTAGAACCAAGATAATAGACCATGTTCCCTTCAGTATAAGAGGTGGCAATAGGAAAAAATCACTATTGCAACTTGAGAGCAAATGGATCTATACCTTGGGTACCCTGTCCCCCTAGGGGCCTTAATGACTCATTGGGTCTACAATGTTTTCTGTAAGCGCCATTTATTTGTCATTACAATGTTACAGTGCTTTGCCATAGTAGTTTAGAAACTAAATACAAAGCATGTATAACATAGCAGTAGCTAGTGGCATAACAGATAGACCGGCCGATAATTCCAGTTAGTTAAGCAGGCACTTAACAGGGGGGCTGCTCCAGGCAGACCTAAAAAGAGCTTTTTTGTGAAGAAAAAGTGAAGACTTCAAGGGCAGCAGCTCAGTCTTTAGTTAACCAGCCCAATGCAGTAGCAGGAAAAGAGACGACAACGGTTAGTAGCCACATACACCACACTCTCACGACAAAAGAAGTGTCAGCGGTTAATTCCATACCAACCCAAAGAAGCTAAGTGCGTCAGGGTGGGCGCCTTGTGGAGCCCAGTGTACCTCGCAGAAAGAAATTTAACAAAGGTAAGTTCTTACCATAAATCTAATTTTCTGCTGCGCGGTACACTGGGCTCCACAAGGATTGGACAATGGGGATGTCCTAAAGCAGTTCCTTATGGGAGGGGACGCACTGTAGCGGGCACAAGAATCCGGCGTCCAAAGGAAGCATCCTGGGAAGCGGCAGTATCGAAGGCAAAGAACCTTATGAACGTGTTCCCGGAGGACCACGTAGCCGCCTTGCACAATTTTTCAAGGGTCGCACCACGTTGGGCCGCCCAAGAAGGTCCAACAGACCGAGTAGAATGGGCCGTAATGTGAGCTCGAGCTGACAGACCAGCCTTCACATAAGCATGTGCAATCACCATTCTAATACATCTGGCCAAGGTCTGCTTGTGAGCAGGCCAGCCACGTTTGTGAAATCCAAACAAAACAAAGAGAGAATCAGATTTTCGAATAGAAGCAGTTCTCTTCACGTAGACACGGAGAGCCCGTACCACATCCAAAGGCCGCTCTTTGGGAGACAAATCAGGAGAGACAAATGCCGGAACCACAATCTCCTGATTAAGGCGGATCGAAGAAACCACCTTAGGCAAATATCTGGGACAAGTCCTAAGAACCGCCCGGTCACGGTGAAAAATCAGATATGGGGAACTACAAGACAAGGCACCCAGATCCGACACTCTTCTAGCAGAGGCAATAGCCAGCAAGAACACCACCTTAAGGGAAAGCCACTTAAGGTCAGCTGAACCCAGGGGTTCAAACGGAGGCTCCTGCAATGCCTCCAAAACCACCGACAAGTCCCAAGGAGCCACAGGTGGGACATAGGGAGGTTGGATACGCAACACACACTGAGTGAAAGTATGATCATCAGGTAAAGTCGCAATTTCTCTGAAATCACACCGACAAGGCAGAAATATGAACCTTTAGGGAGGCCAGACGCAGGCCTAAATCTAGGCCCTGCTGCAGAAAAGCCAAAAGGTTTGGCTGTACTAAACTTGGAAGCGTCATAATTATTAGATGCGCACCAAAGTAGGAATGCCAGACCCTATAATAAATCCGAGCAGAAGCCGGTTTCCGGGCCAGCAACATAGTTTTAATGACCTCTTCAGAAAAACCCTTAGCCCTCAAAACGGAAGCTTCAAGAACCACGCCGTCAAAGACAGCCGGGCTAGGTCCTGGTAGACACAGGGGCCCTGAACGAGGAGGTCTGGGCGTTGTGGAAGTAGAATCGGACGCTCTGACGATAGGCCTTGCAGGTCTGAGAACCAGTGCAGTCTGGGCCACGCTGGAGCTATGAGAAGCAGATTTCCTTTTTCTTGCCTGAACTTCCGAATTACCCTGGGCAGGAGTGACACCGGAGGGAACACGTACGGCAGCCGAAACCTCCACGGCACCGCCAGCACATCCACGAATGCTGCTTGAGGATCCCTTGTTCTTGCTCCGAAGACCGGAACCTTGTGATTGTGTCGAGACGCCATCAGATCTACATCTGGAAGACCCCACTTTTCCACTATGAGATGAAACACTTCTGGATGGAGGCTCCACTCGCCGGCATGCAGGTCCTGACGACTGAGAAAGTCTGCTTCCCAATTCAGGACTCCCGGAATGAATATTCCCGATATGGCCGGTAGATGGCGTTCCGCCCAACGTAGAATCCGTGAGACTTCCTTCATTGCCGAACGGCTTCGAGTGCCGCCTTGATGATTTATGTAAGCCACTGTGGTGGCGTTGTCCGACTGTATTTGAACAGGATGGTTCTGAATTAAATGCTGGGCCAGGTTCAACACATTGAAGACCGCCCGCAATTCCAGAATGTTGATCGAGAGGAGAGACTCCTCCCTGGTCCACCGACCCTGAAGGGAGTGTTGCTCCAGCACCGCACCCCAACCTCTTAGACTGGCATCTGTCAACAGGACCCAGTCGGATATCCAGAAGGGACGGCCCCTGCACAACTGTTGGTCCCGGAGCTACCAAAGTAGCGACAGACGGACCTCCGGAGTCAATGAGATCATGTAAGACCTGATCCAGTGAGGCAGGCCGTCCCACTTGGCTAGAAATCAACCTCTGGAGGGGGCGAGAATAGAATTGAGCATACTACACCATGTCGAATGCTGAGACCATGAGGCCCAGCACCTGCATCGCCGAATGTATCGACACTTGCGGACGAGAAAGGAAGCAACGAATCCTGTCCTGAAGCTTCAGGACTTTCTCCTTGAGACAAGAACAACCGCTGGTTGTGAGTGTCCAATAGCGCTCCCAGGTGCACCATGCTCTGAGCAGGGAGGATTTCTTCCAGTTGATGAGCCACCCGTGGGCTTGTAGAAACCGGACCGTCATATCCAGATGACACAGGAGAAGTTCTGGGGAATTTGCCAGGATTAACAAGTCGTCCAGGTATGGCAGTATCCTGACCCCTTGACGGCGGAGTACCACCGTCATTACTTTGGTGAAGACTCGCGGAGCCGTTGTTAAACCAAAAGGTAACGCCTGAAACTGGTAATGAAGGTTGCTAATAGCGAACCTCAGGTATTGCTGATGTGACGCTGCTATAGGAATATGCAGGTAAGCATCCTGTATATCCAGGGAGACCATTTTGTCCCCAGGTTCCAAGGCCAGAACTATAGAGCGAAGGGTTTCCATACGGAACTTGGAAACCTTCACAAACCTGTTCAATGCCTTGAGGTTGAGAATGGGCCGGGAGGACCCATCTGGTTTTGGGACTAGGAACAGCGGAGAATAGTACCCCCGGCCCCTCTGAGCAAGAGGCACCTGTACTACAACTCCTGTATCCAGGAGGGTCTGTACCACCGAATGCAGAGTGTTTGCCTTTCAATGGTCCGATGGGACGTGTCTGTCAGTCAAAATCGATGAGGCGGTCGGTTTTTGAAGGCTATGGCGTAACCTCGAGTGACGACTTCCCGTACCCAGGCATCTGAAGTGGTCTTAAACCATTCCTGGGTATACCCTAGAAGCCGGCCCCCCACCCTGGGATCTCCCAGGGGGAGGCCCGCCCCGTCATGCAGCAGGCTTATCGGTCTTGGAAGCTGGCTGACGGGCAGCCCAGGCTCTTTTGGGCTTCGGCTTACCAGGTTTGGAAGTGCGGGCCTGCTTGTGGTACGCCTGACCTTTCGCCCTTCAGGTAAAGCAAAAAGACGTACCTTTAGCCTTCGGCACAGAAGGAGCGGTATTTGGTAGACAGGCAGTTTTGGCAGTAGCCAAGTCAGCCACTATCTTATTTAAGTCCTCCCCAAACAGAATATCTCCCTTGAAAGGGAGTACCTCCAGGGTTTTTCTAGAGTTCAGATCTACAGACCAGGATCTCAGCCACAATATCCGGCGAGCCAGGACTGACGTAGTAGAGGCCTTGGCTGCTAGGATACCGGCATCCGAAGCTGCCTCTTTAATATAGCGAGAAGCTGTGACAATATATGACAAGTATTTTCTAGCATGGTCAGAGGAGATTTCAGCATCTAACTCCAAGGCCCACGCTTCAATAGCCCCGGTAGCCCATGTAGCTGCAATAGTGGGCCTTTGTGCAGCACCCGTGAGGGTGTAAATCGCTTTCAGACAACCCTCCACACGCTTATCCGTAGGCTCTTTTAGAGACATGACGGTAGTGACAGGCAGAGCTGAGGAAACCACCATCCTAGCCACATGTGAGTCCACTGGAGGAGGCGTTTCCCAATTCAGGATAAACAGCGAGTCAGTCTTCCTGACTCCAACCGTCCTGGCTACATAGATCTTCAGAGCCCTGACTACATCAAGCAACTTGGAATCCTCCAAGTCACGAGTAGCCGCAGGCACCACAATAGGTTGTTTCAAATGAAAAGATGACACCACCTTCGGCAGAAATTGCGGACGAGTCCGTAATTCTGCCCTGTCCATATGGAAAACCAGATAGGGGCTTTTACATGACAAAGCCGCCAATTCTGACACACGCCTAGCCGAAGCTAAGGCCAATAGCATGACCACCTTCCACGTGAGATACTTTAGCTCCACGGTCTTAAGTGGCTCAAACCAGTGGGATTTCAGGAAACCCAACACCACGTTGAGATCCCAAGGTGCCACTGGTGGCACAAAAGGGGGCTGAATATGCAGCACTCCCTTAACAAACGCCTGAACCTCAGGAAAAGAAGCCAGTTCTTTTTGAAAGAAAATGGATAGGGCTGAAATCTGGACCTTTATGGACCCCAACTTCACACCAAGCAAAATATTTTCGCCATATACGGTGATAGTGTTTTGCTGTCACGTCCTTCCTAGCCTTTATTAGCGTAGGAATAACTTCATCCGGAATGCCTTTTTCCGCTAGGATCCGGCGTTCAACCGCCATGCCGTCAAACGCAGCCGCGGTAAGTCTTGGAACAGACAAGGCCCCTGTTGCAACAGGTCCTGTCTGAGAGTCAGAGGCCATGGGTCCTCTGTGAGCATTTCTTGCAGTTCCGGTTACCAAGTCCTTCTTGGCCAATCCGGAACAATGAGTATTGTTCTCACTCCTCTTTTTCTTACGATTCTCAGCACCTTGGGTATGAGAGGAAGAGGAGGAAATACATAGACCGACTGGAACACCCACGGTGTCACTAGTGCGTCCACAGCTATCGCCTGAGGGTCCCTTGACCTGGCGCAATACCGTTTTAGCTTTTTGTTGAGGCGGGATGCCATCATGTCCACCTGTGGCAGTTCCCATCGATTTGTAATCTGCGTGAAGACTTCTTGATGAAGTCCCCACTCTCCCGGGTGGAGGTCGTGCCTGCTGAGGAAGCCTGCTTCCCAGTTGTCCACTCCCGGAATGAACACTGCTGACAGTGCTTGCACGTGATTCTCCGCCCAACGAAGAATCAGCATCGGTTGGTTGCAAAGCTTGACTCAGGGCGTTGTATATGGCCCTTAGTTCCAGGATATTTATGTGCAGACAAGCCTCCTGACTTGACCACAACCCTTGGAAGTTTCTTCCCTGAGTGACTGCCCCCCATCCTCGGAGGCTCGCATCCGTGGTCACCAGGACCCAGTCCTGTATGCCGAACCTGCGGTCCTCGAGAAGGTGAGCACTCTGCAGCCACCACAGAAGAGACACCCTGGCTCTGGGGGATAGGGTGATCAGCCGATGCATCTGAAGATGCGATCCGGACCACTTGTCCAACAGATCCCACTGAAAGATCCTCGCATGGAACCTGCCGAAGGGAATGGCTTCGTATGAGGCCACCATCTTTCCCAGGACTCGCGTGCAGTGATGCAGACACCTGTTTCGGTTTTAAGAGGTCTCTGACTAGAGTCACGAGCTCCTGAGCCTTCTCCGCCGGGAGAAACACCTTCTTCTGGTCTGTGTCCAGAATCATGCCCAGAAAGGGCAGACGCGTCGTAGGAATCAGCTGCGACTTTGGGATATTCAGAATCCAGCCGTGCTGTTGCAACACTTCCTGAGAGTGTGCTACGCTGATCAGCAACTGCTCTCTGGACCTCGCCTTTATGAGGAGATTGTCCAAGTATGGGATAATTGTGACTCCTTGCTTTCGAAAGAGCACCATAATTTCCGCCATTACCTTGGTAAATATTCTCGGTGCCGTGGAGAGCCCAAACGGCAACGTCTGGAATTGGTAATGACAGTCCTGTACCACAAATCTGAGGTACTCCTGATGAGGTGGAGAAATGGGGACATGCAAGTAAGCATCCTTGATGTCCAGAGACACCATAAAATCCCCCTCTTCCAGGCTTGCAATGACCGCTCTGAGCGATTCCATTTTGAACTTGAATCTTTTCAGATAAATGTTCAGGGACTTTTAATTCAATATGGGTCTGACCGAACCGTCCGGTTTCGGTACCACAAACATTGTGGAATAGTATCCCCTTCCCTGTTGAAGGAGGGGAACCTTTACCACCACCTGCTGGAGATATAACTTGTGAATTGCCGCTAACACTACCTCCCTTTCCATGGGGGAAGCTGGCAGGGCCGATTTGAGGTAACGGTGAGGGGGCATCACTTCGAATTCCAGCTTGTATCCCTGAGACACAATCTGTATAGCCCAGGGATCCACCTGTGAGCGAACCCACTGGTGGCTGAAATTTCGGAGACGCGCCCCCACCGCTCCTGGCTCCACCTATGGAGCCCCATCGTCATGCGGTGGATTTAGCGGAAGCCGGGGAGGACTTCTGTTCCTGGGAACTAGCTGTATGGTGCAGCTTCTTTCCTCTACCCCTGCCTCTGGCAAGAAAGGATGCACCTCTGACTTTCTTGCTTTTTTGTGATCGAAAGGACTGCATTTGGTAATACGGTGCTTTCTTAGGCTGTGAGGGAATATATGGCAAAAAATTTGACTTCCCAGCCGTAGCGGTGGAAACTAGGTCCGAGAGACCGTCCCCAAACAATTCCTCACCCTTGTAAGGTAAAACCTCCATGTGCCTTTTGGAGTCGGCATCACCTGTTCATTGCCGAGTCTACAGGACCCTTCTGGCAGAAATTGACATTGCATTTATTCTAGAGCCCAGTAGGCAAATGTCCCTCTGGGCATCCCTCATATATAGGACAGCGTCTTTTATATGCCCCAGGGTCAGTAAAATAGTATCCTTGTCCAAGGTATCCAGTTCCTCAGACAGATTATCTGTCCATGCTGCTACAGCACTACACATCCAGGCCGACGCAATTGCCGGCCTCAGTAGAGAACCTGAATGTGTATAAACAGACTTCAGGATACTTTCCTGCTTCCTATCCGCAGGATCCTTTAGGGAGGCCGTATCCTGTGACGGCAGGGCCACCTTCTTAGATAAGCGTGTCAGAGCTTTGTCTACCCTAGGGGAGGATTCCCAGCGCATCCTGTCCGTTGGCGGGAAAGGGTACGCCATAAGTAACCTTTTGGAAATCAGCACTTTCCTATCAGGGGAATCCCACGCTTTTTCACATAACTCATTTAACTCATGTGAAGGGGGAAGTGTCACCTCTTGCTTTTTCTCCCCAAACATATAAACCCTCTTGTCAGGGACAGGGTTTACCTCTGATATGTGCAATACATCCTTCATTGCTATAATCATGTAGCGGATGGCTTTAGCCATTTTAGGCTGCAATTTTGCATCATCGCCATGAGTCAGAATCCGTGTCAATAATTTGGGATAGTGGGCGCTTCTGAGACCCTGACAGCCTCTGCGCTGTAGGATCAGGCATGGGCTGAGACCCCGACTGTCCCAAGGTTTCAGCTTTATCCAACCTTTTATGCAAGGAGTTTACATTATCATTTAACACCTTCCACATATCCATCCAATCAGGTGTCGGCGACGACACGTCATTCATCTGCACCTGCTCTGCCTCCACATAGCCCTCCTCGTCAAACATGTCGACACAAGCGTACCGACACACCACACACACAGGGGATGCTCTATATGAGGACAGGACCCCCACAAAGCCTTTTGGAGAGAGAGAGAGAGAGAGAGTATGCCAGCACACACCCCAGCGCTTTATAACCCAGGAATTACACAGTAACTTAGTGTTTACCCAGTAGCTGCTGTAAATATGATTAATGCGCTAAATATATGTGCCCCCCCTCTCTTTTTACCCTCTTTCTACCGTGAGTCTGCAGGGGAGAGCCTGGGGAGCTTCCTCTCAGCGGAGCTGTGGAGAGAAAATGGCGCTGGTGAGTGATGAGGAAGAAGCCCCGCCCCCTCAGCGGCGGGCTTCTGTCCCGCGTTTTTGTGTAAAAATAATGGCGGGGGCTCATGCATATTACAGTGCCCAGCTGTATATATGCTGCTTTTTGCCAGGAGGTACTCAATTGCTGCCCAGGGCGCCCCCCCCTGCGCCCTACAGTGACCTGAGTGTGTGGGTTAGTGTGGGAGCAATGGCGCACAGCTGCAGTGCTGTGCGCTACCTCATATGAAGACAGGAGTCTTCTGCCGCCGATTTTGACGTCTTCTTGCTTCAACCCGCCGGCTTCTGTCTTCTGGCTCTGGGAGGGGGACGGCGGCGCGGCTCCGGGAACGGACGACCAAGGTTAAGTTCCTGTGTTCGATCCCTCTGGAGCTAATGGTGTCCAGTAGCATAAGAAGCGCAACCTAGCCGCAGTTAGTAGGTTTGCTTCTCTCCCCTCAGTCCCACGTAGCAGAGAGTCTGTTGCCAGCAGAAGCTCTCTGAAAATAAAAAACCTAACTAAAATACTTTCTTAATAGCAAGCTCAGGAGAGCTCACTAAAATGCACCCAGCTCCTTCCGGGCACAGATTCTAACTGAGGTCTGGAGGAGGGGCATAGAGGGAGGAGCCAGTGCACACCAGTAGTACTAAATCTTTCTTAGAGTGCCCAGTCTCCTGCGGAGCCCGTCTATTCCCCATGGTCCTTACGGAGTCCCCAGCATCCACTAGGACGTTAGAGAAATACGTAATACAGTATATCTTTGTGAAAATCCTATATTTAGATAAACCTGACGCACCAAGCCCCCTCAGGTTATAGAATATAGGGATAGCAAGTTGAGTGAAAGACACGAATGGACAACACTCAGCTATCAAATGCACACACAGATAGTAATAACCTCTGCATTGTACAAACTGTGACTAACAATAATACTGCACTGGACTAGCTTACACAGCTATATAACAATAGATATAACACTACACAGTAAGAACTGGATGTATATCACAGGGTAATTGTACTAGAAAACCCTGACTAAATGCACTCTTTCTTACTAACACTGACTAAAAAAGGCAGGTAGAATACTTAAGTGTCATGTAAAGGCACAGTGCTGACAACCAGGCGGCTTTACATAGGAGGATTTGCCCAAGCAGTCCCAGGAACAGTGAGCTGAGGAGTAATGGTGCCGCAGACACTGACAGGGAGTGAGGAAAAGACAGATGCAGCTCCAGAGTGGGAACACTTGCTAGAAATGGCGCACTGGGGCTGGGGGAGGGGCTTCAGGTGTAAGCCTTATCCCCCTGCTGGCAAAACCACCGGGTACTGTGGGCGATATTAAAATCGGTTTAGAGAGAAAACCTGACCTGCGCCCATGCCCTGGTGATCTAGTGGGATCGCCAGTACTGCAACAGTGTCCACCGCCAGCGTGCGCGGCCTGCCTCCCACTGACCGCGCCGGATCGCGATAAAGACCGGGTCCCGCAAGCGGGACCCACTTACCACCTCCCGAAGCGCGGCCACGCGATCCTGGAGAGCCCCAGCCGTGTGTGTCTAACGTGAAGAAAACCGAAGCCTCCGCTGTAAGTACCCGGCAAACAGGGCTCGGGAGCGTACAGCGCCGTTGGAGCAGCAGCAGTGAATGTCTCCTGGCATTTTCCACCGCTGCTGCCCTTGAAGTCTTCACTTTTTCTTCACAAAAAAGCTCTTTAGGGCTGCCTGGAGCAGCCCCCCTGTTAAGTGCCTGCTTACTGCAGCACCAACTTACAAAACTGAGCTCCTGTGCAGGGCGGCTGGGTGATATAGGAGGCGGCGCTATGCATTCTGGGAACAGTCAAAGCTTTGAGCCTGTTGGTGCCTCGGATCAAGATCCTACTCTACACCCCATTGTCCAATCCTTGTGGAGCCCAGTGTACCCCACAGCAGAAAAGGAGTTTTAATCCATCACGTCAAAGAAAGCCAACGTTTCGGGGCAGTAACGCCCCTTTGTCAAGGTGGAACTAAGATATTCTGTGTGTTTCCTAGATGAATGAGAATAAGTAATTTAGCCACTTGCCAGGCTGTGCTTTACCCGTCATGGTCGCATCAGATGCAGCCAGTCAGAAATGCCCACTGGGGCCAATCTCAGAGGGAACACCCAATCAATCACTCTGCACCCGCAAGTCCATTCCCAATTTGACCTGACCACTGCTGGCCACAGTGATCAGGCAAACCTGTGGCATCCACCCATAGCAGACCCTGCAGTGCAGCTCTCCCAGTCCCCACAGGGTAGCCACAACTCTCACACACTTCCTAGTACTGTAGAGAAGCCAAAGCTATGCCCCCCTAGTTTCTTCTCAATCACTGATGCCCATAGTGATCAGGCACTCCTGCATTAATCACCTCCCAGCAGCTGAAATACTGAACAGCAGGTGGCTCTAATGGCATCCCTGAAACACAGATCGGCAGTTCAATAACCTTGCCCACTTGGCTTCGCCCATCGTGTCCCAATCACTGACAAAAGTGATCTGGCAGTCCAGTGTCACACACCCGACTGCAGCCCTAGTCATTTTTCTTTTAACCCCTTGCCTGACATGGTCGCATCCGGTGCGACCATGCCTGCAAGTGTCATATCTGACATGGTTGGACAGGATGCGACCAGTCAGATAGTGTGTTATAGCAGCGGCAGGGAAGAGGAACTTCCCTCCGCTGCTGCTATCACTCTCTCCTACTGATTCAGTGATCGGCAGCATGGCAGAACCCCCCCCCCCCCCCCCCAGCCAGAGGCTTTAGACTATGGCAGACGCTGATGAGTGTAAATTAACCCTCCCCAGCCACCCCCAGACCTCCCCTGTATACATGGAGTGTGTCCCGGCTTTCAAAATAAAAGTCGCGATGTTCCCGATCGGTCTGAAAAAAAAACAACATTTTTAATAAAAAAAATATATATATATATTTTTTTTTTACGAAAATCATTTGAGATGGGATTAAATTCATGTTCTTCACCTAATTCACTCATAAAAACCCCCGAAAATTTCGGAGCGGTTTTTGGCGAAATAGTCAGTTAAGTGGTTAATCATCACATCTGATAGCCATTTAAATTTGATTTTGAATTTTTGGTTAAAAACTTGCATTGAATCAGGTTTAAATAGTAAACTTACCTAATTTAAAAAACAACAATTTTTGACTTTTTTTCTTAAGAAAAATAGGATTTTAATACCTACCGGTAAATCCTTTTCTTAGTCTGTAGAGGATGCTGGGGACTCCAAAAGGACCATGGGGTATAGACGGGATCCGCAGGAAACATAGGCACTTTAAGACTTTAAATGGGTGTGAACTGACTCCTCCCTCTATGCCCCTCCTCCAGACCTCAGTTATAGGAACTGTGCCCAGGGAGACGGACATTTAGAGGAAAAGGATTTTCGTTAACCAAGAGTGAGATACATACCAGCTCACACCACAACACACCGTACAACATGGCATTGAACTAAAACCAGTTAACAGCATGAACCAAAAAATCAGCAACAGGCTGATCAAAAACTCAACCTTTGTGTAACAAAAGCAATAACTATGAACAAGTACTGCAGATAGAGTCCGCACTGGGACGGGCGCCCAGCATCCTCTACGGACTAAGAGAAAATAAGAATTTACTTACCGATAATTCTATTTCTCGTAGTCCGTAGTGGATGCTGGGAACTCCGTAAGGACCATGGGGAATAGCGGCTCCGCAGGAGACTGGGCACATCTAAAGAAAGCTTTAGGATCACCTGGTGTGCACTGGCTCCTCCCCCTATGACCCTCCTCCAAGCCTCAGTTAGGATACTGTGCCCGGACGAGCGTACACAATAAGGAAGGATTTTGAATCCCGGGTAAGACTCATACCAGCCACACCAATCACACTGTACAACTTGTGATCTGAACCCAGTTAACAGCATGATAATAGAGGAGCCTCTAGAAAAGATGGCTCACTACAACAATAACCCGAATTTTTTTTTGGTAACAATAATTATGTACCAGTATTGCAGACAATCCGCACTTGGGATGGGCGCCCAGCATCCACTACGGACTACGAGAAATAGAATTATCGGTAAGTAAATTCTTATTTTCTCTGACGTCCTAGTGGATGCTGGGAACTCCGTAAGGACCATGGGGATTATACCAAAGCTCCCAAACGGGCGGGAGAGTGCGGATGACTCTGCAGCACCGAATGAGAGAACTCCAGGTCCTCCTCAGTCAAGATATCAAATTTGTAGAATTTTACAAACGTATTTGCTCCTGACCAAGTAACTGCTCGGCAAAGTTGTAAAGCCGAGACCCCTCGGGCAGCTGCCCCAGATGAGCCCACCTTCCTTGTGGAGTGGGCATTTTAAGATTTTTGGCTGTGGCAGGCCTGCCACAGAATGTGCAAGCTGAATTGTACTACAAATCCAACGAGCAATCGTCTGCTTAGAAGCAGAAGCACCCAGTTTGTTGGGTGCATACAGGATAAACAGCGAGTCAGATTTTCTGACTCCAGCCGTCCTGGAAACATGTATTTTCAGGGTCCTGACCACGTCAAGCAACTTGGAATCCTCCAAGTCCTTAGTAGCCGCAGGTACCACAATAGGTTGGTTCATGTGAAATGCAGAAACCACCTTAGGTAGAAAATTTGAGGACGAGTCCTCAATTCTGTCCTTTCAGAATGAACTATTAAGTAAGGGCTTTTATATGATAAAGCCGCCAATTCTGACACCCGCCTGGCTGAAACCAGGGCTAACTCGTCACTTCCATGTGAGATATTTTAAGTCCACAGTGGTGAGTGGTTCAAACCAATGTGACTTTAGGAAAACTCAACACAACATTGAGATCCCCAAGGTGCCACTGGAGGCACAAAAGGAGACTGTATATGCAGTACCCCTTTTACAAATGTCTGAACTTCAGGCACTGAAGCCAGTTCTTTTTGGAAGAAAATCGACAGGGCCGAAATTTGAACCTTAATGGACCCTAATTTTAGGCCCATAGACAGTCCTGTTTGCAGGAAATGGAGGAAACGACCCAGTTGAAATTCCTCTGTAGGGGCCTTCTTGGCCTCACCCCACGCAACATATTTTCGCCAAATGCGGTGATAATGTTTTGCGGTTACGTCTTTCCTGGCCTTGACCAGGGTAGGGATCTTCAGGATCCGGCGTTCAACCGCCCTGCCGTCAAACGCAGCCGCGGTAAGTCTTGGAACAGACAAGGCCCTTGCTGGAGCAGGTCCTTTCTTAGAGGTAGAGGCCACGGTTCGTCCGTGAGCATCTCTTGAAGTTCCGGATACCAAGTCCTTCTTGGCCAATCCGGAACCACGAGTATAGTTCTTACTCCTCTCCTTCTTATGATTCTCAGTACTTTTGGTATGAGGGGCAGAGGAGGGAACCCATACACTGACTGGTACACCCACGGTGTTACCAGAGCGTCCACCGCTATTGCCTGAGGGTCCCTTGACCTGGCGCAATATCTGTCTAGTTTTTTGTTTAGACGGGACGCCATTATGTCCACCTTTTGTTTTTCCCAACGGTTTACAATCAGGTGGAAGACTTCTGGGTGAAGTCCCCACTCTCCCGGGTGAAGGTCGTGTCTGCTGAGGAAGTCTGCTTCCCAGTTGTCCACTCCCGGAATGAACACTGCTGACAGTGCTATCACATGATTTTCCGCCCAGCGAAAATCCTTGCAGCTTCTGCCATTGCCCTCCTGCTTCTCGTGCCGCCCTGTCTGTTTACGTGGGCGACTGACGTGATGTTGTCCGATTGGATCAATACCGCCTGACCCTGAAGCAGGGGTTTCGCTTGACTTAGGGCATTGTAAATGGCCCTTAGTTCCAGAATGTTTTTATGAAGAGATGTCTCCAGGCTTGACCATAAGCCCTGGAAATTCCTTCCCTGTGTGACTGCTCCCCAGCCTCGCAGGCTGGCATCCGTGGCCACCAGGACCCAGTCCCGAATGCCGAATCTGCGGCCCTCTAGAAGATGAGCACTCTGCAACCACCACAGGAGGGATACCCTTGTCCCTGGTGACAGGGTTATCCGCTGAAGCATCTGAAGATGCGACCTGGACCATTTGTCCAGAAGGTTCCACTGTGCGTGGAATCTGCCGAATGGGATTGCTTCGTAGGAAGCCACCATTTTTACCCAGAACCCTTGTGCATTGATGCACTGAGACTTGGTTCGGTTTTAGGAGGTTCCTGACTAGCTCGGATAACTCCCTGGCTTTCTCCTCCGGGAGAAGCACCTTCTTTCTGGACTATGTCCAGAATCATCCCTAGGAACAGAAGACAAGTCGTCGGAACCAGCTGCGATTTTTGGAATATTGAAAATCCAATCGTGCTGCCGCAACACTACCTGATATAGTGCTACACCGATCTCCAACTGTTCCCTGGATCTTACCCTTATCAGGGAATCGTCCAAGTAAAGGATAACTAAAATTCCCTTCCTTCGAAGGAATATCATCATTTCGGTCATTATTTCAGTAAAGACCCGGGGTGCCGTGGACCATCCCTACGGCAGCGTCCGAACTGATACAGTTCTGTACCATAACCTGAAATACCCTTGGTGAGAAGGGTAAATTTTGACATGAAGGTAAGCCTCCTTGATGTCCCGAGACATCATGTAGTCCCCTTCTTCCAGGTTTGCAATCACTGCTCTGAGTGACTCAATTTTGAATTTGAACCTCTGTATGCAAGTGTTCAAAGATTTTAGATTTTAAAATCGGTCTCACCGAGCCGTCTGGCTTCGGTACCACAATAGTGTGGAATAATACCCCGTTCCCTGTTGCAGGAGGGGTACCTTGATTATCACCTGCTGGGAATACAGCTTGTGAATGGCTTCCAAAACTGCCTCCCTGTCAGCGGGAGACGTCGGTAAAACAGACTTTTGGAAACGGCGAGGGGAATACGTCTCGAATTCCAATTTGTACCCCTGAAATATTATCTGAAGGATCCAGGGGTCTACTTGCGAGTGAGCCCACTGCGCACTGAAATTCATTGAGAACGGGACCCCACCGTGCCTGAATTTGTAAAGCCCTAGCGTCATACTGAGGGCTTGGCAGCGGCGGAAAAGGGTTTCTGTTCCTTGGAACTGGCTGATCTCTGCAGCCATTTTCCTCTCCCTCTGTCACGAGCAGAAAAGAGGAACCCTTTTGTCCGCTTGCCAACCAGGACTGCGCCTGATAATACGGCGTCTTATTTTGAGAGGCGACCTGGGGTACATCCCCTCTTTTAAGGCAATACTTCCAAATGCCGTTTGGAATCCGCATCACCTGACCACTTTTCTGGAATAATTGGACAACGCACTTATACTTGATGCCAGTCGGCAAATATTCCGCTGTGCATCCTGCATATATAGAAATGCATCTTTTAATTGCTCTATAGGCAATAATATACTGTCCTTATCTAGGATATCATATTTCCAGTCAGGGAATCCGACCACGCCAACCCAGCACTGCACATCCAGGCTGAGGCGATTGCTGGTCGCAGTATAACACCAGTATGTGTGTAAATACATTTTAGGATAAGGATCCTGCTGATAGAAAGCAGGAGCGTAAGGGCGGCCATCTCAGGAGAGGGTAGAGCCCTTGTTTTTACAAGCGTGTGAGCGCTTTATCCACCCTAGGGGGTGTTTCCCAACGCACCCTAACCTCTGGCGGGAAAAGGTATACTGCCAATAACTTTTGAGAAAATATCAATTGTTATCGGGGGGAAACCCACGCATCATCACACACCTCATTTTATTTCTCAGATTCAGGAAAACTACAGGAAGTTTTTCCTCACCAAACATAATACCCCTTTTTTTGGTGGTATTCATATTATCAGAAAAGTGTAAACTTTTTCCATTGCCTCAATCATGCAATGTGTGGCCCTATTGGAAATCACGGTTGTCTCTTCACCGTCGACACAGGAGTCAGTACCCCTGTCGGCGTCCGTATCTGAGGTAACGGGCGCTTTAGGGCCCCTGTATGAGACGTCTGGACATGCACAAGCTGAGTAGCCGGCTGTCTCATGTCAACCACTGTCTTTTATACAAAGCTGACACTGTCACGCAATTTCAACAGTACATCCACTCAGGTGTCGACCCCCTAGGGGGTGACAACACAATTTCAGACACTCTACTCCGTCTCCTTATCATTTTTCTCCTCATACATGTCGACACCAACGTACCGACACACAGCACACACACAGGGAATGCTCTGATAGAGGACAGGACCCCACTAGCCCTTTGGGGAGACAGAGGGAGAGTTTGCCAGCACACACCAGAGCGCTATATATATACAGGGATAACCTTATATAAGTGTTTTTCCCTTTCTAGCTGCTGTATTGTTATATACTGCGCCTAATTTGTGCCCCCCTCTCTTTTTTAACCCCTTTCTGTAGTGTAGTGACTGCAGGGGAGAGCCAGGGAGCTTCCCTCCAACTGAGCTGTGAGGGAAAATGGCGCCAGTGTGCTGAGGAGATAGGCTCCGCCCCTTTCTCGGCGTCCTTATCATCCTTTTTCTGTATGTTTTGGCAGGGGTTAAATGCATCCATATAGCCCAGGAGTTATATGTGATGCATTTATTTTAGCCATATAAGGTTTTTTTTTTTTATCGATTTATTGCGTCTCAGGGCGCTGCCCCCCCCAGCGCCCTGCACCCTCAGTGACCGGAGTGTGAAGTGTGCTGAGAGCAATGGCGCACAGCTGCGGTGCTGTGCGCTACCTTATCTGAAGACAGGATCGTCTTCTGCCGCCGATTTTTCCGGACCTCTTCGCTCTTCTGGCTCTGTAAGGGGGACGGCGGCGCGGCTCCGGTGACCCATCCAGGCTGAACCTGTGATCGTCCCTCTGGAGCTAATGTCCAGTAGCCTAAGAAGCCCAATCCACTCTGCACGCAGGTGAGTTCGCTTCTTCTCCCCTTAGTCCCTCGATGCAGTGAGCCTGTTGCCAGCAGGTCTCACTGAAAATAATAAACCTAAACTAAAACTTTCACAAAGAGCTCAGGAGAGCCCCTAGTGTGCACCCTTCTCGTCGGGCACAGAAATCTAACTGAGGCTTGGAGGAGGGTCATAGGGGGAGGAGCCAGTGCACACCAGGTGATCCTAAAGCTTTCTTTAGATGTGCCCAGTCTCCTGCGGAGCCGCTATTCCCCATGGTCCTTACGGAGTTCCCAGCATCCACTAGGACGTCAGAGAAAAGGATTTACCGGTAGGTATTAAAATCCTATTTTCTCCTTCGTACTAGAGGATGCTGGGGACTCCAAAAGGACCATGGGGTTTATACCAAAGCTCCAGACCGGGCGGGAGAGTGCAGATGACCCTGCAGCACTGATTGAGCAAACATGAGGTCCTCATCAGCCAGGGTATCAAACTTGTAGAACTTAGCAAAGGTGTTTGAACCCGACCAAGTAGCTGCTCGGCAAAGTTGAACCGCCGAGACTCCTCGGGCAGACGCCCAAGGTGAACCCACCATTCTGGTAGAGTGGGCCTTCACCGAATCCGTTAACGGCAATCCTGCCGTAGAATGAGCATGCCGAATCGTATCACAGATCCAGTGTGCAATAGTCTGCTTAGAAGCAGGAGCCCCAATTTTGTTGGGAGCATACAGGATAAACAGAGCTTCTGTTTTCCTAATACGAGCCGTTCTGCCTACATAAATTTTCAAAGCTCTGACCACATCGACTTTAAAACAGCCAAGGCTTCAGTAGCCACAGGCACCACAATAGGTTGGTTTATGTGAAACAAAGAAACCACTTTTGGCAGAAATTGTTGACGAGTTCTCAATTCCGCTCTATCCTCATGGAAGATCAAATAGGGGCTCTTGTGAGACAAAGCCGCTAACTCCGACACCCGCCTTGCGGCCGCCAAGGCCAAAAGCATGACCACTTTCCAAGTGAGAAATTTTAACTCAACCTTTCGTAAAGGTTCAAACCAGTGTGACATAAGAAACTGCAACACCACGTTAAGGTCCCATGGTGCCACAAATGGAGGTGGGATGTGCAGCACTCCCTTCACGAAAGTCTGAACCTGTGGAAGGGCGGCCAATTCTTTTTGAAAGAAAAATCAACAAGGCCGAAATCTGCACTTTAATGGAGCCTAACTTTAGGCCCGCATCCACACCTGCTTGCAAAAAAAAATGGAGAAAACGACCCAGCTGAAATTCATCCGTAGGAGCCTTCTTGGATTCACACCAAGACACACATTTTCTCCAAATACGGTGATAATACTTCGCCGTTACCTCCTTTCTAGCCTTAAGCAGAGTGGGGATGACTTCACCGGGAATACCTTTCCGAGCTAGGATTTGGCGTTCAACCGCCACGCCGTCAAACGCAACCACGGTAAGTCTTGGAACACGCACGGCCCTTGCTGTAATAGGTCCTCTTTGTAGATACCAGGTCCGCGAGGCCCTCACCAAACAAAACACCACCTTTATACAGCAGAGCCTCCATAGCCCTCTTAGAGTCAGCATCAACATTCCATTGATGAATCCATAATGCTCTCCTAGCCGAGATTGCCATGGCATTGGCCCTTGATCCCAAGAGGCCAATATCTCTCGCAGCCTCCCTTATATAGACTGCAGCGTCCCTGGTATGACCCAGGGTCAAAAGAACGCTATCCCTATCCAGGGTGTCCAAGTCAGATAATAAGTTATCTGCCCACTTTTCAATTGCACTACTCACCCATGCTGATGCCACTGCAGGTCTGAGCAGTGTACCCGTAGTGACATTAATAGATTTCAAAAGTAGTTTCCTGCTTACGATCCGCAGGATCCTTCAGGGCCGCCGTGTCAGGGGACGGAAGCGCCACATTCTTGGACAGCCGTGCTAGAGCCTTGTCCATGTTGGGGGTCGACTCCCACTTTTTCCTATCCTCCGAAGGAAACGGGTATGCCATAATAATTCTCTTGAGAATCAGCAACTTTTTGTCAGGAACTTCCCAAGCCTTTATAAAAAAAAATAAAAAAAAAGTGTGTTCAGTTCATAAGAGGGAGGAAACATTACCGGAGGTTTCTTTCCTTTAAACATACAGACCCTTGTCTCAGGAACAGCAAGGTCTTCCGTGATATGGAACACTTCTTTTATTGCCACAATCATGTACTGAATGCTCATAGCCAGTTTAGGATTCAACCTGGCATCACCATAGTCGACACTGGAATCCGAGTCGGTATCTGTGTCTGCTATTTGGGTAAACAGCCGTTTCTGTGACCCTGAGGGAGCCTGCGTTTGGGATAAAGCATCTTCCATGGATTGTCTCCATGTTTGGTTCTTTATTTAATAAAGCCACATTTGCATTCAAGGCACTCAACCCAATCAGCAGTCGGCGGTGCCAACAGATTCACCCAATTACCCAATCAGCAGTCGGCAGTGCCGACAGATTCACTCTCACACTGTTCTGTCTCTACTCCAGCCTCCTCCCGGGAAGAGCCTTCAGCCTCAGACATGTCGACACACTCGTACCGACACCACTATCACACTGGGCTATAGGTGACAGACCCACAATAAGGCCTATTAGAGAAACACAGAGGGAGTTTGGCAGCTCACACCCAGCGCCTATCCCAGTCTGAAAACACACACACTAATATAAATATATATATACAAATATACATATATATACACACATACATACACACACATATATATATACACACATACATATATATATACACATACATACACACATATATACACATATATATATATATATATATATATATATATATATATACACACACATACATACACACACACACACACTATATATATATATATATATATATATATATATATATATATATATATATATTTCTCTAACGTCCTAAGTGGATGCTGGGGACTCCGTAAGGACCATGGGGAATAGCGGCTCCGCAGGAGACTGGGCACATCTAAAGAAAGCTTTAGGACTATCTGGTGTGCACTGGCTCCTCCCCCTATGACCCTCCTCCAAGCCTCAGTTAGATCTCTGTACCCGAACGAGAAGGGTGCACACTAGGGGCTCTCCTGAGCTTCTTAGTGAAAGTTTTAGTTTAGGTTTTTTATTTTCAGTGAGACCTGCTGGCAACAGGCTCACTGCATCAAGGGACTAAGGGGAGAAGAAGCGAACTCACCTGCGTGCAGAGTGGATTGGGCTTCTTAGGCTACTGGACATTAGCTCCAGAGGGACGATCACAGGCCCAGCCATGGATGGGTCCCAGAGCCGCGCCGCCGGCCCCCTTACAGAGCCAGAAGACAGAAGAGGTCCGGAAAATCGGCGGCAGAAGACATCCTGTCTTCACCAAGGTAGCGCACAGCACTGCAGCTGTGCGCCATTGCTCCTCAGCACACTTCACACTTCGGTCACTGAGGGTGCAGGGCGCTAGGGGGGGGCGCCCTGAGCAGCAATAAAAACACCTTGGCTGGCGAAAATACATCACATATAGCCCCCAGGGCTATATGGATGAATTTTAACCCCTGCCAGAATCCATAAAAAAGCAGGAGAAAAGTCCGCGAAAAAGGGGCGGAGCCTATCTCCTCAGCACACTGGCGCCATTTTCCCTCACAGCTCAGTTGGAGGGAAGCTCCCTGGCTCTCCCCTGCAGTCACTACACTACAGAAAGGGTTAAAAAAGAGAGAGGGGGCACTAATTAGGCGCAGTATTAACAATACAGCAGCTATAAGGGGAAAAACACTTATAATAAGAATTTACTCACCGGTAATTCTGTTTCTCGTAGTCCGTAGTGGATGCTGGGAACTCCGTAAGGACCATGGGGAATAGCGGGCTCCGAAGGAGGCTGGGCACTCTAGAAAGATCTTAGACTACCTGGTGTGCACTGGCTCCTCCCACTATGACCCTCCTCCAAGCCTCAGTTAGGTACTGTGCCCGGACGAGCGTACACAATAAGGAAGGATTTTGAATCCCGGGTAAGACTCATACCAGCCACACCAATCACACCGAACAACTCGTGATATGAAACCCAGTTAACAGCATGAAACGATAGAGCCTTTCAACAGATGGCTCAACAATAACCCGATTTAGTTAACAATAACTATGTACAAGTATTGCAGATAGACCGCACTTGGGATGGGCGCCCAGCATCCACTACGGACTACGAGAAACAGAATTACCGGTGAGTAAATTCTTATTTTCTCTAACGTCCTAGTGGATGCTGGGAACTCCGTAAGGACCATGGGGATTATACCAAAGCTCCCAAACGGGCGGGAGAGTGCGGATGACTCTGCAGCACCGAAAGAGAACTCCAGGTCCTCCCCAGCCAGGGTATCAAATTTATAGAATTTTGCAAACGTGTTTGCCCCTGACCAAGTAGCTGCTCGGCAAAGTTGTAAAGCCGAGACCCCTCGGGCAGCCGCCCAAGATGAGCCCACCTTCCTTGTGGAATGGGCATTGACAGATTTAGGCTGTGGCAGGCCTGCCACAGTATGTGCAAGCTGAATTGTACTACAAATCCAACGAGCAATCGTCTGCTTAGAAGCAGGAGCACCCAGCTTGTTGGGTGCATATAGGATAAACAGCGAGTCAGATTTTCTGACTCCAGCCGTCCTGGAAACATATTTTCAGGGCCCTGACAACGTCTAGCAACTTGGAGTCCTCCAAATCCTTAGTAGCCGCAGGCACCACAATAGGCTGGTTCAGGTGAAACGCTGACACCACCTTAGGGAGAAATTGGGGACGAGTCCTCAATTCTGCCCTATCCATATGAAAAATCAGATAAGGGCTTTTACATGATAAAGCCGCCAATTCTGACACTCGCCTGGCTGATGCCAGGGCCAATAACATGACCACTTTCCACGTGAGATATTTCAGATCCACGGTTTTTAGTGGCTCAAACCAATGTGATTTCAAGAAATTCAACATCACGTTGAGATCCCACGGTGCCACAGGAGGCACAAATGGGGGCTGAATATGCAGCACTCCTTTCACAAATGTCTGAACTTCAGGTACTGAAGCTAGTTCCTTTTGAAAGAAAATCGACAGAGCCGAGATCTGTACTTTAATGGAGCCTAGTTTTAGGCCCATATTCACTCCTGCTTGCAGGAAATGCAGAAATCGACCCAGTTGAAATTCCTCTGTTGGGGCCTTTTTGGCCTCGCAACATATTTCCGCCATATGCGGTGATAATGTTTTGCCGTAACATCTTTCCTGGCTTTAATAAGCGTAGGAATGACTTCCTCCGGAATGCCCTTTTCCTTCAGGATCCGGCGTTCAACCGCCATGCCGTCAAACGCAGCCGCGGTAAGTCTTGGAACAGACAGGGGCCCTGCTGTAGCAGGTCCTGTCTGAGCGGCAGGGACCAAGGGTCCTCTGAGATCATCTCTTGAAGTTCCGGGTACCACGCTCTTCTTGGCCAATCCGGAACCACGAGAATTGTGTTTACTCCTCGCTTTCTTATTATTCTCAGTACCTTTGGTATGAGAGGTAGAGGAGGGAACACATACACTGACCGGTACACCCACGGTGTCACTAGGGCGTCCACCGCTATCGCCTGAGGGTCTCTTGACCTGGCGCAATACTTCTCTAGTTTTTTGTTTATGCGGGACGCCATCATGTCCACCTGTGGACGACCCCATTGATTTACAATCATTTGGAAGACTTCTGGATGAAGTCCCCACTCTCCCGGGTGGAGGTCGTGCCTGCTGAGAAAGTCTGCTTCCCAGTTGTCCACTCCCGGGATGAACACTGCTGACAGTGCTAGTACATGATTCTCCGCCCATCGGAGAATTTTTGTGGCTTCTGCCATCGCCGTCCTGCTTCTTGTGCCGCCCTGTCGATTCACATGGGCGACTGCCGTGATGTTGTCTGACTGGATCAGCACCGGCTGGTGTAGGAGCAGGGATTTTGCTTGACTTAGGGCATTGTAAATGGCCCTTAGTTCCAGAATATTTATGTGAAGGGCAGTCTCCTGACTTGACCATAGTCCCTGGAAATTTCTTCCCTTTGTGACTGCCCCCCAGCCTCGTAGGCTGGCATCCGTGGTCACCAGGACCCAGTCCTGTATGCCGAATCTGCGGCCCTCCAGAAGATGAGCACTGTTCAGCCACCACAGAAGAGACACCCTGGTTCGTGGAGACAGGGTTATTAAACGATGCATCTGAAGATGCGATCCGGACCACTTGTCCAACAGGTTCCACTGAAAGATTCTGGCATGGAACCTGCCGAATGGAATTGCTTCGTAGGAAGCTACCATCTTTCCCAGGACTCGCGTGCAGTGATGCACCGATACCTGTTTTGGTTTTAGGAGGTCTCTGACTAGAGAAGACAACTCCCTGGCTTTCTCCTCCGGGAGAAACACTTTTTTCTGGGCCGTGTCCAGAATCATTCCCAGGAACATTAGACGTGTCGTGGGGACCAGCTGTGACTTTGGGATATTCAGAATCCAACCGTGCTGGCTCAGCACTTCCTGAGATAGTGCTACTCCCACTAACAACTGTTCCTTGGATCGTGCCCTTATTAGGAGATCGTCCAAGTATGGGATAATTAAAACTCCCTTTTTTCGAAGGAGTATCATCATTTCCGCCATAACCTTGGTAAATACCCTCGGTGCCGTGGAGAGTCCAAACGGCAGCGTCTGGAATTGGTAATGGCAATCCTGTACCACAAATCTGAGGTACTCCTGGTGAGAATTGTAAATGGGGACATGTAGGTAAGCATCCTTGATGTCCAGGGATACCATGTAATCCCCCTCGTCCAGGCTTGCAATAACCGCCCTGAGCGATTCCATCTTGAACTTGAATTTTTTTATGTATGTGTTCAAGGACTTCAAATTTAGAATGGGTCTCACCGAACCGTCCGGTTTCGGTACCACAAATAGTGTGGAATAGTAACCCCGGCCTTGTTGGAGTAGGGGTACCTTGATTATCACCTGCTGGGAATACAGCTTGTGAATTGCCGCTAGCACTGCCTCCCTGTCTGAGGGAGCAATCGGCAAGGCGGATTTTAGGAAACGGCGGGGTGGAATCGCCTCGAATTCCAGCCTGTATCCTTGAGATACTATTTGAAGGATCCAGGGATCCACATGTGAGCGAACCCACTGATCGCTGAAATTCCTGAGGCGGGCCCCCACCGTACCCGGCTCCGCTTGTGAAGCCCCACCGTCATGCGGCGGACTTGGAAGAGGAAGCGGGGGGAGGACTTTTGTTCCTGGGAACCTGCTGTTTGCTGCAGCCTTTTTCCCCTGCCTCTGCCTCTTGACAGAAAAGACCCTCCTTTTCCCCGCTTATTTTTCTGGGATCGAAAGGACTGAACCTGATAAAATGGCGCCTTCTTAGGCTGCGAGGGGACATGGGGTAAAAATGCTGACTTCCCAGACGTTGCTGTGGAAACTAGGTCGGAGAGACCATCCCCAAATAATTCCTCCCCTTTATAAGGCAAAACTTCCATGTGCCTTTTGGAATCTGCATCTCCAGTCCACTGGCGAGTCCATAAGCATCTCCTAGCAGAGATAGATAGTGCACTTACTTTAGATGCCAGCCGGCAGATTTCCCTCTGTGCATCTCTCATGTATAAGACTGAGTCTTTTATATGGTCAATTGTTAACAGGATCGTGTCTCTGTCTAGTGTGTCAATATTTTCTGACAGGTTATCTGACCATGCAGCGGCAGCACTGCACATCCAAGCTGACGCAATTGCTGGTCTGAGTATAATGCCTGAGTGTGTATATACAGACTTCAGGATCGCCTCCTGCCTTCTATCAGCAGGTTCCTTAAGGGCGGCCGTATCCTGGGACGGTAGTGCCACCTTTTTTGACAAACGTGTGAGCGCTTTATCCACCCTCGGGGGTGTTTCCCAACGTAACCTATCCTCTGGCGGGAAAGGGAACGCCATTAGTAATTTCTTAGGAATCACCAATTTCTTATCAGGGGAAGCCCACGCTTCTTCACACACTTCATTTAATTCATCTGACGGGGGAAAAACTACAGGTAGTTTTTTCTCCCCAAACATAATACCCTTTTTTGTGGTACCTGGATGTAAATCAGAAATATTTAACACCTCTTTCATTGCCTCAATCATGCAGCGAATGGCCTTAACGGGCATTAAATTTGACTCATCGTCGTCGACACTGGCGTCAGTATCCGTGTCGACATCTACTTGTGCCACCTGAGATAACGGGCGTTTTAGAGCCCCTGATGACTTTTGAGACCCTTGGACCGGCACGAGCTGAAGACTCGGCTGTCCCACAGTCGGCATGTCGTCAAATTTTTTATGTAAGGAGTCTATACGTGCACTCATTTCTTGCCATAATACCATCCACTCAGGTGTCTGCCCTGCAGGGGGTGACATCTCTGCTAAAGGCATCTGCTCCCCCTCCACATCATTATCCTCCTCAAACATGTCGACACAGCCGTACCGACACACTCCACACACACAGGGAATGCTCAAATAGAGGACAGGACCCACAAAAGCCCTTTGGGGGGACAGAGTGAGAGTATGCCAGCACACACCAGAGCGCTATATATATATACAGGGACTAACTGAGTTATGTCCCTAATAGCTGCTTATACTGTATACAATGCCAATTTAGTGCCCCCCCTCTCTTTTTCCCTCTTACTGTATTGTAGAAATGCAGGGAAGAGCCAGGGAGCTTCCTTCCAGCCGAGCTGTGAGGGAAAAATGGCGCCAGTGTGCTGAGGAGATAGGCTCCGCCCCTTTTTCGCGGCCTATTCTCCCGCTTATTTTGGGATTCTGGCAGGGGTATTTACCTCATATATAGCCCCTGGGGCTATATATTGAGGTATTTTAGCCAGCCAAGGTGTTTTTATTGCTGCCTCAGAGCGCCCCCCCCCAGCGCTCTGCACCCTCATTGACCGGAGTGTGAAGTGTGTATGAGGAGCAATGGCGCACAGCTGCAGTGCTGTGCGCTACCTTGGTGAAGACAGGACGTCTTCATGCCGCCGATTTTCCGGACCATCTTCCTGCTTCTGGCTCTGTAAGGGGGACGGCGGCGCGGCTCCGGGACCGAACATCAAGGCTGGGCCTGCGGTCGATCCCTCTGGAGCTAATGGTGTCCAGTAGCCTAAGAAGCCCAATCCGGCTGCAAGCAGGCGAGTTCGCTTCTTCTCCCCTTAGTCCCTCGCTGCAGTGAGCCTGTTGCCAGCAGGTCTCACTGAAAAAAAAAAACAAATTCTAAGACTATAACTTTCTAAGAGCTCAGGAGAGCCCCTAGTGTGCATCCAACCTCGGCCGGGCACGAAATCTAACTGAGGCTTGGAGGAGGGTCATAGTGGGAGGAGCCAGTGCACACCAGGTAGTCTAAGATCTTTCTAGAGTGCCCAGCCTCCTTCGGAGCCCGCTATTCCCCATGGTCCTTACGGAGTTCCCAGCATCCACTAGGACGTTAGAGAAATAAGGTTATCCCTGTATATATATAGCGCTTTGGTGTGTGCTGGCAAACTCTCCCTCTGTCTCCCCAAAGGGCTAGTGGGGTCCTGTCCTCTATCAGAGCATTCCCTGTGTGTGTGCTGTATGTCGGTACGTTTGTGTCGACATGTATGAGGAGAAAAATGATGTGGAGACGGAGCAGATTGCCTGTAATAGTGATGTCACCCCCTAGGGGGTCGACACCTGAGTGGATGAACTGTTGGAAGGAATTACGTGACAGTGTCAGCTCTGTATAAAAGACAGTGGTTGACATGAGACAGCCGGCTACTCAGCTTGTGCCTGTCCAGACGTCTCATAGGCCGTCAGGGGCTCTAAAGCGCCCGTTACCTCAGATGGCAGCTATAGACGCCGACACGGATACTGACTCCAGTGTCGACGGTGAAGAGACAAATGTGACTTCCAGTAGGGCCACACGTTACATGATTGAGGCAATGAAAAAATGTTTTACACATTTCTGATAATACGAGTACCACCAAAAAGGGGTATTATGTTCGGTGAGGAAAAACTACCTGTAGTTTTCCTGAATCTGAGAAATTAAATGAGGTGTGTGATGATGCGTGGTTTTCCCCCCGATAACAACTGATAATTTCTAAAATGTTATTGGCATTATATCCTTTCCCGCCAGAGGTTAGGGTGCGTTGGGAAACACCCCCTAGGGTGGATAAAGCGCTCACACGCTTGTAAGGGCTCTACCCTCTCCTGAGATGGCCGCCCTTAAGGATCCTGCTGATAGAAAGCAGGAGGGGATCCTAAAATGAATTTACACACATACTGGTGTTATACTGCGACCAGCAATCGCCTCAGCCTGGATGTGTAGTGCTGGGTTGGCGTGGTCGGATTCCCTGACTGAAAATATTGATACCCTAGATAGGGACAGTATATTTTTGCCTATAGAGCATTTAAAAGATGCATTTCTATATATGCGTGATGCACAGTGGAATATTTGCCGACTGGCATCAAGTCTAAGTGCGTTGTCCATTTCTACCAGTAGAGGGTTATGGACACGTCAGTGGTCAGGTGATGCGTAAACGGCATTTGGAAGTATTGCCTTAATAAGGGGAGGAGTTATTTGGGGTCGGTCTTTCAGACCTGGTGGCCACGGCAACAGCTGGGAAATCCACGTTTGTACCCCAGGTCGCCTCTCAACATGAGAAGACGCCGTATTATCAGGCGCAGTCTTTTCGTGGACAAGCGGGCAAAATGTTCCTCATTTCTGCCCCGTGACAGAGCGAGAGGAAAAAGGCTGCAGAAATCAGCCAGTTCCCAGGAACAGAAACCCTCTCCCGCCTCTGCCAAGCCCTCAGTATGACGCTGGGGCTTTACAAGCAGAATCAGGCACGGTGGGGGACCCGTCTCAATGAATTTCAGCGCGCAGTGGGCTCACTCGCAAGTAGACCCCTGGATCCTTCAGGTGATATCTCAGGGGTACAAATTAGAATTCGAGACGTCTCCCCCTCGCCGTTTTCCTAAAGTCGGCTTTACCGATGTCTCCTTCTGACAGGGAGACAGTTTTGGAAGCCATTCACAAGCTGTATTCCCAGCAGGTGATAATCAAGGTACCCCTCCTGCAACAGGGAACGGGGTATTATTCCACACTGTTGTGGTACCGAAGCCGGACGGCTCGGTGAGACCGATTCTAAATCTAAAATCTTTGAACACTTACGTACAGAGGTTCAAATTCAAGATTGAGTCACTCAGAGCAGTGATTGCGAACCTGGAAGAAGGGGACTACATGATGTCTCGGGATATCAAGGATGCTTACCTTCATGTCAAAATTTACCCTTCTCACCAAGGGTACCTCAGGTTTATGGTACAGAACTGTCACTATCAGTTCAGACGCTGCCGTATGGATGGTCCACGGCACCCCGGGTCTTTACCAAGGTAATGGCCGAAATGATGATATTCCTTCGAAGGAAGGGAATTTTAGTTATCCCTTACTTGGACGATTCCCTGATAAGGGTAAGATCCAGGTAACAGTTGGAGGTCGGTGTAGCACTATCTCAGGTAGTGTTGCGGCAGCACGATTGGATTCTCAATATTCCAAAATCGCAGCTGGTTCCGACGACTTGTCTTCTGTTCCTAGGGATGATCCTGGACACAGTCCAGAAAATAAGATTTTACTTACCGATAAATCTATTTCTCGTAGTCCGTAGTGGATGCTGGGACTCCGTAAGGACCATGGGGATATAGCGGCTCCGCAGGAGACAGGGCACAAAATAAAAGCTTAAAGATCAGGTGGTGTGCACTGGCTCCTCCCCCTATGACCCTCCTCCAAGCCTCAGTTAGGATACTGTGCCCGGACGAGCGTACATAATAAGGAAGGATATTGAATCCCGGGTAAGACTCATACCAGCCACACCAATCACACCGTACAACTTGTGATCTGAACCCAGTTAACAGTATGATAAACGCAAAGGAGCCTCTGAAAAGATGGCTCACAACAATAATAACCCAAATTTTTGTAACAATAACTATATACAAGTATTGCAGACAATCCGCACTAGGGATGGGCGCCCAGCATCCACTACGGACTACGAGAAATAGATTTATCGGTAAGTAAAATCTTATTTTCTCTGACGTCCTAGTGGATGCTGGGACTCCGTAAGGACCATGGGGATTATACCAAAGCTCCCAAACGGGCGGGAGAGTGCGGATGACTCTGCAGCACCGAATGAGAGAACTCCAGGTCCTCCTCAGCCAGGGTATCAAATTTGTAGAATTTAGCAAACGTGTTTGCCCCTGACCAAGTAGCTGCTCGGCAAAGTTGTAAAGCCGAGACCCCTCGGGCAGCCGCCCAAGATGAGCCCACCTTCCTTGTGGAATGGGCTTTTACTGATTTTGGCTGTGGCAATCCTGCCACAGAATGTGCAAGCTGAATTGTACTACAAATCCAACGAGCAATCGTCTGCTTAGAAGCAGGAGCACCCAGCTTGTTGGGTGCATACAGGATAAACAGCGAGTCAGATTTTCTGACTCCAGCCGTCCTGGAAACATATATTTTCAAGGCCCTGACAACGTCAAGCAACTTAGAGTCCTCTAAGTCCCTGGTAGCCGCAGGTACCACAATAGGTTGGTTCATGTGAAATGCAGAAACCACCTTAGGTAGAAATTGAGGACGAGTCCTCAATTCCGCCCTGTCAGAATGAAATATCAAGTAAGGGCTTTTATATGATAAAGCCGCCAATTCTGACACACGCCTGGCTGAAGCCAAGGCTAACAGCATCGACACCTTCCATGTGAGATATTTTAAGTCCACAGTGGAAAGTGGTTCAAACCAATGTGACTTTAGAAAACTCAACACCACATTGAGATCCCAAGGTGCCACTGGAGGCACAAAAGGAGGCTGTATGTGCAGCACCCCTTTTACAAATGTCTGAACTTCAGGTACTGAAGCCAGTTCTTTCTGGAAGAAAATCGACAGGGCCGAAATTTGAACCTTAATGGACCCTAATTTTAGGCCCATAGACAGTCCTGTTTGCAGGAAATGAAGGAAACGACCCAGTTGAAATTCCTCTGTAGGGGCCTTCTTGGCCTCACACCAAGCAACATATTTACGCCAAATGCGGTGATAATGTTTTGCGGTTACGTCCTTCCTGGCTTTGACCAGAGTAGGGATGACTTCTTCTGGAATGCCTTTTTCCCTCAGGATCCGGCGTTCAACCGCCATGCCGTCAAACGCAGCCGCGGTAAGTCTTGGAACAGACAAGGCCCCTGCAGTAGCAGGTCCTTTCTTAGAGGTAGAGGCCACGGTTCGTCCGTGAGCATCTCTTGAAGTTCCGGGTACCAAGTCCGTCTTGGCCAATCCGGAACCACGAGTATAGTTCTTACTCCTCTCCTTCTTATGATTCTCAGTACTTTTGGTATGAGAGGCAGAGGAGGGAACACATACACTGACTGGTACACCCACGGCGTTACCAGAGCGTCCACTGCTATTGCCTGAGGGTCCCTTGACCTGGCGCAATATCTGTCCAGTTTTTTGTTTAGACGTGACGCCATCATGTCCACCTTTGGTTTTTCCCAACGGTTTACAATCAGGTGGAAGACTTCTGGGTGAAGTCCCCACTCTCCCGGGTGAAGGTCGTGTCTGCTGAGGAAGTCTGCTTCCCAGTTGTCCACTCCCGGAATGAATACTGCTGACAGTGCTATCACATGATTTTCCGCCCAGCGAAGAATCCTTGCAGCTTCTGCCATTGCCCTCCTGCTTCTCGTGCCGCCCTGTCTGTTTACGTGGGCGACTGACGTGATGTTGTCCGATTGGATCAACACCGCCTGACCCTGAAGCAGAGGTTTTGCTCGACTTAGGGCATTGTAAATGGCCCTTAGTTCCAGAATGTTTATATGAAGAGACGTTTCCAAGCTTGACCACAGGCCCTGGAAATTCCTTCCCTGTGTGACTGCTCCCCAGCCTCTCAGGCTGGCATCAGTGGTTACCAGGATCCAATCCTGAATGCCAAATCTGCGGCCCTCTAGTAGATGAGCACTCTGCAGCCACCACAGGAGAGACACCCTTGTCCTTGGCGACAGGGTTATCCGCTGATGCATCTGCAGATGCGATCCGGACCATTTGTCCAGTAGATCCCACTGAAATGTTCTTGCATGGAATCTTCCGAATGGAATCGCTTCGTAAGAAGCCACCATTTTCCCCAGGACCCTCGTGCACTGATGCACTGAGACCTGTCCTGGTTTTAGGAGGTTCCTGACTAGCTCGGATAACTCCCTGGCCTTCTCCTCCGGGAGAAACACCTTCTTCTGGACTGTGTCCAGAATCATTCCTAGGAACAGTAGACGTGTTGTTGGAATCAGCTGCGATTTTGGAATATTTAGAATCCACCCGTGCTGACGTAACACTACCTGAGATAGTGCTACTCCGACTTCTAACTGTTCCCTGGATCTTGCCCTTATCAGGAGATCGTCCAAGTAAGGGATAATTGAAATGCCTTTTCTTCGTAGAAGAATCATCATTTCGGCCATTACCTTGGTAAAGACCCGAGGTGCCGTGGACAATCCAAACGGCAGCGTCTGAAACTGATAATGACAGTTTAGTACTACAAACCTGAGGTACCCTTGGTGAGAAGGGTATATCGGGACGTGGAGATAAGCATCTTTGATGTCCAGAGACACCATATAGTCCCCTTCTTCCAGGTTCGCTATCACTGCTCTGAGTGACTCCATCTTGAATTTGAACCTTTTTATGTAAGTGTTCAAGGATTTCAGATTTAAAATTGGTCTCACCGAGCCGTCCGGCTTCGGTACCACAAACAGCGTGGAATAATACCCCTTTCCTTGTTGCAGGAGGGGTACCTTGATTATCACCTGCTGGGAATACAGCTTGTGAATGGCTTCTAGAACTGCCTCCCTGTCGGAGGGAGACTTTGGTAAAGCAGACTTCAGGAAACGATGAGGGGGAAACGCCTCGAATTCCAGTTTGTACCCCTGCGATACTACCTGTAGAATCCAGGGATCCACTTGCGAGTGAGCCCACTGCGCGTTGAAATTTTTGAGACGGGCCCCCACCATATCTGAGTCTGCTTGTAAAGCCCCAGCGTCATGCTGAAGACTTGGCAGAAGCAGGGGAGGGCTTCTGCTCTTGGGAAGCGGCTGCATGGTGCAGTCTTTTTCCTCTTCCTCTGCCCCGGGGCAGAAAGGAGTGGCCTTTTGCTCGCTTGTACTTATGGGAACGAAAGGACTGAGATTGAAAAGACGGTGTCTTTTTCTGCTGATGTGGAGTGACCTGGGGTAAAAAGGTGGATTTTCCAGCCGTTGCCGTGGCCACCAGGTCCGATAGACCAGCCCCAAATAACTCCTCCCCTTTATACGGCAATACTTCCATGTGCCGTTTGGAATCCGCATCCCCTGACCACTGTCGCGTCCACAACGCTCTTCTGGCAGAGATGGACATAGCACTTACTCTTGATGCCAGGGTGCAAATATCCCTCTGTGCATCACGCATATATAATAATGCATCCTTTAAATGTTCTATAGTTAACAAAATATTGTCCCTATCCAGGGTATCAATATTCTCAGTCAGGGAATCCGACCATGCGACTCCAGCACTGCACATCCAGGCTGAGGCGATTGCTGGTCGCAGTATAACACCAGTATGTGTGTATATACTTTTTAGGATATTTTCCAGCCTTCTATCAGCTGGTTCTTTGAGGGTAGCCGTATCAGGAGACGGTAACGCTACTTGTTTAGATAAACGTGTGAGCGCCTTATCTACCCTAGGGGGTGTTTCCCAACGCGCCCTAACCTCTGGCGGGAAAGGATATAATGCTAATAATTTTTTAGAAATTAGCTGTTTTTTTATCGGGAGAAACCCACGCTTTTTCACACACCTCATTTATTTCCTCTGACTCAGGAAAAAATATTGGTAGTTTTTTCTCACCCCACATAATACCCTTCTTTGTGGTACTTGTAGTGTCAGAAAGGTTCAATGCCTCTTTCATTGCCGTGATCATGTAACGTGTGGCCCTACTGGACATTACGTTTGTCTCGTCACCGTCGACACTAGACTCAGTATCTGTGTCAGGGTCTGTGTCGACCCACTGAGGTAACGGGCGTTTTAGCGCCCCTGACGGTGTCTGAGACGCCTGGACAGGCACTAACTGATTTGCCGGCTGTCTCATGTCGTCAACAGTTTTTTGCAAATTGCTGACATTATCACTTAATTGTTTAAATACAATCATCCAGTCAGGTGTCGACTCCCTAGGGGGTGACATCACCAACGCAGGCAACTGCTCCGCCTCCACATAATTTTCCTCCTCATACATGTCGACACACGCGTACCGACACACAGCACACACACACCGGGAATGCTCTGATAGAGGACAGGACCCCACTTAGCCCTTTGGAGAGACAGAGGGAGAGTCTGCCAGCACACACCCAGCGCTATATATATATATACAGGGATAACCTTATATAAGTGTTATTCCCTTATAGCTGCTGTTAATTATTGTTATTTGCTGCCAACAATGCCCCCCCTTCTCTTTTTTACCCTGATTCTGAAGCAGGACTGCAGGGGAGAGTCAGGGAGCCGTCCTTCCAGCGGAGCGGTGAGGGAAAATGGCGCTTGTGTGCTGAGGAGATAGGCTCCGCCCCTTCACGACGTCCTTATCTCCCGCTTTTTTGTGTAAAATGGCAGGGGATTAAAATACATCCATATAGCCCAGGAGCTATATGTGATGTATTCTGTTTTGCCACCTAAGGTATTCTGTTATATTGCGTCTCAGGGCGCTCCCCCCCCCAGCGCCCTGCACCCTCAGTGACCGGAGTGTGAAGTGTGCTGAGAACAATGGCGCACAGCTGCGGTGCTGTGCGCTACCTTAGTCTGAAGACAGGATGTCTTCTGCCGCCGATTTCACCGGACCTCTTCGTCTCTTCTGGCTCTGTAAGGGGGACGGCGGCGCGGCTCCGGTGACCCATCCAGGCTGAACCTGTGATCGTCCCTCAGGAGCTAGTGTCCAGTAGCCTAAGAAACCCGATCCACTCTGCACTCAGGTGAGTCCGTTTCTTCTCCCCTTAGTCCCACGATGCAGTGAGCCTGTTGCCAGCAGGACTCACTGAAAAAAAAAAAAAAAACCTAACTAAACTTTTATTCTAAGCAGCTCAGGAGAGCCACCTAGATTGCACCCTTCTCGGCCGGGCACAAAAATCTAACTGAGGCTTGGAGGAGGGTCATAGGGGGAGGAGCCAGTGCACACCACCTGATCCTTAAGCTTTTATTTTGTGCCCTGTCTCCTGCAGAGCCGCTATATCCCCATGGTCCTTACGGAGTCCCAGCATCCACTAGGACGTCAGAGAAAAAGGTGTTTCTCCCGGAGGGGAAAGACAGGGAGTTATCCGAGCTAGTCAGGAACCTCCTAAAACCGAGCCAAGTCTCAGTGCATCAATGCACAAGGGTTCTGGGTAAAATGGTGGCTTCCTACGAAGCAATCCCATTCGGCAGATTCCACGCAAGAACTTTCCAGTGGGACCTGCTGGACAAATGGTCCGGGTCGCATCTTCAGATGCATCAGCGGATAACCCTGTCACCAAGGACAAGGGTGTCCCTCCTGTGGTGGTTGCAGAGTGCTCATCTTCTAGAGGGCCGCAGATTCGGCATTCAGGACTGGGTCCTGGTGACCACGGATGCCAGCCTGCGAGGCTGGGGAGCAGTCACACAGGGAAGGAATATCCAGGGCTTATGGTCAAGCCTGGAGACATCACTTCACATAAATATCCTGAAGCTAAGGGCCATTTACAATGCTCTAAGCTTAGCAAGACCTCTGCTTCAGGGTCAGCCGGTGTTGATCCAGTCGGACAACATCACGGCAGTCACCCACGTAAACAGACAGGGTGGCACAAGAAGCAGGAGGGCAATGGCAGAAGCTGCAAGGATTCTTCGCTGGGCGGAAAATCATGTGATAGCACTGTCAGCAGTATTCATTCCGGGAGTGGACAACTGGGAAGCAGACTTCCTCAGCACGACCTCCACCCGGGAGAGTGGGGACTTCACCCAGAAGTCTTCCACATGATTATAAACCGTTGGGAAAAACTCGTCAGGTATTGCGCCAGGTCAAGGGACCCTCAGGCAATAGCTGTAGACGCTCTGGTAACACCGTGGGTGTACCAGTCAGTGTATGTGTTCCCTCCTCTGCCTCTCATACCCAAGGTACTGAGATTGATAAGATGGAGAGGAGTAAGCACTATATTCGTGGCTCCGGATTGGCCAAGAAGGACTTGGTAACCGGAACTTCAAGAGATGCTCACGGAGGATCCGTGGCCTCTACCTCTAAGAAGGGACCTGCTCCAACAAGGACCCTGTCTGTTCCAAGACTTACCGCGGCTGCGTTTGACGGCATGGCGGTTGAACGCCGGAGCCTGAAGGAAAAAAGGCATTCCGGATGAAGTCATCCCTATCCTGATCAAAGCCAGGAAGGATGTAACCGCAAAACATTATCACCGCATTTGGCGAAAATATGTTGCGTGGTGCGAGGCCAGTAAGGCCCGACGGAGGAAATTCAACTGGGTCGATTCCTACATTTCCTGCAAACAGGAGTGTCTATGGGCCTGAAATTGGGGTCCATTAAGGTTCAAATTTTGGCCCCGTCAATTTTCTTCCAAAAAGAACTAGCTTCAGTCCCTGAAGTTCAGACGTTTGTAAAAGGGGTACTGCATATACAGCCTCCTTTTGTGCCTCCAGTGGCACTTTGGGATCTCAATGTAGTTTTTTGGGTTCCAAAAGTCACATTGGTTTGAACCACTTAAATCTGTGGAGTTAAAATATCTCACATGGAAAGTGGTCATGCTGGCCTGGGCCAGGCGCGTGTCAGAATTGGCGGCTTTATCCTGTAAAAGCCCTTATCTGATTTTCCATTCGGACAGGGCGGAATTGAGGACTCGTCCTCAGTTTCTCCCTAAGGTGGTTTCAGCGTTTCACCTGAACCAACCTATTGTGGTGCCTGCGGCAACTAGGGACTTGGAGGACTCCAAGTTGCTAGACGTTGTCAGGGCCCTGAAAATATATGTTTCCAGGACGGCTGGAGTCAGAAAATCTGACTCGCTGTTTATCCTGTATGCACCCAACAAGCTGGGTGCTCCTGCTTCTAAGCAGACTATTGCTCGTTGGATTTGTAGTACAATTCAGCTTGCACATTCTGTGGCAGGCCTGCCACAGCCAAAAATCTGTAAATGCCCACTCCACAAGGAAGGTGGGCTCATCTTGGGCGGCTGCCCGAGGGGTCTCGGCTTTACAACTTTGCCGAGCAGCTACTTGGTCAGGAGCAAATACGTTTGTAAAATTCTACAAAATTGATACCCTGACTGAGGAGGACCTGGAGTTCTCTCAATTGGTGCTGCAGAGTCATCCGCACTCTCCCGCCCGTTTGGGAGCTTTGGTATAATCCCCATGGTCCTTACGGAGTCCCCAGCATCCACTTAGGACGTTAGAGAAAATAAGAATTTACTTACCGATAATTCTATTTCTCGTAGTCCGTAGTGGATGCTGGGCGCCCATCCCAAGTGCGGATTGTCTGCAATACTGGTACATAGTTATTGTTACCAAAAAAATCGGGTTATTGCTGTAGTGAGCCATCTTTTCTAGAGGCTCCTCTGTTATCATGCTGTTAACTGGGTTCAGATCACAAGTTGTACGGTGTGATTGGTGTGGCTGGTATGAGTCTTACCCGGGATTCAAAATCCTTCCTTATTGTGTACGCTCGTCCGGGCACAGTATCCTAACTGAGGCTTGGAGGAGGGTCATAGGGGGAGGAGCCAGTGCACACCAGATAGTCCTAAAGCTTTCTTTAGATGTGCCCAGTCTCCTGCGGAGCCGCTATTCCCCATGGTCCTTACGGAGTCCCCAGCATCCACTACGGACTACGAGAAATAGAATTATCGGTAAGTAAATTCTTATTATATATATATATATATATATACACACACACACACACAGCTCAAAAAAAATTAACATCCTAGATCTGAATTAATGAAATATTCGTATTAAATACTTTGTTCTTTACATAGTTGAATGTGCTGACAACAAAAGCACACAAAAATTATCAATGGAAATGAAATTTATTAACCCATGGAGGTCTGGATTTGGAGTCACACTCAAAATTAAAGTGGAAAAACACACTACAGGCTGATCCAACTTTGATGTAATGTCCTTAAAACAGGTCAAAATGAGGCTCAGTAGTGTGTGTGGCCTCCACGTGCCTGTATGACCTCCCTACAACGCCTGGACATGCTCCTGATGAGGTGGCGGATGGTCTCCTGAGGGATCTCCTTCCAGACCTGACCTAAGCATCCCCCAACTCCTGGACAGTCTGTGGTGCAACGTGGCGTTGGTGGATGGAGCGAGACATGATGTCCCAGATGTGCTCAATTGGATTCAGGTCTGGGGAACGGGTGGGCCAGTCCATAGCATCAATGCCTTCGTCTTGCAGGAACTGTTGACACTCCAGCCACATGAGGTCTAGCATTGTCTTGCATTAGGAGGAACCCAGGGCCAACCGCACCAGCATATGGTCTCACAAGGGGTCTGAGGTTCTCATCTCGGTACCTAATGGCAGTCAGGCTACCTCTGGCGAGCACATGGAGGGCTGTGCGGCCCCCCAAAGAAATGCCACCCCACACCATTACTGACCCACTGCCAAACCGGTCATGCTGGAGGATGTTGCAGGCAGCAGAATGTTCTCCTTGGCATCTCCAGACTCTGTCACGTGCTCAGTGAGAACCTGCTTTCATCTGTGAAGAGCACAGGGCGCTAGTGGTGAATTTGCCTATCTTGGTGTTCTCTGGCAAATGCCAAACGTCCTGCACGGTGTTGGGCTGTAAGCACAAGCCCCACCTGTGGACGTCTGGCCCTCATACCACCCTCATGGAGTCTGTTTCTGATCGTTTGAGTAGACACATGCACATTTGTGGCTTGCTGGAGGTCATTTTGCAGTGCTCTGGCAGTGATCCTCTTGTTCCTTCTTGCACAAAAGCGGAGGTAGCGGTCCTGCTGCTGAGTTGTTGCCCTCCTACGGCCTCCTCCACGTCTCCTGATGTACTGGCCTGTCTCCTGGTAGCACCTCCATGCTCTGGACACTACGCTGACAGACACAGCAAATCTTCTTGCCACAGCTCGCATTGATGTGCCATCCTGGATGAGCTGCACTACCTGAGCCACTTGTGTGGGTTGTAGACTCCGTCTTATGCTACCACTAGAGGGAAAGCACCGCCAGCTTTCAAAAGTGACCAAAACATCAGCCAGAAAGCATAGGAGCTGAGAAGTGGTCTGTGGTCAGCACCTGCAGAACTCCTTTATTGGGGGTGTCTTGCTAGTTGCCTATAATTTCCACCTGTTGTCTATTCCATTTGCACAACAGCATGTGAAATTGTCAATCAGTGTTGCTTCCTAAGTGGACAGTTTGATTTCACAGAAGTGTGATTGACTTGGCGTTACATTGTGTTGTTTAAGTGTTCCCTTTATTTTTTTGAGCAGTGTATAATGCCCCCGACCTGACAGCGCTTTTAATAATAATAATCAACAGCAAATTTGCTGTGCCACCCCCCCCCCCCTCCCCATTTTAGCACCATTACTTGTCACAGAAGTGTAGGAGGCCAGGACCAGCGTCTCTGCAGCTCACTGTGGAGATAAAATGGCGCTGATTAGAGCTGGGAGTAACAAGCCCCGCCCCCGTAATAGCGCGCTTATGTCCCGCTATTTTTTATACTGGCAGGGGTTAGTATACAGTGTCTATGCACTGTATGTATTGTTGCCAGGCTAATTTGAGGTCTTATTGCTGCCCAGGGCGCCCGCCCCCCCCCCCCCCGTGTTCAAGTAGTGCCGCTGGTGTGCGGGAGCAATGGCGCGCAGCACGACCGCTGCGCGGTACTTCTGACTGCAGTCTTCTGCCGTCTTTAGTGTAGTCTTCACCTGGCTTCTTTCTTCTGGCTCTGTAGAGGGGACGAGGGCGCGGCTCCGGGAACGAGCAGCTAGGCTATACCAAGTGATCAGACCCTCTGGAGCTAATGGTGTCCAGTAGCCTAAGAAGCAGAGCCTTTAACTCACAGAAGTAGGTCTGCTTCTCTCCCTCAGTCCCACGATGCAGGGAGCCTGTTGCCAGCAGTGCTCCCTGAAAATAATAAACCTAAAAAAAAAGTATTTTCCAGAGAAACTCATGAGAGCTCCCCTAGTGTGTGTCCAGTCTCTCTGGGCACAGAATCTAACTGAGGTCTGGAGGAGGGGCATAGAGGGAGGAGCCAGTTCACACCCATTTCAAGTTTTAAAGTGCCCATTTCTCCTGCGGATCCAGTCTATACCCCATGGTCCTTTTGGAGTTCCCAGCATCCTCTAGGACGAATCCTTTTCTCCTAGTCCGTAGAGGATGCTGGGGACTCCAAAAGGACCATGGGGTATAGACGGGATCCGCAGGAGACATGGGCACACTAAAAAGACTTTGACTGGGTGTGAACTGGCTCCTCCCTCTATGCCCCTACCCCAAACCCCAGTTATAGGAACTGTGCCCAGGAGAGACGGACATTTCGAGGAAAGGATTTTTGTTAAATTAAGGTTGAGACACATACCAGCTCACACCACAAACACAAAACAACTGGATTAGCAAGAAAACCAGATAACAGTATGAACGAAAAACTACAGCAACAAGCTGAACATAACCGATACACAACCATCAAGTAACTTAAAACAATACAACTGCAAGTAACAGTACGCACTGGGATGGGCGCCCAGCATCCTCTACGGACTAGGAGAAAAGGATTTACCGGTAGGTATTAAAATCCTATTTTCTCTTACGTCCTAGAGGATGCTGGGGACTCCAAAAGGACCATGGGGTCTATACCAAAGCTCCAGACCGGGCGGGAGAGTGCGGACGACTCTGCAGCACCGATTGAGCAAACATGAGGTCCTCCTCAGCCAGGGTATCAAACTTGTAGAACTTAGCAAGTGTGTTTGAACCAGACCACGTAGCTGATCGGCAAAGTTGAAGTGCAGAGACCCCTCGGGCAGCCGCCCAAGGAGAGCCCACCCTCCTGGTAGAATGGGCCTTTACTGACTTCGGCAACGGCAGCCCAGCCGAAGAATGAGCGTGCTGAATCGTATTACAAATCCAGCGTGCAATAGTCTGCTTGGAAGCAGGATTTCCAATCTTGTTGGAAGCATACAGGACAAACAGAGCCTCCGTTTTCCTAACAAAAGCCGTTCTGGCGACATAAATTTTCAAAGCTCTTACGACATCGAGATTTTGGGACAGCCACAGGTACCACAATAGGCTGATTTATGTGAAACGAAGAAACCACCTTCGGCAGAAATTGCTGACGAGTCCTCAATTCCGCTCTATCCACATGAAAAATCAAATATGGGCTCTTGTGAGACAAAGCCGCCAATTCGGACACTCGTCTGGCAGACGCCAAAGCCAAAAGCATGACCACTTTCCAAGTGAGAAACTAACTCAACCTTACGCAAAAGGTTCAAACCAGTGAGACATAAACTGCAACACCATTTCAAGATCCCACAGTGCCACGGGTGGCACAAATGGAGGATGGATATGCAGCAGGAAAGTCTGAACCTCAGGAAGGACAGCCAATTCTTTCTGAAAGAAAATAGATAAAGCCGAAATCTGGACCTTGATGGAACCCAATTTCAGGCCTGCATCCACGCCTGCCTGCAAAAAGTGGAGGAAACGACCCAAGTGAAACTCCTCCGCAGGAGCTGCTTTGGTTTCACACCACGACACATTTTCTCCAAATACGGTGATAATGTTTTGCGGTAACCTCCTTGCTAGCTTTGAGGAGAGTGGGGATGACCTCCCTGGGAATACCTTTCAGAGCTAGGATTTGGCGTTGAACTTCCACGCCGTCAAACGCAGCCGCTGTAAGTCCAGAAACACGCAGGGCCCCTGAAGCAACAGGTCATCTCAGAGGAAGCAGCCAAGGATCTTCTACTAGTAATTCCTGAAGATCCGGATACCAGGCCCTCCGTGGCCAATCTGGAACGACAAGTACTGCCTGAACCCCTGTTCGTCTTACGATCCTCAACACCTTTGGAATAAGGGGAGGCGGAGGGAACACATACACCGACCAAAACACCCACGGAGTTACCAGAGTGTCCACTGCACTGGCTTGGGGGTCCCTCGACCTGGAACAATACCTCGGAAGCTTCTTGTTGAGGCGAGACACCATCATGTCTATGAGAGGAATTCCCCAATGCCTTGTCACTTCGCAAATACCTCTTGATGGAGATCGTGTCTGCTGAGGAAGTCTGCTTCCCACTTGTCCACGCTCCGGAGGAAGACTGCTGACAGAGCGCTCACGTGCTGTTCCGCCCAGCGAAGAATTCTTGTGGCCTCCGCCATTGCTGCCCTGCTTCTTGTTCCGCCTTGGCGGTTTACGTACGCCACTGCAGTTATGTTGTCCGACTGGATCAAGACAGGGAGACCCTGAAGAAGGTTCTTCGCTTGCAGGAAGCCGTTGTAAATGGCTCGTAACTCGAGAACATTTATGTGGAGACAAGATTCCTGGCTTGACCACTTTCCCTGGAAACTTCCTCCTTGCGTGACCGCGCCCCAGCCTCGGAGACTTGCATCTGTGGTCAGCAGGACCCAGTCCTGGATTCCGAATCGGCGTCCCTCTAGAAGGTGAGAACATTGCAGCCACCATAGGAGAAAAATCCTGGCCCTGGAAGATAGACTTATTTTCCGGTGCATGTGCAGGTGAGACCCGGACCATTTGTTCAGCAGATCCCACTGAAACACCCAGGCATGAAACCTGCCAAACGGAATGGCTTCGTAAGCGCAACCATCTTCCCTAGCACTCGAGTGCATTGATGAATCCACACTTGTCGGCCTCAGAAGCTCCCTGACCATGGTCTGGATCTCCAGAGCTTTGTCCTCCGGAAGAAACTCTGTAGCTCAGTGTCTAGAATCATGCCCAGGAAGGGCAGCCGAGTGGACGGGATCAACTGAGACTTTGGCAAATTTAGAATCCAACCGTGATGTCGCAGAACCGACAGGGAGAGATCCACACTTCTTAACAATTGTTCCTTTGATCTCACCTTTATCAGGAGATCGTCCAAGTATGGGATAATTGTGACCCCTTGCTTGCGAAGAACCACCATAATTTCCGCCATTACCTTGGTGAAAACACTCTGGGCCGTGGAAAGCCCAAACGGCAACGCCTGAAATTGGTAATGACAATCCTGCACCGCAAACCTCAGGCAGGCCTGATGTGGAGGATATATTGGGACGTGTAAGTAGGCATCTTTTGTGTCGACTGACGCCATAAAATCCCCCCCTTCGAGGCTGGAGATCACAGCTCGAAGAGACTCCATCTTGAACTTGAAAGTTTTCAAATATGGATTGAGTGATTTCAGGTTCAGAATCGGTCTGACCGAGCCGTCCAGCTTCGGTACGACAAAGAGGCTCGAATAGAACTCTTCCCTCTGTTGACACAGCTTTTGTATCGCAGCATTTACCACTTCTCTTTCTGGAAGAGAAACTGGCAAGGCCGACTTGAAAAATCGGAGGGGGGGGGGGGGGGCGGCGGCGTCTCCTGAAACTCCAGCTTGTACCCTTGGGACACTATGTCTAAGACCCAAGGATCCAGGGCCGATTGAAACCAGACCTGACTGAAGAATCGGGGACGGCCCCCCACCAGTACGGACTCCCGCAGGGGAGCCCCAGCGTCATGCGGTGGACTTGGTAGAGGCGGGGGAGGACTTCTGGTCCTGGGAGCCTGACACGGCAGGCGATCTCTTTCCCCGTCCTCTACCCTTTAAAGCGAGCAAGGACGAACTCTTTCCTTTTTTGTATTCATTAGGCTGAAAGGACTGTATCTGATGATGGGCCGCCTTTTTCTGTTGTGTGGGAACATAAGGAAGAAAAGATGACTTACCCGCAGTAGCGGTAGACACCAGGTCAGCAAGGCCGTCACCAAACAATACACTACCTTTAAAGGGGAGAGCTTCCATATTTTTCTTGGAGTCGGCATCAGCATTCCATTGATGAATCCACAGCGCCCTCCTGGCCGAGACCGCCATGGCATTGGCTCTTGATCCCAAGAGGCCAACATCCCTCGCAGCATCCTTTAGGTAATCTGCAGCGTCCTTGATATAACCAAGAGTCAAAAGAATGTTATCCTTATCAAGGGTATCCATATAATCAGAAGCCAAATTATCAGCCCACTTAGCAATAGCTCTACTCACCCAAACCGACGCCACAGCAGGTCTGAGCAATGCACCAGTATTAACGAAAATGGACTTCAATGTCGTCTCCAGCTTGCGATCCGCCGGATTCTTGAGAGCAGCAGTGTCAGGAGACAGAAGCGCCACTTCTTGGACAGTCGTGATAGAGCCTTATCCACATTGGGGGACGACTCCCATTTTTCCCCGTCGTCAGAGGGGAAAGGATACGCCATCAAAATACTCTTCGGAATCTGCCATCTTTTGTCAGGCGACTCCAAAGCCTTTTCACAAAGCGCGTTCATTTCATGAGAGGGGGGAAACTTCACCTCAGGCTTTTTCCCCTTAAATAAGCAAACCCTTGTGTCTGGAACAGCAGGTTCCTCAGAGATATGTAAAACATCTTTGATAGCTACAATCATGTACTGAATGTACAACCCTTGTACAACCAACATGTACAACCCTTGGATGTAAAGAAGCCTCATTGAAATAGACATCGGAATCAGAGTCCGTGTCAGTATCTGCCATCTGGGTAAAAACACTTTTGTGACCCTGAGGTGGTCTGTACCTGAGACAAAGCCTCCTCCATGTATTTCCTCCATGTTTGTGTCTGCGAATCAGATTTATCCAGCCTCTTAGACAATAAAGCCACATTTGCATTCAGTGTACTCAACATATTCACCAAATCAGCAATCGGCTGTGCCGACAGTCATACCCAAATCCCTCTCTGCGCCCCCAGTAACTTCCTCCGGGGAGGAACACTCAGCCTAACAAGGGAGAAAAAGAAGGCTCTTGTGTGGGCGCACTCTATGTAAGGAAAAAAGTTCCTATAATGTGTATAGTATATTAGAGAATGTTAAAACATAACTTTTATTAGTAGAAATATAATCACATTTTACCCACCTAAACGATCCGTGAGAAAGTGATAAAAATAAGAATTTTTATACCGATAATTCTATTTCTCATAGTCCGTAGTGGATGCTGGGGACTCTGAAAGGACCATGGGGAATAGCGGCTCCGCAGGAGACTGGGCACAAAGTAAAAGCTTTAGGACTAGCTGGTGTGCACTGGCTCCTCCCCCTATGACCCTCCTCCAAGCCTCAGTTAGGATACTGTGCCCGGACGAGCGTACACAATAGGGAAGGATTTTGAATCCCGGGTAAGACTCATACCAGCCACACCAATCACACCGTACAACTTGTGATCTGAACCCAGTTAACAGCATGATAACAGAAGGAGCCTCTGAAAAGATGGCTCACAACAACAATAACCCGATTTTTGTAACAATAACTATGTACAAGTAATGCAGACAATCCGCACTTGGGATGGGCGCCCAGCATCCACTACGGACTATGAGAAATAGAATTATCGGTAAGTAAATTCTTATTTTCTCTAACGTCCTAGTGGATGCTGGGGACTCCGAAAGGACCATGGGGATTATACCAAAGCTCCCAAACGGGCGGGAGAGTGCGGATGACTCTGCAGCACCGAATGAGAGAACTCCAGGTCCTCCTCAGCCAGGGTATCAAATTTGTAGAATTTAGCAAACGTGTTTGCCCCTGACCAAGTAGCTGCTCGGCAAAGTTGTAAAGCCGAGACCCCTCGGGCAGCCGCCCAAGATGAGCCCACTTTCCGTGTGGAATGGGCTTTTACAGATTTTGGCTGTGGCAGGCCTGCCACAGAATGTGCAAGCTGAATTGTACTACAAATCCAGCGAGCAATCGTCTGCTTAGAAGCAGGAGCACCCAGCTTGCTGGGTGCATACAGGATAAACAGCGAATCAGATTTTCTGACTCCAGCCGTCCTGGAAACATATTTTCAGGGCCCTGACTACGTCCAGCAACTTGGAATCCTCCAAGTCCCTAGTAGCCGCAGGCACCACAATAGGCTGGTTTAAGTGAAATGCTGAAACCACCTTAGGAAGAAATTGAGGACGAGTCCTCAATTCTGCCCTGTCCGTATGAAAAATTAGGTAAGGGCTTTTATAGGATAAAGCCGCCAATTCTGAGACACGCCTGGCTGAAGCCAGGGCTAACAGCATTACCACTTTCCATGTGAGATATTTTAAGTCCACAGTGGTGAGTGGTTCAAACCAATGTGATTTTAGGAATCCCAAAACTACATTGAGATCCCAAGGTGCCACTGGAGGCACAAAAGGAGGCTGTATATGCAGTACTCCCTTGACAAACGTCTGAACTTCAGGAACAGAAGCCATTTCTTTTTGGAAGAATATTGACAGGGCCGAAATTTGAACCTTAATGGACCCTAATTTGAGGCCCATAGACAGTCCTGTATGCAGGAAATGCAGGAAACGACCCAGTTGAAATTCCTCTGTAGGGGCCTTCCTGGCCTCGCACCACGCAACATATTTACGCCAAATACGGTGATAATGTTGTATGGTTACATCCTTCCTGGCTTTGATCAGGGTAGGGATGACTTCATCCGGAATGCCTTTTTCCTTCAGGATCCGGCGTTCAACCGCCATGCCGTCAAACGCAGCCGCGGTAAGTCTTGGAACAGACATGGTCCCTGCTGGAGCAGGTCCTTTCTTAGAGGTAGAGGCCACGGGTCTTCCGTGAGCATCTCTTGAATTTCCGGGTACCAAGTCCTTCTTGGCCAATCCGGAGCCACGAGTATAGTCTTTACTTCTCTCCTTCTTATGATTCTCAGTACTTTTGGTATGAGAGGAAGAGGAGGGAACACATACACTGACTGGTACACCCACGGTGTTACCAGAGCGTCCACAGCTATTGCCTGAGGGTCCCTTGACCTGGCGCAATATCTGTCCAGTTTTTTGTTGAGGCGGGACGCCATCATGTCCACCTTTGGTTTTTCCCAACGGTTCACAATCATGTGGAAGACTTCTGGGTGAAGTCCCCACTCTCCCGGGTGAAGATCGTGTCTGCTGAGGAAGTCTGCTTCCCAGTTGTCCACTCCCGGAATGAACACTGCTGACAGTGCGATCACATGATTCTCCGCCCAGCGAAGAATCCTTGCCACTTCCATCATTGCCCTCCTGCTTCTTGTGCCGCCCTGTCTGTTTACGTGGGCGACTGCCGTGATGTTGTCCGACTGGATCAACACCGGCTGACCCTGAAGCAGAGGTCTTGCCTGACTTAGGGCATTGTAAATGGCCCTTAGTTCCAGGATATTTATGTGAAGTGACGTTTCCATGCTTGACCACAAGCCCTGGAAATTTCTTCCCTGTGTGACTGCTCCCCAGCCTCTCAGGCTGGCATCCGTGGTCACCAGGACCCAATCCTGAATGCCGAATCTGCGGCCCTCTAGGAGATGAGCACTCTGTAACCACCACAGGAGAGACACCCTTGTCCTTGGAGACAGGGTTATCCGCTGATGCATTTGAAGATGCGATCCGGACCATTTGTCCAGCAGATCCCACTGAAAAGTTCTTGCGTGGAATCTGCCGAATGGAATCGCTTCGTAAGAAGCCACCATCTTTCCCAGGACCCTTGTGCATTGATGTACTGACACTTGGCCTGGTCTTAGGAGGTTCCTGACTAGGTCGGATAACTCCTTGGCTTTCTCCTCCGGGAGAAACACCTTTTTCTGTACTGTGTCCAGAATCATCCCTAGGAACAGCAGACGTGTCGTCGGAATCAGCTGCGATTTTGGAATATTTAGAATCCATCCGTGCTGTCGTAGTACTACTTGAGATAGTGCTACTCCGACCTCTAACTGTTCTCTGGACCTTGCCCTTATCAGGAGATCGTCCAAGTAAGGGATAATTAAGACGCCTTTTCTTCGAAGAAGAATCATCATTTCGGCCATTACCTTGGTAAAGACCCGGGGTGCCGTGGACAATCCAAACGGCAGCGTCTGAAACTGATAGTGACAGTTCTGTACCACAAACCTGAGGTACCCTTGGTGAGAAGGGCAAATTGGGACATGGAGGTAAGCATCCTTGATGTCCAGAGACACCATATAGTCCCCTTCTTCCAGGTTCGCTATCACTGCTCTGAGTGACTCCATCTTGAACTTGAACCTTTTTATGTAAGTGTTCAAGGATTTCAGATTTAAAATGGGTCTCACCGAGCCGTCCGGCTTCGGTACCACAAACAGCGTGGAATAATACCCCTTTCCCTGTTGTAGGAGGGGTACCTTGATTATCACCTGCTGGGAATACAGCTTGTGAATGGCTTCCAATACCGCCTCCCTGTCGGGGGGAGACGTTGGTAAAGCAGACTTCAGGAACCGGCGAGGGGGAGACGTCTCGAATTCCAATTTGTACCCCTGAGATACTACCTGCAGGATCCAGGGGTCCACTTGCGAGTGTGCCCACTGCGCGCTGAAATTCTTGAGACGGGCCCCCACCGTGCCTGAGTCCGCTTGTAAGGCCCCAGCGTCATGCTGAGGACTTGGCAGAAGCGGGGGAGGGCTTCTGTTCGTGGGAAGAGGCTGTTTGCTGCAGTCTTTTTCCCCTTCCTCTGCCCCGGGGCAGATATGAGTGGCCTTTTGCCCGCTTGCCCTTATGGGGACGAAAGGACTGAGCCTGAAAAGACGGTATATTTTTCTGCTGTGAGGTGACTTGGGGTAAAAAGGTGGATTTTCCAGCCGTTGCCGTGGCCACCAGGTCCGATAGACCGACCCCAAATAACTCCTCCCCTTTATACGGCAATACTTCCATATGCCGTTTGGAATCCGCATCCCCTGACCACTGTCGCGTCCATAATCCCCTTCTGGCAGAAATGGACATCGCACTTACTCTTGATGCCAGAGTGCAAATATCCCTCTGTGCATCTCGCATATATAGAAATGCATCCTTTAAATGCTCTATAGTCAATAATATATTGTCCCTGTCCAGGGTATCAATATTTTCAGTCAGGGAATCCGACCAAGCCACCCCAGCACTGCACATCCAGGCTGAGGCGATTGCTGGTCGCAGTATAATACCAGTATGTGTGTATATACTTTTAAGGATATTTTCCAGCTTCCTATCAGCTGGTTCCTTGAGGGCGGCCGTATCAGGGGACGGTAACGCCACTTCTTTTGATAAGCGTGTGAGCGCCTTATCTACGCTAGGGGGTGTTTCCCAACGCGCCCTAACCTCTGGCGGGAAAGGGTATAATGCCAATAATTTTTTAGAAATTGGCAGTTTTTTATCGGGGAAAACCCACGCTTCATCACACACCTCATTTAATTCATCTGATTCAGGAAAAACTACGGGTAGTTTTTTTCACACCCCACATAATACCCTTTTTTGTGGTACTTGTAGTATCAGAAATGTTCAAAACCTCCTTCATTGCCGTGATCATGTAACGTGTGGCCCTACTGGAAAATACGTTTGTTTCCTCACCGTCGACACTGGAGTCAGTGTCCGTGTCAGTGTCTGTATCGACCTGAGGTAACGGGCGTTTTATAGCCCCTGCCGGTGTTTGAGACGCCTGTACAGGTATTAACTGATTTGCCGGCTGTCTCATGTCAACAGTCTTTTGTAAAGTGCCGACACTATCACGTAATTCTTTCCATAAGACCATCCAGTCAGGTGTCGACTCCCTAGGGGGTGACATCACTAACACAGGCAATTGCTCCGCCTCCACACCATTTTCCTCCTCATACATGTCGACACAGCGTACCGACACACAGCACACACACAGGGAATGCTCTGATAGAGGACAGGACCCCACTAGCCCTTTGGGGAGACAGAGGGAGAGTTTGCCAGCACACACCAGAGCGCTATATATATATATATATATATATATATATATATATATATATATATACACAGGGATAACCTTATATAAGTGTTTTTCCCTAATATAGCTGCTGTATATATTAATGCGCCAATTTAGTGCCCCCCCTCTCTTGTTTTACCCTGTTTCTGTTGTGCAGGACTGCAGGGGAGAGTCAGGGAGCCTTCCCTCCAACGGAGCTGTGAGGAAAAAATGGCGCTTGTGTGCTGAGGAGATAGGCTCCGCCCCTTTTTCGGCAGCCTTTCTCCCGCTTTTTTGTGGAAAACTGGCAGGGGTTAAATACATCCATATAGCCCAGGAGCTATATGTGATGTATTTTTAGCCATTTAAGGTATTTTCATTGCGTCCCAGGGCGCCCCCCCCCCCCCCCAGCGCCCTGCACCCTCAGTGACCGGAGTGTGAAGTGTGCTGAGAGCAATGGCGCACAGCTGCGGTGCTGTGCGCTACCTTATTGAAGACAGGACGTCTTCTGCCGCCGATTTTCCGGACCTCTTCACTCTTCTGGCTCTGTAAGGGGGCCGGCGGCGCGGCTCCGGGACCCATCCATGGCTGGGCCTGTGATCGTCCCTCTGGAGCTAATGTCCAGTAGCCTAAGAAGCCCAATCCACTCTGCACGCAGGTGAGTTCGCTTCTTCTCCCCTTAGTCCCTCGATGCAGTGAGCCTGTTGCCAGCAGGTCTCACTGAAAATAAAAAAACCTATTTAAAACTTTTACTCTAAGCAGCTCAGGAGAGCCACCTAGATTGCACCCTTCTCGTTCGGGCACAAAATCCTAACTGAGGCTTGGAGGAGGGTCATAGGGGGAGGAGCCAGTGCACACCAGCTAGTCCTAAAGCTTTTACTTTGTGCCCAGTCTCCTGCGGAGCCGCTATTCCCCATGGGCCTTTCGGAGTCCCCAGCATCCACTAGGACGTTAAGAGAAAAATTTGAATTTTTTTTAAATGTTCTAGTCTCTTCAATTGAAGTGTGATTGGAAAGGTTTGTAGACACAAAATTGTCATACCACCATTTCCCCTGACCAGTACAGATAACTGTATTGATAGGACCGAGGAGTGGTCAGAGCATAAATATATAAATCTCCAACTATAATCACTTGCATAGAGTAGATATATAACTGTTTGGAGGTCACCAGACTCTAGCACCTGAATCATTCGACAAATACCATAATTGTAAATGGAAAAAGCATTGATCTGCACTGAGCATTAACTGACTAAATGAGAAGATATAAGAAAGAAATAGTGGTGATACTGCTGTTGGCGTGTTCTTCTCACACAGAGAGGAAACAATTTCTACTCTACAATACCAGGTATTCACAGGTAGTCTCCTTTCCTGGTACTAACCCGGCCCAACGCGGTTTAGCTTCCAAGATCGGACGAGATCGGGCGCTGACAGCGTGGTATGATAGTAGAGGATAGTATGATCAGCACGCCAATGAGAGTGCACCTATATAAGAAATAATTCAGTAGGAAAAGATAGAATTAGAAAAAAAGAAAGAAAATGAGAAGATAAGTGAGAGTAGGTGGATCTGCTTTCCACGTTAGGCACGGTTCAACAGCACCCACTTTCGTGGCTCTGTGCTCCGTGAATCGAGGATGAGAGTCCACGAGACAGATAAAGAAGTAGAATTATTTCTTGGTTGATGTTTCTCAAGAATAGGGATTGGAATCCAAGATTAGAAAACCATTTACATGATGCAATGAATTGCTGTGGATAAAGTCAGTCACATGGAATGATCACCACAGTAAACGCATACGAGTAAGGCTGCAATACAGTTATTGAAATCCCCTTAGGGAATATAGGTTATCCCAAAGTGCAGTAGTATCGCAGAAAAAATTATTATAAATAATAAATGAACATAGGCACGTATGTTATATGCACAAAAGAATCTTCGTAACAATGCTCAAGCAGTGTTTACATGTCAACAAATCCGCAAATTAAATTGATCAAATGTTTGAACAGAAACAATAGATCATAAATTTCTGATTCAGATTGGAAAGAGAAAAAACAGCTGATCTGTGATTTGGAATGAAAGTGAGACTGTATCTGTCAGATACCACACAACAAAGTATTGAATGAAAGCACAAAAATTAGAGACGTGCTGGCCACTGTTGGGGACTAGGGTTATAGCCCATATCAGAGGGCAGAGCTCATATATAAAGAAAATAATAAACACTAATCAGCAGTAAATACATTTGCATTAATGAGATGCCTGGGTGTGATATTGCTGCCTGTGTGACCACAGAGCAGTGAGGGCTTACGACACTCCAATCAGTGGGCAGAGGAATGTATCAGTGCATTGTCAGGTGCAGGGAGCTGGCGCCGAGCAGTCACTCCATGTACGGACCCCCGTGTAGAAGACGGGTTCCGGAACCCGGAAGTGAACAAGCCCTAGCGGGCGAAACTGCTTGAGTATTGTTACGAAGATTCTTTTGTGCATATAACATACGTGCCTATGTTCAATTATTATTTATAATATTTTTTTCTGCGATACTACTGCACTTTGGGATAACCTATATTTCCTAAGGGGATTTCAATAACTGTATTGCAGCCTTACTCGTATGCATTTACTGTGGTGATCATTCCATGTGACTGACTTTATCCACAGCAATTCATTGCATCATGTAAATGTATTTCTAATCTTGGATTCCAATCCCTATTCTTGAGAAACATCAACCAAGAAATAATTCTACTTCTTTGTCTCGTGGACTCTCATCCTCGATTCACGGAGCACAGAGCCACGAAAGTGGGTGCTGTTGAACCGTGCCTAACGTGGAAAGCAGATCCACCTACTCTCACTTATCTTCTCATTTTCTCTTTCTTTTTTCTAATTCTTTCTATCTTTTCCTACTGAATTATTTCTTATATAGGTGCACTCTCATTGGCGTGCTGATCATACTATCCTCTACTATCATACCACGCTGTCAGCACCCGATCTCGTCCGATCTTGGAAGCTAAACAGTGTTGGGCCGGGTTAGTACCAGGAAAGGAGACTACCTGTGAATACCTGGTATTGTAGAGTAGGAATTGTTTCCTTTCTGTGTGAGAAGAACACGCCAACAGCAGTATCACCACTATTTCTTTCTTATATCTTCTCATTTAGTCAGTTAATGCTTGTCACGATCCGGGTATCTGGAAGCCATTACTTGCCTTTTAGATGCCTTCTGAGGCTGGCTCAGCGTTCCAGGGCCGGATCTCATCTGTGTTCCTGATGTCCACACTCTGCATATCCCTCCTGTCACTCTGAGACGCTGTCACAGCGGCGCCATGTTTGAATCTAGCATGGCGTCTCCCGGCCTCCGTTCCTGTGTTACAGTATGCAGGTTGTCAGAGTGGTGCCCCATGCCTGCCGCGGCCTCCGCTGTCATCCATGTGTCTCAGTGTGCAGTTGTCAGTTTGGCGTCTCCTGTCCTCCGCGGCTGGCGCCGCCATTGCTGTTATGGTTCCACATGGTTTTCCAAACCAGCTTTCCCTCCAAGTACTAACATGGGCGCAGCCATGTTTGTTTCAGTCAGATGTTCAGTCTCCACCAATCTGCTGCACAGTGAACCTGCATGATTGGCCAGCCAATGCCTGCCCTGCAGCAGGTATAAGTATCCTGTGCCTGAACCAGGAAATGGTCAGTGCTTTGTATGTCAAACCTTGTTCCAGTGTCTCTCTCCTGTGGTTGTTTCTCCAGGTTCCAGCATATACCTGCCTTCCATCCTGCGGTGCAGCCTGACTCTGCAGCCCTCCGTGGCTATTCCAGCTACTAACCCATCTGCTTCCAGCGGTCAGCTTTCAGCAGTATTCACTTTTCTTCAAAGTGCCGGTGTTATTCCAGCGGATCCCTACTTACCAGCAGTATCCACTACCACCGGTAACCTCTTCACTACTCTTCTGTTTCCACGCTCCCTAGCATCTTACAGTATCTACTCTGTGTCTTCATCACCTGTCTGGTTCCATCCAGCATCCACTCCGTGTCTTCATCACCTGTCTGGTTCCATCCAGCATCCACTCCGTGTCTTCATCACCTGGCTGATTCCATTCAGCATCTACTCCGTGTCTCTACCACCTGGCTGGTTCCATCCAGTATCTACAACAGTCTGTTCAAGTTACCAACTACATCTATACTTCCACTGGCGTGTTCCTTGGCTATCTTCACTACTACAGCCAGGCCTGGTAAGGTTAATCCATCAAGGGACTTTAACATCCATTCCTCAACCTACCAGTGCTCTGATACCTTTCATGGTTATGAGTGATCCAGGAACTGTATTATATGCCATTTGCTTTTATCAACTGTGAATACTGTTGTTTATACACAGAGTCTGTTAATAAAACCTTTTATTGACTTTTAACCTGGTTGTCATGGTCACACCTTCGGGTAATCCTTCCACACTTACATGTCCAGGGGTCTGATTAAACCTTCTAGGTTTAATTTCATTCCAGCCCCTACAACTGAGGCTTCCTCCTGTCAGCCTAAACCCTCAGTTGTGACAATGCTCAGTGCAGATCAATGCTTTTTCCATTTACAATTATGGTATTTGTCGAATGATTCAGGTGCTAGAGTCTGGTGACCTCCAAACAGTTATATATCTACTCTATGCAAGTGATTATAGTTGGAGATTTATATATTTATGCTCTGACCACTCCTCGGTCCTATCAATTCAGTTATCTGTACTGGTCAGGGGAAATGGTGGTATGACAATTTTGTGTCTACAAACCTTTCCAATCACTCTTCAATTGAAGAGACCAGAACATTTTAACATTTTTTCCAATTTTTTTATCACTTTCTCATGGATCGTTTAGGTGGGTAAAATGTGATTATATTTCTACTAATAAAAGTTATGTTTAAACATTCTCTAATATACTATACACATTATAGGAACTTTTTTTCCTTACATAGAGTGCACCCACACAAGAGCCTTCTTTTTCTCCCTTGTTAGTCTATGTACTTTCTGGCTCTGGGCACACCACCAATGAAGACAGCATATAGGAGAAAATCAGATATTTTCTCGCTCCCATTACTAATGGGTAATCAATAGTCAGACTTTGGTTTTCTCAAATCTATTACAATTTTGTGACCTGTGCCCAATCGCCCTAAGCTTTTGTCATGAGGAATACTCAGCCTCAGACATGTCAACACGTAGTACCGACACAACCACACTGGCCAAAAACAAGGGGACAGACCCACAGGGAAGCCTGTAGAGAGAAACACAGAGGTAGTATGCCAGCTCACACCCCAGCGCCCATATACTAAAAGAGATAATACACGTGTCTAGCGCTGTCTAAATAAGATAAAAGCACCAAATTTTATGTGCCCCTCCCCACCCCCGTTTTGCCCCCTTGTTACTTGAGGGAGCTTGGTGGTCCGGGACAGCGTCTCTGCAGCACTGTGGAGAGAGAGAAAATGGCGCTGGTGAGCAGTGTGCGACTAAGCCCCGCCCCTTCCCGGCACGCTGTAGCCCTCTCAATTTGAAATTTATTATACTGGCGGGGGTATTCTATACGGTGCCCGGGCACCGTATATTCGTTTTGCCAGTCCTCTGACCCCAGTAACTGCTGCCCGGGGCGCTCCCCCCAAGCACCCTGCACGTGCCGTTGGTGAAGTGTGTGTGGGAGCATGGAGCGCATCGCTACCGCTGCACTGTCCTGTACTGAAGTCTTCTGACGTCTGAGGTTCTTCTAATACTCACCCGGCTTCTGGCTTCTGCGAGGGGGGTGATGGCGCGGCTCCGGGAACAAGCAGCTAGGCGAACCAAGTGATCGAACCCTCTGGAGCTAATGGTGTCCAGTAGCCTGAGAAACAGAGCCTTTAAGAAGTAGGTCTGACTTCTCTCCCCTCAGTCCCACGATGCAGGGAGCCTGTAGCCAGCAGGTCTCCCTGAAAATAAAAAACCTAACAAAAGTCTTTCTAGAGAAACTCAGTAGACCTCCCCTAGTGTGTGTCCAGTCACTCCTGGGCACAAAGTCTAACTGAGGTCTGGGGGAGGGGCATAGAGGGAGGAGCCAGTTCACACCCAGTCTTTTTAGTGTGCCCATGTCTCCTGCGGATCCTGTCTATACCCCATGGTCCTTTTGGAGTCCCCAGCATCCTCTAGGACGTAAGAGAAATATTAGCAAGTTAAGTGGTTAAGCTATTTCATGTTAAATAATCCATTAAGTCTTTAAATGAAGCACCATGTCCTGAAGTAATGGTTGTTCTAGAATTCAACCCCAACACTGCAGCATCCATCCTGGGTACTGCACACCAATGAAGAAATTCCTCATCTTTCACAGAATACATGTGTTCAGTCCTGGAGATTTAAAAATATACCAGCATTCAATATTCCTCACAAAACTAAGACACATCCAAGCACTCTTCTAAAGAGGTCTACCCTCGCTTCAGCGCAGACCTGCTGTTGGTGGGGGCTCCTTTTACATTCTGGTTATGTAATCTCACCAGTATTAGCCCTGTACATCAGAGGGCCAAAGGCAGCTCCTCTGTGGTGTGCATCATTATTTTTAATGCCCTGATTTTAAATATCCGAGCGCATTCGCAGACTGCTTGCAAGGCACTAGAACCTGCACAATGCTTGGCTGCTCGCTGTGCAGCAAGCCTTATTGAAATGGAACCCCTGATCCAGTTCCATCTGATCACTTCTAAGGATACACCCAGGATCCCATCCTGCAACAGACTGCAGCTCCCAGAGGGACATTGGTTTGTCAAACACAGAGGCAAGTCCTTGTTAGGATAAAATAAACACTTCTCTATAGCTAGGAGATGGGAAGGAGGGAAACAAGGGGGAAGAGCAGCTAGGGTATATACACCAGGTGGGTGGTCCAAAAATAAATAAATAAAATAAAAAAACCAAAAAAACAAAAACAAAAAACAATCCTGTCAACACCGAGGTATGGCTGCCATGGAAAAGTACACAAATATTTTTATGGAAAGGGTACCAATTTACACTAACCATTACATTTAAAAATAAGATGTTTTTACTGAAACCAGTTCTAAGCATTTATTTGAAATAGCAATGGGATGAATTAAAACAGAGAAGAGGTTATATAGTAAGTGCTAATATAAACCTAACAATGCAATTAAACAAATTTTGATTTCAATTATCTTTTCTTGCTTTCAATCAACAGAAATACCCGGATGTGATACAACAGTTGTTTATCCTGTCCAAGTAATCTACCTGGGTTCACGTATCTGCGTTTCGCAAACTTTTGGAACTTATTTCAATTTTCGAGAATAACCCCCACTTTTTGGCAAATGCTATAAAATATCTTAAGAACTTTAGTAACAAATCTGTCTCAGGACCTTTGAATAAAAATGTCAAACTACACAAATTGTATTTTTTTTTTATTATGGTTTCCACATTTATATCACAATTTGTCCACCGAGAGGACCAAAGTTAGCAAAGTTGCTCCCTTCTGCATATGAGAAATACAGAAGTCTCACTGTACATTCAACTAAGGCTGTTTTTTTTGTGTGTTTTTTTTTAGGTTTTATTTTCTTGCAAAAAACAAACAAAAAAAAAAAAATCGCGTTTATGATGGAGATCCCATAAGGCAAATTACATCTAGAGGAATGGTAGCAAGTAGTTTTAAGTTTACTTTATTTTTTTTTATCCCAGCATACAAACCGGCCCTGTTTTGTGTCTGGACTATCTAGAAGCTGGTAGCACCATCTGTCACCTTGTAGTTTTAGAGGTGAAGGTCATTTGAAAAAAGATTGTATCATTAGGAGTAGAATAAATACAGCTCATGTTAGAGTTCTGGGTGCCGAAAACACTGAAATATGGTAAGAAAATGAAGGATATGTTTTAAAACCAAAGATGTAAATAATAATAAAAAGAGCTTACTTAGAGGGTTTTTTAAACAATGTTAAGTAGTGATTAGCAGCAGCTTAGGGATCTGATCTTATATGGTCGCATTTTAGAAGATAAATGTATACAATAGAACTGTAGAGAAAAAAAAAAATAGTTTTGGGAGAATTAGTTCTAAGACTCTTCCCCAATTAACAATACAGGGACCAGTTGTGATGCTTGGAATTATACATTAATATTTTGCGCCTCTTGTTAAGACGCTTTGTCAAATTTTCAATGGAAATAAAATCTGAAAAAGGAAAAACCATTAATTCAAATAAATAAATGCATTCTCTGTTATGGTAACTTATTCTCAACTTAATTAAATCCTCTTTCACATAAGTTTTAGGTACCTGTCATATATATATAATTTTTTTTATTCCAGCCCTTTTTCCAGGTACTGGAAATATTCACCTTTTTTGCAATTTAAGGGTAGGTTTAAACTTAACACTTGAATTTTTCATGTATTTTATTATAGCTCACTTGCTATAGTAGATTCAAAACTCCAACATGTACCCCCCTTGTACACCCTTCCATTGCATTTCTTTACCCCCTTCTGTATTCCTTTGAGTTAACCGGTAGCAGCATTTAGCACAAAAGAACGGGTGTGACAGACACAGGGGGAGCGCCGGCGGAGGAAGGTAATTCCCAGGGTGTAGTGGAGACAAAGCTTATCTTCCAGGTTCTCTACAACACCACCCTCCACATCCCCAGAAACAGGGAACTCCTCTCTCATGTAAATCTTCTGTTTGGAGCAGCGGTCGCTAGGCAACCCATGGTTTGCAGTGAAAACCGCAGATATGAGAAAGCAGATTTGGGACTGGTGCTCAGTCTAGGCAGACATAAGGCAAGATGTTTAATCTACCATTATCACCATGAGGGTCCAAAGAGATGCACTGCGTCCAATCATACCAGTTGCCTTGTGTATCATGACAGCCATTAACACCTGGCCAATGTTGGTCATGTAGTCTTTCTAAGTCAGCACTAGTTACTTCCCTGTTTCTTCCAGGCAGCTCACTGGGGAGGGCAAGTGGCACTAAAACATGAGTCTTTCTAGCTTCCCGCTTAGTGCATTCCTCCTGTTTTAAATATTCTGACATATAATAATGTGCACTCTGTGTTTGTACACCAGAGGAAGACAACAAGCTGCTCTGACGATTGAGATAGGACTGGATGATCTCATTTCGAGACAACTCTTTCCAGTTTGTCTGTTCAAAGGGACTTGGCAGTCCTAATTTGGGGTCCTGTTTATCTGTCTCAGTCCTGTGCTGTTCTGAAGGGGCAGAACTCTCAGTGTGGGCTGGATCCTTATGAGTTAAGGGTTTTATTTCCCTTGTATTGACATTAAATTTTAATTTACGATCCTTTTTTAATCGTGTCTGCTTGCCAGTCCCATCTACTGAATACCCTTCTTGCTCACCCCAATTACGAGATCTTTTTTTCTTTTGGCTATCTGAACCAGATGCTGCATCATCGCTGTCCATTTTTGAGGGCTCTTCTGAAAAACCACTACGGGGTGTCTGAGGGTCAGTATGGGGATAAATGCTGCGAGGTCCATGTGGGGTGTGCTGTTGTGGTATCCTGGGAGACTGCTGGTGGTGGCAGTCAATTGGGAGTAGCTGCTCCACAGATCTGTGAGGTGAAGAGACTACTATATCCCTTCTGGGAGACTCAAGTCTTTTTGCTATGGCGGGGGGTGTAGAAGGGTGCACAGGGGATTGGTAAGAGGGTGTATGTGCAGTGTCTACAGCCGGCAGCCTGTGGGAGGGGCTGGGTGCAGAACCCTTTGGTGCATATGTGGTGTGCTGCCGTGCCACTAGTTCTGATCTAGTGCCACGAGGGCTGAAGGAAGAGCAGCGGGGACTTCGTGGCTGAAGAGAATGGACATCTTCCAACCCTACACTGTGCTGCTGTAGGACGGCCACTTTTAACAAAGAGGAAGTGCTTGGGTGTTTTACAAGTCCAGGGGAGTTCGTGTGAGGGCGGACAGCATTTATTGGTATTTTACCATGCTTATCATTTTCAGCAGTCTCCAACCGGTTAGTCTGTGAGCCGCCATCAAGCGGACTAAGTAGGCTTTCAGGGGGACTACCTCCAATACCATTTGTTGGTAGGGGTGAGGAGTTTTGGAACAGCTCATGACTGGGCTTGACCACTTTACAAGCAGGCCCTTGGGTACCATCTTTAAGAACTGCCTTCCTTTTTCGACTGGCCACCTTTTCAGTCTTGGGAGAGTGTGCCTTCTGGATGTCATTTCTGACCTTGAGGTCCTGAATAGGCTTCCCACTTAACAGTGCAGTTGCATTTGGCTCCACCTTACAGTTGTGGGCACCCCCTCCATTGGCAGAGCCTGGTGGATTAGTAGTGCCCCTTGCAGACTGCTCATTCTGTTGAACTGGCTCAATCAGCTTTTGCCAGCTACGCAGCAATTTCTTCGCACGTTTGGCAAGCTCCTCGTTGCTGGTCTTTTTCCGGACATCGTTGATCAATTTTCCTAGTCGGGTTTCCTAAGGAATAAAGAAAAAAAAAGAAAAAAAAAAATCTTAAATTAGTTCAACCTAATATTTACTTGGAAGGAGGCCATACAAGAAACAACACAGGTCATATTTGTTATCCCAATATATTATACGTGTCTTAAAAATGGATTTGAAAAAAAAAATTGTAGTACTCAGAATTCAATCTAAACACGCTCACCAAAGCTTGGAATACAATGGCCTATACATATACGAATGTCCAAATGCCAAACACACCTCCAGTGCCTCTTTGGTAATGGGATACTTCTCCAAACTGGAGATCACCTCTAACACAGCCACCATGTTACGTATCTGTAAAAAGAAAGAGGCAGGTTATAGACCAGTTCAGAGATTTAGATAACAAATGGAGCAACTTAGTCTTAAATAAATATTTCCAAACAGCATCCTGCCCTGTACATACATTCTGTAATGGTCATGTACCATTTCAGTGCTGCTGACGTTCAAGTACAAATCAGCCGAATAAGAAACTCAGAAGCTGGACCAACATTAGGAAACTGTTCTAATTTAAACCCTAAGGGGTATATTCAATAAAAGTCGGATCCATTCCGACATGCAGTTGTCGGAATGGATCAGACAACCCCTATTCAATGGACGGCCGCTGCTGACAGCGGCTGCGCCGTCAGCAGCAGCCAGGAGTGCAGATGTCGTCGGGCGTGAGCAGGACGGCGGCGGGCGAGAGTGGGGCATTCCCGACTTGTTGGAAAAATCAGCCCCTATTTAATAGGTCGGAACCCCTTCCGACAGTTATTGAATACAGCCCTAGCCTTAGATACAAACAACTCCATATTTAAAATAATGTATTTCTGTGTACTGATTGCAGGGAGAGTAAAAAGCCTAGCAGCCTATAATTATTGCATATTCATGCAAAAAGCAGTGAACAGGCATTCGATAAAAAGGGTTTAAAGCCTACATTTTTATTGTGTATTTTGTCTAATGTACTTATTACGGAACGAAAATCTATTTACATTTACATCTAGTTTTTATGTCAGCAATAGTCATCTTACATAGTGGTAAGGATGTGTAGCATTATGGAGGAGCAGATAACAGTATTTGGTCAGAGCACAAAGTGATAATCAGATCTACCACACACTTGCTCCAGTTAGGAATACGGGAAGATGTGGATTAAAGCTACCCGACCCCTGACATTTGTCAGCCCTGTACATGGGCATCAGTCATATTACTCGTTAAAAATTCCATGACGGAATTCACAAAGACGTAAATGAGCTACATTTAGAGGAACATGTAAAATGAATTCCCTAGAATGGAATAACTTGTATACATTTCTACACAACAAACACATAAACACCGCCCCCCCCCACACACACACACAAATAATAAAACCAAAAACCTAGGGGGTGATTCAATTCACAAATATATTCATACCGCTACTAGTGTGCAAAGACCAATTCAATGATTAAGAACAAATATGTAAATAAAACCTATTTCTATGCTCGGCCTAATTTTGAGAATCCCTTTTCTACCTGAACAGGATATATACAATACTCAGACCAAATATTTCCTTATACCCCTTAGAGCAGGGATGGGGAACCTTTGGCCATCCAGCTGTTGAACTACACTTCCCAGCATGCCCTGCAACAGTTTTTGCATGCTCAAATTACAAAACTGTTGCAGGGCATGCTGGGATGTGTAGTTCAACAATAGCTGGAGGGCCGAAGGTTCCCCATCCCTGACTTAGAAAGTCAAGGGGTATGTTTATATTAATAAATTAAGGATTTTGTCAGTCCCGCTCCTGACAAAATCTTCATTTATTTTTATAAACATACCCCTTGACTCTCTACTGGGTATGAGGAAAAGAATGCGGCCAGGAGGAAAGGGAGAAGCCCCAAACATACGTTTATGAGTACATCTCTACACAATCTGTTGTGAGTTGGGAATGCCGATTTTTTTATTTTGACATTATCCATAAGGGTGTGCACTTCCCCTCTCATTGCACAACTGTTGAGGTCAAGGAACCGTGATAAAGAAACCTTTATTGGCGACAGCCTCTGTCTTCCAGTGTGAGTACGGTACAACGACTCACATCCTATATAAAAAGGAAGGATATAGCCACGAACACCCGAGTATACATAGATTCTAATTTATACCTTGAGGATATTATACCTAATTCTGAGACACACTGAGGGGGATATCCAATTATCCCCGGTAAAACATCGGGTTTCGGACTTTTTTCCAATGTTTAACCAATTATTTGTTTATTTTTTTAATTTTTTTTTTTTTACACAGGCTATCCATATGGATCGCCAGAAAAAATAAATAAGATTTTAAACCTACCGGTAAATCTATTTCTCCTAGTCCGTAGAGGATGCTGGGGACTCCGTAAGGACCATGGGGTATAGACGGGCTCAGCAGGAGATAGGGCACCTAAAAAGAACTTTTACTATGGGTGTGCACTGGCTCCTCCCTCTATGCCCCTCCTCCAGACCTCAGTTAGAGAACTGTGCCCAGAGGAGATGGACAATACAAGGCAGGATTTAGCAATCCAAGGGCAAGATTCATACCAGCCCACACCAATCATACCATGTAACCTGGAACATACATAACCAGTTAACAGTATGAACAAACAACAGTAACGGTCCAAGACCTATTCCAACTGTAACATAACCCTTATGTAAGCAACAACTATATACAAGTCTTGCAGAGTTTCCGCACTGGGACGGGCGCCCAGCATCCTCTACGGACTAGGAGAAATAGATTTACCGGTAGGTTTAAAATCTTATTTTCTCTTACGTCCTAGAGGATGCTGGGGACTCCGTAAGGACCATGGGGTTTATACCAAAGCATCCAATCGGGCGGGAGAGTGCGTATGACTCTGCAGCACCGACTGAGCAAACGCTAGGTCCTCATCAGCCAGGGTATCAAACTTGTAGAATTTAGCAAAAGTGTTTGACCCCGACCAAGTCGCCGCTCGGCAAAGCTGAAATGCCGAGACGCCTCGGGCAGCCGCCCAAGAAGAGCCCACCTTCCTAGTGGAATGGGCTTTAACCAAATTTGGTACCGGCAAGCCAGCCGTAGAATGAGCCTGCTGAATCATATTACAGATCCAGCGAGCAATAGTCTGCTTCGAAGCAGGTGCGCCAATCTTATTAGCAGCATACAGGACAAACAGAGCCTCTGTTTTCCTAATTTTAGCCGTTCTGGCTACATAAATTTTTAAGGCCCTGACTACATCCAGGGATCTGGAATCCTCCAGGTCACTTGTAGCCACAGGCACCACAATAGGTTGATTCATATGGAATGAAGAAACCACTTTAGGCAAAAATTGCGGACGTGTCCTCAATTCAGCTCGATCCACATGAAAAATCAAGTAGGGGCTCTTGTGTGACAAAGCCGCCAATTCAGACACTCACCTTGCTGATGCCAAGGCCAACAGCATGACCACCTTCCAGGCAAGAAATTTCAACTCAACCTTGTTAAGCGGTTCAAACCAGTGTAATTTTAGGAACTGCAACACCACGTTCAGGTCCCATGGTGCCAGTGGAGGCACAAAAGGGGTCTGGATATGCAGCACTCCCTTTACAAACGTCTGGACTTCTGGAAGAGAAGCCAATTCCTTCTGAAATAAAATCGAGAGGGCCGAAATCTGTACCTTAACAGAGCCTAATTTCAGGCCCATATCCACTCCTGTCTGTAGGAAGTGGAGAAAATGACCCAGATGAAAATCTTCCGTAGGTGCATTCTTGGTCTCGCACCAAGACACATACTTTCGCCAGATACGGTGATAATGCTTAACCGTCACCTCCTTCCTAGCCTTTATTAAAGTAGGGATGACCTCTTCCGGAATCCCCTTTTTCGCTAGGATTCTGCGTTCAACCGCCATGCCGTCAAACGTAACCGCGGTAAGTCTTGAAATACACAGGGCTCCTGTTGCAACAGGTCTTCCCTCAGAGGAAGAGGCCAGGGATCTCCTGTGAGCATCTCTTGTAGATCCGAGTACCAGGCCCTTCCAGGCCAGTCTGGGACAACGAGTATTGTCTGCACGTTTCTTTTCCTTATGATCCTCAACACTTTTGTGATGAGAGGAAGAGGAGGAAACATGTAGACCAATTTGAACAGCCACGGTGTTATCAGAGCATCTACTGCCACTGCCCGAGGGTCCCGAGACCTGGCACAATACCTCCGAAGCTTTTTGTTGAGGCGTGACGCCATCATGTCTATTTGAGGAGTTCCCCAAAGACGTGTTAAGTCTGCAAAGACTTCTTGATGAAGTCCCCACTCTCCTGGATGGAGATAGTGTCTGCTGAGGAAGTCTGCTTCCCAGTTGTCCACTCCCGGAATGAAGACAGCCGACAGAGCGCTTACATGATTTTCCGCCCAGCGAAGAATCCTTGTGGCTTCCGCCATCGCGACTCTGCTTCTTGTCCCGCCTTGGCGGTTCACATGAGCCACTGCTGTGACATTGTCTGATTGAATCAGAACCGGTAGGTTTCGAAGAAGACTCTCCGCTTGTCGAAGGCCGTTGTAAATGGCCCTGAGTTCCAACACATTGTTGTGTAGACAGGACTCCTGGTCTGACCAAAGACCCTGAAATTTTTTTCCTTGTGTGACCGCTCCCCATCCTCGGAGGCTCGCGTCCGTGGTAACCAGGATCCAATCCTGAATTCCGAACCTGCGACCCTCCAGCAGGTGAGCACTTTGCAACCACCACAGGAGAGACACTCTGGCCCCTGGGGACAGTTATTTTCCGATGTAAGTGCAGATGGGACCCGGACCACTTGTCCAGAAGGTCCCATTGAAAAGTCCTTGCATGGAACCTTCCGAAGGGAATGGCCTCGTAGGCCGCCACCATTTTTCCCAGAACTCGAGTGCATTGGTGAACTGACACCCTTTTCGGTTTTAGCAGGTCTCTGACCATGTTCTGGATGTCCTGGGCTCTCTCTATTGGGAGGAAGACCTTCATTTGTTCCGTATCCAGTATCATACCTAGGAACGGTAGTCGAGTTGTCGGAATCAACTGTGACTTCGGTAGATTTAGAATCCAACCGTGTTGCTGGCGCACTCTCAGAGAGAGCGCCACACTGCTCAGCAATTTCTCCCTTGATCTCGCTTTTATCAGGAGATCGGGATATGGGATAATTGCGACTCCATGCTTGCGCAGGACCACCATCATTTCCGCCATTATCTTGGTGAAAATCCTCGGGGCCGTAGAAAGTCCAAACGGCAACATCTGAAATTGGTAATGACAATCCTGTACAGCGAATCTCAGGTATTCCTGATGGGGGGCATATATGGGGACATGAAGGTACGCATCCTTTATGTCCAGAGACACCATAAACTCCCCCTCCTCCATGTTGGCTATTATCGCTCTGAGTGATTCCATTTTGAATTTGAATCTTTTTATGTACAGGTTTAGGGATTTCAGATTCAAAATAGGTCTGACCGAACCGTCCGGTTTCGGGACCACAAATAGGGTTGAGTAGTAACCTCTTCCCTGCTGGTGCAGGGGAACCTTGATTATCACTTGCTGTATACACAGCGTTTGAATTGCAGCTAACACTATATCCCTTTCTGATGTGGAAGCTGGTAGGGCCGATTTGAAAAATCGGCGCGGGGGCACCTCCTCGAATTCCAATTTGGAATCCTGGGAAACTATTTCCAACACCCAGGGATTCAGGTCTGAACTGACCCAGGCCTGACTGAAAAGTCGAAGACGTGCCCCCACCGGTGCGGACTCCCTCAGGGGAGCCCCAGCGTCATGCTGTGGGTTTTGGAGTAGCCGGGGAGGACTTTTTTTCCTGGGCACATGCCGAAGCAGGTGCTCTTTTGCCTATGCTCTTACCTCTGGCGAGGAAAGAGGATCCCCGACCTCTTCTGGACTTGTGCGACCGAAAGGACTGCATCTGATAGGGTGTTACTTTCTTTTGCTGTTGGGGAATATATGGTAAAAAAATAAGATTTTACTCACCGGTAAATCTATTTCTCGTAGTCCGTAGTGGATGCTGGGAACTCCGTAAGGACCATGGGGAATAGCGGGCTCCGAAGGAGGCTGGGCACTCTAGAAAGATTTCTGACTACCTGGTGTGCACTGGCTCCTCCCACTATGACCCTCCTCCAAGCCTCAGTTAGGACACTGTGCCCGGACGAGCTGACATAATAAGGAAGGATTTTGAATCCCGGGTAAGACTCTTACCAGCCACACCAATCACACTGTACAACTCGTGATACAATACCCAGTTTAACAGTATGAAAACAACTGAGCCTCTCAACAGATGGCTCAACAATAACCCTTTAGTTAACAGTAACTATGTACAAGTATTGCAGACAATCCGCACTTGGGACGGGCGCCCAGCATCCACTACGGACTACGAGAAATAGATTTACCGGTGAGTAAAATCTTATTTTCTCTAACGTCCTAGTGGATGCTGGGAACTCCGTAAGGATCATGGGGATTATACCAAAGCTCCCAAACGGGCAGGAGAGTGCGGATGACTCTGCAGCACCGAATGAGAGAACTCCAGGTCCTCCTCAGCCAGGGTATCAAATTTGTAGAATTTTGCAAACGTGTTTGCCCCTGACCAAGTAGCAGCTCGGCAAAGTTGTAAAGCCGAGACCCCTCGGGCAGCCGCCCAAGATGAGCCCACCTTCCTTGTGGAATGGGCTTTTACTGATTTAGGATGCGGCAGTCCAGCCGCAGAATGCGTCTGCTGAATTGTGCTACAAATCCAGCGAGCAATAGTCTGCTTAGAAGCAGGAGCACCCAGCTTGTTGGGTGCATACAGGATAAATAGCGAGTCAGTTTTCCTGACTCCAGCCGTCCTGGAAACATACATTTTCAAGGCCCTGACTACGTCCAGTAACTTGGAGTCCTCCAAGTCCCTAGTAGCCGCAGGCACCACGATAGGTTGGTTTAAGTGAAAAGCTGATACCACCTTAGGAAGAAACTGGGGACGAGTCCTCAATTCTGCCCTATCCATATGGAAAATCAGATAAGGGCTTTTACATGATAAAGCCGCCAATTCTGACACTCGCCTGGCTGAAGCCAAGGCCAATAACATGACCACTTTCCACGTGAGATATTTTAGATCCACGGTTTTAAGTGGCTCAAACCAATGTGATTTTAAGAAACTCAACACCACGTTGAGATCCCAAGGTGCCACAGGGGGCACAAACGGGGGCTGAATATGCAGCACTCCTTTCACAAATGTCTGAACTTCAGGTACTGAAGCTAGTTCTTTTTGAAAGAAAATCGACAGAGCCGAGATCTGTACTTTAATGGAGCCTAGCTTTAGGCCCATATTCACTCCTGCTTGCAGGAAATGCAGAAATCGACCCAGCTGAAATTCCTCTGTTGGGGCCTTTTTTGCCTCGCACCATGCAACATATTTTCGCCATATGCGGTAATAATGCTTTGCTGTAACGTCTTTCCTGGCCTTAATAAGCGTAGGAATGACTTCTTCCGGAATACCCTTTTCCTTCAGGATCCGGTGTTCAACCGCCATGCCGTCAAACGCAGCCGCGGTAAGTCTTGGAACAGACAGGGCCCCTGCTATAGCAGGTCCTGTCTGAGAGGTAGAGGCCACGGGTCCTCTGAGAGCATCTCTTGAAGTTCCGGGTACCACGCTCGTCTTGGCCAATCCGGAACCACGAGAATTGTGTTTACTCCTCGCTTTCTTATTATTCTCAATACCTTTGGTATGAGAGGCAGAGGAGGGAACACATAAACCGACTGGTACACCCACGGTGTCACTAGAGCGTCCACAGCTATCGCCTGAGGGTCCCTTGACCTGGCGCAATATCTTTTTAACTTTTTGTTGAGGCGGGACGCCATCATGTCTACCTGTGGTTTTTCCCAACGGTTTACCAGCATCTGGAAGACTTCTGGATGAAGTCCCCACTCTCCCGGGTGGAGGTCGTGTCTGCTGAGGAAGTCTGCTTCCCAGTTGTCCACTCCCGGAATGAACACTGCTGACAGTGCTAGTACATGATTCTCCGCCCAACGGAGAATTCTTGTGGCTTCTGCCATCGCCATCCTGCTTCTTGTGCCGCCCTGTCGATTTACATGGGCGACTGCCGTGATGTTGTCTGACTGGATCAGCACCGGCTGGTGTAGGAGCAGGGATTTTGCTTGACTTAGGGCATTGTAGATGGCCCTTAGTTCCAGAATATTTATGCGAAGGGAAGTCTCCTGACTCGACCATAGTCCTTGGAAGTTTCTTCCCTTTGTGACTGCCCCCCAGCCTCGAAGGCTGGCATCCGTGGTCACCAGGACCCAGTCATGTATGCCGAACCTGCGGCCCTCTAGAAGATGGGCACTCTGCAGCCACCACAGTAGAGACACCCTGGTTCTTGGAGACAGGGTTATTAAGCGATGCATCTGAAGATGCGATCCGGACCACTGATCCAACAGGTCCCACTGAAAGATTCTGGCATGGAACCTGCCGAAGGGAATTGCTTCGTAAGAAGCCACCATCTTTCCCAGGACCCGCGTGCAGCGATGCACTGATACCTGTTTTGGTTTCAGGAGGTCTCTGACTAGAGATGACAACTCCCTGGCTTTCTCCTCCGGGAGAAACACTTTTTTCTGGACTGTATCCAGAATCATACCCAGGAACAGTAGCCGTGTCGTCGGAACCAGCTGTGACTTTGGGATATTCAGAATCCAGCCGTGCTGGTGCAGCACCTCCTGAGATAGTGCTACTCCCACCAACAACTGCTCCTTGGACCTCGCTTTTATTAGGAGATCGTCCAAGTACGGGATAATTAAAACTCCCTTTTTTCGAAGGAGTATCATCATTTCCGCCATAACCTTGGTAAATACCCTCGGTGCCGTGGACAGTCCAAACGGCAGCGTCTGGAATTGGTCATGGCAATCCTGTACCACAAATCTGAGGTACTCCTGGTGAGGATGGTAAATGGGGACATGCAAGTAAGCATCCTTGATGTCCAGGGATACCATGTAATCCCCCTCGTCCAGGCTTGCAATAACCGCCCTGAGCGATTCCATCTTGAACTTGAATTTTTTTTTATGTATGTGTTCAAGGATTTCAAATTTAAAAAATGGGTCTCACCGAACCGTCCGGTTTCGGTACCACAAATAGTGTGGAATAGTAACCCCGGCCTTGTTGAAGTAGGGGTACCTTGATTATCACCTGCTGGGAATACAGCTTGTGAATAGCCGCTAGCACCGCCTCCCTGTCTGAGGGAGCAATCGGCAAGGCAGATTTTAGGAACCGATGGGGTGGAGACGCCTCGAATTCCAGTTTGTACCCCTGAGATACTATTTGAAGGATCCAGGGATCAACCTGTGAGCGAGCCCACTGATCGCTGAAATTCTTGAGGCGGCCCCCCACCGTACCTGGCTCCGCCTGTGGAGCCCCACCGTCATGCGGCGGACTTGGAAGAAGAAGCGGGGGAGGACTTTTGGTCCTGGGAACCTGCTGTTTGTTGCAGCCTTTTTCCCCTACCTCTGCCTCTGGACAGAATAGACCCGCCTTTTCCACGCCTGTTTTTCTGGGTCCGAAAGGACTGAACCTGATAAAACGGCGCCTTCTTAGGCTGTGAGGGGACATGGGGTAAAAATGCTGACTTCCCAGACGTTGCTGTGGAAACTAGGTCCGAGAGACCATCCCCAAATAATTCCTCACCCTTATATGGCAACACTTCCATGTGCCTTTTAGAATCTGCATCTCCTGTCCACTGGCGAGTCCATAAGCTTCTCCTAGCAGAAATGGACAATGCACTTACTTTAGATGCCAGTCGGCAGATTTCCCTCTGTGCATCTCTCATATATAAGACTGAGTCTTTGATATGGTCTATGGTTAGCAGGATCGTGTCCCTGTCTAATGTGTCAATATTTTCTGACAGTTTATCTGACCACGCAGCGGCAGCACTGCACATCCAAGCTGACGCAATAGCTGGCCTAAGTATAATGCCTGAGTGTGTATATACAGACTTCAGGATCGCCTCCTGCTTTCTATCAGCAGGTTCCTTGAGGGCGGCCGTATCCGGAGATGGTAGTGCCACCTTTTTAGACAAACGTGCGAGCGCTTTATCCACCTTAGGAGGTGTTTCCCAACGTGACCTATCCTCTGGCGGGAAAGGGAACGCCATTAGTACCTTCTTAGGAATTACCAATTTTTTATCAGGGAAAGCCCACGCTTCTTCACATACTTCATTTAATTCATCTGATGGGGGAAAAACTACGGGTAGTTTTTTCTCCCCAAACATAATACCCCTTTTAGTGGTACCTGTATTTATATCAGAAATGTGTAACACCTCTTTCATTGCCTCAATCACGCAGTGAATGGCCTTAGTGGGCATCAGGTTAGACTCATCGTCGTCGACACTGGTGTCAGTATCCGTGTCGACATCTGGGTCTGCGGTCTGAGGTAGCGGGCGTTTTAGAGCCCCTGATGACCTGTGCGACGCCTGGACAGGCACGAGCTGAGAAGTCGGCTGTCCCACATTTGGCATGTCGTCAAATTTCTTATGTAAGGAGTCTATACGTGCACTCATTTCTTTCCATAAGCTCAACCACTCAGGTGTCTGCCCCGCAGGGGGTGACATCCCTTCTAAAGGCATCTGCTCCGTCTCCACATCATTATCCTCATCAAACATGTCGACACAGCCGTACCGACACACCGCACACACACACAGGGAATGCTCCAACAGAGGACAGGACCCACAAAAGTCCTTTGGGGGGACAGAGTGAGAGTATGCCAGCACACACCAGAGCGCTATATAATGCAGGGACTAACCGAGTTATGTCCCCTATAGCTGCTTTTTTTATAATTGTATACTGCGCCTAAATTTAGTGCCCCCCCTCTCTTTTTTACCCTTTTCTGTAGTGTAGACTGCAGGGGAGAGCCAGGAAGCTTCCTTCCAGCGGAGCTGTGAGGGAAAAATGGCGCCAGTGTGCTGCAGGAGATAGCTCCGCCCCTTTTCCGCTGACTATTCTCCCGCTTTTTCCTATATTCTGGCAGGGGTATTTTCCACATATATAGCCTCTGGGGCTATATATTGTGGTATTTTTGCCAGCCAAGGTGTTATTGCTTCTCAGGGCGCCCCCCCCCAGCGCCCTGCACCCTCAGTGACCGGAGTGTGAAGTGTGTGTGAGGAGCAATGGCGCACAGCTGCAGTGCTGTGCGCTACCTTGGTGAAGACTGATGTCTTCTGCCGCCGATTTTCCGGAACCTCTTCTTGCTTCTGGCTCTGTAAGGGGGACGGCGGCGCGGCTCCGGGACCGAACACCAAGGACTGGGCCTGCGGTCGATCCCTCTGGAGCTAATGGTGTCCAGTAGCCTAAGAAGCCCAAGCTGGCTGCAAGCAGGCAGGTTCGCTTCTTCTCCCCTTAGTCCCTCGCTGCAGTGAGCCTGTTGCCAGCAGGTCTCACTGAAAATAAAAAACCTAATTTCTATCTTTCTTTCTAAAGGCTCAGGAGAGCCCCTAGTGTGCATCCAACCTCGGCCGGGCACAAAATCTAACTGAGGCTTGGAGGAGGGTCATAGTGGGAGGAGCCAGTGCACACCAGGTAGTCATAAATCTTTCTAGAGTGCCCAGCCTCCTTCGGAGCCCGCTATTCCGTCAGCCCATCCCCAAACAATACATCACCCTTATAGGGTAGTACTTCCATATGTTTTTTGGAATCCGCATCACCCGTCCATTGGCGAGTCCATAAGGATCTTCTCGCTGAGACAGACATGGCATTGGCCCTAGAAGCTAGCAATCCAATGTCCCTTTGAGCATCCCTCATAAATAAGACTGCGTCTTTTATATGGGCTAGAGTTACGAATATAGGCCCTCATTCCGAGTTGTTCGCTCGCAAGGCGAATGTAGCAGAGTTACACACGCTAAGCCGCCGCCTACTGGGAGTGAATCTTAGCTTCTTAAAATTGCGACCGACATACGCGCAATATTGCGATTACAAACGAGTTAGCAGTTTCTGAGTAGCTTCAGACTTACTCTGCCTGTGCGATCAGTTCAGTGCTTTTCGTTCCTGGCTGACGTCATAAACACACCCAGCGTTCGCCCAGGCACTCCCACCGTTTCTCCGGCCACTCCTGCGTTTTTTCCGGAAACGGTAGCGTTTCCAGCCACACGCCCCTAAAACGCCGTGCATCCGCCCAGTAACACCCATTTCCTGTCAATCACAATGCGAACGTCGGAGCGATGAAAATGCCGTGAGTAAACTTACTTTCTTCATAGTAAAGTTACTTGGCGCAGTCGCAGTGCGAACATTGCGCATGCGCACTAAGAGAATTCTCACTGCGATGCGATGAAAAACTCCGAGCGAACAACTCGGAATGAGGGCCATAGTATCCTTATCCATATTATCAAATTGATCTGTCAGCTCATCTGTCCAAGCTGCAATTGCGCTACACACCCATGCCGACGCAATCGTCGGTCTTAGCACAGCACCCATATGAGAATAAATACACTTTAAGGTAGTTTCTTGCCTGCGATCTGCAGGGTCCTTAAGGGCCGCTGTGTCAGGAGACTGTAGCGCCACTTTCTTGGACAAGCGCGTCAGGGCCTTGTCCACAGTGGGGGATGATTCCCAAATCTCTCTGTCCTGCTTAGGGAAGGGGTATGCCATATAAATTCTTTTGGGGATCTGCGGTCTCTTTTCCAGAGTCTCCCAAGCTTTTCCAAAGAAATAATTTAATTCATGAGATGCGGGAAAATTAATAATCTGTTTCTTACCCTTAAACATGTGTACCCTTGTGTCGGGGACAGAGGGTTCATCCTCAATATGCAACACATCCCTTATTGCCACAATCATACACTGAATGGTTTTAGTCACCCTAGGGTGCAATTTTACTTCATCGTAGTCGACACTGGAATCAGAATCCGTGTCGGTAGTAGTATCTTGTGTTAAGGGACGCTTTTGAGACCCCGACGGGCCCTGTGAGTCGGTCCAATCCGAGGATTGACCCCCTGATGTCCCCCCTAATTCAGCCTTATCAAGCCTTTTATGTAAAGATGCCACACTTGCATTCAACATATGCCACATGTCCATCCAATCCGGAGTCGGCACAACCGACGGGGACACACCACTCATTTGCTCCACCTCCTCCTTGGAGAAGCCTTCCGCCTCAGACATGTCGACACACACGTACCGACACCCCACACACACAGGGATTAACCTATAAGGGGACAAAACCCCTACCAGGCCCTTAGGAGAGACAGAGATAGAGTATGCCAGCACACACCAGCGCTTAAAAACACTGGAAAAAATATAACCAGATAGCGCTTTTTTATATATAATATACCAATTCCCACTCACTGCGTCGCTAATGTGCTCCCCTCCTCTTTTTTCCAGCCTGTGAAGTTCAGCAGGGGAGAGACCAGGGAGCCAGCGTTCTGCATGCAGCTTCTGTGGAGAAAATGGCACTGGTTAGTGCCGAGGATCAAGCCCCGCCCACCCGACGGCGGGCTTCGGTCCCAGTGACTTTTCTATTAAAATGGCGGGGGATCTTAGATTTACTGCCTCCGCAGCCTGCAGCCTAATCTATCTGAATTTGCCCAAAAGTGAGAAATATTGCTGCCCAGGGCGCCCCCCCCCTGCAGTGCTGCTGTGTGTGTGTGACTGGGAGCAATGGCGCACAGCTTACCGCTGCGCGCCTTACCTCATGAAGATCTGATGTCTTTGCCGCCTAAGATGTCTTCTGCCTTCTCATACTCACCCGGCTTCTATCTTCGGCATCTGTGAGGAGGACGGCGGCGCGGCTCCGGGACGAACCCCAGGTGAGACTTGTGTTCCGACTCCCTCTGCAGCTAATGGTGTCCAGTAGCCTTAGAAGCAGTGCCCAACTTGACAAGCCAGCTCTGCTTCTCTCTCCTCAGTCCCACGATGCAGGGAGCCTGTTGCCAGCAGGGCTCCCTGAAAATAAAAAACCTAACAAAATTCTTTTTTAACAGAAAACTCTGGAGAGCTCTCTGCAGTGTACCCATTCTCCTCTGGGCACAAGATCTAACTGAGGTCTGGAGGAGGGGCATAGAGGGAGGAGCCAGTGCACACCCATAGTAAAAGGTCTTTTTAGGTGCCCTATCTCCTGCGGAGCCCGTCTATACCCCATGGTCCTTACGGAGTCCCCAGCATCCTCTAGGACGTAAGAGGAAGACAAAAAAAAAACCTTCTCCCGAAAACACACAGGTTCAGTGAAACCTGTGTGTTTTTGTGTGAAACAGCCCCGTTTTCGGACAAAAACGGGCTGTTTGCGGGGATTCTGCTTCGCCTGCCGGAGGCAGATGAAATAAAATCCCCGACAAACCGGCGCGTGCCGAGGCTTATCGGGGCTAATTAGCTAGCCCCCGGCGGGACAATTAGCCCCGGTAATTTACCGGGGCTAATTGGATATCCCCCTAAACCATTGGTACCCTTTTTCTGCTCTCTTCTCTGAGGAATATCGTACAGAAGAACCTTGATGGGAGGGAGGGAGAACTTTGGATTTGTGCACGGACAGGTTCAGAGTTCCATCCAGCCTGTGACGTAGTATGTACCTTTCACGACAAGTGACTATGCTTTGCCCTAGAAGTTGAATGTAGAATCTTCATCCTCCGCATCATACCTTTTATCCATTTTATTTATTGTGCATTATTTATTTGTACATATTTTATGTATTTACACGAGTATTTGTCCAGGTAATTATATTTGGTCCGAGCATCATATATATCCATTTCAGATAATACAGGGATTCTGAATATTAGACTGAGCGTAGAAGTAGGTTTTATTTACATATTTTTTATTAACGGGTGGTGGATGGCCCACCTTTTATATTTCCTCACTGCAGCCACCTGTGTGCGCAGCAGTTCTCTATAGTCCTCTTTCTTGGTTATCCAATTCAATGATTAGTCCTTTTAAGACCTATTGCAGATGTGATTCTTATCACAGGACTAGAGACAAAAACCCAACAAGCTAGAAAACTTCAGTTGATGGTTAAGCTTTAAGTAGTAGCCTAAAGATTCCTCTTTTCTTATTAAGGCAGCTAATATATTTCCCTCTGCCTTCTCAACCATTTTGACAAGCCTACCAAAGTACTTTCTTTACCTATGAATAATGGTCTACACAACACTCACAGTGAATATGTCAGAGTGCAGTACATTCAGATAGTACTGGGAAGAGGGTGGGGATTCAGTTCTTTTTACGACGGCTATTAACTTTGGGTGCCCAACGGAGCAATTGTTGCTCCGTTTGGGAGCAAATAGCCGTGGCTGCGAGCTGAAATGTGTGAATTGTCTGCCGTTTGTGTGCTCATACAGCACTTTTTAGTTCACTTCACGCCCATTGGTGTAGTCGTGTTAAGCCGCTTTACATGCCTAAAACCTGACTAATCGGGTGCAACAATTAAAGGGTGCCCAAACATTAGGCACTCGCCAATTATTGCAACTTACAAAGCAATGGAAATGCCCCCTAGGCTAGGCCAAGAATTGGATTGTCAGCTATATGCTAAGCCTAGGGTGTAGTAGTAAAATTGGGGATGGGGTGCTATGTAATGGTTAATATTTTTTCATGGTGATTAAAATGCAATGTGCGAAATGGTTTTTCCTGTGGCTGTCCTGAATTTCTTTTTAAGTCCTAAAACACACTCCTAGATTAAGAAAAAATAAAAGCCTCAGTGTCTGTGGGGTATGGGATTTAGATTTTAAGTTACAATGCAGAAGGTACTTGGGTGAAGGATTAAACTATATATATATATATATATATATATATATATATATATATATATATATATATAAAATAAGATTTTACTTACCGATAAATCTATTTCTCGTAGTCCGTAGTGGATGCTGGGGACTCCGTCAGGACCATGGGGGATTAGCGGCTCCGCAGGAGACAGGGCACAAAAATAAAGCTTTAGGATCAGGTGGTGTGCACTGGCTCCTCCCCCTATGACCCTCCTCCAAGCCTCAGTTAGGATACTGTGCCCGGACGAGCGTACACAATAAGGAAGGATTTTGAATCCCGGGTAAGACTCATACCAGCCACACCAATCACACCGTACAACTTGTGATCTGAACCCAGTTAACAGTATGACAACGTAGGAGCCTCTGAACAGATGGCTCACAACAAGAACAACCCGATTTTTTTGTAACAATAACTATGTACAAGTATTGCAGACAATCCGCACTTGGGATGGGCGCCCAGCATCCACTACGGACTACGAGAAATAGATTTATCGGTAAGTAAAATCTTATTTTCTCTAACGTCCTAGTGGATGCTGGGGACTCCGTCAGGACCATGGGGATTATACCAAAGCTCCCAAACGGGCGGGAGAGTGCGGATGACTCTGCAGCACCGAATGAGAGAACTCCAGGTCCTCTTTAGCCAGGGTATCAAATTTGTAGAATTTTACAAACGTGTTCTCCCCCGACCACGTAGCTGCTCGGCAGAGTTGTAATGCCGAGACCCCTCGGGCAGCCGCCCAGGATGAGCCCACCTTCCTTGTGGAATAGGCCTTGACAGATTTAGGCTGTGGCAGGCCTGCCACAGAATGTGCAAGTTGAATTGTGCTACAAATCCAACGAGCAATCGTCTGCTTAGAAGCAGGAGCACCCAGCTTGTTGGGTGCACACAGTATAAACAGCGAGTCAGATTTTCTGACTCCAGCCGTCCTTGAAATATATATTTTCAATGCCCTGACAACGTCCAGCGACTAAAAACGGTGGATTTTCCAGCAGTTGCCGTGGCCACCAGGTCCGATGGACCGACCCCAAATAACTCCTCTTCCTTTATACGGCAATACACCTTTGTGCCGTTTGGAATCTGCATCACCTGACCACTGTCGTGTCCATAACATCTTCTGGCAGATATGGACATCGCATTTACTCTTGATGCCAGAGTGCAAATATCCCTCTGTGCATCTCGCATATATAGAAATGCATCCTTTAAATGCTCTATAGTCAATAAAATACTGTCCCTGTCAAGGGTATCAATATTTTTAGTCAGGGAATCCGACCAAGCCACCCCAGCTCTGCCCATCCAGGCTGAGGCGATCGCTGGTCGCAGTATAACACCAGTGTGTGTGTATATACTTTTTATGATATTTTCCAGCCTCCTGTCAGCTGGTTCTTGAGGACGGCCCTATCTATAGACGGTACCGCCACTTGTTCTGATAAGCGTGTGAGCGCCTTATCCACCCTAAGGGGTGTTTCCCAACGCGCCCTAACTTCTGGCGGGAAAGGGTATACCGCCCCTAATTTTCTATCGGGGGGAACCCACGCATCATCACACACTTTATTTAATTTATCTGATTCAGGAAAAACTACGGTAGTTTTTTCACATCCCACATAATACCCTCTTTTGTGGTACTTGTAGTATCAGAAATATGTAACACCTCCTTCATTGCCTTTAACGTGTGGCCCTAATAAGGAATACGTTTGTTTATTCACCGTCGACACTGGATTCAGTGTCCCTGTCTGTGTCTGTGTCGACCGACTAAAGTAAACGGGCGTTTTAAAACCCCTGACGGTGTTTTTGAGACGTCTGGACCGGTACTAATTGTATGTCGGCCGTCTCATGTCGTCAACCGACCTTGCAGCGTGTTGACATTATCACGTAATTCCCTAAATAAGCCATCCATTCCGGTGTCGACTCCCTAGAGAGTGACATCACCATTACAGGCAATTGCTCCGCCTCCTCACCAACATCGTCCTCATACATGTCGACACACACGTACCGACACAGCACACACACAGGGAATGCTCTGATAGAGGACAGGACCCACTAGCCCTTTGGAGAGACAGAGGGAGAGTTTGCCAGCACACACCAAAACGCTATAATTATATAGGGACAACCTTATATAAGTGTTTTCCCTTATAGCATCTTTATTATATATTTCTAACGCCAAATTAGTGCCCCCCCTCTCTGTTTTAACCCTGTTTCTGTAGTGCAGTGCAGGGGAGAGCCTGGGAGCCTTCCCTCCAGCCTTTCTGTGAGGGAAAATGGCGCTGTGTGCTGAGGAGATAGGCCCCGCCCCTTTTTCGGCGGCCTCGTCTCCCGCTCTTAACGGATTTTGGCAGGGGTTAAATATCTCCATATAGCCTCCGGAGGCTATATGTGAGGTATTTTTAGCCAAAATAGGTATTCATTTGCCTCCCAGGGCGCCCCCCTCCCAGCGCCCTGCACCCTCAGTGACTGCCGTGTGAAGTGTGCTGAGAGGAAAATGGCGCACAGCTGCAGTGCTGTGCGCTACCTTTAGAAGACTGAGGAGTCTTCTGCCGCCGATTCTGGACCTCTTCTTACTTCAGCATCTGCAAGGGGGCCGGCGGCAAGGCTCCGGTGACCATCCAGGCTGTACCTGTGATCGTCCCTCTGGAGCTGATGTCCAGTAGCCAAGAAGCCAATCCATCCTGCACGCAGGTGAGTTCACTTCTTCTCCCCTAAGTCCCTCGTTGCAGTGATCCTGTTGCCAGCAGGACTCACTGTAAAATAAAAAACCTAAGCTAAACTTTTCTAAGCAGCTCTTTAGGAGAGCCACCTAGATTGCACCCTTCTCGGCCGGGCACAAAAATCTAACTGGCTTGGAGTAGGGTCATAGGGGGAGGAGCCAGTGCACACCACCTGATCGGAAAGCTTTACTTTTGTGCCCTGTCTCCTGCGGAGCCGCTATTCCCCATGGTCCTTTCAGGAACCCCAGCATCCACTAGGACGATAGAGAAACACCTTTTTCTGAACCGTGTCCAGAATCATTCCCAGGAACAGCAGACGTGTTGTCGGGGTCAACTGAGATTTTGGGAAATTCAGAATCCACCCGTGTTGTTGCAGCACTACTTGGGTTAGTGCTACTCCGTCCTCCAGCTGTTCTCTGGACCTTGCCCTTATCAGGAGATCGTCCAAGTAAGGGATAATTAATACGCCTCTTCTTCGCAGAAGAATCATCATTTCGGCCATTACCTTGGTAAAGACCCGAGGTGCCGTGGACAATCCAAACGGCAGCGTCTGAAACTGATAATGACAGTTTTGGACCACGAACCTGAGGTACCCTTGATGTGAAGGGCAAATTGGGACATGCAGGTAAGCATCTTTTATGTCCAGGGACACCATAAAGTCCCCTTCTTCCAGATTCGCTATCACTGCTCTGAGTGATTCCATCTTGAACTTGAATTTTTTTATGTACAGGTTCAAAGATTTCAGATTTAGAATAGGTCTTACCGAGCCGTCCGGCTTCGGTACCACAAATAGCGTGGAGTAATACCCCCTTTCCCTGTTGTAGGAGGGGTACCTTGACTATCACCTGCTGAGAAAACAGCTTGTGAATGGCTTCCAATACCGTCGCCCTGTCTGAGGGAGACGTTGGCAAAGCAGACTTTAGGAACCGGCGAGGGGGAGACCTCTCGAATTCCAACCTGTAACCCTGAGATACTACCTGCAGGATCCAGGGGTCCACCTGTGAGCAAGCCCACTGCGCGCTGAAATTCTTGAGTCGACCCCCCACCGCTCCTGAGTCCGCTTGTAAAGCCCCAGCGTCATGCTGAGGGCTTTGCAGAACCCGCGGAGGGCTTCTGTTCCTGGGAAGGAGCTGCTTGCTGCCCTCTCTTACCCTTTCCTCTGCCTCGGGGCAGATATGACTGTCCTTTTGCCCGCTTGTTCTTATAGGACCGAAAGGACTGCGGCTGAAAAGACGGTGTCTTTTTCTGTTGGGAGGGGGTCTGAGGTAAAAAGGTGGATTTCCCGGCAGTTGCCGTGGCCACCAAATCCGATAGACCGACGCCAAATAATTCCTCCCCTTTATACGGCAATACTTCCATATGCCGTTTGGAATCCGCATCACCTGACCATTGTCGTGTCCATAAACTTCTTCTGGCAGATATGGACATCGCACTTACTCTCGATGCCAGAGTGCAAATATCCCTCTGAGCATCTCGCATATAAAGAAAAGCATCCTTTAATTGCTCTAAAGTCTGTAAAATACTGTCCCTATCCAGGGTATCAATATTTTCAGTCAGGGAATCCGACCAGACCACCCCAGCACTGCACATCCAGGCTGAGGCGATGGCTGGTCGCAGTATAACACCAGTATGTGTGTATATACTTTTTAGGGTAGTTTCCAGCCTCCTATCAGCTGGATCCTTGAGGGCGGCCGTATCAGGAGACGGTAACGCCACTTGTTTTGATAAGCGTGTGAGCGCCTTATCCACCCTAGGGGGTGTTTCCCAGCGCGCCCTAACCTCTGGCGGGAAAGGGTATAATGCCAATAACTTTTTTGAAATTAGCCCTTTTCTATCTGGGTTAACCCACGCTTCATCACATACATCATTCAATTCCTCTGATTCAGGAAAAACTACAGGTAGTTTTTTCACCCCCCACATAATACCCCTTTTTGTGGTACTTGTAGTATCAGAGATATGCAAAGTCTCCTTCATTGCCGTGATCATATAACGTGTGGCCCTACTGGAAAATACGTTTGTTTCTTCACCGTCGACACTAGATTCAGTGTCCGTGTCTGGGTCTGTATCGACCGACTGAGGTAAAGGGCGTTTTACAGCCCCTGACGGTGTCTGAGACGCCTGGGCAGGTACCAACTGGTTTGACGGCCGTCTCATGTCGTCAACTGATTTTTGTAATATGCTGACATTATCACGTAATTCCATAAACAAAGCCATCCATTCCGGTGTCGACTCCCTAGGGGGTGACATCACCATTACCGGCAATTGCTCCGCCTCCACACCAATATCGTCCTCATACATGTCGACACACACGTACCGACACACAGCAGACACACCGGGAATGCTCTATTGAAGACAGGACCCCACTAGCCCTTTGGGGAGACAGAGGGAGAGTTTGCCAGCACACACCCAAGCGCTATAATATATATGGGAACAACCCTATATAAGTGTTGTATCCTTATAGCAGCTTAAATATATTAATATCGCCAAAAAAGTGCCCCCCCTCTCTGTTTTACCCTGTTTCTGTAGTGCAGTGCAGGGGAGAGTCCTGGGAGCCTTCCTCACAGCGGAGCGGAGCAGGAAAATGGCGCTGTGTGCTGAGGAGAATAAGCCCCGCCCCCTATTTCGGCGGGCTCTTCTCCGGAATCTGTGAGATCTGGCAGGGGTTAAATACATCCATATAGCCTCAAAGGGCTATATGTGATGTATTTTTAGCCATAAAAAGGTATAATACATTGCTGCCCAGGGCGCCCCCCCCCAGCGCCCTGCACCCTCCGTGACCGCTGTGTGAAGTGTGCTGACAACAATGGCGCACAGCTGCAGTGCTGTGCGCTACCTCAGGAAGACTGAAAAGTCTTCTGCCGCCTGCTTCTGGACCTCTTCCATCTTCAGCATCTGTAAGGGGGGTCGGCGGAGCTAATGGTGTCCAGTAGCCTAAGAAGCCAATCCATCCTGCACGCAGGTGAGTTCACTTCTCTCCCCTAAGTCCCTCGATGCAGTGAGCCTGTTGCCAGCAGGACTCACTGAAAATAAAAAACCTAAAAAACTTTTTCTAAGCAGCTCTTTAGGAGAGCCACCTAGATTGCACCCTGCTCGGACGGGCACAAAAACCTAACTGAGGCTTGGAGGAGGGTCATAGGGGGAGGAGCCAGTGCACACCACCTGATCCTAAAGCTTTATTTTTGTGCCCTGTCTCCTGCGGAGCCGCTAATCCCCCATGGTCCTGACGGAGTCCCCAGCATCCACTAGGACGTTAGAGAAATATAAATATAAATATATATATATATATATATATATATATATATATATATATATATATATATAGTACAAAGTTGCACTGTATTAATCAGCATTTCACCCCTACATACAATTCTATTGCACAGCAAATTTCCACTGGATGTGTTAATCCCGCTCTGCTTTTATAAACCTCAGTCAATTCTCATGATCCATTTACTATTCCTACAAGGCAATTCTGTACATGACGTTATTCCTAAAGCTTCAACAAGAAAAACTCAAAAAGGAAGCATCGATTTGCTTAGTGAGAACCATAACATGGCAATTAATTTTAAGATGCATTTCAGGGGAAGTTAAATGCACACACCTACATATAGGGGCCGATTCAATTGCTGTACCCCGCGGCTGCCACCAGGGGACCAAAACGGAGCAATTCAATTGTTGCTCTGTGTAGGCACCCAGTAGCCGCGGGGCTAGAAAAAAAAAAAGAAAAGTGTAAACGCGACACTATGGGCATCCATACCGCTCCAAAGCAGGGAGTTTAAATGTGATATGCATGGGCACCCAAATACAACGGAGTTGTGATAATTGTTTGGGTGTCTAAAAAGTCCTGTTTCCTGCCTGGAGTGTTGCTCCCTGCTCTGGTGCTCCTAGCATACTCTGGTCTATAATTCAATGCCGAGGCACAGGCCAGAATATGCTAGAAGCACCAGAGCACAGAGTGACACCCCAGGCACGAAAGAGGAACAGCACGGGCTGTGACAGGTGTAAGGTGTTAGAATGAACACACACTAATAGATAGAGATTATATATATATATATATATATATATATATATATATATATATCTATCTCTCTCTCTCTATCTCTATCTAGCTCTATCTCTCTCTCTCTGTGATCACGCTGGACGAAAAAAAAATGTGGGTCCCAAGGACCCATTGCTTTGAATTTTGGGTCCTACTTCACGATTTCTGGGTCCCATAACATAATATAGAGGGTGAGGGCAGACATAGTTGGGACAGTGTTTGGGTCAAGTGGCAGCTTGGGATAGAGGGGGTAAGGGAAAGAAGCAGTTGCTGTAGAGCTGAGGGTAGAGGCAGAGAGAAGTTGGGGTGGAGCTGGGGCTAGAGGGGACTAAGGACAGGCAGAGTTTGGGGATAGGGAGGGGGTAAGTGCAGTTAATTGGCAATGTTTTCTACTTATTATTTCTATAATATAATACATGCACACATCCTAAAAAGAGCTCCAACACTACAAACACTAAAAAAGTGTATAACAAATAAAAACAGAGCTATATAGTATATAATGTATGGTAAACATCATGAATATACATGTATTGCACAACTCAGATGATTTTTCTTTAGTCAAGTAATCTCCCCCTCTCCCCCCTGCAGCACAGCCACCCGCTCGGCTCCTTCTCGCCCACCTACAGCACAGCCACCCGCTCGGCTCCTTCCACATACACCCGCTACCCTTTCCCCCGACTCCGCAGCACATTTAATACCGCTGACCCCTCGTAGCACACCTGTCACCCGCTGACTGGATCACCCTTGAGTGCATCCACGTAAAAAGCAAACTGTGTTCTGCCGCCTCCCTGGCAATCCCGCACACATAAGCTGCGCCGTCATGCCGGGAGCCCGGGACCCTGTGAAGCCGCTGCATGTGATAAGGAGAGGAGCCTAGGCTCCACTTCCTCTTTTTAAAGTCAGGATCCATCAATTAACCGCCTGTAATTGGCCCCAGGCGAGCGTGTCCCTGGGGACCCTCCCATTTTATAAAAGAGTCCCCAGCCATCAAAACGGGGTAAAATACGCGCCACAGCACATATACACACACATACATATATACGCACACACATACACTAACTTTAATAAATATATATATATATATATATATATATAGTGTTCGCATATATAAAATGTGGTCATTGCAACATCTGCAAGTATGTGAACCCAAATAGAAAAACCTTCAAGAACACAGGTGAAACCAAGGAGTACAAAATTAAGCACTTTATCAACTGCAACACATCTTCCGTCATCTACCTCTTGGAATGCCCTTGCAAGATGAAGTATATCGGCAAGACAAAGAGGCCATTGAAAATCCGTATACAGGAGCATGTAAGAAACAAAGAACCGGGTCCAAACACATGCTGTATACAGACACTTCCTACAACACCACGGCTCCAACCCGGAGGAACTCACGTTCAAGGGTCTGGAACTAGTGACACTTGGAGAAAGAGGGGGGGACCTCTCCAACCTCCTATCAAGGAGAGAAATGTTCTGGATACACAAAATGAAATCTCTTCATCCGGACGGACTGAATGAAGGCTACGAAATAGCCCCCTTTTTATAAACGTAAGCCTTTATTCCCAATCCTTAACTCCTGACATCATCCACCTGCCTTTTTCCGGCTAGGTCCAGGTTGGAATACGGAGCGTAGGCTCCCCAACCTCTGGACCACCTCTCCCACTACCCAGATCTCAGATTACAGTCATACCACACTGGATATGCCCAAATTCGTCCGATCTTGGAAGCCAAGCAGTGTAGGCCCGGCCAGTACTGGGTAAGGGAACTTCCCAAGAAGACCGGGTGCTGTAATAACAACTAGATCAGGGGCGTGCTATTCCTATATCTCTCTATACATCTCTCCCCCTTTTTATCTCTGTATTCAAAGCTACTAAGTTCTCTGTCCATAGTGTATGCCTATATACTTTTAAATATAAGTCTCACCGTATGATCCACCTTCTATTTAATTAATTTATCTAATTTTACTAAAGCATATTTAACCAATATACACCAACAGAACTCGCCTGATGTCCCAAATGGATGTCATTCTCATAGGAGAATTATTTTACCTATGTCTATCAGATTAGGAGTATGAACGACAGTGTAACACTCTCTATACCTAGTCTCTGGAATCTATATGTAAATTACTAACGATATATGATCTCAGAACCGTATATATGTACCGATTCTTGTTCTTATCCTATTTGCATATGTGGCTTCCTGTGTGGAGACGGTGTGAGAATATCCGATCTATTTAACTACATGAATATAATCTATGAAAATATGACCGCCGGCACCCGCTTCCAGCATAAGCTACTGTCATGTTTCACGGACTCCGAGAAAATGGCTGCCGCACTTCCCTTCACAGTGACCGGCGCATGCGCAGAAGGAAACCACGGACACCGGAAGTGGGGCGGAAATGACGCGTTTAGCGTCATATACCGGACTAAAACAAGTTCTAAAGTCTTTTATGAATTACAAAGACTCCGTACACAGTTTCTAAGCGCAAGTCAAGCGCTTCACCACATCTACAGCTTCCCTCATTGTTGGTCTCATTTACTATGTGTTCCTGCAATGTATTAGTATTTTTGTAACCTGTTTCCACTAATGTCAATCAATCACAGGAAGTGATGTCACTAATCACTTCCTGACCCATAGGGGTATATATAGATGATGTGTCCCACTGTGCTCATTACCCCTTGATGAAGTCAGACCAGACGAAACGCGTTGGGTGATTCCTGCTACTACTGAAAATCCTCAAGTTAAGCTGCTTTTTCTATTTATCGGATCTCATATATTTGTGTATTAATAATTTTTTTTTAGATAATTCTAGATACACAATTGTCTCTTATGGTACTTATTTCATGAGTACGTGAATTTTTAGCACCATTTTTTTTATTACTTTCATCTTTATTATCTTTATGTCCTTTAGAATGCTTTTAAATGACTTTGTAACAATTTAAAAAAAAAAGCATTCTTATATGTTGCCTTTTATGTCCAAAAAAACGTTCGTTATAAATAAACCCCGCTTTTGCTTTAAAAAAAAATAATAATAATTTTTAGTCTCCTATAGTTTAATATATATATATATATATATAGTGTTCGCATATATATATATATATAAAAAAAAAGATTTGTATACACACTAATTATATATATATATATATATATATATATATATATATATATATATATATATATATATATATATATATATATATATATATATAAATAAGATTTTACTTACCGATAAATCTATTTCTCGTAGTCCGTAGTGGATGCTGGGACTCCGTAAGGACCATGGGGAATAGCGGCTCCGCAGGAGACAGGGCACAAAATAAAAGCTTAAGGATCAGGTGGTGTGCACTGGCTCCTCCCCCTATGACCCTCCTCCAAGCCTCAGTTAGGATACTGTGCCCGGACGAGCGTACATAATAAGGAAGGATCTTGAATCCCGGGTAAGACTCATACCAGCCACACCAATCACACCGTATAACTCGTGATCTGAACCCAGTTAACAGTATGATAAATGCAAAGGAGCCTCTGAAAAGATGGCTCAAACAATAATAACCCGAATTTTTGTAACAATAACTATATACAAGTATTGCAGACAATCCGCACCAGGGATGGGCGCCCAGCATCCACTACGGACTACGAGAAATAGATTTATCGGTAAGTAAAATCTTATTTTCTCTGACGTCCTAGTGGATGCTGGGACTCCGTAAGGACCATGGGGATTATACCAAAGCTCCCAAACGGGCGGGAGAGTGCGGATGACTCTGCAGCACCGAATGAGAGAACTCCAGGTCCTCCTCAGCCAGGGTATCAAATTTGTAGAATTTAGCAAACGTGTTTGCCCCTGACCAAGTAGCTGCTCGGCAAAGTTGTAAAGCCGAGACCCCTCGGGCAGCCGCCCAAGATGAGCCCACTTTCCTTGTGGAATGGGCTTTTACTGATTTTGGCTGTGGCAATCCTGCCACGGAATGTGCAAGCTGAATTGTACTACAAATCCAACGAGCAATCGTCTGCTTTGAAGCAGGAGCACCCAGCTTGTTGGGTGCATACAGGATAAACAGCGAGTCAGTTTTCCTGACTCCAGCCGTCCTGGAAACATATATTTTCAGGGCCCTGACAACGTCTAGCAACTTGGAGTCCTCCAAGTCCCTAGTAGCCGCAGGCACCACAATAGGTTGGTTCATGTGAAATGCAGAAACCACCTTAGGTAGAAATTGAGGACGAGTCCTCAATTCCGCCCTGTCAGAATGAAAAATTAAGTAAGGGCTTTTATATGATAAAGCCGCCAATTCTGACACCCGCCTGGCTGAAGCCAAGGCTAACAGCATCGACACCTTCCACGTGAGATATTTTAAGTCCACAGTGGAAAGTGGTTCAAACCAATGTGATTTTAGAAAACTCAATACAACATTGAGATCCCAAGGTGCCACTGGAGGCACAAAAGGAGGCTGTATGTGCAGCACCCCTTTCACAAATGTCTGAACTTCAGGTACTGAAGCCAGTTCTTTCTGGAAGAAAATCGACAAGGCCGAAATTTGAACCTTAATGGACCCTAATTTTAGGCCCATAGACAGTCCTGTTTGCAGGAAATGCAGGAAACGACCCAGTTGAAATTCCTCTGTAGGGGCCTTCTTGGCCTCACACCACGCAACATATTTACGCCAAATGCGGTGATAATGTTTTGCGGTTACTTCCTTCCTGGCTTTGACCAGAGTAGGGATGACTTCTTCTGGAATGCCCTTTTCCTTTAGGATCCGGCGTTCAACCGCCATGCCGTCAAACGCAGCCGCGGTAAGTCTTGGAACAGACAAGGCCCCTGCAGTAGCAGGTCCTTTCTTAGAGGTAGAGGCCACGGTTCGTCCGTGAGCATCTCTTGAAGTTCCGGGTACCAAGTCCTTCTTGGCCAATCCGGAACCACGAGTATAGTTCTTACTCCTCTCCTTCTTATGATTCTCAATACTTTTGGTATGAGAGGCAGAGGAGGGAACACATACACTGACAGGTACACCCACGGCGTTACCAGAGCGTCCACTGCTATTGCCTGAGGGTCCCTTGACCTGGCGCAATATCTGTCCAGTTTTTTGTTTAGACGTGACGCCATCATGTCCACCTTTGGTTTTTCCCAACGGTTTACAATCAGGTGGAAGACTTCCGGGTGAAGTCCCCACTCTCCCGGGTGAAGGTCGTGTCTGCTGAGGAAGTCTGCTTCCCAGTTGTCCACTCCCGGAATGAACACTGCTGACAGTGCTATCACATGATTTTCCGCCCAGCGAAGAATCCTTGCAGCTTCTGTCATTGCCCTCCTGCTTCTCGTGCCGCCCTGTCTGTTTACGTGGGCGACTGACGTGATGTTGTCCGATTGGATCAACACCGCCTGACCCTGAAGCAGAGGTTTTGCTTGACTTAAGGCATTGTAAATGGCCCTTAGTTCCAGAATGTTTATATGAAGAGATGTTTCCATGCTTGACCACAAGCCCTGGAAATTCCTTCCCTGTGTGACTGCTCCCCAGCCTCTCAGGCTGGCATCCGTGGTTACCAGGATCCAATCCTGAATGCCAAATCTGCGGCCCTCTAGAAGATGAGCACTCTGCAGCCACCACAGGAGAGACACCCTTGTCCTTGGCGACAGGGTTATCCGCTGATGCATCTGAAGATGCGATCCGGACCATTTGTCCAGTAGATCCCACTGAAACGTTCTTGCATGGAATCTTCCGAATGGAATCGCTTCGTAAGAAGCCACCATTTTTCCCAGGACCCTCGTGCACTGATGTACTGAGACCTGTCCTGGTTTTAGGAGGTTCCTGACTAGCTCGGATAACTCCCTGGCCTTCTCCTCCGGGAGAAACACCTTCTTCTGGACTGTGTCCAGAATCATTCCTAGGAACAGTAGACGTGTCGTTGGAATCAGCTGCGATTTTGGAATATTTAGAATCCACCCGTGCTGACGTAACACTACCTGAGATAGTGCCACTCCGACTTCTAACTGTTCCCTGGTTCTTGCCCTTACAGGAGATCGTCCAAGTAAGGGATAATTAAGATGCCTTTTCTTCGTAGAAGAATCATCATTTCGGCCATTACCTTGGTAAAGACCCGAGGTGCCGTGGACAATCCAAACGGCAGCGTCTGAAACTGATAATGACAGTTTTGTACTACAAACCTGAGGTACCCTTGGTGAGAAGGGTATATTGGGACGTGGAGATAAGCATCTTTGATGTCCAGAGACACCATATAGTCCCCTTCTTCCAGGTTCGCCATCACTGCTCTGAGTGGCTCCATCTTGAATTTGAACCTTTTTATGTAAGTGTTCAAAGATTTCAGATTTAAGATTGGTCTCACCGAGCCGTCCGGCTTCGGTACCACAAACAGCGTGGAATAATACCCCTTTCCCTGTTGTAAGAGGGGTACCTTGATTATCACCTGCTGGGAATACAGCTTGTGAATGGCTTCCAAAACTGCCTCCCTGTCGGAGGGAGACTTTGGTAAAGCAGACTTCAGGAACCGATGAGGGGGAAACGCCTCGAATTCCAGTTTGTACCCCTGTGATACTACCTGTAGAATCCAGGGATCCACTTGCGAGTGAGCCCACTGCGCGTTGAAATTCTTGAGACGGGCCCCCACCATATCTGAGTCTGCTTGTAAAGCCCCAGCGTCATGCTGAAGACTTGGCAGAAGCAGAGGAGGGCTTCTGCTCCTGGGAAGTGGCTGCATGGTGCAGTCTTTTTCCCCTTCCTCTGCCCCGGGGCAGAAAAGAGTGGCCTTTTGCTCGCTTGTATTTATGGGAACGAAAGGACTGAGTTTGAAAAGACGGTGTCTTTTTCTGTTGATGTGAAGTGACCTGGGGTAAAAAGGTGGATTTTCCAGCCGTTGCCGTGGCCACCAGGTCCGATAGACCAGCCCCAAATAACTCCTCCCCTTTATACGGCAATACTTCCATGTGCCGTTTGGAATCTGCATCCCCTGACCACTGTCGCGTCCATAACGCTCTTCTGGCAGAGATGGACATAGCACCGACTCTTGATGCCAGGGTGCAAATATCCCTCTGTGCATCACGCATATATAGCAATGCATCCTTTAAATGCTCTATAGTTAACAAAATACTGTCCCTATCCAGGGTATCAATATTCTCAGTCAGGGAATCCGACCATGCGACTCCAGCACTACACATCCAGGCTGAGGCGATTGCTGGTCGCAGTATAACACCAGTATGTGTGTATATACTCTTTAGGATATTTTCCAGTCTTCTATCAGCCGGTTCTTTGAGGGTGGCCGTATCAGGGGACGGTAACGCTACTTGTTTAGATAAACGTGTGAGCGCCTTATCTACCCTAGGGGGTGTTTCCCAGCGCGTCCTAACCTCTGGCGGGAAAGGATATAGTGCTAATAATTTATTAGAAATTAGCTGTTTTTTATCGGGGAAAACCCACGCTTTATCACACACCTCATTTATTTCATCTGACTAAGGAAAAACTATTGGTAGTTTTTTCACCCCCCACATAATACCCTTCTTTGTGGTACTTGTAGTGTCAGAAAGGTTCAATGCCTCTTTCATTGCTGTGATCATGTAACGTGTGGCCCTGCTGGACATCACGTTTGTCTCGTCACCGTCGACACTAGACTCAGTATCTGTGTCTGGGTCTGTGTCGACCCACTGAGGTAACGGGCGTTTTAGGGCCCCTGACGGTGTCTGAGACGCCTGGACAGGCACTAATTGATTTGCCGGCTGTCTCATGTCGTCAACAGTTTTTTGCAAATTGCTGACATTATCACTTAATTGTTTAAATACAATCATCCAGTCAGGTGTCGACTCCCTAGGGGGTGACATCACTAACACAGGCAACTGCTCCGCTTCCACCTCATTTTCCTCCTCATACATGTCGACACACGCGTACCGACACACAGCACACACACCGGGAATGCTCTGATAGAGGACAGGACCCCACTTAGCCCTTTGGAGAGACAGAGGGAGAGTCTGCCAGCACACACCCAGCGCTATATATATATATATATATATATACAGGGATAACCTTATATAAGTGTTACTCCCTTATAGCTGCTGTTAATATATTTATTTGCTGCCAAACGTGCCCCCCCTTCTCTTTTTTACCCTGATTCTGAAGCAGGACTGCAGGGGAGAGTCAGGGAGCCGTCCTTCCAGCGGAGCTGTGAGGGAAAATGGCGCTTGTGTGCTGAGGAGATAGGCTCCGCCCCTTCACGACGTCCTTATCTCCCGCTTTTTCTGTGTAAAATGGCAGGGGTAAAATACATCCATATAGCCCAGGAGCTATATGTGATGTATTCTTTTTAGCCACCTAAGGTATATACTGTAATATTGCGTCTCAGGGCGCTCCCCCCCCAGCGCCCTGCACCCTCAGTGACCGGAGTGTGAAGTGTGCTGAGAGCAATGGCGCACAGCTGCGGTGCTGTGCGCTACCTTAGTCTGAAGACAGGATCGTCTTCTGCCGCCGATTTCACCGGACCTCTTCGTCTCTTCTGGCTCTGTAAGGGGGACGGCGGCGCGGCTCCGGTGACCCATCCAGGCTGAACCTGTGATCGTCCCTCTGGAGCTAATGTCCAGTAGCCTAAGAAACCCGATCCACTCTGCACTCAGGTGAGTCCGTTTCTTCTCCCCTTAGTCCCACGATGCAGTGAGCCTGTTGCCAGCAGGACTCACTGAAAATAAAAAATCCTAAACTAAACTTTTATTCTAAGCAGCTCAGGAGAGCCACCTAGATTGCACCCTTCTCGGTCGGGCACAAAAATCTAACTGAGGCTTGGAGGAGGGTCATAGGGGGAGGAGCCAGTGCACACCACCTGATCCTTAAGCTTTTATTTTGTGCCCTGTCTCCTGCGGAGCCGCTATTCCCCATGGTCCTTACGGAGTCCCAGCATCCACTAGGACGTCAGAGAAATATAAGCATACAATTCAGCCGGCACTCCACGCTTCTCACCAGCTGGTCCCGGTGTCCAGTGCAATATTCCTCAGCATATCCACACAATAGGCACGGCACTCCAGGGACTCGTTCCAATGAAGCTTTTATTAAGGTGCTGATAACAGCACCTTAATAAAAGCTTCATTGGAACGAGTCCCTGGAGTGCCGTGCCTATTGTGTGGATATATATATATATATATATATATATATATATATATAATATATATATTTTAGTGTGTGTGTGTGTATACCAATCTTTTTTTTTATATATATGCGAACACTGTGTGTATATATATATATGTTTAGAATTAAAAAAATTGTGCCACTTGTGAGGACATCATCACCTATGTGTTTATCTTGCAATTAAAAATAACAAATAGTTCTATATATATATATATATATATATATATATATATATATATATATATATATATATATATATATATATATACATATATATATATATATATACACACACATACACATACATCTGTATCTATATATCCATTAGGTCCACCCTCGCTGCTGCAATCCACAACATGGGCGGTGCTCCATAAAGGGCTCTCAAGAAGTCCAAAATATATCCAGAGAAAGTACAGGCACTCACCACTTCCTTAAAGAGATTTATTTCAACTCACAGGTGTATCTCACATAGACGATCAACAGCATGTCAGCAAAAAATGTCAACGTTTCGGCTCCATCTGAGCCTTTTTCAAGACGGGTAAGATCACAACAGGTTCACACCTAGCAGCCCATAACACACACCAAACCCCGGATCACCTATATAGCAGAGGCACATCACAAACCCCGCCCCATCAACCAACAGGAAGTGGCTAAAACAATCATAATGCAGTGTCTAATCTTGAATATACATAAAGGCCATCCTCTGTGTCATAACACCAGATTAGCACGCTGCATATGCACATACATAAGTCTGTTATAGTCCAACAAAGCGGCTAATTGCCGCGATGCCGGAAGTAACGTGCGTTCCATTACCCGTGGAACGCACTCGTCAGATGCGGATGTTACCCATAATGCCGGAAGCGGTGTGCGTTCCACTGCCATGGAGCGCAACCATGTGACCGGAACATCGGGCTGCGTAGGACGGCTACCAGCCGTTACTAAGCAACTAAACTAACCATAGTAGCGCGATCACATAACCTAACCGTGCCACCATGACAACAAGAAAATAATTATGGCATCTTAAAGCACACAAAACAGATGTTGGATGCATTGAATATGCATATGGACTCCATAGCAATCCCGGGTGAATAATACACTTAAATCGTAATACAGATATATTTGTTCAATTTAAATAAAGAGTAAACATTTATATCTCAATAAACACCTATTTGTTCAATTGTAATATTAACACAATATAGAATAACCATATTCCTATGATGAACCCTAATAGTCACCAGATAATATCCAGGTGGCCCACCCACAATCCCCTATAAAGAAACCTATCAGGACAACCAGGAGGATGTGGGATGCAGAAATACTAGAGAACATGGGTGTATATACCCCAAGACATAATGGAGTCCATTTAGGGTCTGTGATATAGCCTCTGTCAACAAGCGATCCAGGGTGACCACCAACATAAAAAACAATGTAAAAGACAAAGAACAAACATATATGCCATCATACATGCAAAAAACATGCATAATTGGAAATAATATATGGTTAAAAAAAACTGTCCAGTGATAGCCCTATCCGAGAAAAATATTAAATGGATTTGCCTCATTTAACCCACGAGGTGCTAGGGTGTCCAGCTCATAGATCCATTTGGCTTCTCGTTGTCGTAACAGCCTTTCCCAGTCACCCCCTCGTGAAGGTCTCGGTACATGATCGATCAACATACACTTCAAGCTAGATATTGAGTGCCCTCTAGTTACGAAATGTTGCGCTACCGGTTTGTCAGACACCTTGGAAACCAGTGCAGCTCGAATTGATGTACGATGGTTGGCCATCCTGTCTCGAAAGTTTCTTGTTGTCATGCCAACATAATAGTACCCACAGGGACAAACAATGATATAGATTACATGGTCCATGGTACAATGTAACCGATGACGGATTTTGATCTGTTGGCCACTGTGGATGTGCGAAACTCACACCAGTCATCATTGATCGGCACGTAGTGCAATTGGGGCACCGATAGCACCCTTTCTTGGTGTCCGGAAACCAGGTATTGCTGGTGACTGATGGTTGTAAAGTCGGGCGCATTAGCATTTGTCGTAGGTTTTTACCACGTCTGTAGGCACAGAGCGGTGGCTGCAGACTTAGCCCTTTAAACACTGGGTCAGTGGCCACAATCGGCCAATGCTTGCGCAGCACTTTCTCAGACTGTGTTGATGCAACGTCATATGTAGACGCAAATATCTTTCTATTGGCAAGTCCCTTAGCACAATAACTGTTGGAATGGGAGTGCCTATACCTTGCTTTGTTTAAACATCTTGCAACGGTTTTCCTCGTGTAACCACGTTCATAGAATCTCTCTGCCATCGCCTCAATCTGTAACTCAGTGTCCTCATTCGTGGTATTGTTACGCAGCACACGCATGAACTGCGAGATCGGTAAGCTCTCTTTAAGATGAACGGGGTGATGACTGGAGGCATGAAGGAGCGTGTTTCTATCAGTCTCTTTTCTGTAGAGGGTCGAGGCAAGTCTTCTATTGTGTCAAAAAAGAGTCACTTCTAAAAAATTCACCTTGTCACGATCAATGTGATAAGTGAAACGGATAGGGCTATCTAGACTGTGAAGATAGTCAATCATCTCATAGAACTCCGTGTCAGTCCCTAGCCAAATAATGAAAACGTCGTCAATATAACGAACAAAAAATAAACACTTAGACCCAAACTTTGGTATAATGTTGCTAGATTCATATTTATGCATATATAAGTTGGCATACGATGGGGCCAAATTTGACCCCATCGCAGTGCCACTGCATTGAATGTAGAAATCCTTGCCATAGGCAAACTGGTTCTTTTTCAGTACTAGACCCGCAAGGTCGAGCAGAAATTCAGATGGAGGGCCCTCATGTGGCCCCGCAATCAGGGCATCGCGCATGACCTCAAGGCACTCTGTATGCGGAATAACTGTATATAAGGACTGGATATCCATAGTTATTAACCAGGCGTCCTCAGGTATTAAGCCAAGTGAATCAATTTTGTCAAGCAGATCCGCAGTGTCCCTAATATAACTGAGCATCATAGTTACAAGTGGTTGAAGGAATGAATCAATAAAAATTACCAGTGGCTGTAAAACAGAGCCCATCGCCGAAATGATCGGACGGCCGGGAGGATCAATCATGGATGTGTATTTTCGGTAGTGTGTAGATGATTGGACACACTGGACTATCCACTGTCAGATAGCCAGCTATTTTTTGGTCCAACCATCCACATACCAAAGCTTGGTTGATAGTGGTATCAACTAGTTTTTTGATTTGTAACATAGGACTGCCTCTGCATTTGACATACACCTTGGAATCTGCCAATTGCCTAAGTATTTCAGCATTATATTTACACCCGTTTTAGCCCCAGGCATTTTGTTATCGCTTGTTTCACTTCCAATGGATCATAGCCCCGATCAGTGAACTTCTGCTCCATTTCAGCTAGAGCCTCTGGCAGTTTGGTGTGGTCTGAGGTTATTCGCGATAACAAAATGCCTGGGGCTAAAACGGGAGGACCTGTTGGTTCCAAAGATGAAAAGTGCGTAAACAGAACGTTTGGTATTTACAAGTACCTATTCTATCACGCCGAATGCTAAAAGAACGAATATCCATGCACCATTCATCAATTAAAAAAGCACTACAGATAGTGGAACCTAGTACACCACCGGTGGCCAGACATTTTGCAAACTGTGGTCACAAAATAAGAGACTTTAAATTCATGCCTTTGGATCATGTGCCGCCGCTTAGGAGAGGTGGCGATCGTAACAAGCAGCTACTAAAGCAAGAAAGTCGATGGATATATTTACTTAATGCTATGGCCCCATTAGGGCTTAATAAGGAACTAATCTTTTCCTGTTTCCTATAGAAAACAGATAACTTTGAACCAGGCCTGTTGTTCTTGATTTTGTGTAGTCTTAGAGTGGATGCCTTCTCCACACAGATACTCCTGTTCATGTTTATTGTTATTTATTTTTTGTATTTTCTTGGTTTTATATGCATATACATTTAGTGTAAAGTAGATGTGTCAGTTAAGGGTAGCATCATTACAATATGACTAGTATATGGTTAGCCCCGACGTTATGTTTGTCTTGATTAAACCAGAGCTATAAATTTAGTGATTAGTTCAGCTAGTGGGGGGCGCTGTGGGTAATGATCGCTATCTATACAATTGATGTAATAGGTCCCCGACGGGAATTGTGGCACACTGTATAAGCATAGCTACCATTTGATTGTATTTTGTTTTAGGTGTAGTAGTTTTGTACACGTTTTTTGTCCCGATCTTGCCGCTTTAGGTGAGTGGAGGTGACGTGGCTTGGTTGCCAGGAGACAGGGAAGCCACCAGTGGTACGTCATGTCAGGCGGGCGGATCGCTCGGACGAGTAGGCCAATCGGTGAACCGCTATGTGCCCGGGGGGAAGGGGGGGGGGGTGTGACGCGGTACACACGTCACGGTCACGTGACGTGAGGAGGCGGGACAGACGCTACCATGGCAACAGACGGGAGACGCTCGTGGAGAGCGTGGCGATGCTGGATGACGTCACAGGTGGGCGTCCAGGCGTCCTGGTAGCTTCACACACGCGCCCCCCTACAACACCTGGCGGAGCTCGGATAAACGATTAGGACAGGTGAGCACACTTTGTTCATTTAGTGGGTATAAATAGAAGGAGCTTGGCATAAAGGTTTGAACTACTCCCCTGAAGACGGCGGTAGCCGAAACAGCTGTAGGGAGACCCTGCTGGGTCAGATTCACATCCCCAGCATAACTCAGGACATGTGAGACTTGTACCATTGATGGAACTTTGTTTCCAAGCTGCTGTTTTTTTTGCACCAAAAAGTTTGTCACATTATTTGAAATGGCATAAAAACGTTTGGATATTGAAGGAGTGCTGGTTTCTTCTGCAACATAGCCCCAGTTGGAGCTTCATGGTGTGGTTATACTTATATTGAATTACCACCCTGCATGAGATGATTACTGTGTTGTGCTATATATATATATATATATATATATATATATATATATATATATATATATATATATATATATATATATATATATATATATATATATATATATATATTTTTTTTTTTTGCTGTGCTGGTCCAGTACTCTTTATCAAATGAATGTGCTCCGGTGCCCTCCCTCCAGCTCCTGGTTCACCGGGTATGCAGTATAAGTCAACATTTTGAGGTTCAAGGCCACTACTTCAGGACACATGTGGTTGTGTGTCCTGAAGTCGTGGCCACGAGCCTCAAAATGTTGACTTTAATGCACCATCGGTTGGGGTTCACTATGGTATGCCGGCGGTCAGGCTACCGGCGACCAGCATACCGGCGCCGGGAGCCCGACCGCCGGCTTACAGACAGTGTGGCGAGCGCAAATGAGCCCCTTGAGAATAAGTGTCGGTATGCCGGCGCCGGTATACTGTGCGCCAGGATCCCGTCAGTCGGCATACTGAAGACCACCCATCGGTTGATTTACCACCATTAAGACTCCAGAGTGCCGACCTATTACGATTCACATATATAATATATAAATTTATTTTATATATATATATATATTATCTATCTATCTCTATATATATATATATATATAGATATATATATATATATATATATATATATAGATATAGATATATATATAGATATATAGATATATATAGATATCTCTCTATATCTATCTTTCCGTGTGTGTCCTGCACTCACATCCATATCAGTGTTCGCAAATACGCGCTATAGCGCGTATTTTACCCTGATCTGTGGTCCGGGGACTCACTTTTCTAAACTGTGTGGGTCCCCGGTAACGCGCTCCGCTGAAGCTGGTCATCTTGTTCAAGCAGCTTCCTGTATCTTGTTTAAGTCCTCTTGTGGCGGCGCGGGCCCACGGACAGAGTGAGGATGGCTTCTCTCCCCCCTCCCCGATCACCTGCTGCAGCTTCAAGGGAGCCGGACAGAGAGTGAGGATGCCCCCCCCCCCTCCCTTCCCGCCGATCACCCGCTGGAGCTTCACGGGAGCCGGACAGACGGTGAGGACGCCCCCCCCCTTCCCGCCGATCACCCGCTGCAGCTTCACGGGAGCCGGACAGAGAGCAAAGACGGCTCTGCGGCGCGCTACACACTGTGCTGCGGGGAAGTTGAACGCCGGTGACCGCGGACTGTGCGTGCTGTGCGGAAGGGTGAGCTGGACTTACGGTGGCGGCTGGGGGGCTGTTCATATCGGTGGGATGGCGGAGATGGGGGCTGCATGGCGCTGGCAAACAGGTGTTAAACGCAACATTTTTGTGGTATGGAGTGGGGGTGAGGCGAGAGGGTGACAGTGCTGCTGGTCTCTGCAGCATACAGGACCCTTGATACAACCACTGGATTCGAGTCATGCTGCCTGTAATTTATGTGCTGACTGATCAACTTCAGTGACACTCACTGTTCTGGCTGCCTTTGTTGGTTACTGCTGGTTGCTGTTGGTTACTGCTGGTTGCCGCTGGTTACAGTAAAGGCAGCCAGCACAGTGAGTGTCACTGAAGTTGATCAGTCAGCACATAAATTACAGGCAGCATGACTTAAATCCATTGGTTGTACCAAGTGTCCGAAATCGTCGGACAGGATGTTGGCATTTAGTATACCGACACCAGCATCCCGATCGCAGCAAAGCCGACAAGAGTGACGAGTGCAGAGGGTACCCTAACCTCCCACCCCTAACCCTCCGTTTCCCGCAGCCTAAACCTAACCCACCCCCTTAGTGCCTAACACTTATACTCTCCCCCCCCCTCTGCAGCCTAACCCTAACCTCCCCAACACCATGTCCTAACCCCCCCCCCCCTTCCCACCCGCACGCTAAACCAGTTGCGGTAGTGCATACTTCCCTTCAGGATCCTGACTGTCAGGACATTGTTGCCAGGATCCTGATCTCCTCGGGATGCCAGCGTTGGTATTGTGGCGGCTGTCAGGATTCCGGCATCGGTATTACGGCTGCTGGGATCCCGACAGCCAGGATCCGGAATGCATACTTCCGAAATGATAACAGCCCAGCAGCATTGTCACCCTCCCTCCCCCACAACACTTTTGTAGTGTCTAAATCCAGTCTGGGGCTCCTATTATAGCGGCACCATAAAGCCATTACATATAGAAAATAAGATTTTACTTACCGATAAATCTATTTCTCATAGTCCGTAGTGGATGCTGGGGACTCCGTCAGGACCATGGGGAATAGCGGCTCCGCAGGAGACAGGGCACAAAAGCAAGCTTTTTAGGATCACATGGTGTGTACCGGCTCCTCCCCCTATGACCCTCCTCCAAGCCTCAGTTAGGTACTGTGCCCGGACGAGCGTACACAATAAGGAAGGATCTTGAATCCCGGGTAAGACTCATACCAGCCACACCAATCACACCGTACAACTTGTGATTTGAACCCAGTTAACAGTATGATAACAATGAAGTAGCCTCTAAAAAAGATGGCTCACAACAATAATAACCCGATTTTTTTGTAACAATAACTATGTACAAGTAATGCAGACAATCCGCACTTGGGATGGGCGCCCAGCATCCACTACGGACTATGAGAAATAGATTTATCGGTAAGTAAAATCTTATTTTCTCTAACGTCCTAGTGGATGCTGGGGACTCCGTCAGGACCATGGGGATTATACCAAAGCTCCCAAACGGGCGGGAGAGTGCGGATGACTCTGCAGCACCGAATGAGAGAACTCCAGGTCCTCCTCAGCCAGGGTATCAAATTTGTAGAATTTAGCAAACGTGTTTGCCCCTGACCAAGTAGCTGCTCGGCAAAGTTGTAAAGCCGAGACCCCTCGGGCAGCCGCCCAAGATGAGCCCACCTTCCTTGTGGAATGGGCATTTACATATTTTGGCTGTGGCAGGCCTGCCACAGAATGTGCAAGTTGAATTGTACTACAAATCCAACGAGCAATAGTCTGCTTAGAAGCAGGAGCACCCAGCTTTTTGGGTGCCTACAATATAAACAGCAAGTCAGACTTTCTGACTCCAGCCGTCCTGGAATTATATATATATATATATATATATATATATATATATATATATATTTTCAGGGCCCTGACAACGTCTGGCAACTTGGAGTCCTCCAAGTCCCTAGTAGCCGCAGGCACCACAATAGGTTGTTTCAGGTGAAACGCTGACACCACCTTAGGAAGAAACTGGGGACGAGTCCGCAGTTCTGCCCTGTCCGAATGGAAAATCAAATATGGGCTTTTGTAAGACAAAGCCGCCAATTTTGACAATCGCCTGGCCGAGGCCAGGGCCAACAGCATGGTCACTTTCCATGTGAGATATTTCAAATCCACAGATTTGAGTGGTTCAAACCAATATGATTTGAGGAATCCCAACACTACGTTGAGATCCCACGGTGCCACTGGAGGCACACAAGGGCTGTATATGCAATACTCCCTTGACAAACGTCTGGACTTCAGGAACTGAAGCCAATTCTTTTTTGGAAGAAAATCTATATGGCCGAAACTTGAACCTTAATGGACCCCAATTTGAGGCTCATAGACACTCCTGTTTGCAGGAAGTGCAGAAATCGACCTAGTTGAAATTTTTTCGTGGGGCCTTCCTGGCCTCACCCACGCAACATATTTTTACCACATGTGGTGATAACGTTGTGCGGTCACCTCCTTCCTGGCTTTGACCAGGGTAGGTATGACCTCTTCCGGAATGCCTTTTCCCTTAGGATCCGGCGTTCAAAACCGCCATGCCGTCAAACGCAGTCGCGGTAAGTCTTGGAACAGACAAGGTCCCTGCTGGAGCAGGTCCTTTCTTAAAGGCCGATGCCACGGTTCCTCTTGGAACAGACATGGTACTTGCTGAAAGCAAATCCCTTCTTAGCTCCCGAGGCCATTAGTCCTCTGTGAGCATCTCTTGAAGTTCCGGTTACCAAGTCCCTCTTGGCCAATCCGGAGCCACGAATATAGTTCTTACTCCTCTATGTCTTTTAATTCTCAATACCTTGGTTATGAGAAGCAGAGGAGGGAACACATACACCGACTGTTACACCCACGGTGTTACCAGGACGTCCACAGCTATCGCCTGAAGGTCTCGTGACCTGGCGCAATACCTGTCCCATTTTTTGTTCGGGCGGGACGCCATCATGTCCACCTTTGGTCTTTCCCAACGGTTCCCAATCATGCGGAAAACTTCCCGATGAAGTTCCCACTCTCCCGGGTGGAGGTCGTGCCTGCTGAGGAAGTCTGCTTCCCAGTCGTCCACTCCCGGAATGAACACTGCTGACAGTGCTATCACATGATTTTCCGCCTAGCGAAAAATCCTTGCAGTTTTGCCACTGCCCTCCTGCTTCTTGTGCCGCCCTTTCTGTTTACGTGGGCGACTGCCGTGATGTTATCCCACTGGATCAATACCGGCTGACCTTGAAGCAGAGGTCTTGCTAAGCTTAGAGCATTATAAATTTGCTCATAGCTCCAGTATATTTATGTGGAGAGAATTCTCCAGACTTGATCACACTCCTTGTGTGACTGCTCCCCAGCCTCTCAGGCTGGCCTCCGTGGTCACGAGCATCCAATCCTGAATGCCGAATCTGCGGCCCTCTAGAAGATGAGCACTCTGTAATCACCACAGGAGAGACACCCTTGTCCTTGGATATAGGGTTATCCGCTGATGCATCTGAAGATGCGATCCGGACCATTTGTCCAGCAGATCCCACTGAAGAGTTCTTGCGTGAAATCTGCCGAATGGAAGCGCTTCGTAATAAGCCACCATTTTTTACCAGGACTCTTGTGCAATGATGCACTGACACTTTTCCTGGTTTTAGGAGGATCCCGATTAGCTCGGATAACTCCCTGGCTTTCTCCTCTGGGAGAAACACCTTTTCCTGGACTGTGTCCAAAATCATCCCTAGGACCAGCAGACATGTCGTCGGAACAACTGCGGTTTTGGAATATTTAGAATCCACCCGTGCTGTCGTAGAACTACTTGAGATAGTGCTACTCCGACCTCCAACTGTTCTCTGGACCTTGTTCTCATCAGGAGGTCGTCCATTTTCTTTGAAGACGAATCCTCCTTTCGGTCATTACCTTGGTAAGGACCCCGGGGTGCCTTGGACAATCCAACGGCATCGTCTTGAAACTGATAGTGACAGTTCTGTACCACGAACTTGAGGTACCCTTGGTGAGAAAAAGCAAATTTTGGGACATGGAGGTAAGCATCCCTGATGTCCCGGGACACCATATAGTCCCCTTGTTCTTTGCTATCACTGCTCTGAGTGACTCTATCTGGATTTGAACCCTTGTAAGTGTTCAAATTTTTCAGATTTAGAATAGGTCTCACCTAGCCTTCAGTACCACCATATAGTGTGGAGTAATACCCCTTTCCTTGTTGTCGGAGGGGTAATTTTATTATCACCTGCTGGGAATACAGCTTGTGAATTGTTTTCAATACTGCCTCCCTGTCGGAGGGAGACATTGGTACAGCAGACTACAGGAACCTGCGAGGGGGGAAACCTCTCGACATTCCAATCTGTACCCCTTGGATACTACTTGTAGGATCCAGGGGTCCTGTACGGTCCCAGCGTCATGCTGAGAACTTGGTAGAAGCGGTGGAGGGCTTCTGTTCCTGGGAATGGGCTGCCTGCTGCAGTCTTCTTCCCTTTCCTCTATCCCTGGGCAGATATGACTCTTATAGGGACGAAAGGACTGAGGCTGAAAAGACGGTGTCTTTTTCTGCAGAGATGTGACTTAGGGTAAAAAACGGTGGATTTTCCAGCAGTTGCCCTGGCCACCAGGTCCCATGGACCGACCCCAAATAACTCCTCCCCTTTATACGGCAATACATCTTTGTGCCGTTTGGAATCTGCATCACCTGACCCCTGTCGTGTCCATAAACATCTTCTTGCAGATATGGACATCGCATTTACTCTTGATGCCAGAGTGCAAATATCCCTCTGCGCATCTCGCATATATAGAAATGCATCCTTTAAATGCTCTATAGTCAATAAAATACTGTCCCTGTCAAAGGTATCAATATTTTTAGTCAGGGAATCCGACCAAGCCACCTCAGCTCTGCACTTCCAGGCTGAGGCGATCGCTGGTCGCAGTATAACACCAGCATGTGTGTGTATACTTTTTAGGATATTTTTCAGCCTCCTATCAGCTGGCTCCTTAAGTACGGCCCTATCCGTAGATGGTACCGCCACTTGTTCTGATAAGCGTGTGAGCGCCTTATCCACCCTGAGGGGTGTTTCCCACCGCGCCTTAACTTCTGGCGGGAAAGGGTATACCGCCAATAATTTTCTATCGGGGGAAACCCACGCATCATCACACACTTCATTTAATTTATCTGATTCAGGAAAAAATAGGATTTTGGTACTTACCAGGTAAATCCTTTTCTTTGAATCCATAGGGGGCACTGGAGTACTCTTGGGATATGGACGGCTTCCACCGGAAGAAGGCACTGAATAAATTAATTTTGAGACTACTCCTCCCCTCCATATCCTGCAGCACTTCAGTGTTTTTTACTGAGCCGAACAGGATCGATAGAGAGATTGACAAAAGGAGAATTACATATAGTCTCACAGACAACAATAAAGTTGACACAACGTAACAGACAACTAAACAGTTGACACCATAACTGATTAACCCTTGTTAAATTTAAACCAGTCGTGAAAGTGTGTTACCATAAGAACCACTGGACTCCTAAAACAGGTAAACTGCTCTGGGTGGGCGTCCAGTGCCCCCTATGGATTCAAAGAAAAGGATTTACCTGGTAAGTACCAAAATCCTATTTTCTTTTTCATCCACTAGGGGTCACTGGAGTACTCTTGGGATGTACCAAAGTCTCCTCCGTGGCGGGAGAGCTGTTTGGCACTTGTAACACTAAACGGCCAAAGCTAGATGCTGATGCCGCGAACGTATCAAACTTGTAAAAGCGCACAAACGTGTGCACTGACGACCAAGTAGCCGCACGGCAAAGCTGTGTCGTAGAAGCCCCACGACTCGCTGCCCATGACGTCCCCACAGAACGTGTGGAATGAGCTGTTACTGAAGTAGGTGGCTGTAACTTAGCATAAAGGTAAGCCTGACGTATAGTCAGTTTGATCCATCTGGATAAGGTCTGCTTAGAGGCTGGCCAACCCCTCTTAGCTGCGTCATAGAGAACAAACAACGTATCTGTCTTACGCACAGTAGACGTTCGGGAAACATAGATGCGCAATGCGCGAACCACATCCAACGTTCCAGAATCTCCTGTTAACACAGGAACTACTATTGGTTGATTGATGTGAAAAGACGACACTAGCTTTGGTAGAAGAACGGGATTCGTCCGAAGTTCCGCTCTGTCATCATGAAAAATTAAATACGGTGACTTGCATGACAAGGCACCCAAATCTGAAACACGCTTAGCCGAAGCTAAGGCTAAAAGAAAAATCGTTTTCCAAGTGAGAAATTTAATATCCACTTGTTGTAAGGGTTCAAAGTAATCGGACTGTAAGAAATCTAAAACCAGATTCAAGTCCCATGGTGCTGTAGGTGGAATGAAAGGAGGCTGTATCCTCTTTACACCCTGTAGAAACGTATGTATTGACTGCAACGAGGCCAATTTCTTTTGAAAATAAATTGACAACGCAGATACCTGCACCTTTAGTGTGGAAAGACGTAGTCCTCCATCTAACCCCATTTGTAAAAATAACAAAAGACGGGATAATTTAAAAGACGATGTCGGAAATTTCCGAGCTTCACACCAACCTATATAAGTACGCCAAATTCTATAATAATGAGCTGCCGTAACCGGCTTCCTAGCTCGTACCATGGTTGGTATAACAGACTCAGGAATGCCCTCTTTCCTTAAGATGGCCTTTTCAACAGCCACCCCGTCAAACGCAGCCGCGCTAAATCGGGGTAAAGGAACGGACCCTGTTGTAACAGGTCCGGACGTAGTGGGAGTGGCCACGGATCGTCTGCGAGTAACCCGAGGAGATCCGAGAACCAAGCCCTCCGAGGCCAATGAGGCGCTATTAGAATGACTGTGACGAACCCTCTCTTGATCCGTTTTAGCACCAATGGGAGCAGCGGAAACGGTGGAAACAGATACACAAGGCTGTATGGCCACGTGGCTGTGAGAGCATCCACCGCCACTGCCCCTGGATCTCTTGTTCTGGACACATATCTTGACACCTGATGATTGTGGCGGGATGCCATTAGATCCACCTGAGGGTAACCCCACTTCTGGATCAACATCTGAAATACTTCTGGATTTAATGCCCACTCTCCTGGATGAAAATCCCGACGACTGAGAAAATCTGCCTCCCAGTTGTCCACTCCAGGAATGAACACTGCCGATAATATCACCTGGTGATATTCGGCCCATCTGAGGATCCGAGCTACTTCCCGCATAGCCATGCGGCTTCTCGTTCCTCCTTGTTTGTTTATGTATGCGACTGCCGTCGCGTTGTCTGACTGCACCTGAACAGTCTGAAAACGAAACATGTACACCGCTTGTCTTAGAGCATTGTAAATCGCCCTGAGTTCCAGAACATTTATGGATAGCGATCTTTCGTGATCCGCCCCGAGGCCCTGGAGCCGATAACTCTGAACTACAGCTCCCCAACCTCTGAGACTTGCGTCTGTTGTCAGAATTATCCAATTCGCGACGCCGAATCGTCTCCCTGCAGATAGATTGTGTATTTTTAACCACCAGAGAAGAGACACCCTGACTTGTGGTGACAACCTCACCCTGTGGTGCAGCTGCAGATGTGATCCCGACCACTGTGCTAACACCTCCAGTTGAAACGGACGTGAGTGAAATCTTCCGAACTGAAGTGCTTCGAAAGCCGCCACCATTGTGCCTAAAAGGCGAATGCACAAATGTACTGAGACTGTGCGTGGCTTGAGCACTAATTGCACCAGATGACGAATGCCCTGTACTTTCTGTTGTGGCAGGAAAACCCTTTGTTTTACTGTATCGAGAATCATCCCTAGGAATTGAAGTCGTTGACACGGAATTAGATGTGATTTCTTTAAACTGACTATCCAACCGTGCTGAACTAGTACATTGTACGTTAGTAAGGCATGTTGGAGAAGCAATTGTTGAGACGGAGCCTTTATGAGTAGATCGTCTAAATACGGAACAATTATTACCCCTAGGGACCTGAGATGAGCTGTCATCACGGACATTACCTTGGTGAATACCCGAGGCGCTGATGAGAGGCCAAACGGTAGAGCCTGAAATTGGTAATGGTCTCGCTTTATCGCAAACCTTAAGAAACTCTGGTGAGGTGGCCAGATCGGAATGTGCAAATACGCATCCTTGAGATCTAGTGCAATCATGAATTCCTGTGGCTCTAACCCTGCAATTACTGACCTGAGAGATTCCATCTTGAATCTGTGGTAAGTGACGTAATGATTGAGACCTTTTAGGTTCAATATTGGCCTGACTGAGCCATCTGGTTTTGGTACCAGAAACAGACTGGAATAATAACCCTGCCCCTGTTCCTGCACAGGGACCGGAATTATCACTGCAGCATTCAGCAGAGACTGAATGGCAACCTGCAGAACTGCTTTCTTGTCGTCCGACACAGGCAGTCCTGTCGTGAAAAATCTTCCTGTCGGAAGATAATCGAACTCTATTTTGTAACCCTCTAATACTAAATTGCGGATCCACCCATCTGTGGACGTCTGCAGCCACGCCCCCTGAAAGCTCTGAAGGCGTGCTCCCACAATTGGAGATCCGAGATGGGCTGGGAGCCCGTCATGCCACTGGTTTGTTAGTGGTCTTGGTGTCTTGACGACGTGCATTGGATTGTCGGGCACTACGTCCCCGACCTCTTCTGCCCGGCGTGACTGCTCCTCCCTGCCCACGAAAGGGCTGAGTTCTAAAGGATTTGAACGCCGGACCAGAATATTTCCGTTTAGGTATAGTTGTAGGCGATGGAAGAAAAACAGACTTCCCTCCAGTAGCCTCAGAAATCCATTTGTCCAATTCAGGACCAAAAAGTTTCTCGCCATCATAAGGCAATGCCTCTATACCTTTTTTAACCTCCGTCTCCGCCTGCCACGAACGCAGCCAAAGTGCTCGTCGTACTGTGACTAGCGATGAGGACAGGCGAGAAGTAAGCTGACAGACGTCAGTAGAAGCTGTACATAGATATTCAGCAGCTGCCCAGATTTGATCCGCGAGAAGTATAAGATGATCCTCTTGCAGAGCCGATTTGAGCTCTTTTATCCATACCATTAAAGCTTTAGTAACCCAAATGCCAACCAACCCAGGTCTTAACAGCACTCCAGTTGCTGTATACATGGACCTTAGCATAGCCTCTATTTTACGATCTGCAGGGTCTTTAAGCGTAGTAGCAGTTGGTACTGGTATGGTTAACTTCCTCGTAAGTTTAGATACGGATGAATCCACCAATGGTGGGTTCTCCCATGTAGCTGTCATGGCCTCTGGAAACGGGTAACTCGATTTAAATCTACGAGGAATAGAAAACCGTTTGTCCGGATTTTTCCGTGACTCCAGTAACATTTTATTAAGAGATTCCGAGATAGGGAAACACATCGGAGATCTCTGTCGTTTAGTAAAGACTACTTCATCATTCGTCAGTGGCTCCTCAGTTTCCGTAAACTCCAGCGACTGACGAACTGCTCTGATGAGATTGTCAATACCTGGGCTGTCAAAGTCGTCACCTTCTGACTGTTGTTCTATTTCGCCCTCCTCATACTCCTGTTCAGTGAGATCTAGTATCCCAGAGACAGGAAAATTAGTAGGAAAAGGAAACTTATCTTTTCCACTCAAGGTGGACTTATGACCAGTTTGAGACTCCCCAGGTAACTCAAATGGTCTCATCTTAAACTCAGATCTTGCCGCCTCTCTTTCTTCACGAGAGGCGGCCAGCTCTGATTGTAAACCAACTAATACATCTGCAAGTAAAGCCCATGGAGGGTCCTGAGATGCTGGCTTTACTTCTGGAATGGAAATCGTATTTATGGCTGTATTAACAACACATGCTGTACATGTGGTGGATCCATCAGGCAACACACTCTTACAGACATGACAAATGTTTCTTAGATTTTGCTGGTGTCTTACTCATTATGAAGACAGACAATACAAACTCCACACAGACAGACTGCACGACTCAGTAATAACACCAAAGTTCCTGGTATATATCTAGGCAAGTGCAGTGCCTGCCAGCAATACGAAAACTGACCCCAAAATTCCCCTAGTACCACTCTTAGCCGAGATGTAAAATAGGAAACCTGGAACAGACAGGAGAACATTAAACATACTAAGCACCAAGTCTTTCCTAAAAGCTTGACACTGCCAAATACTGTTAAAGTCTCCCCCCACTCCCACGACCTCCGTGTACAGCACCGGGTCTGGGCCTGTGGAAGTTTTGCAAAGGGCCGTGTGAGCGGCCTGTCCTGTAGACCCCGGACAACGGAACTCCTCGGCTGCTGCGGGCGGATGGCGGAAGCAGAGAGCGTGCTGCATAGAGCCGTGGAGCGGCCTATGCACACGTGCTCCCGCCCGCCACACACAGCATAGCGGCGTGTCTGTGTAGCCAAGCAGCGCTGCTGCTGCGCAGGGAACAGCGGTCTCTTAGGATGCTGGGAGCCGGAGAGTGAGAGCGCGCCGCATGGACCGTGAAGCGGCCCATGTACACGCGCTCCGGGTAGCGGTGAGTACCCAACAATCCCCAACAGTGGAGCGGCAGCAAGCGCTGACCGCCCCAACCCAACATACCTGGACCGTGACAAAAGTCTATGACGGGGCTTTCATCCAAGCTCCGTCCAGCTTTCCTGCAGGCAGCCTGCAAGTGGAGTGAGGGAGCTCTTTACAGAGAGGTCCGACACTCACGGCTACTCAGCCGCTTCCACTGTCCCTGACCCACGCCTGTTAGAAGGGGGGAAAGGACGTGGAAATTGAAGAAAAAAAAAAAACTTAGAAAAAATTCCAATACTTTGTGGACGAGCTCCACTATGCCTTCTAACTGTGTCGAGCACAGAAAAAACACTGAAGTGCTGCAGGATATGGAGGGGAGGAGTAGTCTCAAAATTAATTTATTCAGTGCCTTCTTCCGGTGGAAGCCGTCCATATCCCAAGAGTACTCCAGTGACCCCTAGTGGATGAAAAAGAAACTACAGGTAGTTTTTTCACCTCACACATAATACCCTTTTTTGTGGTACTTGGAGTATCAGAAATATGTAACACCTCCTTCATTGCCCTTAACGTGTGGCCCTAAAAGAAAATACGTTTGTTTCTTCACCGTCGACACTGAAATCAGTGTCCGTGTCTGGGTCTGTGTCGACCGACTGAGGTAAATGGGCATTTTACAGCCCCTGACGGTGTTTGAGACGCCTGGACAGATACTAATTTGTTCGCCGGCCCTCTCATGTCGTCAACCGGCTTGCAGCGTGTTGACATTGTCACGTAATTTCCATAAATAAGCCATCCATTCCGGTGTCGACTCCCTAGAGAGTGACATCACCATTACAGGCAATTTGCTCCGCCTCCTCACCAATATTTTCCTCATACATGTCGACACACACGTACCGACATACAGCACACACATAGGGAATGCTCTGATAGAGGACAGGACCCACTAGCCCTTTGGGGAGACAGAGGGAGAGTTCGCCAGCACACACCAAAAGCGCTATAAATGTATATAAACAACCCTAGAAGGTGTTGTTTACTATATATGCGCTCTTAATATATAAATATCGCCAATTTATGCCCCCCTTCTCTTTGTTACCCTGTTTCTGTAGTGCAGTGCAGGGGAGAGTCCTGGGAGCCTTCCTCACCAGCGGAGCTGAGCAGGAAAATGGCGCTGAGTGCGGAGGAGAATAAGCTCCGCCCCTTTTCCGGCGGGCTTCTTCTCCCGGTTTTTAATAAACTGGCCTGGGTTAAAATACATACATATAGCCTTAATGGCTATATGTGATGTATTTATTTTGCCACTAAAGGTAATTATATTGCTGCCCAGGGCGCCCCCAGCAGCGCCCTGCACCCTCCGTGACTGAGTCAGTGAGCCGTGTGACAACAATGGCGCACAGCTGCAGTGCTGTGCGCTACCTTCATGAAGACTGTGGAGTCTTCTGCCGCCTGTTTTCCGGACCTCCGTTCTGCCGTCTCTTCAGCGTCTGTAAGGGGGATCGGCGGCGCGGCTCCGGGACGAACCCCAGGCTGACCTGTGTTCCGACTCCCTCTGGAGCTAAGTGTCCAGTAGCCTAAGACTCCAATCCATCCTGCACGCAGGTGAGTTGGAAATCTCTCCCCTAAGTCCCTCGATGCAGTGATCCTGTTGCCAGCAGGAATCACTGAGATTTTAACCTAAAAAAAAAACTTTTCTAAACAGCTCTTTAGGAGAGCCACCTAGATTGCACCCTCTCGGACGGGCACAAAAACCTAACTGAGGCTTGGAGGAGGGTCATAGGGGGAGGAGCCAGTACACACCATGTGATCCTAAAAAGCTTGCTTTTGTGCCCTGTCTCCTGCGGAGCCGCTATTCCCCATGGTCCTGACGGAGTCCCCAGCATCCACTAGGACGTTAGAGAAAATGTATTATTTAATAATGTTGTCCTATTTTTTAATCATATAATTGTTAAGTGCTCTGCCTGGCGCAATGTGCATAACGTGCTCTGCCTGGCGCAATGTGAATAACGTGCTCTGCCTGGCGCAATGTGTATAACGTGCTCTACCTGGTGCAATGTGTATAACGTGCTCTACCTGGTGCAACGTGTGGCGCAATGTGTATAACGTGCTCTGCCTGGTGCAATGTGTATAACGTGCTCTGCCTGGTGCAATGTGTATAACGTGCTCTGCCTGGTGCAATGTGTATAACGTGCTCTGCCTGGTGCAATGTGTATAACGTGCTCTACCTGGTGCAATGTGTATAACGTGCTCTACCTGGTGCAACGTGTGGCGCAATGTGTATAACGTGCTCTGCCTGGCGCAATGTGAATAACGTGCTCTGCCTGGCGCAATGTATATAACGTGCTCTACCTGGCGCAATGTGTATAACGTGCTCTACCTGGTGCAACGTGTGGCGCAATGTGTATAACGTGCTCTGCCTGGTGCAATGTGTATAACGTGCTCTACCTGGTGCAATGTGTATAACGTGCTCTACCTGGTGCAACGTGTGGCGCAATGTGTATAACGTGCTGCCTGGCGCAATGTGTATAACGTGCTCTCCTTGGCTCAGTGTGTATAGGAGGTTCTACCTGGTGCAATGTGTATAAGCGGCACTACGGTGTGGAATAATGTGAATTGGTACTATTATGTGACCACGCCCCTTCCCCACGAAGCTACGCCCCTAAAAAATTCCAGCGCGCCGAAGGCGCGCACTGTCGCAGTTTTCAGTGTGGGAGAACCAATTCTCTTTCTGCCACAAGGTCACCAAAATGTCTAATTACATCTAAAGTGCGGGGTGTCCTGTATGCTACACAGCCCAGCAGCATCGTCACCCCATCCTCCCCCTTGCACCCCTTTTGTAGTGTCCAAATCAAGTTTGTGTTTTTATATTTGAATCATTAATAAGACTAATTAAAACCTTCATTCCGATGGGACCCAGAAAAGGACAGGTAGGACCCCAATTTTTAAAAATGAGGGGTCCCAGGGACCCACTTTTTTTTGGTCTCAGCGCGATCACTGCATATTATCAACTTTTGGGGTACTCCCAGTGGATTCCACTTAGGTTTGGTAGGTCAACGTTAATATACAAAGTTCCAATCGTCTGGGGGGTGCACTCTCCTCCAAGAAATAGTCCAAGAGATATATCAATAATTCATGGCTTTATTCAGTCAACGTTGATTCAAAAGCAAGACCTTTATCAAGACAAGCCTCAATCTTATTTCAACAGTAATAAATCCAAGTAACAGCGGAGAATAGCTACAAGGAATAGAGGCAAGAAAACACACAAAATCAGTCTCACGGGCCCATGCACAAAACACCACTCCAGATACCATAAATGCATTTGATATGGTATTTTGAATCGAAATGTCGACTGAATAAAGCCATGAATTATTGATCTCTCTTGGACTGTTTATTGGAGGAGAGTGCACCCCCAGACGACTGGAAGAGTGAGTGAAAAAAAAAATAAAAATTATTATATATATATATATATATATATATATATATATATATATTTATTTGGCAACTGTATCACAAATATAACTGCAAATATGCCTGCTTGGTGTAATGTGCACCTGCCACATACCTTATGGCTTTTAAAGGTGCACTACTCAATTTTTAAGACTGATGGTGTAGGACCTGCATGAAGGTGGGGTACCTTAGCGATCGGATTGCAGGCTTCCATGCATTGGCCAATTCACTAACTAAACCCCCATCATTTATTGATGATGTGAGGATAAGTGAGCTTGCTATGGTGAGTGCTGAATTTCCTGTTTGTGTATAATGTATAATATATATATATATATATAAGAATTTACTCACCGGTAATACTATTTCTCGTAGTCCGTAGTGGATGCTGGGAACTCCGTAAGGACCATGGGGAATAGACGGGCTCCGCAGGAGACTGGGCACTCTAAGAAAGAATTAGGTCTACTGGTGTGCACTGGCTCCTCCCTCTATGCCCCTCCTCCAGACCTCAGTTAGGGAAACTGTGCCCGGAAGAGCTGACACAATAAGGAAAGGATTTGGAATCCCGGGTAAGACTCATACCAGCCACACCAATCACACCGTACAACTCGTGATACTATACCCAGTTAACAGTATGAATAACAACTGAGCCTCACGAACAGATGGCTCATAACAATAACCCTCTAGTTAGGCAATAACTATATACAAGTATTGCAGACAATCCGCACTTGGGATGGGCGCCCAGCATCCACTACGGACTACGAGAAATAGAATTACCGGTGAGTAAATTCTTATTTTCTCTGACGTCCTAGTGGATGCTGGGAACTCCTTAAGGACCATGGGGATTATACCAAAGCTCCCAAACGGGCGGGAGAGTGCGGATGACTCTGCAGCACCGAATGAGCAAACTCAAGGTCCTCCTCAGCCAGGGTATCAAACTTGTAGAATTTTGCAAACGTGTTTGATCCCGACCAGGTAGCAGCTCGGCAAAGTTGTAAAGCCGAGACCCCTCGGGCAGCCGCCCAAGAAGAGCCCACCTTCCTCGTGGAATGGGCTTTGATTGATTTAGGATGCGGCAGTCCAGCCGCAGATTGTGCAAGTTGAATCGTGGAGCAGATCCAGCGAGCAATAGTCTGCTTAGAAACAGGAGCACCCAACTTGTTGGGTGCATGCAGGATAAACAGCGAGTCAGTCTTTCTGACTCTAGCCGTCCTGGAAACATATTTTCAGGGCCCGAGCTACGTCCAGCAACTTGGAAGCCTCCAAGTCCTGAGTAGCCGCAGGCACCACAATAGGTTGGTTCAAGTGAAACGCTGACACCACCTTAGGGAGGAATTGGGGACGCGTCCTCAATTCTGCTCTGTCCATATGGAAGATCAGATAGGGGCTTTTACAGGACAAAGCCGCCAATTCTGACACCCGCCTAGCCGAAGCCAAGGCCAAAAGCATGACCACTTTCCACGTGAGATATTTTAATTCCACGGTCTGAAGTGGCTCAAACCAATGTGATTTTAGGAAATCCAACACAACGTTGAGATCCCAAGGTGCCACTGGGGGCACAAAAGGGGGCTGAATATGCAGCACTCCCTTAACAAACGTCTGAACTTCAGGCAGTGAAGCCAGTTCTTTTTGAAAGAAAATAGACAGGGCCGAAATCTGGACTTTAATGGATCACAATTTTAGGCCCATAGTCACTCCTGACTGTAGGAAGTGCAGAAATCGACCCAGCTGAAATTCTTCCGTGGGGGCCTTCATAGCCTCACACCAAGCAACATATTTTCGCCATATGCGGTGATAATGCTTTGCTGTCACATCTTTCCTAGCTTTTATCAGCGTAGGAATGACTTCAACCGGAATGCTCTTTTCCATCAGGATCCGGCGTTCAACCGCCATGCCGTCAAACGCAGCCGCGGTAAGTCTTGGAACAGACAGGGCCCCTGCTGCAGCAGGTCCAGTCTGAGAGGCAGTGGCCAAGGATCCTCTGAGATCATTTCTTGTAGTTCCGGGTACCAAGTCCTTCTTGGCCAATCCGGAACGATGAGTATAGTTCTTACTCCTCTCTTTCTTATTATCCTCAGCACCTTTGGTATGAGAGGAAGAGGAGGGAACACATAAACCGACTGGTACACCCACGGTGTCACTAGTGCGTCCACAGCTATCGCCTGAGGGTCCCTTGACCTGGCGCAATATCTTTTTAGCTTTTTGTTTAGGCGGGACGCCATCATGTCCACCTGTGGCCTTTCCCAACGGTTTACGATCAGTTGGAAGACTTCTGGATGAAATCCCCACTCTCCCGGGTGGAGGTCGTGCCTGCTGAGGAAGTCTGCTTCCCAGTTGTCCACTCCCGGAATGAACACTGCTGACAGTGCCATCACGTGATTTTCCGCCCATCGGAGAATCCTTGTGGCTTCTGCCATCGCCATCCTGCTTCTTGTGCCGCCCTGTCGGTTTACATGGGCGACCGCCGTGATGTTGTCTGACTGAATCAGCACCGGATGGTTTTGAAGCAGGGGTCTTGCCTGACTTAGGGCATTGTAAATGGCCCTTAGTTCCAGAATATTTATGTGTAGGGAAGCCTCCTGACTCGACCATTGTCCTTGGAAGTTTCTTCCCTGCGTGACTGCCCCCCAACCTCGGAGGCTTGCATCCGTGGTCACCAGGACCCAGTCCTGTATGCCGAATCTGAGGCCCTCTAGAAGATGAGCACTCTGCAGCCACCACAGCAGAGACACCCTGGCCCTCGGGGACAGGGTGATCAGCCGATGCATCTGAAGATGCGATCCGGACCACTTGTCTAACAGATCCCACTGAAAGATCCTTGCATGGAACCTGCCGAATGGAATTGCCTCGTAAGAAGCTACCATCTTTCCCAGGACTCGCGTGCAGTGATGCACCGACACCTGTTTTGGTTTCAGGAGGTCTCTGACCAGAGATGACAACTCCTTGGCCTTCTCCTCCGGGAGAAACACATTCTTCTGTTCTGTGTCCAGAATCATACCCAGGAACAGCAGACGCGTCGTAGGAACCAGCTGCGACTTTGGAATATTCAGAATCCAGCCGTGCTGTTGTAGCACTTCCTGAGATAGTGCTACTCCAACCAACAACTGCTCCCTGGACCTCGCCTTTATAAGGAGATCGTCCAAGTATGGGATAATTAGAACTCCCTTCTTTCGAAGGAGTATCATCATTTCGGCCATTACCGTGGACAGACCAAACGGCAACGTCTGGAATTGGTAATGGCAGTCTTGTACCACAAACCGGAGGTACACCTGGTGAGGTGGGTAAATGGGGACATGCAGGTACGAATCCTTGATGTCCAGTGATACCATGTAATCCCCTTCTTCCAGGCTTGCAATAACCGCCCTGAGCGATTCCATTTTGAACTTGAACCTTCTTATATAAGTGTTCAAGGATTTTAAATTTAGAATGGGTCTCACCGAACCGTCTGGTTTCGGTACCACAAACATTGTGGAATAGTAACCCCGTCCCTGTTGAAGGAGGGGAACTTTTATTATCACCTGCTGTAGGAACAGCTTGTGAATTGCCGCCAGCACCACCTCCCTGTCCGGGGGAGTAGCTGGCAAGGCTGATTTGAGGTAACGGCGATGGGGAGACGTCTCGAATTCCAGCTTGTATCCCTGAGATACCACTTGTAGAACCCAGGGATCCACATGTGAGCGAACCCACCGGTCGCTGAAGTTCCGGAGACGGGCCCCCCACCGCACCTGGCTCCACCAGTGGAGCCCCAGCGTCATGCGGTGGATTTAGTGGAAGCAGGGGAGGATTTCTGTTCTTGGGAACTGGCTGTATGGTGCAGCTTTTTCCCTCTACCCCTGCCTCGGGGCCGAAAGGACTGTACCTGATAATACGGTGCTTTCTTTGGCTGTGAGGGAACCTGGGGTAAAAATGTCGACTTCCCAGCTGTCGCTGTGGAAACGAGGTCCGAGAGACCATCCCCAAACAATTCCTCACCCTTGTAAGGCAAAACCTCCATGTGCCTTTTAGAATCCGCATCACCTGTCCACTGCCGAGTCCATAATACTCTCCTGGCAGAAATGGACATTGTATTTATTCTAGATGCCAGCCGGCAAATATCCCTCTGTGCATCTCTCATGTATAAGACTACGTCTTTAATATGCTCTATGGTTAGCAATATAGTGTCCCTGTCAAGGGAATCAATATTATCAGACAGGGAATCAGACCACGCTGCTGCAGCACTGCACATCCATGCTGAAGCAATAGCAGGTCTCAGTATAGTACCTGAGTGTGTATATACAGACTTCAGGATAGCCTCCTGCTTTCTATCCGCAGGCTCCTTTAAGGCGGCCGTATCCTGAGACGGTAGTGCCACCTTTTTTGACAAGCGTGTGAGCGCTTTATCCACCCTCGGGGATGTCTCCCAACGTACCCTGTCCTCTGGCGGGAAAGGGTACGCATTAGTAACTTTTTAGAAATCACCAATTTTTTATCAGGGGATGCCCACGCTTCTTCACACACCTCATTTAACTCATCTGAAGGGGGAAAAACCACTGGTTGCTTTTTCTCCCCAAACATAATACCCTTTTTAGTGGTACCTGGGTTAATGTCAGAAATGTGCAACACATTTTTCATTGCCGTAATCATGCATTGGATAGCCTTAGTGGAATGTACATTAGTCTCGTCGTCGTCAACACTGGAGTCAGACTCCGTGTCGACATCTGTGTCTGCCATCTGAGGTAGCGGGCGTTTTTGAGCCCCTGATGGCCTTTGAGACGCCTGGGCAGGCACTGGCTGAGAAGCCGGCTGTCCCACAGCTGTTATGTCATCAAACCTTTTATGTAAGGAGTTGACACTGTCGGTTAATACCTTCCACATATAATACCTTCCACATATCCATCCACTGGTGTCGACCCCGCAGGGGTTGACATCACATTTATCGGCACCTGCTCCGCCTCCACATAAGCCTCCTCATCAAACATGTCGACACAGCCGTACAGACACACCGCACACACACAGGGAATGCTCTGACTGAGGACAGGACCCCACAAAGTCCTTTGGGGAGACAGAGAGAGTATGCCAGCACACACCACAGCGCTATATAACACAGGGATTTACACTACACAAAGTGATTTTCCCTATAGCAGCTATAATACACAGTATTGCGCCTAAATTTAGTGCCCCCCCTCTCTTTTTTACCCTATTGAGCCTGGAAACTGCAGGGGAGAGCCTGGGGAGCGTCCTTCCAGCGGAGCTGTGAAGAGGAAATGGCGTCAGTGTGCTGAGGGAGATAGCCCCGCCCCTTTTTCGACGGGCTTCTCCCGCTCTTTATATTAGTATTATGGCAGGGGATTTTTACACATATATAGTTTATTAGACTATATTATGTGTCTTTTGCCATTTTTAAGGTAATCTAATTGCAGCCCAGGGCGCCCCCCCCCCCCAGCGCCCTGCACCCATCAGTGACCGGAGTATGTGGTGTGCAAGGGGAGCAATGGCGCACAGCTGCAGTGCTGTGCGCTACCTTAATGAAGACCGGAGTCTTCAGCCGCCGATTTTCTCCTCGGAATCTTCAGTCTTCTGGCTCTGCAAGGGGGACGGCGGCGCGGCTCCGGACGACCGAGGCTGGGCCTGTGTTCGATCCCTCTGGAGCTAATGGTGTCCAGTAGCCTAGAAGCCCAAGCTAGCTGCAAGCAGGTAGGTTCGCTTCTCTCCCTTAAGTCCCTCGTAGCAGTGAGTCTGTTGCCAGCAGATCTCACTGAAAATAAAAAACCTAATAAATACTTTCTTTACTAGGAGCTCAGGAGAGACCCTAGTGTGCAACCAGCTCGAGCCGGGCACAGATTCTAACTGAGGTCTGGAGGAGGGGCATAGAGGGAGGAGCCAGGCACACCAGAAGACCTAATTCTTTCTTAGAGTGCCCAGTCTCCTGCGGAGCCCGTCTATTCCCCATGGTCCTTACGGAGTTCCCAGCATCCACTAGGACGTCAGAGAAATATATATATATATATATATATATATATATATATATTATATATTATATATTATATATATATATACATACACACACACACTTATTTTATATGGGTTAGACGAGAAGGGGGGGTCATGACACATTTCCATAATTCTGCGTGCTTATTTTAAAGCAATTTGTACATGCAGAAATGTATTAGGCGACTTCTAGCTCTCCGGAACAAAGACATTATAGGTGGCTGTCCACATATACAGTACAAACAGTGCCAGTGCAGCCACCATCTCTCCTGAAACCTTGCTCCAGTCTGTAGACATGCTATTATGGAAAGTAGCATGAAAGAGAAGGCTGACAGCATTTATCCCATATGACTGATGTAGACCGAGTCTAAAAACTACAAACACACGTATTCTAAAAGTATATTGTTCTGTTTATGTAGTTTATAACAAAATCACACCCTAATAGCCTGTATTTTTAACTAAATAAATGAAATTACTACAACAAACATTCACTTCACATTGTACATAGTTCTAGGACTCCTACACTTAGTCAGGTAATCTGTCAGAATGTAGACCAGGGGTGGGGAACCTCCGGCCCGCAAAGCCAACTGATCCGGCCCGGCCACCCGCTGCTGTGTTTGACAGGGGAGGAGAGCGCAGCGTGCGCCTCTCCTGCCCCTTTTTGCTCAGTCCGGACGCTGCGGCGTCTGTCATCTGCAGGGAGGAAAGCGCAGCTACATCCACTGTCCAGCGGCGGCTCTCAAACCAGCCACCGGTTCGTGAGCCAATAAGGAGCCGCGCTGCCGGTCTATGAGTTCTGATTGGCTTACGAACTGGCGGCTGGTTTGAGATCCTACATGCCGCCGGTGGAAAGTGGACATAGCTGCGCTCTCCTCCCTGCAGATGACACACGCCGCCGCGGCCGGACTGAGCACAAAGGGGCAGGAGAGGCAGGAGAAGGCCAGCAGCAGCGGTGAGCATGGCGGGGGCATGTGTGTATCTGGCACTGTGGGGGCATATGTGTATCTGGCAGTGCACTACTAGGGGCAGGCTAATTTTAAGTTGATAATTTTTGTATGGCCCCCGAAGGATTTTATAAATGTCTAAATGGCCCTTGGTAGAAAAAAGGTTCCCCACCCCTGATGTAGACATTGTGACTGTCAATATTGGATTTTAGGGATAGGCTGCAACTAGGGTTAGGTTTAGATGTTAAATCCCATTATTAATATTCTGCCAAGGTTGACACTGTTAATGTCGACATAATTTATCACAGCTATTAAGGTGGCCTTATAGGGAGGAGGATTTAATTTTTTACACAGGAATTTAGTTCCAGGGTTAAGTGCCCAGGAGCTTTTCAATTAATTCCTTCACCCAGCTCTGAGGCTGTATTTGTCATGTATTTCTGCTCGCAGCCTCCTGCGTTGCCACCAGAAATCAGCATTAAGCAGAGCTTCAGGGCTGGTTAGAGTGTCGGGTGCACCGTAGCTGCAGAGCGCACAACACAAGGGTACTCCCATGCAAAAAAATTGCCATCATAGGAATTGAATGGCTCCCAAGCACTTAGCCCAGGAAATAAATTCCTGTTTAAAAATTGAATTGCCCTTATGAAAGCAACCCCCCACACACTATTAACATGTATATTAACACCTATGGATAAACTGTTTTCTAGCACACTGCACCTAATCAGTGAGGAGGGCATATTTTATTGTTTAAGTGCAAAATTTTATATGTTCTATAGAGACACGTCTAAAATTTTGCCCTTCAAAATTAAAACATGCTCTCCTCAATGATTATATGGGGAAAAAGTTAAGTCAATTAAACCCCCTTCATTTTTGCCAGTAAACCCATCGCCAAGAGAACACTTCCTCCTGCAAATATCAGTGTTCAATATTAAAATCTCTCTCATTCCATAGTTCAACATCCTGTCATTTGGATTTATTGCTCAGTATAAATTCATCAATAATCAAAGTAATGGCACAAACCTATATACCAGCCAGTGAGACAGGGATGTGGCACATGCATTATTTTAAAGTCTTTAAGAGCGCAAACTTTTAATCACGGTCGGCCTGTAAGCAAATATTTTTTTCTATTAACAGACATGTATACACAATACCCTTACTCATACATTAGGCTTGGGGCGTTCAGAAAAGGTAGCTTTATGAACCCAACCTCATATGTTCCCCAGTAAAGTCAAATACCTAACCATATTTTTTTATTTTATTTATTATGTCCAAAGAGAACATAATAACCAGTGGTGTGCAAACAAATCCAACCAATTATACCAAATATGAAAACACTTTATCCCAATAATAAAAAGACTAGTTAACACTAGTTTCAGGGTAGAATTATAATAAAGCGCATTTTTGGGGGAGGGGTCACCCACAAGAGACTAATTGTAATCAATGTTGAGAAGGGGTTAACCATCCACATAATGTAGCACCTTAGTCTGTTTACAGTTCAGGGCTGCTGTCCCATAATGCCCTGGGTCAGTCCACTATAAATAGTGAGCTGAAGGCTATTTATAGGACCGATCAAGTTATAACTGATTAGCACAAACCAGTGACAAGGGACAGTGCATTAGAGCTTGTGATGTCCATCTGAAAAGGGATATAAAGACATATGTACAGCAAGCAGGGTTACAGTGGTAAAGTCCCTCACAGTATGAATTGTTTGTGCAATACTGCTGACCATAAAGTTGATCACTGCACATTTAGAAGGGTAAGGAAATCAGGGGTATTCCATGCTACAACACACCTTACTTCATATACAAGGATACAAAAGAAAACAATCATACAGACATAACATTACTGTACATCTGCCTGTCAAAAGTCAAACTGCTTCCTAACAATATCAATATGAAACACCCATACAACAGCTGTTCATGTTCTTTTTAGAAGGGTCACAGATTGTGGAATACTAGTGTGACTACGGGGAATACTATTGTGATCCTGAAAGCCTGGACTACAACCTAGCCTTCTCCCCTGCCCTAAAAGACAACCGGGGTGCTAACTACATGTCTCCAGTTTTCCTGGGGCTCCCCTGACTTTGTAATACAGAACTACTAAGTTAATACCACTTCTCACTCTCAGAAACCAATCTCTGGACTGCAATTTATAAACTGGGTACAGGCTGAAACAATTAAAAGGAGCCCCGAGAAAGCAGCTGGATGGAGTAGCCTCCACTTTAGTGCCGTCGGTGTGCATACATTTATGAAGTCATTAAAAAATGGCTTGTGAATGGCACATGGTAATAAGATGGGGGGAGGGGGGGCTGATGTTCTGCTCCCTATGTTGTTGAAAGAAACATTAAGTTGATTGTGAAGGAAAGTTTAGAAATATATATATTCTGCAGCATAGTGCAGCTGGAAAGAGTACAGTTCGCATCATATCTACAAATATTTCAACACTACGAAAAAGCTCATAATTCCAAGTCTAACACCTAAATGAGCAGTAAACAAGACACTAGGGAACAGTTAAGGAGAGTGGGATATAAAACGGAGATGGTGGTTTATGATAGGTAGTAGCACCATCCTTGATCTCAATGGGGTAAATTCTATTCTGCGCGGATTAAGTAGCGCCGGGAATTAGCTCCCGCTGCTATTCAATTCAACGCGCTGTGTCGTAGAAGGCCGCTTCTCACGGACTAAACAGGGTGTTTTGTTTTGAGAACTAGCATTCTCCAACTTAGGTGCTGGGCGCAATGCTGTTTCAGGAGCGCTGAGGCCAGCCAGCACTTTTGTCAGATTTCTGCTTGCACCTCTGGAGGAATATGAGAAGAAATCCTCTCGTTGGGGGTCACACCACGCTGAATTGAATAGCACGGGAGCTAATTCCCAGCATTATTCAATCCACGCATAACTGAACTGACGCCAATGGGTAATGGCTTTGTTTTGTTTTCAGATTCTCAATGTCCTACTTATATCTGATCTGCCCATGTATTGAGAATTTCCTTCATTATGTACACTATATTCTCTAGCCTTGACATACTGGTGTATGAGATGAGAAAGAATACAAAGTTAACAATATTCCTGCAGTTAACTGCACCACTGTGACATCACTAGCCATGCTGACAAAAATGACAGTAAACCATGGACAGGTAGTGAAGAGTACAGATGGAAGGGTAAGATAGGCAGGGGTGAGTCACAAAAGTATCAATGGTCCTGTACTACTCATATGGGTAAAGAGAAGAGCACAAAGATACAAGGAGCACTGGTGCAAATAGCTCAGGTAAATGGAAAGAGGGGCAAGCATGAGACCAGACGTTCTGAAGCGAAATAAGGCTCCCCCCCATCACTAACCACCCTTTACCTAAAATCCAATTACAGCAGGCTCACTACCTCAAAGCCAAGTACTACAATCCAATCAACACTCTTTGATAAAGCTGTTGTTACCCATAATTGATCAGAAGTTACACGACGGTCACTATGCCAAGTCCTGGCCTCCCCAGCTACAGGTTGACAGACATGTAGCATTGCATGGAACAATACTTCAATGCAACAAATCTCCTGTGAAAAACTGCTTATGGTCATTAGGTCAACAAGACTTAGGTGTACCACTATTGGTCGACATGAGTTTAACTTTCTTTTTTTTTTTTTCTTTCTTTTTTTGAACTCTCATACTTTACTATCCACGTAGACTACAAATGGGAACAGTAACATGTGCCAAGCGCAGTGGGTTAGAGTTATCCATCCTTAAGGGCCCTACACACTATGTGATCCACCGCGAGCTGCCCGCCGGCGATACAGCCAACGGGCGGTGACAGGGGGGGGGGGGGGGGGGCAAATATGGACAAGCTCATCCATATTAGCCTGCATCGTTCATTGCTGGTGCCTCCACACTGAAAGATATGAATGGTATCTCGTTCATTAATGAACGAGATCATTCCTATCTTTCAGTAATATAGCCTAATAAACGTGTCCTCATCCACCAGTTTAATATTTATTACCACCACAAAAAAAAACCCTACATAAACCACAGCACCTCATTACTCAATTCGTCAACAAACCAAAGAAGTCTCGGGGATACATTTACTAAAGAGGGAGTTTTTCTTTTATAACTGGTGAGGTTACTCATAGCAACCAGATTCTACTTAACATTTATCTGCTATGGGCAACATCACTAGTTCTAAAAATCTCCCACCTTAGTAAGTTTAACCCCTGGTCTGTAATGCAAATTAATATAGCCCTCTTCATCTGCTGTCCAATCAGACAAAAGAAAAAAGGAATCACTTAGATGAAATCAGTCATCTTTCAATTTAGGGAAAGGTTAAAAAGGACAAATTATTAATCTTCACAGATCAGGCATTGTATTTAAAACCTAAAATTGTAACATATCATTAATTCTTTCACTGATAATAGTGTTAAATACAAAACCACTAAGCAATGATGAGCTTACCAGGAAAAAGACAAGGTTATCGCAGCATTGGGAGTACCCTTTTGTTATATACTGCTCCAGCACTGGAAGTACACTCCTGGTATATACTGCCCCACCACTAAGAGCTGGAACCATTCCCAAATTAAGTGTAAGGTACACCCAGGTGTAAAGGCAAGGCGAGGGCCCAGATGAAGAACTCCCCACTACCTAAAATAAAAAAACAATCCTGGCAAATGAGGAAAGAAAGATATCTCAGCAGTCAATAAGTCATTAAGGGACAATGAAAATAATCGTTATGGTAGACTTAGGGCCATATGCAACTGCGGTCGAATTGCCGTAAATGTCGAAAAACGGGGCATTTTCGACAAAAAGAAACTGTCGAATTGGATTCGACAATTCAATACAGCACTTTTCGTCAAAAAACCTGCCGTTTCAGATTCGACTTTTTGCAATTCGACATTTTTCAAATTCGACATGTCTGCAATGGTAAAAATGCGGCTTTTCGACAAAAGTATATTCAATTGAAGAAGGTCGATTCGACAACAGAGCTTTTCGACAGTCATTTCGTCAATTTCAATCTGCCTCATTTTGCTGTCGTGATCGAATACATTTTTTAAAAAAAAACATGTTTTTTTTGTGGGTTTTTTTTATGGCTAATAGCATATCTATTTATATTAGAAGGGATTACCTACTTGGTTTGTCTATTTAGGAGCCACAAGTATTATTTAATATATTTTTTAAAAGAATATATATATATATATATTTTTTTTTACCGACTAAAATAATATGGAGAGATCAGAGCATGTTTTTCAGTGGGACTGGGAATGGGTTAAAATTTCAGAAAAAAAATGCGTGGGGTCCTCCCTCCTAAGCATAACCAGCTTCGGGCTCTTTGAGCCGGTCCTGGTTGTAAAAATACGGGGGGGAAAATGACATGGGATCCCCCGTATTTTAACAACCAGCACCGGGCTCTGCGTCCGGTCCTGGTGCCAAAAATACGGGGGACAAAACACGTAGGGGTCCCCCGTATTTTTAACACCAGCACCGGGCTCCACTAGTCAGAGAGATAATGCCACAGCCGGGGGACACTTTTATATCGGTCCCTGCGGCCCTGGCATTAAATCATTAACTAGTCACCCCTGGCCGGGGTACCCTGGAGGAGTGGGGACCCCTTAAATCAAGGGGTCCCCCCCTCCAGCTACCCAAGGGCCAGGGGTGAAGCCCGAGGCTGTCCCCCCCCCAGCCAAGGGCGGCGGATGGGGGGCTGATAGCCAAGTGTCAGAAAAAAAGAATATTGTTTTTTTGTAGCAGAACTGCAAGTCCCAGCAAGCCTCCCCCGCAAGCTGGTACTTGGAGAACCACAATTACCAGCATGCGTGGGGAATGCGGGCCCGCTGGTACCTGTAGTTCTACTACAAAAAAAAAAAATATTGATTTAAGGGGTCCCCACTACGCCAAGGTACCCTGGCCAGGGGTGACTAGTTAGTGATTTAATGCCAGGGCCGCAGGGACCGATGTCATTCCCCCCCCCCCGTATTTTTACAACCAGGACCGGCTCAAAGAGCCCGAGGCTGGTTATGCTTAGGAGGGGGGACCCCACGCAATTTTTTTCAGGGTTTTTTTTTTTTTAAACACTTTTGTGCCGTCCATGAAGTCGAATCCAGGACGCACACTATCGTCAACTGTTCCGCTTTTCAACAGCGGGACTGTCGAATCAGTTTTTTATTGAATATGTCGAATTTGGGTCCCGGCGGCCGGGATTCGACTGTCGAATCCAAAAACGGTCGAATTCCAGCCGGAATTCGACCGCAATTGCATATACCCCTTACTGTTGATAACGCTTTATCCTAAAGGCACGTATTCACGGGCAGATCTAGGGAGAGATGTGCGCGGAGCGAACCGCTCAGCACACATCTCCCCCCCCCCCCCAGCACAGCGCGATGTGTGCGGAGCGTGCAGGAGGAGCGGGCGCTCATTTCACCCAGCGGGTGAAGTGAGCGACCTGCTAGATGCCAATCTAGCACCAGCGATAGCGATGCGCGGGGCTGCGCATCGCTATGAGGGGTACACACGGAGTGATCGCTGTTTAAAATCTAAGCAATCTAGTCAGATTGCTTAGATTTTAAGCAGCGATTGCTCCGTGAGTACCCCCCTTTAGTCTACAGGATCACATTGGGATATGAGGTAGCGACAGCAGATTGGCACCAAATGATCAAAGCTTTCGGCCTCCCACAATGCAACGGGCCCATCCCTATATCCCCACCTCCTGGCTCAGGCAATTCAGCTGTTTTCCAAAGCTCAAGGCAGGAGCATCATAGAGAGCCCTAATCAGGCGAGAAGAACACACATGCACACCCTTCCGTACAAGAAGGAAGAGGTTAGTAAGTGAAAGGATCCTCAAATCAGGTGCGTCAGAGTGGGATCCCTGTGGACTTAGGAGTAATAGAGTTATCAACGGTAGGTCTACCATAACGGTTATTTCTCCGGCAGGGTCCACAGTTTATCCACAGGTTAACATTGGGATGACCCAAAGCAATTTAGTGGTGGGGACGCCCCTGATTGGACAGGAGAATCCTTCGCCCAAAATCAGCGTTCTGAGAGGCAAAGGTATCAAAGGCATATTGCCTAATGAATGTGTTAATGGAAGACCATGTGGCTGCCTTACATATCTGTTCTGCTGAAGCACCACGTTGTGCTGCCCATGATGGACCTACTTTACGAGTAGAGTGAGCAGAGATATGAGCCGGAACAGGGAGATCAGCTTGAGAATATGCTTCTGAAATAGTAATTCAAAGCCACCTCACCAGTGTCTGCTCGTCAGGCCATCCTCTCTTGTGAAATCCGTAGAGAACGAAGAGTGTCTGGTTTTTCTGATGGCACTGGTACGATCCACGTAGATCCTTAACGCATGGGCTACGTCCAACGATGCATCTCCCGCAGAAAGGTCCAGCCCTTGGTAGGCCGGGACTACAATTTCTTCATTAAAAGGTGGAGTTAAGACACCGCCTTAGGAAGATACCCAGATTTGGTTCTGAGAACCGCTCTATCTGGATCAAAAAAAAAAAAAAAAAAAAAAAAAAATTATTTTTTATATATATATATATATATATATATATATATATATATATATATATATATATATATATATATATATATATATATATATATATATATATATATATATATATATATATATATATATATATATATATATATATATATATATATAGGGTTCACTACGGCTGGCCGGCGGTCGGGCTCCCGGCGACCAGCATCCCGGCGCCGGGAGCCCGACCGCCGGCTTACCGACAGCTTGGCGAGCGCAAATGAGCCCCTTGCGGGCTCGCTGCGCTTGCCACGCTACGGGCACGGTGGCGCGCTACACGCGCCACACTATTTTATTCTCCCTCTATGGGGGTCGTGGACCCCCACGAGGGAAAATAATTGTCGGTATTCCGGCTGTCGGGCTCCCGGCGCCGGTATACTGAGCGCCGGGAGCCCGACCGCCGGCAAACAGAAGACCACCCATACATATATATATATATATATATATATATATATATATATATATATATATATATATATTTTTTTTTTTTTTTTTTTTTTTTATAATATATATATATTATATAATAAAATAATAATAATACTAATAATAAAAAAAAACAAAAAAAAAAAACATACAAATCAGAAAAGGGGGGCGACATAACAATGGTCCTAAATCTGAAACTCTTCTAGCTGAAGCATTAGACAGTAGAAAGAGAACTTTGGCAGTCAACCATTTAAAAACTCATTTTAGTGGTTAAAATGGGGCAACATGAAGGGCCTTTAGGACTAAACTTAAGTCCCAAGGCACTGTAGGAGGAACAAAAGGAGGTTGAATGTGCAGCATTCCTTAGAAAATAGTGCACACATCATATAGGATAGCAGTTTTCTTTTGGAACCAGTCAATGCAGACACTTGCACTCAGAAGGAAGTCACCCTTAAACCTTTATCCATTGCTGCCTTAAGGAATGCTAGGACTACGGAAACTCTGAAAGGCCTAGGATCAAATTTCTTGTCACTGCACCACTGAATATAGGCTTGCCGTACTCGGTGAAAAATGCAAGCCGAGGAAGGTTTCCTTGCTTTAAACATTGTTTGAATTACCTGTTGCGAGAATCACCTTGCTTTCAGGATAGAAGTCTCAAGAGCCACGCAGTCAAAGACAGTTGATCCAGGTGCTTGTGATAGCAAGGACCCCGAGGCCGTAGATCTGGACGTTGGGGGAATAGGAATGGAGCATACATCAACAACCTCTGCAGATCTGTGTACCAATGTCTTCTTGGCCAATCCGGAGCTATTAGTATCACAGCACCCCTTCCTTGATTTGCCTTTCGCATCACCCTGGGTAACAGGGCGAATGGTGGAAACACAAGGGCCAGACGAAAGTCCCATCTCACTGACAGGGCATCCACAAAGATTGCTTTGTGATCCTTTGTTCTTGACCCATATGCGGGAACTTTGTAGTTCTGACGGGATGCCATGAGATCCATCTCCGGTAACCCACACTTGTCTACCAGAATTTGGAAGACCTCGGGGTGTAAAGCCAATTTGTTTGCATGAATGGCGTGTCGACTGAGAAAATCCGCTGCCAAGTTTAGGACTCCCGGAATGAACACTGCGGACAAGGCTGGATGATGAAGTTCTGCCCACTTTAACGTGCGACTTACCTCCTTCATTGCACTTTGGCTGCAAGTTCCTCCCTGATTATTGAGGTACGCTACTGCTTTTGCATTGTCTGAGCAGATTTGGACTGGTTTCCCCTGAAGGATGTCCTTTGCCTGAATAAGTGCCATATATATGGCCCAAAGTTCCAATATATTTATTGGCATGCAGCGCTCTTCCTTGGTCCATTGCCCCTGGAAGCAACTCTTTCCCAACACCGCTCCCCAGCCCTAAAGGCTAGCATCCATTGTCAAAATTTCCCAATCTGATATCCAAAAGGGTCTCCCTTTGTCCAGATGGGATGTCTGCAGCCACCAGGCTAATGACTTCCTTACTTCCAGAGGAAGGACCAGAGTCTGCATTTTTATTGTCTGATGAAAACCATTCCATTTGGAAAGGATCAGATGTTGCAAAGGCCTCGGGTGGAACGGAGCATATGCCACCATGTTGAATGGTGACACCATCACACGAATTGCTGCATGAATGGATACCCTTTGACTGTATAGCAGCTCCTGAATACTTGCCTGAATTTTAGATATTTTGTTCAGAGGTAAAATTACTCTGAAGACTCAAATCCAACACAGCCATTGTCACGGAACCAGGGACGACTTTGCCCAATTTATGAGCCAACCGTTTCTCTGCAGCAGATGACACTGAAGCAATTCCTGAGATAGTGCCAGGATTAATAAATCGTCGAGGTAGGGAAAAATCCTTATCCCCTGCTGACAGATAAGATGCCATTGCCACCATAATTTTGGTGAACATTCTGAGAGCTGTGGCCAGTCCAAATGGTAGGGCCTGAAGCTGAAAATGTCGCTGGAGGATAGCAAACCTGAGATAGCGCTGATAGGATGGTGTTATAGGAACATTAAGGTAAGCATCCTGGATATCCAGGGATACCATAAAATCATCCAGTTCCATGGCCAAAATAATGGAACGTAAAGTCTCCATGTGAAACGAGGCACCCAAATGTACTTGTTCAGCACTTTGAGATTGAATATGGGCCAAAATGACCCATTTGGCTTCTGGACTAGACACAGGTTGGAATAAAAACCTTGTACTCATTGTGCAGGAGGAACTGGAATCATCACTCCTAACTGAAGCAAATGGTGAGCTACCTCTTGCAAAGCCCTGGCCTTCATTTCCACTGAAGACGGGATTTAAAAAATAAAAACACACACACACACACACACACCAAACCTTTGAGGAGGGTGTTTCTTGAAAGTAAACGCATAACCATGAGATACCGCTTCTTGCATCAAGGCATCTGTGGTAGATTGCTGCCAGATGTGTGCAAACTGAAGAAGAAGTCGGCCTCCCACCCTGGGGTCCCCCATTTGGAAGCCCACACCATCAGGCTGATGGCTTATCTTCTGATTTGGAGGTTGGCCCTCTGGTATCCCAATGCCTTTTAGTATTACCAGACTTGTCAGATTGAGACTGTTTGCCATAACTCTTTCCTCGAGTCCGAAAAGCTGGAAATCTAGGCTTGGATTTATGTGTGGAAGGAAGCTTCACTTTCTTGGCGTCTGCTTCTGACTCCAAAAATAAGATTTTACTCACCGGTAAATCTATTTCTCGTAGTCCGTAGTGGATGCTGGGAACTCCGAAAGGACCATGGGGAATAGCGGCTCCGCAGGAGACTGGGCACAACTAAAGAAAGCTTTTAGGTCACCTGGTGTGCACTGGCTCCTCCCACTATGACCCTCCTCCAAGCCTCAGTTAGGACACTGTGCCCGGACGAGCTGACATAATAAGGAAGGATTTTGAATCCCGGGTAAGACTCCTACCAGCCACACCAATCACACCGTATAACTCGTGATACTATACCCAGTTTAACAGTATGAAAACAACTGAGCCTCTCAACAGATGGCTCAACAATAACCCTTTAGTTAACAATAACTATGTACAAGTATTGCAGACAATCCGCACTTGGGATGGGCGCCCAGCATCCACTACGGACTACGAGAAATAGATTTACCGGTGAGTAAAATCTTATTTTCTCTGACGTCCTAGTGGATGCTGGGAACTCCGAAAGGACCATGGGGATTATACCAAAGCTCCCAAACGGGCGGGAGAGTGCGGATGACTCTGCAGCACCGAATGAGAGAACTCAAGGTCCTCCTCAGCCAGGGTATCAAATTTGTAGAATTTTGCAAACGTGTTTGCCCCTGACCAAGTAGCAGCTCGGCAAAGTTGTAAAGCCGAGACCCCTCGGGCAGCCGCCCAAGATGAGCCCACTTTCCGTGTGGAATGGGCTTTTACTGATTTAGGATGCGGCAGTCCAGCCGCAGAATGCGCCTGCTGAATTGTGCTACAAATCCAGCGAGCAATAGTCTGCTTAGAAGCAGGAGCACCCAGTTTGTTGGGTGCATACAGGATAAATAGCGAGTCAGTTTTCCTGACTCTAGCCGTCCTGGAAACATAAATTTTCAAGTCCCTGACTACGTCCAGTAACTTGGAATCCTCCAAGTCCCTAGTAGCCGCAGGCACCACAATAGGTTGGTTCAAGTGAAAAGCTGATACCACCTTAGGGAGAAACTGGGGACGAGTCCTCAATTCCGCCCTATCTTCTTTCTGGAAGAAAATCGACAGAGCCGAAATCTGTACCTTAATGGAGCCTAATTTCAGGCCCATAGTCACTCCTGCTTGTAGGAAATGCAGAAATCGACCTAGTTGAAATTCCTCTGTTGGGGCCTTTTTGGCCTCACACCAAGCAACATATTTCCGCCATATGCGGTGATAATGCTTTGCAGTGACATCTTTCCTGGCTTTAATCAGCGTAGGAATGACTTCCTCCGGTATGCCCTTTTCCTTCAGGATCCGGCGTTCAACCGCCATGCCGTCAAACGCAGCCGCGGTAAGTCTTGGAACAGACAGGGCCCCTGCTGCAGCAGGTCCTGTCTGAGCGGCAGAGGCCACGGGTCCTCTGAGATCATCTCTTGAAGTTCCGGGTACCACGCTCGTCTTGGCCAATCCGGAACCACGAGTACTGTTCTTATTTCTCGTTTTCTTATTATTCTCAGTACCCTTGGTATGAGAGGCAGAGGAGGGAACACAAACTGACTGGTACACCCACGGTGTCACTAGAGCGTCCACAGCTATCGCCTGAGGGTCCCTTGACCTGGCGCAATATCTCTCTAGTTTTTTGTTTAGGCGGGACGCCATCATGTCCACCTGTGGCCGTTCCCATCGATTTACAATCAGCGTGAAGACTTCTGGATGAAGTCCCCACTCTCCCGGGTGGAGGTCCCGGAATGAACACTGCTGACAGTGCTAGTACGTGATTTTCCGCCCATCGGAGAATCCTTGTGGCTTCTGCCATTGCCATCCTGCTTCTTGTGCCGCCCTGTCGATTTACATGGGCGACTGCCGTGATGTTGTCTGACTGGATCAGTACCGGCTGGTGTAGAAGCAGGGATTTTGCCTGACTTAAGGCATTGTAAATGGCCCTTAGTTCCAGAATATTTATGTGTAGGGAAGTCTCCTGACTCGACCATAGTCCTTGGAAGTTTCTTCCCTGTGTGACTGCCCCCCAGCCTCGAAGGCTGGCATCCGTGGTCACCAGGACCCAGTCCTGTATGCCGAATCTGCGGCCCTCTAGAAGATGAGCACTCTGCAGCCACCACAGCAGAGACACCCTGGTTCTTGGAGACAGGGTTATTAGGCGATGCATCTGAAGATGCGATCCGGACCATTGGTCCAACAGGTCCCACTGAAAGATTCTGGCATGGAACCTGCCGAAAGGAATTGCTTCGTAAGAAGCCACCATCTTTCCCAGGACCCGCGTGTAGTGATGCACCGATACCTGTTTTGGTTTCAGGAGGTCTCTGACTAGAGATGACAGCTCCTTGGCTTTCTCCTCCGGGAGAAACACTTTTTTCTGGACTGTATCCAGAATCATACCCAGGAACAGTAGACGTGTCTTCGGAACCAGCTGTGATTTTGGAATATTCAGAATCCAACCGTGCTGGTGTAGCACCTCCTGAGATAGTGCTACTCCCACCAACAACTGCTCCTTGGACCTCGCCTTTATTAGGAGATCGTCCAAGTACGGGATAATTAAAACTCCCTTTCTTCGAAGGAGTATCATCATTTCCGCCATTACCTTGGTAAACACCCTCGGTGCCGTGGAGAGTCCAAACGGCAGCGTCTGGAATTGGTAATGGAAATCCTGTACCACAAATCTGAGGTACTCCTGGTGAGGATAGTAAATGGGGACATGCAGGTAAGCATCCTCGATGTCCAGGGATACCATGTAATCCCCCTCGTCCAGGCTTGCAATAACCGCCCTGAGCGATTCCATCTTGAACTTGAATTTTTTTATGTATGTGTTCAAGGATTTCAAATTTAAAATGGGTCTCACCGAACCATCCGGTTTCGGTACCACAAACAGTGTGGAATAGTAACTCCGTCCTTGTTGAAGTAGGGGCATCTTGATTATCACCTGCTGGGAATACAGCTTGTGAATTGCCGCTAGCACAGCCTCCCTGTCTGAAGGAGTAATCGGCAAGGCAGATTTTAGGAACCGGTGGGGTGGAGACGCCTCGAATTCCAGTTTGTACCCTTGAGATACTATTTGCAGGATCCAGGGATCCACCTGTGAGCGAGCCCACTGATCGCTGAAATTTTTGAGGCGGCCCCCCACCGTACCTGGCTCCGCCTGTGGAGCCCCACCGTCATGCGGCGGACTCGGAAGAAGCGGGGGAGGACTTTTGCTCCTGGGAACCTGCTGTTTGTTGCAGCCTTTTTCCCCTACCTCTGCCTCTGGACAAAAAGGACCCGCCTTTTCCACGCCTGTTTTTCTGAGTCCGAAAGGACTGTACCTGATAAAACGGCGCCTTTTTAGGCTGTGAGGGAACATGGGGTAAAAATGCTGACTTCCCAGCAGTTGCTGTGGAAACTAGGTCCGAGAGACCATCCCCAAATAACTCCTCACCCTTATAAGGCAAAACTTCCATGTGCCTTTTTGAATCTGCATCCCCTGTCCACTGGCGAGTCCATAAGCCTCTCCTAGCAGAAATGGACAATGCACTTATTTTAGATGCAGCCGGCAGATCTCCCTCTGTGCATCTCTCATGTATAAGACTGAGTCTTTTATATGCTCTATGGTTAGCAGAATAGTGTCCCTGTCTAGGGTGTCAATATTTTCTGACTGGGAATCTGACCACGCAGCGGCAGCACTGCACATCCATGCTGACGCAATAGCTGGTCTAAGTATAATGCCTGAGTGTGTATATACAGACTTCAGGATCGCCTCCTGCTTTCTATCAGCAGGTTCCTTGAGGGCGGCCGTATCCGGAGACGGTAGTGCCACCTTTTTAGACAAACGTGTGAGCGCTTTATCCACCCTAGGGGGTGTCTCCCAACGTGACCTATCCTCTGGCGGGAAAGGGAACGCCATTAGTAACTTCTTAGAGATTACCAATCTTTTATCAGGGAAAGCCCACGCTTCTTCACATACTTCATTTAATTCTTCTGATGGGGGAAAAAATAAGATTTTACTTACCGATAAATCTATTTCTCGTAGTCCGTAGTGGATGCTGGGGACTCCGTCAGGACCATGGGGATTAGCGGCTCCGCAGGAGACAGGGCACAAAAATAAAGCTTTAGGATCAGGTGGTGTGCACTGGCTCCTCCCCCTATGACCCTCCTCCAAGCCTCAGTTAGGATACTGTGCCCGGACGAGCGTACACAATAAGGAAGGATTTTGAATCCCGGGTAAGACTCATACCAGCCACACCAATCACACCGTACAACTTGTGATCTGAACCCAGTTAACAGTATGACAACGTAGGAGCCTCTGAACAGACGGCTCACAACAAGAACAACCCGATTTTTTTGTAACAATAACTATGTACAAGTATTGCAGACAATCCGCACTTGGGATGGGCGCCCAGCATCCACTACGGACTACGAGAAATAGATTTATCGGTAAGTAAAATCTTATTTTCTCTAAACGTCCTAGTGGATGCTGGGGACTCCGTCAGGACCATGGGGATTATACCAAAGCTCCCAAACGGGCGGGAGAGTGCGGATGACTCTGCAGCACCGAACGAGAGAACTCCAGGTCCTCTTTAGCCAGGGTATCAAATTTGTAGAATTTTACAAACGTGTTCTCCCCCGACCACGTAGCTGCTCGGCAGAGTTGTAATGCCGAGACCCCTCGGGCAGCCGCCCAGGATGAGCCCACCTTCCTTGTGGAATGGGCCTTGACAGATTTAGGCTGTGGCAGGCCTGCCACAGAATGTGCAAGTTGAATTGTGCTACAAATCCAACGAGCAATCGTCTGCTTAGAAGCAGGAGCACCCAGCTTGTTGGGTGCATACAGTATAAACAGCGAGTCAGATTTTCTGACTCCAGCCGTCCTTGAAATGTATATTTTCAATGCCCTGACAACGTCCAGCAACTTGGAATCCTCCAAATCGCTAGTAGCCGCAGGCACCACAATAGGCTGGTTCAGGTGAAACGCTGACACCACCTTAGGCAGAAAATGAGGACGCGTCCGCAGTTCTGCCCTGTCCGAATGGAAAATCAGATATGGGCTTTTATACGATAAAGCCGCCAATTCTGACACTCTCCTGGCTGAAGCCAGGGCCAGTAGCATGGTTACTTTCCATGTAAGATATTTCAAATCCGCCGATTTGAGTGGCTCAAACCAATGGGATTTGAGAAAATCCAAAACTACATTAAGGTCCCACGGAGCCACTGGGGGCACAATCGGGGGCTGTATATGTAGTACTCCTTTTACAAAAGTCTGGACTTCAGGAACTGAAGCCAATTCTTTCTGGAAGAAAATCGACAGGGCCGAAATTTGAACCTTAATGGACCCCAACTTGAGGCCCATAGACAATCCTGTTTGCAGGAAATGTAGGAATCGACCCAATTGAAATTCCTCCGTGGGGGCCTTCCTGGCCTCGCACCACGCAACATATTTTCTCCAAATGCGGTGATAATGTTGTGCAGTCACCTCCTTCCTGGCTTTAACCAGTGTAGGGATGACCTCTTCCGGAATGCCTTTTTCCCTTAGAATTCGGCGTTCAACCGCCACGCCGTCAAACGCAGCCGCGGTAAGTCTTGGAATAGACACGGTCCCTGCTGAATCAGGTCCCGTCTTAGAGGTAGAGGCCACGGATTTTCCGTGAGCATCTCCTGATGTTCCGGGTACCAAGTTCTTCTTGGCCAATCCGGAGCCACGAGTATCGTTCTTACTCCCCTTTGCCGTATAATTCTCAGTACTTTGGGTATGAGAGGCAGAGGAGGAAACACATACACTGACTGGAACACCCACGGTGTTACCAGAGCATCCACAGCTATTGCCTGAGGGTCTCTTGACCTGGCGCAATACCGGTCCAGTTTTTTGTTGAGGCGAGACGCCATCATATCCACCTTTGGTTTTTCCCAACGGTTCACAATCATGTGGAAGACTTCTGGATGAAGTCCCCACTCTCCCGGGTGTAGATCGTGTCTGCTGAGGAAGTCTGCTTCCCAGTTGTCCACTCCCGGAATGAACACTGCTGACAGTGCTATCACATGATCTTCCGCCCAGCGAAGAATCCTTGCAGCTTCTGCCATTGCTCTCCTGCTTCTTGTGCCGCCCTGTCTGTTTACGTGGGCGACTGCCGTGATGTTGTCCGACTGGATCAACACCGGCCGACCCTGAAGCAGGGGTTTTGCCAGGCTTAGAGCATTGTAAATCGCTCTTAGCTCCAGTATATTTATGTGAAGAGACATCTCCAGGCTTGACCATACTCCCTGGAAGTTTCTTCCCTGTGTGACCGCTCCCCAGCCTCTTAGACTGGCATCTGTGGTCACCAGGACCCAGTCCTGTATGCCGAATCTGCGGCCTTGTAACAGATGAGCACTCTGTAACCACCACAGAAGAGACACCCTTGTCCGTGGCGATAAGGTTATCCGCTGATGCATCTGCAGATGCGATCCGGACCATTTGTCCAGCAGATCCCACTGAAAAGTTCGTGCGTGGAATCTGCCGAATGGGATTGCTTCGTAAGAAGCCACCATCTTTCCCAGGACTCTTGTGCATTGATGCACAGACACTTTTCCTGGTTTTAGGAGGTTCCTGACAAGTTCGGATAACTCCCTGGCTTTCTCCTCCGGAAGAAACACCTTTTTCTGAACCGTGTCCAGAATCATTCCCAGGAACAGCAGACGTGTTGTCGGGGTCAACTGAGATTTTGGGAAATTCAGAATCCACCCGTGTTGTTGCAGCACTACTTGGGTTAGTGCTACTCCGTCCTCCAGCTGTTCTCTGGACCTTGCTCTTATCAGGAGATCGTCCAAGTAAGGGATAATTAATACGCCTTTTCTTCGTAGAAGAAACATCATTTCGGCCATTACCTTGGTAAAGACCCGAGGTGCCGTGGACAATCCAAACGGCAGCGTCTGAAACTGATAATGACAGTTTTGCACCACGAACCTGAGGTACCCTTGATGTGAAGGGCAAATTGGGACATGCAGGTAAGCATCCTTGATGTCCAGGGACACCATAAAGTCCCCTTCTTCCAGATTCGCTATCACTGCTCTGAGTGACTCCATCTTGAACTTGAATTTTTGTATGTACAGGTTCAAAGATTTCAGATTTAGAATAGGTCTTACCGAACCGTCCGGCTTCGGTACCACAAATAGTGTGGAATAATACCCCTTTCCCTGTTGTAGGAGGGGTACCTTGACTATCACCTGCTGAGAATACAGCTTGTGAATGGCTTCCAATACCGTCGCCCTGTCTGAGGGAGACGTTGGCAGAGCAGACTTTAGGAACCGGCGAGGGGGAGACTTCTCGAATTCCAACCTGTAACCCTGAGATATTATCTGCAGGATCCAGGGGTCCACCTGTGAGCAAGCCCACTGCGCGCTGAAATTCTTGAGTCGACCCCCCACCGTTTCTGAGTCCGCTTGTAAAGCCCCAGCGTCATGCTGAGGGCTTTGCAGTACCCGCGGAGGGCTTCTGTTCCTGGGAAGGAGCTGCTTGCTGCCCTCTCTTACCCTTTCCTCTGCCTCGGGGCAGATATGACTGTCCTTTTGCCCGCTTGTTCTTATAGGACCGAAAGGACTGCGGCTGAAAAGACGGTGTCTTTTTCTGTTGGGAGGGGGTCTGAGGTAAAAAGGTGGATTTCCCGGCCGTTGCCGTGGCCACCAGATCCGATAGACCGACGCCAAATAATTCCTCCCCTTTATACGGCAATACTTCCATATGCCGTTTGGAATCCGCATCACCTGACCACTGTCGTGTCCATAAACTTCTTCTGGCAGATATGGACATCGCACTTACTCTCGATGCCAGAGTGCAAACATCCCTCTGAGCATCTCGCATATAAAAGAAAAGCATCCTTTAATTGCTCTAAAGTCTGTAAAATACTGTCCCTATCCAGGGTATCAATATTTTCAGTCAGGGAATCCGACCAGATCACCCCAGCACTGCACATCCAGGCTGAGGCGATGGCTGGTCGCAGTATAACACCAGTATGTGTGTATATACTTTTTAGGGTAGTTTCCAGCCTCCTATCAGCTGGATCCTTGAGGGCGGCCGTATCAGGAGACGGTAACGCCACTTGTTTTGATAAGCGTGTGAGCGCCTTATCCACCTTAGGGGGTGTTTCCCAGCGCGCCCTAACCTCTGGCGGGAAAGGGTATAATGCCAATAACTTTTTTGAAATTAGCACTTTTCTATCTGGGTTAACCCACGCTTCATCACATACATCATTCAATTCCTCTGATTCAGGAAAAACTACAGGTAGTTTTTTCACCCCCCACATAATACCCCTTTTTGTGGTACTTGCAGTATCAGAGATATGCAAAGCCTCCTTCATTGCCGTGATCATATAACGTGTGGCCCTACTTGAAAATACGTTTGTTTCATCACCGTCGACACTAGATTCAGTGTCCGTGTCCGGGTCTGTGTCGACCGACTGAGGTAAAGGGCGTTTTACAGCCCCTGACGGTGTCTGAGACGCCTGGGCAGGTACCAACTGGTTTTCCGGCCGTCTCATGTCGTCAACTGATTTTTGTAATGTGCTGACATTATCACGTAATTCCATAAACAAAGCCATCCATTCCGGTGTCGACTCCCTGGGGGGTGACATCACCATTATCGGCAATTGCTCTGCCTCCACACCAACATCGTCCTCATACATGTCGACACACACGTACCGACACAGCAGACACACAGGGAATGCTCTATTGAAGACAGGACCCCACTAGCCCTTTGGGGAGACAGAGGGAGAGTTTGCCAGCACACACCCAAGCGCTATAATATATATGGGAACAACCTTATATAAGTGTTGTATCCTTATAGCAGCTTAAATATATAAAATATCGCCAAAAAAAAAGTGCCCCCCCTCTCTGTTTTACCCTGTTTCTGTAGTGCAGTGCAGGGGAGAGTCCTGGGAGCCTTCCTCACAGCGGAGCTGAGCAGGAAAATGGCGCTGTGTGCTGAGGAGAATAAGCCCCGCCCCCTATTCCGGCGGGCTTTTCTCCCGGAGTTTGAGATATCTGGCAGGGGTTAAATACATCCATATAGCCTCAAAGGCTATATGTGATGTATTTTTTAGCCATAAAAAGTATTATACATTGCTGCCCAGGGCGCCCCCAGCAGCGCCCTGCACCCTCCGTGACCTAATGGTGTGAAGTGTGTGACAACAATGGCGCACAGCTGCAGTGCTGTGCGCTACCTTCATGAAGACTGAAAAGCCTTCTGCCGCCGGTTTCTGGACCTTCAATCTTCAGCATCTGCAAGGGGGGTCGGCGGCGCGGCTCCGGGACGAACCCCAGGGTGAGACCTGTGTTCCGACTCCCTCTGGAGCTAATGGTGTCCAGTAGCCTAAGAAGCCAATCCATCCTGCACGCAGGTGAGTTGAACTTCTCTCCCCTAAGTCCCTCGATGCAGTGAGCCTGTTGCCAGCAGGACTCACTGAAAATAAAAAACCTAAAACTTTTTCTAAGCAGCTCCTTAAGAGAGCCACCTAGATTGCACCCTGCTCGGACGGGCACAAAAACCTAACTGAGGCTTGGAGGAGGGTCATAGGGGGAGGAGCCAGTGCACACCACCTGATCCTAAAGCTTTATTTTTGTGCCCTGTCTCCTGCGGAGCCGCTAATCCCCATGGTCCTGACGGAGTCCCCAGCATCCACTAGGACGTTTAGAGAAACTACGGGTAGTTTTTTCTCCCCAAACATAATACCCTTTTTAGTGGTACCTGGGTTTATATCAGAAATTTGTAACACCTCTTTCATTGCTTCAATCATGCAACGAATGGCCTTAGTGGACATTAGACTAGACTCATCGTCGTCGACACTGGTGTCAGTATCCGTGTCGACATCCGCGTCTGCCATCTGAGGTAGCGGGCGTTTTAGAGTCCCCGATGGCCTTTGAGACGCCTGGACAGGCACGAGCTGAGAAGCCGGCTGTCCCGCATTTGGCATGTCGTCAAATTTTGTGTGTAAGGAGTCGACACGTGCACGCAATTCCTTCCATAAGTCCATCCACTCAGGTGTCTGCCCCGCAGGGGGTGACATCCCTTCTATAGGCATCTGCTCCGCCTCCACATCATTATCCTCATCAAACATGTCGACACAGCCGTACCAACACACCGCACACACACAGGGAATGCTCTAACAGAGGACAGGACCCACAAAAGCCCTTTGGGGAGACAGAGTAAGAGTATGCCAGCACACACCAGAGCGCTATATAATGCAGGGACTAACTGAATTATGTCCCCTATAGCTGCTGTTATATATACTGCGCCTAAATTTAGTGCCCCCCCCTCTCTTTTTTACCCTTTTCTGTAGTGTAGACTGCAGGGGAGAGCCAGGGAGCTTCCTTCCAGCGGAGCTGTGAGGGAGAAATGGCGCCAGTGTGCTGAAGGAGATAGCTCCGCCCCTTTTTCGCTGACTATTCTCCCGCTTTTTTATGGATTCTGGCAGGGGTAATTATCACATATATAGCCTCTGGGGCTATATATTGTGGTATTTTTGCCAGCCAAGGTGTTTTTATTGCTGCTCAGGGCGCCCCCCCCTAACGCCCTGCACCCTCAGTGACCGCAGTGTGAAGTGTGTATGAGGAGCAATGGCGCACAGCTGCAGTGCTGTGCGCTACCTTGGTGAAGACTGATGTCTTCTGCCGCCGATTTTCCGGACCTCTTCTTGCTTCTGGCTCTGTAAGGGGGACGGCGGCGTGGCTCCGGGACCGAACACCAAGGCCAGTTCCATGCGGTCGATCCCTCTGGAGCTAATGGTGTCCAGTAGCCTAAGAAGCCCAAGCTAGCTGCAAGCAGGTAGGTTCGCTTCTTCTCCCCTTAGTCCCTCGCTGCAGTGAGCCTGTTGCCAGCAGGTCTCACTGTAAAATAAAAAACCGAATTATATACTTTCTTTTTAGAAGCTCAGGAGAGCCCCTAGTGTGCATCCAACCTCGGCCGGGCACAAAATCTAACTGAGGCTTGGAGGAGGGTCATAGTGGGAGGAGCCAGTGCACACCAGGTGACCTAAAAGCTTTCTTTAGTTGTGCCCAGTCTCCTGCGGAGCCGCTATTCCCCATGGTCCTTTCGGAGTTCCCAGCATCCACTAGGACGTCAGAGAAATACTGTTTAATTCTTTACCAAAAAGAATATCTCCAGTAAAAGGTGAAGACTCCAGAACCTCCTTAGATTCTGAATCCGCTTTCCATGTACGTAGCCAATCCGCTCTGCGAGCTCAATTGTACCCATATCCAAGGCTCCTCCTTCCATAAAAATAGCTGCCTGTTTGACATGTGCAATATGGGATTTTTGCTCTCTAGATGCCATTGAAAGGTCATCCCCCAATGCATCAGACCAGACTGCCTACGTTCGACACCCTCCTAGCTGAGGCAATAGCCAGCAGAAACGGGACCTTGGCTGTAAGCTATTTAAGGTCCACTGACTAAAGAGGTTCAAGTGGGAGACTCTTGCAGGGCATTCAGGACAACAGACAGATCCCATGGAGCCACCGGTGGAACATAGGGAGGCTGCAAGTACTAAACTAGTAAGCATAGCATCGTAATTCTTAGCAGCACACCAGGTGAAGTAAGAATTCCAGACCCTATAATAAATCCGTGCAGAAGCCGGTTTGCGGGCCTTTAGCATAGTTTGGTTACCGCCTCTGAGAATCCTTTGGCCCTCAGAAGTGAAGCTCCAAGAGCCACGCCGTCAAATCCAGCCTGGCCAGGTCCAGGTAGACACAAGGGCCCTGAACGAAGAGGTCTGGGCGTTAAGTAGAAGAGGACGCTCTATCGATAGACCCTGCAGCTCTGAGAATCAATGCCGTCAGGGACACATTGGAGTGACTAGAAGTAGTATTCCTCCTTCTTGCTTGCGCTTCCGTAGTACCCTGGGCAGGAGTGACACTGGAGGGAACATGTAGGGCAGCCGAAAGTTCCATGGAATTGCCAGTGCATCCATGAACGCTGCTTGAGGATCCCTTGTCCTTGATCCGAAGACCGGAACCTTGTGATTGTGTCGAGACGCCATCAGGTCTACATCTGCTAGGCCCCACTTGTCCACTAGGAGTTGAAAGACTTCCGGATGAAGACTCCACCCTCCGGTGTGTGCGTCCTGACGAATGAGGAAGTCCGCTTCCCAGTTGAGGACCCCGGAAATGAACACTGCCGATATTGCTGGCAGATAGCATTCCAGCCAATAAAAGGATTTTTGATACTTCCATCATTGCCATGCGGCTTCGAGTGCCACCTTGATGATTTACGTAAGCCACCATGGTGGCGTTGTCCGATTGTACTTGAACAGGCCTTTTCTGTATACAAGTTAAAGCATTCCAGAATGTTTATCGGGAGGAGAGATTCCTCCATGCTCCACCGACCCTGGAGAGCGAGCGTTGCTCCAGCACCGCACCCCAACCCCTCAGACTGGCGTCTGTAGTGAGGAGGACCCAGTTGGGAATAAAGAAGGGAGGCCCCTGCTCAACTGTTGGTCCTGTAGCCACCAGCTCAGTGACGGACGAACCTCCGGAGTCAAGGAGATCATTTGAGACCTGATCAGATGAGGCAGGCCATCCCACTTGGAAAGGATTAACCTCTGTAGAGGGCAGGAATGAAACGGAGCGTACGCTACCATGTCGAACGCAGACACCATGAGGCCTAGTACTTGCATCGCCGAGTGTATTGACACTCTTTGGTGAGAGGAAGCATCGTATCCTGTCCTGAAGTTTCAGGACTTTCTCTGGAGACAAACAGTCTTTGGCTGTGTGTGTCCAGCAGTGCCCCCAGGTGCACCATGCTCTGAGCATGGACTTCTTCCATTTGACGAGCCACACGTGGGCTTGTAGGAAGTTTACCGTCAGTTGTAGATGACTAAGGAGGACATCTTGGGAGTTCGCCAGGATCAGCAAGTCGTCCAGATACGGCAGGATCCTAATTCCCCGACGACGTAGATGAGCCGTCATCACGGCCATAACCTTGGTGAAGATTCAAGGGGCCGTGGGCAGTCCAAATGGCAGAGCCTGGAATTGATAATGAAGGTTGCCAATAGCAAACCGCAGATATTGCTGATGCGATATGGCATTAGGTATATGCAGATAGGCATCTTGTATATCCAGGGATACCATATAATCTCCGGGTTCCATGGCCAATACAATTGAGCGCAGCATTTCCATACGGAACTTGGACACACTCACAAATTTGTTCAGTGATTTGAGGTTGAGTATAGGCCGGAAAGACCCATTTGGTTTCGGGACTAGAAACAGGGTCGAGTAGTATCCTCCGCCTCTCTGGAACATGGGGACCAGTACTATCACTCCTGTATCCAGGAGGAAATGCATAACCAGGTGTAGAGCATGCGCCTTCAACGGGTCCGAAGGAACAACAGTCGAACGGAGTTAGCGAGGGGGACGTCTCTTGAAAGACTGCGTACCTGTGAGAGACTATGTCTCGCACCCACGCATCTGAAGGGGTCTTTAACCAGGCCTGGGTGAACTGCAGAAGTCGGCCTTCCACCCTGGGATCCCCCAGGGGAGGCCCGCACCGTCATGCAGCAGGCTTGTCTTGTTTAGAAGCAGGCCAACGGGCAGCCCGGGATTGTTTTGCATTGGGCTTAGTGGTTTTGGGAGCATGAGCTTGTCTCGGGTATGCCTGACCTTTTGCTTTCCCTTGAGGTCGAAATGAACGATAAGTGGTACTCTTTGCCTTCTATGTAGAAGGATTAGTATTTGGGAGAAACGCAGTTTTAGCAGCCGCTAAGTCAGTCACAATCTAATTCAGATCCTCACCAAACAAGATGTATCCCTTAAAAGGGAGTATCTCCAAGGTCTTTTTGGAGTCCAGATCCACCTTCCATGACCTCAACCAAAGAATTCGGCGAGCCAAGATGGACGTAGTCGACGCCTTGGGCCGCCATTACACCTGCCTCAGAGGACGCCTACTGAATGTAACGGGAGGCGGTGGCAATACGAGACAAATATTGTCTGGCAATGTCAGATATATCCTGAGGCAACTCTTCCTCTAGTGCCTGAACCCATGCTTCAATTCCTTTCGCAGCCTAGGAGGCTGCTATAGTGGGTCTATGTACAGCACCTGTAAGGGAGTAAATAGACTTCAGGCATCCTTCGACACGCTTATCTGTCGGTTCCTTCAGTGAAGTGACAGGCAGAGTTGATGACACAAGATGAGCGACATGGAAATCCACTGGCGGTGGATTTTCCCACTTGTTACACAACTCAGTGGAGAGAGGATAACGAGCTAGCATCTTTTTAGACAGGGAGAATTTATTTCCTGGAGAAGACCTGGGTTCCCGACGTATGTCTACCAAATGGTCAGAATGTGGTAAGACTACTTTAGTTACCTTCTGACGTTTAAATTTATCAGGCTTCTTAGACGCAGTAGTGGGATCTACATCATCGATTTGTAGAATCAGCTTAGTAGCCTCCACCAGTTCAGGGACATCAACTTGCGTTGTAGTTTCCTCGTCAGAAGCAGTTGTATCAGTGTCTTATTGATCAGTATACTCCCCATCCTCATCAGAAGTATCATCTGAGATATTAGTGGATTGTGAGGATGACCCCTTGACCGCAGAGGGACGTGGGGTAGGTTTTGTCTAACCAAAGATTGATTCAATTGTATCTGGGTAGACAGTATCCGCCAGGAGCGGATTAACCATAGGGACAATATGTGGCTGCAATGGCACAGGAGGTCCCATAGGGGGCGTAAGGCTTGTCACAAGCGTATTAAGCATATTGGAGAACGCCGCCCAAGATGGCTACAGGAGCAGCTGGCTGACTGGGAGATGTATGGCATATTACACAGACCCTCATTCAAAGCTTCCCCCCATGATACAGGAGCATCCATGGATTTCCCGTCCTTTGTGTTAGACATTTCAGTGAATGTAACCGCAGAGCGTACGAGTACAAAACAGCCAGACAGTACAATACCTGCAAATAAATCCCCTAGTATGTGACAGCATACACAGTACACAACACCAGCATCTAAATCCGGTACTATGTGACTGCGTACACACCACCAGCGAATAAATCCGGTATTATGTGCCTGAGTACACAGTAGAATACACTTAACGGTAAATACTGTGCAGCACTATATACGAGACTCTGACGCACCTAGTCCTAGGGTACAGAATACAGTGATAGATACAGCTGGGATTCACTGAAAGTGAAAATCACACAGGAATATAAATATATATATATATATATATATATATATATATATATATATATATATATATATATATATATCTCTCTCTTACAAATGGTGATAGGGTATCCGACATATATGTGGGTGAGCACCTGGGATCCAGTGATCATCAAGCAGTATGGTTTAGTATAAAGACAGGATCCAACTCCTGTCACACAAAAACAAAGGTGTTGGATTTAAGAAATGCTGATTTTGCAAAAATGGGGAGATGTTTAAGTGATTCATTGACTGGTGGAACTTGGGAGTGCAGGAGAGGTGGGAAAAACTGAAAAGTGCAATACTATGGGGTCGATTCTATTCGGCAACTAATGAATAGCGCCGGGAATTAGCTCCCGACGCTATTCAATTCAGCAACTAGTTACGTCGGCGATGGCCCGTTCTCGCCGACAAAACAGGTAGTTTTGTCGGGAGAACGGGCATTCTCCGACTTAACTCCCCGGCGAGAGGCTGATTCCCGACAGAATCAGCCTCGCGCCGGCCGCGAGGCAGCACTTTTGTCGGGTTTCTCTTCTCATCCCCCGGGGATGAGAGAAGAATTCCCGACAATTGCAGGTAACTAGTTGCTGAATTGAATAGCGTCGGGAGCTAATTCCCGGCGCTATTCATTAGTTGCCGAATAGAATCGACCCCTATGTGCAACTGATCTTTGTATCAAAAGGGTTAGGAAAAGCACCAGGAAAAGGAAGCCAGTGTGGTTCACAAAAGAAGTATCAACTAGTGTGAAAGCAAAAAAGATGGCTTTTAGGAAATACAAACAGACTCAAATAATAATGACAAAGAGGTGTATCTTGACAGACCGAAGGATGCTAAGAAAGTGATCAGACGTGCAAAGGCAGAAGCTGAGGAAAAAATGGCCCAGTCAGTAGATAAAGGGGGCAAAACTTTTTTTAAGTATATAAGTGAAAGGAGAAAATCAAATGGAGGAATAATAAGACTTAAGACAGAGAGTGAGAATTTGGTGGAGGGAGACAAGGCAATAGCAGATCACCTAAATAATTATTTTTGCTCAGTATTTACTACAGAAGAAGGAATGGGGCCACAGTTAAGTTGCAAGGACATTCATAAAAATAAGGTAGATGAAAGTACATTTACAGAGGAGAAGGTCCTAACAGAACTTTCACAACTAAAAGTGGATAAATCAATGGGACCAGATGGGATACACCCAAGGATACTCAAAGAGCTAAAAGATGTGCTGGTTACACCGTTAACAGAATTATTTAACCAGTCACTAAATACAGGTGCCATTCCAGAGGACTGGAAAAGAGCAAATGTAGTTCCACTGCACAAAAGTGGAAGCAAGGAAGAAGCAAGTAACTACAGACCAGTAAGCCTTACATCAGTAGTGGGGAAAGTAATGGAAAAACTATTAAAAGAAAGAGTTGTGAAATATCTTAAATCAAACCACTTACAGGATCCAAAACAGCATGGATTTACTGGTGGTAGATCATGCCAAACAAATCTTATTGACTTTTTTGACTCTGTGACGAAAATAATAGATCAAGGGGGAGCTGTAGATGTAGCATATCTAGACTTTAGTAAGGCATTTGACACTGTCCCACATCGCAGACTGCTAAATAAACTTGAAAGCGTGGGGGTGGATTATAAAACAGTTAAATGGATAAGAACCTGGTTGCAGGATAGGAAACAGACAGTTGTAGTTAATGGAGTGCTATCTATGGAGGGAAATGTTACCAGTGGAGTACCCCAGGGATCTGTACTTAGTCCAGTTCTCTTTAATAGCTTTGTTGGTGACATTGTAGATGGTATTGAAGGGAAGGTATGCCTTTTTGCAGATGATACAAAGATATGCAACAGGGTAGACACACCGGGAGGGGTAAAACAAATGATTGATGACCTAGCTAGGCTTGAGAAATGGTCAAGAACGTGGCAACTACAGTTTAATGCTAAAAAATGCAAAATCATGCACTTGGGTCTCAAAAACCCAAAGGCTAAATATAGTATCAAGGGTACTATAATGGAAACTACTGAGGAGGAAAGGGATTTAGGAGTCACTATTTCAAGTGACTTGAAGGCAGGAAAGCAATGCAACAAAGCAATGAGAAAGGCAAGTCAGATGCTTGGTTGCATAGGGAGAGGAATCAGTAGCAGGAAAAAAGAAGTGATAATGCCACTGTATAGGTCATTGGTGCGGCCCCATCTGGAATACTGTGTCCAGTTCTGGAGACCATATCTCCAGAAGGATATAAATACATTAGAGTGTGTACAAAGAAGGGCAACTAAAATGGTGCATGGCCTACATCACAAAACGTACCCGGAAAGGCTGAAAGATCTTAACATGTATAGTTTGGAGGAGAGAAGGGAAAGGGGAGACATGATAGAAACTTTCAAATATATCAAGGGTCTTAAAGTTCAGGAGGGAAACATTCTTCAAAGGAAGAGAAGTATTAGAACTCGAGGACATACACTGAGACTGGAGGGGGGGGGAGGTTCAGGGGAAATTTAAGGAAAAATTACTTCACAGAAAGGGTAGTGGATAAGTGGAATAGTCTCCCATCAGAGGTGGTAGAGGCTAAGACTGTAGAGCAATTTAAACATGCTTGGGATAGGCATATGAATATCCTTACAAAGAATTAAGGTTCAAAAAGGGTTGAGATTACCTAAAGGATAAAAAAAAAGGGGCAGACTAGATGGGCCAAGTGGTTCTTATCTGCCGTCAAATTCTATGTATGTTTCTATGATATATATATATATATATATATATATATATATATATATATATATATATATATATATATATACACACACACACATATAATAAGAATTTACTTACCGATAATTCTATTTCTCGGAGTCCGTAGTGGATGCTGGGGTTCCTGAAAGGACCATGGGGAATAGCGGCTCCGCAGGAGACAGGGCACAAAAAGTAAAGCTTTAGGATCAGGTGGTGTGCACTGGCTCCTCCCCCTATGACCCTCCTCCAAGCCTCAGTTAGGATACTGTGCCCGGACGAGCGTACACAATAAGGAAGGATTTTGAATCCCGGGTAAGACTCATACCAGCCACACCAATCACACTGTACAACCTGTGATCTGAACCCAGTTAACAGTATGATAACAGCGGAGCCTCTGAAAAGATGGCTCACAACAATAATAACCCGATTTTTGTAACTATGTACAAGTAATGCAGATAATCCGCACTTGGGATGGGCGCCCAGCATCCACTACGGACTCCGAGAAATAGAATTATCGGTAAGTAAATTCTTATTTTCTCTATCGTCCTAGTGGATGCTGGGGTTCCTGAAAGGACCATGGGGATTATACCAAAGCTCCCAAACGGGCGGGAGAGTGCGTATGACTCTGCAGCACCGAATGAGAGAACTCCAGGTCCTCCTTAGCCAGGGTATCAAATTTGTAGGATTTTACAAACGTGTTTGCCCCTGACTAAATAGCCGCTCGGCAAAGTTGTAAAGCCGAGACCCCTCGGGCAGCCGCCCAAGATGAGCCCACCTTCCTTGTGGAATGGGCATTTACATATTTTGGCTGTGGCAGGCCTGCCACAGAATGTGCAAGCTGAATTGTATTACACATCCAACTAGCAATAGTCTGCTTAGAAGCAAGAGCACCCAGTTTGTTGGGTGCATACAGGATAACAGCAAGTCAGTTTTCCTGACTCCAGCCGTCCTGGAACCTATACTTTCAGGGCCCTGACAACATCCAGCAACTTGGAGTCCTCCAAGTCCCTAGTAGGCGCAAGGCACCACAATAAGCTGGTTCAGGTGAAACACTGACACCACCTTAGGGAGAGAACTGGGGACGAGTCCGCAGCTCTGCCCTGTCCGAATGGACAAATAGATATGGGCTTTTTTGAGAAAAAACCCACCAATTTGACACTCGCCTGGCCCAGGCCAGAGCCAAGAGCATGGTCACTTTTCATGTGAGATGCTTCAAATCCACAGATTTGACTGGTTTTAAACCAATGTGATATGAGGAATCCCAGAACTACGTTGAGATCCCACAGTGCCACTGGAGGCACAAAAGGGGGTTGTATATGCAATACTCCCTTGACAAACTTCTGGACTTCAGGAACTGAAGCCAATTCTTTCTGGAAGAAAATCGACAGGGACGAAATTTGAACCTTAATGGGCCCCAATTTGAGGCCCATAGACACTCCTGTTTGCAGGAAATGCAGGAATCGACCGAGTTGAAATTTCTTCGTGGGGCCTTCCTGGCCTCACACCACGCAACATATTTTCGCCACATGTGGTGATAATGTTGTGCGGTCACCTCCTTCCTGGCTTTGACCAGGGTAGGAATGACCTCTTCCGGAATGCCTTTTTCCCTTAGGATCCGGCGTTCCACCGCCATGCCGTCAAACGCAGCTGCGGTAAGTCTTGGAACAGACATGGTACTTGCTGAAGCAAGTCCCTTCTTAGCGGCAGAGGCCATAAGTCCTCTGTGAGCATCTCTTGAAGTTCCGGGTACCAAGTCCTTCTTGGCCAATCCGGAGCCATGAGTATAGTTCTTACTCCTCTACGTCTTATAATTCTCAGTACCTTAGGTATGAGAAGCAGAGGAGGGAACACATACACCGACTGGTACACCCCCGGTGTTACCAGAACGTCCACAGCTATTGCCTGAGGGTCTCTTGACCTGGCGCAATACCTGTCCCGTTTTTTGTTCAGACGGGACGCCATCATGTCCACCTTTGGTATTTCCCAACGGTTCACAATCATGTGGAAAAACTTCCCGATGAAGTTTCCACTCTCCCGGGTGGAGGTCGTGCCTGCTGAGGAAGTCTGCTTCCCAGTTTCCACTCCCGGAATGAAACACTGCTGACAGTGCTATCACATGATTTTCCGCCCAGCGAAAAGTCCTTGCAGTTTTTGCCATTGCCCTCCTGCTTCTTGTGCCGCCCTGTCTGTTTACGTGGGCGACTGCCGTGATGTTTTTCCCACTGGATCAATACCGGCTGACCTTGAAGCAGAGGTCTTGCTAAGCTTAGAGCATTATAAATTTACCCTTAGCTCCAGTATATTTATGTGGAGAAAAGTCTCCAGACTTGATCACACTCCCTGGAAATTTTTTCCTTGTGTGACTGCTCCCCAGCCTCTCGGGCTGGCCTCCGTGGTCACCAGCATCCAATCCTGAATGCCGAATCTGCGGCCCTCTAGAAGATGAGCACTCTGTAACCACCACAGGAGAGACACCCTTGTCCTTGGATATAGGGTTATCCGCTGATGCATCTGAAGATGCGATCCGGACCATTTGTCCAGCAGATCCCACTGAAAAGTTCTTGCGTGAAATCTGCCGAATGGAATTGCTTCGTAGGAAGCCACCATTTTTACCAGGACCCTTGTGCAATGATGCACTGACACTTTCCCTGGTTTTAGGAGGTTCTTGACTAGCTCGGATAACTCCCTGGCTCTCTCTTCCGGGAGAAACACCTTTTTCTGGACTGTGTCCAGAATCATCCCTAGGCACAGCAGACGTGTCGTCAAGATCAGCTGCGATTTTGGAATATTTAGAATCCATCCGTGCTGTTGTAGCAGTATCCGAGATAGTGCTACTCCGACCTCCAACTGTTCCCTGGACTTTGCCCTTATCAGGAGATCGTCCAAGTAAGGGGTAATTAAGACGCCTTTTCTTCGAAGAAGAATCATCATTTCGGCCATTACCTTGGTAAAGACCCGGGGTGCCTTGGACAATCCAAACGGCAGCGTCTGAAACTGACAGTGACAGTTCTATACCACGAACCTGAGGTACCCTTAGTGAGAAGGGCAAATTTGGGACATGGAGGTAAGCATCCCTGATGTCCCGGGACACTATATAGTCCCCTTCTTCCTGGTTCGTTATCACTGCTCTGAGTGACTCCATCTTGATTTGAACCTTTGTAAGTGTTCAAATTTTTTTAGATTTAGAATAGGTCTCACCTAGCCTTCTGGCTTCAGTACCACAATATAGTGTGGAATAATACCCCTTTCCTTGTTGTAGGAGGGGTCATTTGATTATCACCTGCTGGGAATACAGCTTGTGAATTTTTTCCCATACTGCCTCCTTGTCGGAGGGATACCTTGGTAAAGCAGACTTCAGGAGCCTGCGAGGGGGAAACGTTTCGACATTCCAATCTGTACCCCTGGGATACTACTTGTAGGATCCAGGGGTCCTGTACGTTCCCAGCGTCATGCTGAGAGCTTGGCAGAAGCGGTGGAAAGCTTCTGTTCCTGGGAATGGGCTGCCTGCTGCAGTCTTCTTCCCTTTCCTCTATCACTGGGCAAATATGACTCTTATAGGGACGAAAGGACTGAGGCTGAAAAGACGGTGTCTTTTTCTGCAGAGATGTGACTTAGGGTAAAAACGGTGGATTTTCCAGCAATTGCCGTGGCCACCAGGTCCGATGGACCGACCCCAAATAACTCCTCTTCCTTTATACGGCAATACACCTTTGTGCCGTCTGGAATCTGCATCACCTGACCACTGTCGTGTCCATAAACATCTTCTGGCAGATATGGACATCGCACTTACTCTTGATGCCAGAGTGCAAATATCCCTCTGTGCATCTCGCATATATAGAAATGCATCCTTTAAATGCTCTATAGTCAATAAAATACTGTCCCTGTCAAGGGTATCAATATTTTTAGTCAGGGAATCCGACCAAGCCATCCCAGCTCTGCACATCCAGGCTGAGGCGATCGCTGGTCGCAGTATAACACCAGTATGTGTGTATATACTTTTATATGATATTTTTTGATAAGCGTGTGAGCGCCTTATCCACCCTAAGGGGTGTTTCCCAACGCGCCCTAACTTCTGGCGGGAAAGGGTATACCGCCAATAATTTTCTATCGGGGGGAACCCACGCATCATCACACACTTCATTTAATTTATCTGATTCAGGAAAAACTACAGGTAGTTTTTTCACATCCCACATAATACCCTCTTTTGTGGTACTTGTAGTATCAGAAATATGTAACACCTCCTTCATTGCCCTTAACGTGTGGCCCTAATAAGGAATACGTTTGTTTATTCACCGTCGACACTGGATTCAGTGCCCTTGTCTGTGTCTGTGTCGACCGACTAAGGTAAACGGGCGTTTTAAAACCCCTGACGGTGTTTTTGAGACGTCTGGACCGGTACTAATTGTTTGTCGGCCGTCTCATGTCGTCAACCGACCTTGCAGCGTGTTGACATTATCACGTAATTCCCTAAATAAGCCATCCATTCCGGTGTCGACTCCCTAGAGAGTGACATCACCATTACAGGCAATTGCTCCGCCTCCTCACCAACATCGTCCTCATACATGTCGACACACACGTACCGACACACAGCACACACACAGGGAATGCTCTGATAGAGGACAGGACCCACTAGCCCTTTGGAGAGACAGAGGGAGAGTTTGCCAGCACACACCAAAAAACGCTATAATTATATAGGGACAACCTTATATAAGTGTTTTCCCTTATAGCATCTTTTTATATATTTCTAACGCCAAATTAGTGCCCCCCCTCTCTGTTTTAACCCTGTTTCTGTAGTGCAGTGCAGGGGAGAGCCTGGGAGCCTTCCCTCCAGCCTTTCTGTGAGGGAAAATGGCGCTGTGTGCTGAGGAGATAGGCCCCGCCCCTTTTTCGGCGGGCTCGTCTCCCGCTCTTCAACGGATTCTGGCAGGGGTTAAATATCTCCATATAGCCCCCGGAGGCTATATGTGAGGTATTTTTTGCCAAAAAATAGGTTTACATTGCCTCCCAGGGCGCCCCCCTCCCAGCGCCCTGCACCCTCAGTGACTGCCGTGTGAAGTGTGCTGAGAGCAATGGCGCACAGCTGCAGTGCTGTGCGCTACCTTAAGAAGACTGAGGAGTCTTCTGCCGCCGATTCTGGACCTTCTTCTCTTTTCAGCATCTGCAAGGGGGCCGGCGGCGAGGCTCCGGTGACCATCCAGGCTGTACCTGTGATCGTCCTTCTGGAGCTAATGTCCAGTAGCCAAAGAAGCCAATCCATCCTGCACGCAGGTGAGTTCACTTCTTCTCCCCTAAGTCCCTCGTTGCAGTGATCCTGTTGCCAGCAGGACTCACTGTAAAATAAAAAACCTAAGCTAAACTTTTCTAAGCAGCTCTTTAGGAGAGCCACCTAGATTGCACCCTTCTCGGCCGGGCACAAAAATCTAACTGAGGCTTGGAGGAGGGTCATAGGGGGAGGAGCCAGTGCACACCACCTGATCCTAAAGCTTTACTTTTTGTGCCCTGTCTCCTGCGGAGCCGCTATTCCCCATGGTCCTTTCAGGAACCCCAGCATCCACTAGGACGATAGAGAAATATATCTATATCTATCTATCTATCCATATATCTATATCTATATATATACACACACACACATAGTGTTCACTCTAGGAGTGAAAAGGGGCAGGGCGCCGGACTCCGGGGGCACATGTGCGCGAGCGCGGCCACGCAAATTAGGGGGCGTGGCCACGCCAACGTCATTTTAGGGGGCGGTGCGGCCCACAGACGCTACTATAGAGAGCGTCTGTGGCCGGCTTGTTGGGGGCGTGCCCAGCACCTCCGTCGGCGCTGGGCTTCCCCCAGCCCTCTCCCAATGCGTGAATGGATGCCGCGCGCATGCGCACGGCATCTATACACGCCGGGAGGGCAGGGAGCGGGCGGCTGTTCTAGCAGGGCGCCGCAAAAGGGGCAGGGCGGGTTTTGCCTGCTAAAAAACGGGCAGGGCGCGGCGCCCTGCTAAAACAGCCTAGAGTGAACACCACACACATATATACACACAAATTATATATATATATATATATATATATATATATATATATATATATATACACATATACACATATACACACATATATACACACACATCCAACTGAAATACAGCTGAAAGCATTCAGACATCTAAAACCATAGTTATATGGACAATTGTTTTTGATGTTATAGCGCCCTCCGGGTTGTATTTTTTGTCCACATTGTTTCTGTTCCCACTAACAGGGGTTCTACCGTGAGGTGCTGCACTTTGAAAAGCGTGATGAGGGTCATTCTCTAATATATATATATATATATATATATATATATATATATATATATATATATATATATATATATATTTTATTTTTTTATATATATATATTTTTTTTTTTTCAGTGCTGCATTGATGTTGAAAATCTCTTGAATTGAGGAGAAATATTTATTTATTTTTTGCTTGAATAACTGTGGATGTATAAGCATTTTTCCTTCACCATTGCCAACGACATGGATTTTTTTAAAGTGTGCTTTTTCTTTGAATTAATACATTTTCATAACTTTACTACGGTGTTTGAGTGCCCTTTACCCACAACAGTAAATACTCTGGACCTAGGAAGGAACAGACTTAATGGAGCACCATTCAGGATTTATTGGAGTGTGTGAATTTGTTTAAGGTCTCTCTCTCTCTCTCTCTATATCTATACACACACACGGTCTGAGACCGGATGAATATATCAGATCACTCGTACAATATATTCTGGTAGAGGTACACTTGTTCTTAACTAGCGCTGTCTTCAAATGACATGTAGAATACTTAAAGGTCTGTAGAATCACAGCGCTGATAAATCAGTCCCGGAGACCAGTCAAAGCTACTGTTAGAAGATGCCGCCCAGCGTCTCAGTCACGGAGGGAGAGAGTGTGAGGCAGCTCCAGGGTGGGACCACCAGAAGTAGATGGGGCCCGGAGCTGGGGGGAGGGGCTACAGGTCAAGCGCCTTATCCCCTATGCTAGTCCTCACCACCTGGAACTATGGAGCCTTATTAAAATTGAATAAGTATTATCCGACCTGTGATCCCTTGCCCTGGTGGATATAGTGGGGTCCCTGTACGGCCACAGTGTCCACGCCAGCGTCTCCTGAGCCCGCAACGCGATTTAATGGCGGGTCCCGCCTGGGGGACCCTCTAACCTCCTCCCTGAGAAGCAGCCAAGCAATCCAGGAGAGCTCCTGCGGTGGTGTGTCTAGGAACTGGAGCGTCTCCGCCGCAAGTACCCGGGAAAAGAGCCAGCGGGAGTATGCGACGCTGCTGGGGAGGTGATGGAGCCGCAGAACAGTATGTCACACTGACATATGGGTATTGGTCGTTGGGTCGACTCAACTTAGGTCGACCACTGAATGTCGACATGAGCATTAGGTCGATATATACTAGGTTGACAGGTGAAAAGGACGACATGAGTTTTTCCCCTTACTTTCTTTGGTGCCGTTTTCTTCGTAAAGGGACGGGGGAACCCCAATTAGTGCACAGTGTCCCCTCGCATGGCTCGCTTCGCTCAGGTTACCATTCCAATCGTAGTCCACGTGGATCGTCAAGTATGGAAATATCCCAAAAATTAAAAGAAAAAAAAAAGCGCCAAAAACTCATGTCGACCTTTTGACCTGTCGGCCTAGTACACGTCAACCAGATGCTCATGTTGACCTAATGACTGCCGACCTAAGTTGTGTCGACCTAACATATTAAGTGCTGCAGCCCTTGTAGTCTTCTAAATAGCTTTTTCAGGGCTACCTGCGCAGCCCACTTGTTAAGTGACCTGCTTATGCAGGCACTAACTCTAAAACTGACCGCACAGTGCCTGGAGGCGAGGCTTATATAGAGGAGGACAGCAATGCATCCTGGGACAGTCTAAAGCTTTAACCTGTTGGTGCCTCTGGATCAAGATCCATCTCTACACACCGATGTGTTCCCTGTGGAACGCAGTGTTCTCCACTGCAGAAAGTAAAACAAATCAACATTTTGCAAAGTTGATCACAGTATCAACCTAAACACCATAAAAAAACCCACTTGTGTTCAGACTGGAAAACGGAATGCCAGAAAAGTTCACATAGGGATAAATCCAATTAGATGGGAGTTACTCGCACCGGCGAGTTAGCGCGGCAATAACCACACTTCACGGCAGCCAGAGCTCGCATAATTCTGCTCACAGCACCATAGGGCTGTGAGAACTTTTGAGCAAATTCAAGCCGTGAGGGGTGCGATATGGGATACAATTGCTGGCGCTGAAACACTGTGGCAAAACAGATCCTTCGTATCTAATTGGATTGAACACAAAGAATGTTGAGACAGTCGTGTGTGTTACAACTTGTTTTGGAGGGGCTATTACCTATTTAAATAGCATTCATCTGTCCATTTACTGGTGTTATTTCTTTATTACATTTTGCGCTCTATATCAAGCATACCAATGATAGAGCATACTGTACTGTACATATGGAAAGTTTATACCACCCAGATTAACTTTAGTACACAGAAGAACCTGAATTAAAATACTGAATTGTAGTAGTCTTTGGACTACTTAAGAAGTATGTTGCAATAGTGGTAGGTTTGACGATACGTTCCCGTGTAAAGTTCTACAAATTATGGGGTCGATTCTATTCGGCAACTTAAGAATAGCGCCGGGAATTAGCTCCCGACGCTATTCAATTCAGCTGCTAGTGACCCGCAATTGTCGGGAATTCTTCTCTCATCCCCGGGGGATGAGAGAAGAAACCCGACAAAAGTGCTGCCTCGCGGCCGGCGCGAGGCTGATTCTGTCGGGAATCAGCATCGCCGCGGGTAGTTAAGTCGGAGAATGCCCGTTCTCCCGACAAAACTACCTGTTAAGTCGGCGAGAACGGGACATCGCCGACTTAACTGCAGCTGAATTGAATAGCGTCGGGAGCTAATTCCCGGCGCTATTCTTAAGTTGCCGAATAGAATCGACCCCCATGTCCTTTGTGAAGAATCAATATCAGTGGTCCTCCACAATACAGACATTATGATAATTTTTTAGTAGGATGAATTCGTTTTTCAGTATACAGCTTAGTAGTATTGGAAGTTGTATGCAAGTGTTCTCCAGATTAGTCACATATGGACAACAGTTCATAAAAGTAGAGGCAACACATACCTTACTACATATAGTACAGAAACGGACTGAACCAACAAACTACTAACTGGACTTTTTTCAGCCCATTGAAATCAAAAAGCCCAGTTTTGTTATTACATTTTTATATTGCTACCTAAATATAAAGTCAGAAAATAAAAAAAATAGGATTTTAAATTACCTACCGGCAAATCCTTTTCTTGTAGTCCGTACAGGATACTGGGGTTCCATTTAGTACCATGGTGTATAGATGGGGAAACTAGGAGCCATGGGCACTTTAAGAATTTGATAGTGTGACTCAGTCTAGGAAACTGTGCCCAAGGAGACCGATACACTTTGAGAGAAGGATAGTGGTGAGATTCTGAACCAGCATACACAAACAAGAGGAAAGCCATGCTAACCAAACTTGGAATAGGAACAGCTGTACCAAACAACAATACTTAACCAAGTAACAGTGCAGGAAGAACGAAGCACCAGGCGGGCACCCAGTATCCTCTACGGACTACGAGAAAAGGATTTACCGGTAGGTACTGTAATTAAAATCCTATTTTCTCTTACGTCCTACAGGATACTGGGGATCCATTTAGTACCATGGGGAAGTACCAAAGCACCCAAACCGGGTGGGAAAGTGCGAGGTTCCTGCAGAACTGATTGACCAAACTGAAGGTCGTCAGAGGCCGAAAGTATCGAACTTGTAAAACTTAGCAAATGTGTTCAAACCTGACCAAGTAGCTGCTAGACAAAGCAGACACACCCCGACCAAGAAGAACCCACCGACCTAGTCGAGTGGGCCTGAACGGATTTCGGTACCGGCAAGCCTGCCGTGGAATAAGCATGCTGGATAGTGAGCCTGACCCAGTGTGCAATGGACTGCTTTGAAGCAGGACACCCAATCTTATTGGGATCATAGGAGAACGAACAGCAAGTCAGATTTCCTGTGACAAGCTGTCCTCTTTACATACACCTTCAAAGCCCTCACAACATCCAAAGACTTTGGAGTAACAGGTGTCCGTAACAGCCGGAACCACAATAGGTTGGTTGATGTGAAACGCGGACACCACCTTAGGAAGGAATTGCTGAAGAGTTCTGAGTTCAGCTCTGTCCTCATGGAAAATTAAGTAGGGGCTCTTGTGAGATAACGCCCCTAGCTCTGACACACGTCTCGCTGAAGCCAAGGCCATCAGTGTGACTGTCTTCCATGTAAGATATTTAACATCTACCTCCTTTAATGGTTCAAACCAGTCCGATTGGAGGGACTGCAGCACCAAATTGAGATCCCAAGGTGCCGTAGGAGGCACAAAGGGAGGTTGGATGTGCAGAACACCTTTCAAGAACGTCTGGACCTCAGGAAGAGAAGCCAATTGTTTCTGAAAGAAAATGGACATGGCCAAAATCTGGACATTTGTTGAGCCCAGACGTAGCCCATAGCCACACCGACTGCAGAAAAAGCAGGAAACGTCCCAGATGAAATTCCACCGCAGAATATTTTCTGCTCTCACACAAGGACATATTTTTTCCAAATACGGTGGTAATGATTAGATGTTACCCCCTTCCTGGCTTGGATCAGTCGGGATGACTTTGTCAGGGATGCCTCTCCTGGCAAGAATCAGCTGTTCAGCTTTCATGCCGTCAAACGTAGCCGTGGTAAGTCTTGATAGACGACCGGGTCCTGTTGCAGAAGAAGATCCTCGCGAAGAGGTAGAGGCCACGGATCTTCGAGGAGCATCTCCAGGAGGTCCGCGTACCAGGCCCTTCTTGGCCAGTCTGGAGCAATGAGAATTGCTTGAACCTTTTCCCTTTTTATTCTTTTGAGAATTCTTGGGATCAGAGGAAGTGGAGGAAACACGTACACCATCTGATATACCCATTTAGTCGTCAGAGCGTCCACTGACCACTGCCTGTTGGTCTCTCGACCAGGAACAATACTGCTTGAGCTTCTTGTTGAGACGAGAGGCCATCATGTCGATCTGTGGATATCCCCATTGATTTTTCTGGCTAGAGGAGAATTCTTGACACCTCCGACATTGCTGTTCTGCTTTTCGTTCCACCCTGTTGGTTTACGTACGTGACTGCCGTCACATTGTCCGACTGGACCTAAATGGCTCGATCTTGAAGATATGAGGTCTGCAGAAGGGGGCTGTATATAGCCCTGAGTTGCAGAATGTTGACTGGAAGGACGACTTCCTGACTTGACCATTTTCCTTGAAACTACACCCCCTGGGTGACTGCTCCCCAATGTCTGAGTCTTGCGTCCATGGTTAGCAGAATTCAATTTTGAATCCCGAAAAGTCGGCCCTCGATCAGGTGAGAAGTCTGTAGCCACCACAGAAGGGAGATCCTGGCCTTTGGTGAGAGACGGATCCTTTGGTGCATGTGAAGATGTGATCGGGACCATTTGTCCAACAGATCGAGCTGGGTCGTGCATGAAACCTTCTGTACTGAAGAGCCTCGTAAGAGGCCACCATTTTTCCCAGAAGGCAAATGCATAGGTGCTCCGATATCCAGATTGGCTTCAGGATATCCCGAACCATCTACTGGATTACCAATGCCTTTTTCAACAGAAGAAAAACTTTCTGCGACTGTATCCAGTATCATTCCCAGAAATGGGAGCCTCCGAGTTGGCTCTAAGTGAGATTTCGGAAAATTCAGAATCCAGCCGTGATCCAGGAGTAGTTGGGTTGTGAGGCCAATGCTGTTTAACAACCTCTCCCTGGACGGAGCCTTTATCACAGGGATGGGAAATCTTTGGCCCTCCAGCTGTTGTTGAACAACACATCCCAAAATGCCCTGCAACAGTTTTTGCATGGCCAAATAGCAAAACTGTAGCAAGGCATGCTGGTATGTGTAGTTCAACAACAGCTGGAGGGCCGAAGGCTCCCCATCCCTGCTTTATCAGAAGATTGCCCAGGTACAGAATTATGTTCACTCCCAGCTTGCGAAGGAGAAACATAATTTCTGCCATCACCTTGGTGAACACCCTCTGTGCCATAGGGCCTGGAACAGGTAGTGACAGTCCTGCAGTGCAAATCATAGATAAGCCTGGTGAGGCGGCCAGATCGGAATGTGAAGGTACGCGCATCCTTGATATCCAGAGACGCTAGGAATTCCCCCTCCTCCAGACCGGAGATCACAGCTCTTAGAGACTCCATCTTGAACTTGAACACTCGTAAGTACGGGTTCAATTATTTTAGATTTAGAATCGGCCTTACCGAACCGTCCGGTTTTGATACTACAAACAAGTTGGAATAATACCCCTTGTTTTGGAGTTGAGTTGGAACTGGAACAAAGACCTGCATTTGTACCAGTTTTTGAAAGGCATCCTGTAAGGTTATACTTGCCTCCTGTGAAACTGGTAAGCCTGATTTGAAGAATCTTTGAGGTGGAGTTCCTGAAACTCCAGTCTGTAACCCTGGGAAATAAGATCTATGACCCAGGGATCCTGGCACGATGTTGTCCAGATGTGACTGAAATTTTTTTAGTCGGGCTCCCACCTGCCAGTCTTCCAGGCATCTTGGTCCACTGCCAGTCTTCCAGGCATCTTGGTCCACCTTAATGCTGAAGGTTTTGCGGAAGCAGAGCTGGAGCTCTGTTCCTGATAACCAGCAGTTGCTGGTTTGCGTGGTTTACCTCTAGTGCCTCTATTGGCTGTAGAAGATCCTCTGGCTTTACCCTTAAACTTGGCAGTTGGAAAGGGCTGTAGAGTAGCTCCTGAGTAGGTCTTCATAGTTGGGGGGAGTTGCAGAAGGAAGATATGTAGGCTTACCCGCAGTAGCTTTGGAGATCAATTTGTCTAGTTTGTCTCCAAATAAGTCCTCTCCTGTGAAGGGTAGGCCTTCCACGCCTTTCCTGGAGTCCGTGGTCCACTGGCGTAACCATAAGCCCCTGCGTGCAGACACCGTCATAGCCGTGGTGCGTGCATTAAGCAAACCCACTTCTTTTATGGCTTCCACCATAAAGTTTGCAGAGTCCTGTATATGTTGCAGTAGTAAAACAATCTCCCCCCTAGATAAGGAATCCAACCCCTCAATTATATTACCTGACCATCTAGCAATGGCTTTAGTAATCCACGCACATGCTATAGTGGGTCTCTGGGCCACCCCAGCAGCAGTGTACAAGGATTTGAGTGTAGTCTCAATCTTGCGATCAGCCGTGTCTTTAAGGGACGCTGCAGCAGGGACAGGCAACACTATTTTTCGTGACAGCCTGGATACTAATGCATCCACTATCGGTGGATTTTCCCATTTTAAGATAAGCTTAACCTTTTAGGGATCTGAAATGTCTTATCAGGATTAACCCACAGTTCTTCAAACAGGGTATTCAATTCCTTTGACACAGGAAAAGTGACTGAAAATTTATTTTTTACATTAAAATAAGATTCCTCACACTCCTCTGCCACTTTATCAGGATATAAGAGCCTCTATTCCCTGTGACAGAGCAGCTTCCCCCCCTTCTGAATCCACCTCCCCCCTCCTCCATGTCTGACCCCTCAGTCAGACTGCAGGATATGGGCCAGAGTTCACTTTTGTGGGCAAATGGCAGGGGACTGAGACGCTTGTTTGGGGGACTAAGGGGGTAATTCAGAGTTGATCGTAGCAGCAAATTTGTTAGCAGTTGGGCAAAACCATGTGCACTGCAGGGGGGGGGGGGGGGGGGGCAGATATAACATTTGCAGAGACAGTTAGATTTGGGTGGGTTATTTTGTTTCTGTGCAGGGTAAATACTGGCTGCTTTATTTTTACCCTACAATTTAGATTTCAGTTTGAACACACGCCACCCAAATCTAACTCGCTCTGAACATGTTATATCTGCTCCCCCTGCAGTGCACATGGTTTTGCCCAACTGCTAACAAATTTTCTGCTGCGATCTACTCTGAATTAGGCCCATCCACAGACTGTCTTAAGTATTGCGTCTCTTTCTCATGGCGGGACAATTTTTTAGACATATTGGAAATCACTCCTTTAATGGAATCCAGCCACGCTAGCCTGAGAAGGTGCACTACACTGAGTACACAGTAGTGAGTTCCCTGGGGAAGAGGAACACACTGCCGTACATGAAACACTCTTTGCCTGACATATTGTAAATGTGACAGCACACACACAAAGGAAAAGGTTAAAAGCACAATTAACCCACAAAGAGCCCTTCCAGGGGGGGGGGGGGGGGGGGGAAGACATATTTTGGAGCCAGCACACAGCGCCCTTTATTGCCAATGCCAAGTTTAGCCGGGTTGCAGACTAAGTACCCAGATTGGGGATTTAGTACACTAATAAATCGCTCCGCCCCCTGCTTTGACCCCCTGGTACCGCTGAGGTAATCTGGAGTCACACCGGAAGAGCTGCGCGTCCCTGTCAGTCAGTGTCTGTGTCAACTGCAGAGGGAAAAATTGGGGCTGGTGAGCTGCTGGATCCTCTCAGTGAAGCCCCGCCCTTCAACAGCGCGTGGTCTTCCCACTTTTTTTTTATACTGGCAGAGGTAATTTTGTGCTTTAATGCTTTGTTTGCCAGTGTGGGTACTGTGTACTGAGACGCAGTTGTGTACAGAGTCTGGAGACGCAATCCGCCCCGGTGAGAAGCCGTGCGGGAATGTACACTCGCCGTGGTGGGGCTTGCGAATAGTTCCCTCAGGAGCTAGTGTCCTGTCAGCGGGGAACGGGACCATTAACCCTTCAAGAGGTTGGGCCGTTCCCCCCAAGTTCCACGAAGCAGGCAGGCTGGTGCCATCTAGACCTGCCTGAAAATAACAGAAAAAATAAGAATTTACTTACCGATAATTATATTTCTCATAGTCCGTAGTGGATGCTGGGGACTCCGTAAGGACCATGGGGAATAGCGGCTCCGCAGGAGACTGGGCACATCTAAAGAAAGCTTTAGGACTATCTGGTGTGCACTGGCTCCTCCCCCTATGACCCTCCTCCAAGCCTCAGTTAGGATACTGTGCCCGGACGAGCGTACACAATAAGGAAGGATTTTGAATCCCGGGTAAGACTCATACCAGCCACACCAATCACACCGTATAACCTGTGATCTGAAACCAGTTAACAGCATGATAACAGAGGAGCCTCTGAAAGATGGCTCACAACAATAATAACCCGATTTTTGTAACAATAACTATGTATAAGTATTGCAGACAATCCGCACTTGGGATGGGCGCCCAGCATCCACTACGGACTATGAGAAATAGAATTATCGGTAAGTAAATTCTTATTTTCTCTAACGTCCTAAGTGGATGCTGGGGACTCCGTAAGGACCATGGGGATTATACCAAAGCTCCCAAACGGGCGGGAGAGTGCGGATGACTCTGCAGCACCAAATGAGAGAACTCCAGGTCCTCCTCAGCCAGGATATCAATTTTGTAGAATTTTACAAACGTATTTGCTCCTGACCAAGTAGCTGCTCGACAAAGTTGTAAAGCCGAGACCCCTCGGGCAGCCGCCCAAGATGAGCCCACCTTCCTTGTGGAGTGGGCATTTACAGATTTTTGGCTGTGGCAGGCCTGCCACAGAATGTGCAAGCTGAATTGTACTACAAATCCAACGAGCAATAGTCTGCATAGAAGCAGGAGCACCCAGCTTGTTGGGTGCATACAGGATAAACAGCGAGTCAGATTTCCTGACTCCAGCCCTCCTGGAAATATATATTTACAGGGCCCTGACAACGTCTAGCAACTTGGAGTCCTCCAAGTCCCTAGTAGCCGCAGGCACCACAAATAGGTTGGTTCAGGTGAAACGCTGAAACCACCTTAGGGAGAAACTGAGGACGAGTCCTCAATTCCGCCCTGTCCGAATGGAACATCAGATAAGGGCTTTTTCAGGATAAAGCCGCCAATTCTGACACGCGCCTGGCCCAGGCCAGGGCCAACAGCATGACCACTTTCCATGTGAGATATTTTAACTCCACAGATTTAAGTGGTTCAAACCAATGTGACTTTTGGAACCCAAAACTACATTGAGATCCCAAAGTGCCACTGGAGGCACAAAAGGAGGCTGTATATGCAGTACCCCTTTTACAAACGTCTGAACTTCAGGGACTGAAGCTAGTTCTTTTTGGAAGAAAATTGACAGGGCCGAAATTTGAACCTTAATGGACCCCAATTTCAGGCCCATAGACACTCCTGTTTGCAGGAAATGTAGGAATCGACCCAGTTGAATTTCCACCGTCGGGCCTTACTGGCCTCGCACCACGCAACATATTTTCGCCAATTGCGGTGATAATGTTTTTGCGGTTACATCCTTCCTGGCTTTGATCAGGATAGGGATGACTTCATCCGGAATGCCTTTTTTCCTTCAGGATCCGGCGTTCAACCGCCATGCCGTCAAACGCAGCCGCGGTAAGTCTTGGAACAGACAGGGTCCTTGCTGGAGCAGGTCCCTTCTTAGAGGTAGAGGCCACGGATCCTCCGTGAGCATCTCTTGAAGTTCCGGTTACCAAATCCTTCTTGGCCAATCCGGAGCCACGAATATAGTGCTTACTCCTCTCCATCTTATCAATCTCAGTACCTTGGGTATGAGAGGCAGAGGAGGGAACACATACCCTGACTGGTACACCCACGGTGTTACCAGAGCGTCTACAGCTATTGCCTGAGGGTCCCTGGACCTGGCGCAATACCTGTCGAGTTTTTCCCAACGGTTTATAATCATGTGGAAGACTTCTGGGTGAAGTCCCCACTCTCCCGGGTGGAGGTCGTGCTGAGGAAGTCTGCTTCCCAGTTGTCCACTCCCGGAATGAATACTGCTGACAGTGCTATCACATGATTTTCCGCCCAGCGAAGAATCCTTGCAGCTTCTGCCATTGCCCTCCTGCTTCTTGTGCCACCCTGTCTGTTTACGTGGGTGACTGCCGTGATGTTGTCCGACTGGATCAACACCGGCTGACCTTGAAGCAGAGGTCTTGCTAAGCTTAGAGCATTCTAAATGTCCCTTAGCTTCAGGATATTTATGTGAAGTGATGTCTCCAGGCTTGACCATAAGTCCTGGATATTCCTTCCCTGTGTGACTGCTCCCCAGCCTCGCAGGCTGGCATCCGTGGTTACCAGGACCCAGTCCTGAATGCCGAATCTGCGGCCCTCTAGAAGATGAGTACTCTGCAACCACCACAGGAGGGACACCCTTGTCCTTGGTGACCGGGCTATCCGCTGATGCATCTGAAGATGCGACCCGGACCATTTGTCCAGCAGGTCCCACTGGAAAGTTCTTGCGTGGAATCTGCCGAATGGGATTGCTTCGTAGGAAGCCACCATTTTACCCAGAACCCTTGTGCATTGATGCACTGAGACTTGGCTCGGTTTTAGGAGGTTCCTGACTAGCTCGGATAACTCCCTGGCTTTCTCCTCCGGGAGAAAAGCCTTTTTCTGGACTGTGTCCAGGATCATCCCTAGGAACAGAAGACAAGTCGTCGGAACCAGCTGCGATTTTGGAATATTGAGAATCCAACCGTGCTGCAGCAACACTACCGAAGATAGTGCTACACCGACCTCCAACTGTTCCCTGGATCTTACCCTTATCAGGGAATTGTCCAAGTAAGGGATAACTAAAATTCCCTTCCTTTGAAGGAATATCATCATTTCGGCCATTACCTAGGTAAAGACCCGGGGTGCCGTGGACCATCCATACGGCAGGGTCTGAACGGATAGTGACAGTTCTGTACCATAAACCTGAGGTACCCTTGGTGAGAAGGGTAAATTTTAACATGAAGGTAAGCATCCTTGATGTCCCGAGACATCATGTAGTCCCCTTCTTCCAGGTTCGCAATCACTGCTCTGAGTGACTCAATCTTGAATTTGAACCTCTGTATGTAAGTGTTCAAAGATTTTAGATTTAGAATCGGTCTCACCGAGCCGTCCGGCTTCGGTACCACAACAGTGTGGAATAATACCCCGTTCCCTGTTGCAGGAGGGGTATCTTGATTATCACCTGCTGGGAATACAGCTTGTGAATGGCTTCCAAAACCGTCTCCCTGTCAGAAGGAGACATCGGTAAAGCCGACTTTAGGAAACGGCGAGGGGGAGACGTCTCGAATTCTAATTTGTACCCCTGAGATATCACCTGAAGGATCCAGGGGTCTACTTGCGAGTGAGCCCACTGCGCGCTGAAATTCATTGAGACGGGCCCCCCACCGTGCCTGATTCTGCTTGTAAAGCCCCAGCGTATACTGAGGGCTTGGCAGAGGCGGGAGAGGGTTTCTGTTCCTGGGAACTGGCTGATTTCTGCAGCCTTTTTCCTCTCCCTCTGTCACGGGGCAGAAATGAGGAACCTTTTGCCCGCTTATCCACGAAAAGACTGCGCCTGATAATACGGCGTCTTCTCATGTTGAGAGGCGACCTGGGGTACAAACGTGGATTTCCCAGCTGTTGCCGTGGCCACCAGGTCTGAAAGACCGACCCCAAATAACTCCTCCCCTTAATAAGGCAATACTTCCAAATGCCGTTTGGAATACGCATCACCTGACCACTGACGTGTCCATAACCCTCTACTGGTAGAAATGGACAACGCACTTAGACTTGATGCCAGTCGGCAAATATTCCGCTGTGCATCACGCATATATAGAAATGCATCTTTCAAATGCTCTATAGGCAAAAATATACTGTCCCTATCTAGGGTATCAATATTTTCAGTCAGGGAATCCGACCACGCCAACCCAGCACTGCACATCCAGGCTGAGGCGATTGCTGGTCGCAGTATAACACCAGTATGTGTGTAAATACATTTTAGGTTACCCTCCTGCTTTCTATCAGCAGGATCCTTAAGGGCGGCCATCTCAGGAGAGGATAGAGCCCTTACAAGCGTGTGAGCGCTTTATCCACCCTAGGGGGTGTTTCCCAACGCACCCTAACCTCTGGCGGGAAAGGATATAATGCCAATAACATTTTAGAAATTATCAGTTGTTATCGGGGGAAACCCACGCATCATCACACACCTCATTTAATTTCTCAGATTCAGGAAAACTACAGGTAGTTTTTCCTCACCGAACATAATACCCCTTTTTGGTGGTACTCGTATTATCAGAAATGTGTAAAACATTTTTCATTGCCTCAATCATGTAACGTGTGGCCCTACTGGAAGTCACATTTGTCTCTTCACCGTCGACACTGGAGTCAGTATCCGTGTCGGCGTCTATATCTGCCATCTGAGGTAACGGGCGCTTTAGAGCCCCTGACGGCCTATGAGACGTCTGGACAGGCACAAGCTGAGTAGCCGGCTGTCTCATGTCAACCACTGTCTTTTATACAGAGCTGACACTGTCACGTAATTCCTTCCAACAGTACATCCACTCAGGTGTCGACCCCCTAGGGGGTGACATCACTATTACAGGCAATCTGCTCCATCTCCACATCATTTTTCTCCTCATACATGTCGACACAAAAGTACCGACATACAGCACACACACAGGGAATGCTCTGATAGAGGACAGGACCCCACTAGCCCTTTGGGGAGACAGAGGGAGAGTTTGCCAGCACACACCAGAGCGCTATATATATATATATATATATATATATATATATATATATATATACACAGGGATAACCTTATATAAGTGTTTTTCCCCTTATAGCTGCTGTATAGTTAATACTGCGCCTAATTTGTGCCCCCCTCTCTTTTTTAACCCTTTCTGTAGTGTAGTGACTGCAGGGGAGAGCCAGGGAGCTTCCCTCCAACGGAGCTGTGAGGGAAAATGGGGCCAGTGTGCTGAGGAGATAGGCTCCGCCCCCTTATCGGCGGCCTTATCTCCCGTTTTTTTATGTATTTTGGCAGGGGTTAAATGCATCCATATAGCCCAGGAGCTATATGTGATGCATTTTTTGCCATCCAAGGTGTTTATTATTGCGTCTCAGGGCGCCCCCCCCAGCGCCCTGCACCCTCAGTGACCGGAGTGTGAAGTGTGCTGAGAGCAATGGCGCACAGCCGCAGTGCTGTGCGCTACCTTGTTGAAGACAGGACGTCTTCTGCCGCCGATTTTCCGGACCTCTTCTGCCTTCTGGCTCTGTAAGGGGGCCGGCGGCGCGGCTCTGGGACCCATCCAAGCTGGGCCTGTGATCGTCCCTCTGGAGCTAATGTCCAGTAGCCTAAGAAGCCCAATCCACTCTGCACGCAGGTGAGTTCGCTTCTTCTCCCCTTAGTCCCTCGATGCAGTGAGCCTGTTGCCAGCAGGTCTCACTGAAAATAAAAAACCTAAACTAAAACTTTCACTAAGAAGCTCAGGAGAGCCCCTAGTGTGCACCCATCTCGTTCGGGCACAGAGATCTAACTGAGGCTTGGAGGAGGGTCATAGGGGGAGGAGCCAGTGCACAGCAGATAGTCCTAAAGCTTTCTTTAGATGTGCCCAGTCTCCTGCGGAGCCGCTATTCCCCATGGTCCTTACGGAGTCCCCAGCATCCACTTAGGACGTTAGAGAAATAAATGAAGAACTCTTCAGGAGCTTCCCTAGTTGTGACCGGCTCCTCCGGGCACATTTTCTAAACGGAGTCTGGTAGGAGGGGTATAGAGGGAGGAGCCAGCCCACACTATCAAATTCTTAAAGTGCCCATGGGCTCCTAGTGGACCAGTCTATAACCCATGGTACTAAATGGAACCACAGTATCCTCTAGGACGTAAGAGAAAAATAACCTACAACTAATCACCCATATTATTGCTAATTTATATAGCACTAATATTATGCAGTGCTGTACAGAGAGCAAGCATGTAATTATTTACAATCAGTCCACGTCACATTAAAGGGTGGGTACACACCTGAACGATGTCGGCACGATATGTAGTTTCCGGCCAAATCGGAACAAGTCAGCTGGATTGTTCAGTGTAAACGCCCGACTGCGCAACCCCACTGGTCGCATGCGTCAGTCTGGTTGACCATGCTGCACAACCAACCAGAAGATAGTGTATGATGTCATACAGAATGGCACTGTACACCATGATGTCATCCCATCATCATGCAAGTGTGTATGCATGGCACGATGCAGGGTCACGTCGCATCAACTGGAAGCACATCGCTCTGATGTGTATCCGACCATGTCTACTCTCTCACTCACATTTTGTGAAACACCATTTAGCCCAATCTTGTGTTTTTGGACTAGAAGGGGAAACCAGAGTACCAGAAAAGCAACACAAAAGTGAGAACATACAAACCACACAGCTAACACCCTGGTTGGAATTTCACATAAAACCCCAGTGCAGCACTATTGCGCTTCCTGTATTAAAGTAATATCCATTTTCCACTAGCTTTTTTAAACACGGGTAAATGCGCGGGGGTGCGCATTTACCAGTCTTATTTCCTAGTGGGAAAGGGTTCCCCAGCAAATTCCCGGATCAAGTGATCTGGGAACCCTACCTGGGTAGCTAGCCGGGTTGAACATGTGTTCAACCCGGCTAGCTGTCTAGTGTGAACGGGAGCCGTGTCGCGTTCACAGTGCATAGGGAGGGCGGCGCTGGGAGATCATGTGATCATCTCCCAGCGCCGCCCCTGCGGCATCACTAGCACGTCACCAACCCGACAATTGCCGGGTTGGTGAGCGCTGTCTGCAGGGGGCTGTAGCACGGGTCGCAGCCGTGTCAGGCGACACGGCTGCGACCCGTGCTACACTAGTGGAAAAGGGGTATAAGTGGCCATCCACATCCAAGCATAAAACAAGGAAAAGAATATACATTATATAAACCGGCAAGTCTTAATATCAGGTAGGCAATATTGTGAATCTAACCAACCATACAGCTCCACAATTAGACATGGAAACCATCCTCACATTATGCATAAGAATTTGACATTGCACGCATGAAACATGGGGAGAGAAGAAACAACAAATGATACTTTGGACCCTTTCAGAATGTATTTTCCAAATCAATGGTTCCCAAACTGGATGCTGCAAGGCACTCGCAGGGGTGCCATAAGTTGGAGGTCCAGGACCAAATCAAATTTATGGTCAATGCAACAGTCAAAACCAGTGTTGGTGGCTGACAATCATAAAATGTGTACAAACTGAAACTTAACGCTGTCCACCTCCACATGGCTGTACCTAAAGGATGATGCTTAAGCACAATTCACTTCATTTAATATTGTTTTGAATGTATGAACAACAAGCTTTTGTCTTAGGGGGTGACGTGAAAAAAAGCTTTCTACTAGAAAAAAACAAAAACACAAAAAAAAAAAACACAAAAAAAAAAACAAACACCATTCTACTGAACCAGTGTTTCTCAATTCCGGCATCAGGACCCCTATAGGTGTATACACACGGTGAGATACATTGTAAAATTTTGACTATATAGTCAAAATCTTAAGGAAAGTTAGTGCACATCTCAAGGTGTTAAGGACCCTACACACTATGCGATCCGCCGCCGAGCTGCCCGACGGCAGATACGGGCAACCCGGCGGCGGGGGGCAGTGACAGGGGGAGTGAAATTACTTCACTCCCCCTGTCACCCAGCTCCATAGCAGTGCAGGCAAATATGGACGAGATCGTCCATATTGGCCTGCATGTACAAGCGACGGGGCACCAGCGATGAACGAGCGCGGGGCCGCGCACTGTTCATCGCTGGTGCCTCCACACTGAAAGATATGAACGCTATCTCGTTCATTATTGAATGAGATCGTTCATATCTTTCACTCATATCGCCCAGTGTGCAGGGCCTATTAGGCAGCTTGCGATACCGATTTGATCCCGATGCGCAGTGCCGCGGGGTCGGTATCGTAAGGCTAGATAGTCAAGATTGACTTGCTTGCACAGTCTATCTAGTGTACTATCTAGCACAAAGTATAGTCAAAATTGGCATTGTCAAAATCGTACAGAGACGAAATCTCAAGCACAGATAGATAGTCAAAATCTGTGCTCTCTGGGGGAGTTCAAGGGAAATCGCATAGTCAAAATCAGGCATAGCAGGGATCTCACCGTGTGTATACACCTTAACCGTTCCAATTTTCCAGATCGCTGGGTACACACTACAAGATATAGTGGATGATGTTGCAATCCACAACAGATTGCAACAACCATCATATAGTGTGTACCCTTAAATGCACTTAAAATCAGAATTGGGTGGTTACAGTGAATGTTCTACACATCCAATGGGATGATTCCATGGACACCGCGGTATTGTTACATGAAGCATGCAATGATCTTGTTCGATGCATCGTGTAGTGTGTATGGCAGTGGGGTGCCTCAAAGCACTTGCAGGGGTGCCCAGGGTTGGTGGTCCAGAACCAATTAAAATAATGTATGGTCAATGTAATAGGCAAAGCCATTGCTGGTGGCTTTCAACCATAAAATGTGGACAACCAGAAGCTCTCCTCTCAACTGAACCAAGGATGACATCTAAACACAATTTAATTAATTTAATATTTCTTTCTAAATTTCTCAAGCTTTTGGCTAGGGGTCCTGTGAAAAAATTCTGATGCTCTAGGGTGCTATGATTCAACAAAGTTTGGGAACCACTGGTGTATGGAGATACATCACATTGCCAGGTCATACCGTCATTTAGGCCCGTTTCCAGCTTAAAAATCAGATTTTAAAAGATTAAGGTGGCTTGGAAAACATGAACTGTCAGGGGTCCTAAGGGCAGATTATGATAAATACTGTACTAGCTATCTACATGAAACTTGATTGGGACATCACCCACAGCTCTAAGCATTTGCACACAACTTAAAGTCAATTATAAAAGTATTACAACAAAGTCAAACATTCATAAATTTGAACTGGATGAATGGTGCATTTAAATTACAAAAAATAAATAAAAAGACATCTAGTACAGTGGTTCCCAAACTTTTTTGAATCACGGCGCCCTAGAGTAGTAGGATTATTTTCACTGCACCCCCAGGCCAAAAGCTTCTTACTGTGAATTTTAGAAAAACATTAAATTAAGGTTGTCTTTATATAAGATCCTTAGGGTCAGTTATGTGGTGAGGGACAGGATTCGCTTCTGTTTGTCAATTTTATGATAGGAAGCCATCAGCACTGGTTTTGCCTATTACATTGACCATAAATAATTTGAATTGGTCCTGGACCAACAACACAGGGTACCCCTGCAAGTGTCCTGAGGAACCCCAGGGTGCAACGCATACATTTTGGGAACCACTAATCTACGGTAAGTAATTTAGTGTAGTGATTTTCATATGCTGGTGTAGCATTTACCTCATGCACATGTGCATCCTTGTATCATGCTTCTTGCAGTGTCCCTATATAACTCTTAGTACACACATTACCTATTATGTCCTATATACAGTAGCAAGCTTAATTTCATGCATTTATTGCTTCTTGAATGTTGTCTGTGGGCCCTTTATGTTTTTAAAATAAGCTTTAGTTGCCAACTGTATGGTGTATAGTTATTTTTTTTGTTTTACAGGTCTATCACAATATGCATTTCAGATGAGTATAGGTTGTGATAGATTTGACTATTATCGCATTCCGATAATTGAATACATCGCAAGGATGTATCGATTATCGGATGAAGGGGCAGAGCTTGTTAGAAAGCAGTCCCTGTGAATAGGCGTACCTCACTACACATGGTATTTTTCATGAAAAATATTGAGTGTAACTGGGCATGAGTTGCCAGCTACCACAAGACTACCCCGTAGCTTACACTTAACCAGCACCCAGAAATGGTGATCGTGAGCTCTGCCCATCTGGTGTGCTGTGCTGCTGCTGTGACCACTATCATCAGTAAAGTGAACGGAAATGCCAGCACTTTGCAGCTTCTCAGCTCATTTTGCGGATCAGATGATGAAATCACAGCAGCAGCACAGGAACAGATGGCTGGAGCTCACCAATCTCCAGTCCCTGTGTGCAGGTAAGTATTTATTTATGTTTACACAGTGATCAGCACAGGGGCAAGATCTGAGCACAGCTTTCACTGCCAGCTGCCAGAGAAGGCTGCACAAGGATACTGGAACCAGAGGGAAGCCCTGATAACACTATCTCAAGACAGCATTATTATCACAGCACTATTTTTCTTTTTTTAAATAAATTTAGTAAATTTTTTAAATAAATTCATTACAAGTGTGGGAAATGCAATATGGGGTCAATTCTATTCAGCGACAGTTGAATAGCACCGGGAATTAGCTCCCGACGCTATTCAATTCAGCTCCAGTTAAGTCGGCGATGGCCCGTCCTCATCGACTAAACAGGTTGAATTGTCGGGAGAACGGGCATTCTCCAAATTAACTCCCCGGCGCGAGGCCGATTCCCGACAGAATCAGCCTCGCGGCAGCACTTTTGTTGGGTTTCTTCTCTCATCCCCTGGGGATGAGAGAAGAATTCCCGACAATTGAGGGTCACTCGTCGCTGTATTGAATAGCGCCGGGAGCAAACTGCCGGCGCTATTCAGCTGTCAGTGAATTGAATCGACCCCTACGATTACTAAGAAAAAAAAAAAAAAAGCGAATTTAAGGACTTGGACCTTTAGTACAGGTGATACTAAAATAATGTAAAAAAGGTATACAAACATCCTTTTCACATTATTTTCAGAAAAATAATATTGATAAATATGCCTGTTAGCACTTTAAAAATGTAGGGGTCCATTTACTAAGCCTTGGACGGAGAAAAAGTACCAGCCAATCACCTAACTGCCATGTCACAGGCTGGGTTTGAAAAATGACAGTTATGAGGTGATTGGCTGGTACTTTATCTCCATCCAAGGCTTAGTAGATAGCCCCAAAAGTTAGCTATTTCTGTTCTTACTTGTATACATCTTTTCTTTACCTTATCTCAGCTGCCATAATGCTCATTAGAGTGCAGTTTCTCTAATATACAACACACAAACATTGTGCAGAATCATAAATGTAGCAAATATTGAGGGTGATTCAATTATTTTGGGTGCTGTAGCTGTCATGTAAAGTAACATGTAAAGGTAGCGACTCAATTGTGTGACCAACGATGCCTGCATTCAAGCCCAAAATGCATGGGATTAGCCATGCTGAATGCGCTATAGTTAAGGCACGCCTGACACTCTCACCCAGCCCTAAAGTTCTACTTTACACTGTTCTCTGTCGCACCTTAGGAGGGTGCGAGTAGATATCTGCGTTAAGTGCAGTCTTTGGACTGGGCGCCCAAAACAATTCAAGAGTGCCTAGTTACTTTAGAAAGTAGCTACCGGCACTAATTGAAGTGCCCCCTTTGTGTGCAGGTGGACCAAACAGATGATAAAGCAGGCAAGAACAGTCATTTACTTGCAGTTTGGCCCAATTCGGCACCCTATACTCTAGGATGTACCATTAAAAGTATGCTAATATATGACACATTACTACTATTTCTTTAATATACATCCTAACAGCAGCCAATGTCAATACAAGCAACATGCCACTATAAAATACGTAATAGTCCGGACACATGCACTACATTTTTGTGCCTCCTCATCTTCAAAGACATAACTAATGTTGCCAACGTCCTACAGATAACATTTCTTAAACTGATCATACAATGAATGATAATTGTTCCGATGATGAAACGTCCATTCTGAATGATCATCAGTGTATGGACATGAAAGACTAACACAGTAAAATAAAATAGTTCAAATAGTTTAATTAGTAAAACTGTCGATCAGTGTTCAGCTAAATCCGTACTGTGAAGTTATAATATTTATACACTGTGCATGATGGTTATTGTCCATTGCTCCTCCCCTTGTCTTTTGCTTTGGATCATCTGCAGTGTCAGTCTATGGCCAGCCTTACTAATTTACTTTCATATCTGCTGTAATGTCTATCAACAAGCATATGAGCTATATTGGGGGTACTGTGGATGCTAGAATTGACAGGAAGCGTTAATATGAATGGTTTAAAGTCACAAAATCAATGTTTTATTTAAATATTCATGCACACTGGTCTTGCCAGCCATTAATTCATAGACCTTAAAAAACCTACTAGGGAGACAAACATTTAATGAATATCTACAGCAATACAAAATAAAACTTTACTGAACATTGTACTGCGCGTTAAGGCTGGGAACACAATGCCTTCAACACCAAATGGCACGCAAATAAAATACAAACTAAACAGATATGTATTTTGGACACTGAAGACGCTGTGCTCTGATGCGATTATACAGATCTCAATGAGGTAAAGATGCCAAACAACTGACCAACAGCAGTAATGACTGTCAGAGCCACACAGCGATAGTGCCCAGCATACCTACAGTGACAGGCTTGGAGCAAAGTGTTAGAAAGCTTTGCTCATGTACATGTTAGTGGGCACAATCCTAGGTAATTTACACACAGCACTGATGCCGCACATATGGAGCACAGGGTGACACAGGCATGTGTGGGGGGGGGGGGGGGTCAGGAAGAGAACACACGCTGCACTAGTGATGACGCCAGGTCACCCTGTACGACTTCCCCCCCATGTACACACACACACCGGGCACACTGACTGCACTTATCACCCGCTCCCTGCCAGCTGGGCTCCTCCTCCAAGGGCAAGCTGCATCTGACCGGCCGGAGCTAGGCCTCAGCCTCGGTCTTTCCTGAAAGTTACAGGACACCAGTGCTGGGCGTGGGCAGGGAACGAGTACCGGGCCCCTCGTGGGGCACGAGGGAGAGGACAGGACCCCCAGCACCAGGGCTCACCCGCGATCACAGTCACCGGGCTCTGTACGGGCCAAGTCTTCCACTTGCCGGCGGTGCTGCCCGTGCGCACTCACCCGCCCCCAGCAACAGGTCCTCGGGCCGGCCCCGCACATGCTAGACACCTGCTGTCACTCACTGCTGGTCGGCTATGTCGCTGCCCGGGCTGTCAAGGTGCTGGGGAGAGCGTAAGCGGACGCTACGGGTCCCGTGCCCTGGGGGTGAGCGGACACAGCCGGCCGTTGTGTGCTGAGCCGTCCTCTCCCGCTACACTGCCGCTGCTGTCGGGCTTCCCGGTCCCCCCACAACTGCCAGCCACCCGCCCGCCCAGCACCCCGGCCCCGCCACTCACATTGCTGTGCGGATCGATGGCCTGCAGCAGCCTCTCCCTGATCTCCCGCGGGGATACCGGAGCCGCTGTCATTGCCTCTGTCCGGGGATCACTGCGGAGGGCGGCGCGGCATGTTCCCGGAGAGGGAGGGACACAGTTGCCCGGCGGGTACCGGGAGCCCTGGATACCGGAGACTCCCAGACGCGTCTCTCCAGCTGGAGTGGAGCGACCGGGAGCCCCGAGGCACGACGGGAAATTCGCCGCCGCACGCTTTGTGACGCCACAGAGGCGACGTCCTTGCGTCACAATTCCTTTGGGCAGCACGCACGTCACGCACGGACGTTGTACGTAGAGCTCCCTCCCCCCAATGCGGAAGTGCCAAGAGCTGCAGCATAGAGCTGTCAAAGGTTGAGCCAGGCGGTGTATACATCAGTATCTGTTGCTGGTGTGGCCTAGTAACGTAGTCAGAGAGCAATCCAGGGGCAAGTGTAATTATGTTTTACTAGAATGTCATTTGACTATACACCTTGTGGGATTATACGTATTATAAAATAACATACAAATTCAGATTTTATATATTACAGGATACAATTAAAATTAGAAAAAAAACTTAAAAGTAATTTAGGGGGAGATGCCTCAAACCTTCTAGAGTGGAGACTTTTCCCAAAGCAACCAGTTAGGTTTAAGTTATATTTATCATGCACATTTTATAAAATGAATGGCAGAAGCTGGTTGCCATGGGTAACCTCTAATGTTTAGAATGGTTCATACATATCCCTTAACTCTTTATAGTTATATGCAGTATTATATTGTGGAAATTATGTATAGGAATTACAGGTCTGGGTGAAGGAGCTATTAAAAAAAAAAGTGATAGTTTTTAGAAAATAAGGCGCTGAACATGGACTTTAAAAGAAATCTTTTCTTATGTAAAATACATTTTGGCCCAGGACAGGTTCAGAAACCCAGTTCCCAATTATGTCATTTAATAAGAGGTTCAGTAACGGAGTTCATGCTGGTTCTTGCTGAAAAATATTACTGGTTATATGTCACCCTTCGCTCATAGCAGCCATAATATAAAATATGGTCTTATGTTAAATTATATATTATTGTCCATTAGACATGTTTTAGAGTTCCTGCAAGGATTTGTTTAAACCCCATTATTGCACTTTAAAATTAATAATAAGAATTTACTTACCGATAATTCTATTTCTCGTAGTCCGTAGTGGATGCTGGGAACTCCGTAAGGACCATGGGGAATAGCGGCTCCGCAGGAGACTGGGCACATCTAAAGAAAGCTTTAGGATCACCTGGTGTGCACTGGCTCCTCCCCCTATGACCCTCCTCCAAGCCTCAGTTAGGATACTGTGCCCGGACGAGCGTACACAATAAGGAAGGATTTTGAATCCCGGGTAAGACTCATACCAGCCACACCAATCACACTGTACAACTTGTGATCTGAACCCAGTTAACAGCATGATAATAGAGGAGCCTCTAGAAAAGATGGCTCACTACAACAATAACCCGAATTTTTTGGTAACAATAATTATGTACCAGTATTGCAGACAATCCGCACTTGGGATGGGCGCCCAGCATCCACTACGGACTAGGAGAAATAGAATTATCGGTAAGTAAATTCTTATTTTCTCTGACGTCCTAGTGGATGCTGGGAACTCCGTAAGGACCATGGGGATTATACCAAAGCTCCCAAACGGGCGGGAGAGTGCGGATGACTCTGCAGCACCGAATGAGAGAACTCCAGGTCCTCCTCAGCCAAGATATCAAATTTGTAGAATTTTACAAACGTATTTGCTCCTGACCAAGTAACTGCTCGGCAAAGTTGTAAAGCCGAGACCCCTCGGGCAGCTGCCCAAGATGAGCCCACCTTCCTTGTGGAGTGGGCATTTTAAGATTTTTGGCTGTGGCAGGCCTGCCACAGAATGTGCAAGCTGAATTGTACTACAAATCCAACGAGCAATCGTCTGCTTAGAAGTAGGAGCACCCAGTTTGTTGGGTGCATACAGGATAAACAGCGAGTCAGATTTTCTGACTCCAGCCGTCCTGGAAACATGTATTTTCAGGGTCCTGACCACGTCAAGCAACTTGGAATCCTCCAAGTCCTTAGTAGCCGCAGGTACCACAATAGGTTGGTTCATGTGAAATGCAGAAACCACCTTAGGTAGAAAATTTGAGGACGAGTCCTCAATTCTGCCCTTTCAGAATGAAATATTAAGTAAGGGCTTTTATATGATAAAGCCGCCAATTCTGACACCCGCCTGGCTGAAACCAGGGCTAACTCGTCACTTCCATGTGAGATATTTTAAGTCCACAGTGGTGAGTGGTTCAAACCAATGTGACTTTAGGAAACTCAACACAACATTGAGATCCCCAAGGTGCCACTGGAGGCACAAAAGGAGACTGTATATGCAGTACCCCTTTTACAAATGTCTGAACTTCAGGCACTGAAGCCAGTTCTTTTTGGAAGAAAATCGACAGGGCCGAAATTTGAACCTTAATGGACCCTAATTTTAGGCCCATAGACCGTCCTGTTTGCAGGAAATGGAGGAAACGACCCAGTTGAAATTCCTCTGTAGGGGCCTTCTTGGCCTCACCCCACGCAACATATTTTCGCCAAATGCGGTGATAATGTTTTGCGGTTACGTCCTTCCTGGCCTTGACCAGGGTAGGGATCTTCAGGATCCGGCGTTCAACCGCCATGCCGTCAAACGCAGCCGCGGTAAGTCTTGGAACAAACAAGGCCCTTGCTGGAGCAGGTCCTTTCTTAGAGGTAGAGGCCACGGTTCGTCCGTGAGCATCTCTTGAAGTTCCGGATACCAAGTCCTTCTTGGCCAATCCGGAACCACGAGTATAGTTCTTACTCCTCTCCTTCTTATGATTCTCAGTACTTTTGGTATGAGGGGCAGAGGAGGGAACACATACACTGACTGGTACACCCACGGTGTTACCAGAGCGTCCACCGCTATTGCCTGAGGGTCCCTTGACCTGGCGCAATATCTGTCTAGTTTTTTTGTTTAGACGGGACGCCATTATGTCCACCTTTTGTTTCTCCCAACGGTTTACAATCAGGTGGAAGACTTCTGGGTGAAGTCCCCACTCTCCCGGGTGAAGGTCGTGTCTGCTGAGGAAGTCTGCTTCCCAGTTGTCCACTCCCGGAATGAACACTGCTGAAAGTGCTATCACATGATTCTCCGCCCAGCGAAAATCCTTGCAGCTTCTGCCATTGTCCTCCTGCTTCTCGTGCCGCCCTGTCTGTTTACGTGGGCGACTGACGTGATGTTGTCCGATTGGATCAATACCGCCTGACCCTGAAGCAGGGGTTTCGCTTGACTTAGGGCATTGTAAATGGCCCTTAGTTCCAGAATGTTTATATGAAGAGATGTCTCCAGGCTTGACCATAAGCCCTGGAAATTCCTTCCCTGTGTGACTGCTCCCCAGCCTCGCAGGCTGGCATCCGTGGCCACCAGGACCCAGTCCCGAATGCCGAATCTGCGGCCCTCTAGAAGATGAGCACTCTGCAACCACCACAGGAGGGATACCCTTGTCCCTGGTGACAGGGTTATCCGCTGAAGCATCTGAAGATGCGACCCGGACCATTTGTCCAGAAGGTTCCACTGTGCGTGGAATCTGCCGAATGGGATTGCTTCGTAGGAAGCCACCATTTTTACCCAGAACCCTTGTGCATTGATGCACTGAGACTTGGTTCGGTTTTAGGAGGTTCCTGACTAGCTCGGATAACTCCCTGGCTTTCTCCTCCGGGAGAAGCACCTTCTTTCTGGACTATGTCCAGAATCATCCCTAGGAACAGAAGACAAGTCGTCGGAACCAGCTGCGATTTTGGAATATTGAAAATCCAATCGTGCTGCCGCAACACTACCTGATATAGTGCTACACCGATCTCCAACTGTTCCCTGGATCTTACCCTTATCAGGGAATCGTCCAAGTAAAGGATAACTAAAATTCCCTTCCTTCGAAGGCATATCATCATTTCGGTCATTACTTCAGTAAAGACCCGGGGTGCCGTGGACCATCCCTACGGCAGCGTCCGAACTGATACAGTTCTGTACCATAACCTGAAATACCCTTGGTGAGAAGGGTAAATTTTGACATGAAGGTAAGCCTCCTTGATGTCCCGAGACATCATGTAGTCCCCTTCTTCCAGGTTTGCAATCACTGCTCTGAGTGACTCAATTTTGAATTTGAACCTCTGTATGCAAGTGTTCAAAGATTTTAGATTTTAAAATCGGTCTCACCGAGCCGTCTGGCTTCGGTACCACAATAGTGTGGAATAATACCCCGTTCCCTGTTGCAGGAGGGGTACCTTGATTATCACCTGCTGGGAATACAGCTTGTGAATGGCTTCCAAAACTGCCTCCCTGTCAGCGGGAGACGTCGGTAAAACAGACTTTTGGAAACGGCGAGGGGAATACGTCTCGAATTCCAATTTGTACCCCTGAAATATTATCTGAAGGATCCAGGGGTCTACTTGCGAGTGAGCCCACTGCGCACTGAAATTCATTGAGAACGGGACCCCACCGTGCCTGAACTTGTAAAGCCCTAGCGTCATACTGAGGGCTTGGCAGCGGCGGAAAAGGGTTTCTGTTCCTTGGAACTGGCTGATCTCTGCAGCCATTTTCCTCTCCCTCTGTCACGAGCAGAAAAGAGGAACCCTTTTGTCCGCTTGCCAACCAGGACTGCGCCTGATAATACGGCGTCTTATTTTGAGAGGCGACCTGGGGTACATCCCCTCTTTTAAGGCAATACTTCCAAATGCCGTTTGGAATCCGCATCACCTGACCACTTTACTGGAATAATTGGACAACGCACTTATACTTGATGCCAGTCGGCAAATATTCCGCTGTGCATCCTGCATATATAGAAATGCATCTTTTAATTGCTCTATAGGCAATAATATACTGTCCTTATCTAGGATATCATTTCCAGTCAGGGAATCCGACCACGCCAACCCAGCACTGCACATCCAGGCTGAGGCGATTGCTGGTCGCAGTATAACACCAGTATGTGTGTAAATACATTTTAGGATACGCTCCTGCTTTCTATCAGCAGGATCCTTAAGGGCGGCCATCTCAGGAGAGGGTAGAGCCCTTGTTTTTACAAGCGTGTGAGCGCTTTATCCACCCTAGGGGGTGTTTCCCAACGCACCCTAACCTCTGGCGGGAAAAGGTATACTGCCAATAACTTTTTAGAAAATATCAATTGTTATCGGGGGGAAACCCACGCATCATCACACACCTCATTTTATTTCTCAGATTCAGGAAAACTACAGGAAGTTTTTCCTCACCAAACATAATACCCCTTTTTTTTTGGTGGTATTCATATTATCAGAAAAGTGTAAACTTTTTCCATTGCCTCAATCATGCAATGTGTGGCCCTATTGGAAATCACGGTTGTCTCTTCACCGTCGACACAGGAGTCAGTACCCCTGTCGGCGTCTGTATCTGAGGTAACGGGCGCTTTAGGGCCCCTGTATGAGACGTCTGGACATGCACAAGCTGAGTAGCCGGCTGTCTCATGTCAACCACTGTCTTTTATACAAAGCTGACACTGTCACGCAATTTCAACAGTACATCCACTCAGGTGTCGACCCCCTAGGGGGTGACAACACTATTTCAGACACTCTACTCCGTCTCCTCATCATTTTTCTCCTCATACATGTCGACACCAACGTACCGACACACAGCACACACACAGGGAATGCTCTGATAGAGGACAGGACCCCACTAGCCCTTTGGGGAGACAGAGGGAGAGTTTGCCAGCACACACCAGAGCGCTATATATATACAGGGATAACCTTATATAAGTGTTTTTCCCTTTATAGCTGCTGTATTGTTATATACTGCGCCTAATTTGTGCCCCCCTCTCTTTTTTAACCCCTTTCTGTAGTGTAGTGACTGCAGGGGAGAGCCAGGGAGCTTCCCTCCAACTGAGCTGTGAGGGAAAATGGCGCCAGTGTGCTGAGGAGATAAGGACGCCGAGAAAGGGGCGGAGCCTATCATCCTTTTTCTGTATGTTTTGGCAGGGGTTAAATGCATCCATATAGCCCAGGAGTTATATGTGATGCATTTATTTTAGCCATATAAGGTTTTTTTATCGATTTATTGCGTCTCAGGGCGCTGCCCCCCCCAGCGCCCTGCACCCTCAGTGACCGGAGTGTGAAGTGTGCTGAGAGCAATGGCGCACAGCTGCGGTGCTGTGCGCTACCTTATCTGAAGACAGGATCGTCTTCTGCCGCCGATTTTTCCGGACCTCTTCGCTCTTCTGGCTCTGTAAGGGGGACGGCGGCGCGGCTCCGGTGACCCATCCAGGCTGAACCTGTGATCGTCCCTCTGGAGCTAATGTCCAGTAGCCTAAGAAGCCCAATCCACTCTGCACGCAGGTGAGTTCGCTTCTTCTCCCCTTAGTCCCTCGATGCAGTGAGCCTGTTGCCAGCAGGTCTCACTGAAAATAATAAACCTAAACTAAAACTTTCACAAAGAGCTCAGGAGAGCCCCTAGTGTGCACCCTTCTCGTCGGGCACAGAAATCTAACTGAGGCTTGGAGGAGGGTCATAGGGGGAGGAGCCAGTGCACACCAGGTGATCCTAAAGCTTTCTTTAGATGTGCCCAGTCTCCTGCGGAGCCGCTATTCCCCATGGTCCTTACGGAGTTCCCAGCATCCACTAGGACGTCAGAGAAATCCTATTTATCCATTATTAGTATAATTTCCTACACTAAGAATGTTTAAGAATACGTTTTAAATACCACATAATAACACAACATACCAATTTCACTAATTATATTATAAATATTAACAAATAAAATAAGAATTTACTTACCGATAATTCTATTTCTCGGAGTCCGTAGTGGATGCTGGGGTTCCTGAAAGGACCATGGGGAATAGCGGCTCCGCAGGAGACAGGGCACAAAAAAGTAAAGCTTTACTAGGTCAGGTGGTGTGCACTGGCTCCTCCCCCTATGACCCTCCTCCAGACTCCAGTTAGGTACTGTGCCCGGACGAGCATACACAATAAGGGAGGCATTTTGAATCCCGGGTAAGACTCATACCAGCCACACCAATCACACCGTACAACTTGTGATCTAAACCCAGTTAACAGTATGACAACAGAAAGGGCCTCTTAAAGATGGCTCCTTAACAATAACCCGAATTAGTTAACAATAACTATGTACAAGTATTGCAGATAATCCGCACTTGGGATGGGCGCCCAGCATCCACTACGGACTCCGAGAAATAGAATTATCGGTAAGTAAATTCTTATTTTCTCTATCGTCCTAAGTGGATGCTGGGGTTCCTGAAAGGACCATGGGGATTATACCAAAGCTCCCAAACGGGCGGGAGAGTGCGGATGACTCTGCAGCACCGAATGAGAGAACTCCAGGTCCTCCTTTGCCAGGGTATCAAATTTGTAAAATTTTACAAACGTGTTCTCCCCCGACCACGTAGCTGCTCGGCAGAGTTGTAATGCCGAGACCCCTCGGGCAGCCGCCCAAGATGAGCCCACCTTCCTTGTGGAGTGGGCTTTTACAGTTTTAGGCTGTGGCAGGCCTGCCACAGAATGTGCAAGTTGAATTGTGTTACAAATCCAACGAGCAATCGACTGCTTTGAAGCAGGTGCGCCCAACTTGTTGGGTGCATACAATATAAACAGCGAGTCAGATTTTCTGACTCCAGCCGTCCTTGCAATGTATATTTTTAAGGCTCTGACAACGTCCAACAACTTGGAGTCCTCCAAGTCGCTAGTGGCCGCAGGCACCACAATAGGTTGGTTCAGATGAAATGCTGATACCACTTTAGGGAGAAAATGCGGACGAGTCCGCAGTTCTGCCCTATCCGAATGGAAGATTAGATAAGGACTTTTATAAGATAAAGCCGCCAATTCAGATACTCTCCTGGCAGAGGCCAGGGCTAGTAACATAGTCACTTTCAATGTGAGATATTTCAAATCCACCTTTTTCAATGGTTCAAACCAATGGGATTTGAGGAAATCTAAAACTACATTTAGATCCCACGGTGCCACCGGAGGCACCACAGGAGGCTGTATATGCAGTACTCCCTTGACAAAAGTCTGGACCTCAGGGACAGAGGCCAATTCTTTTTGGAAGAATATTGACAGGGCCGAAATTTGAACCTTAATGGATCCCAATTTGAGACCCATAGATAATCCTGATTGCAGGAAATGTAGGAAACGACCCAGTTGGAATTCCTCCGTCGGAACCCTCCGATCCTCGCACCACGCTACATATTTTCGCCAAATGCGGTGATAATGTTTCACGGTGACTTCCTTCCGTGCCTTAATCAAGGTAGGAATGACTTCTTCTGGAATGCCTTTCCCTTTTAGGATCTGGCGTTCAACCGCCATGCCGTCAAACGCAGCCGCGGTAAGTCTTGAAAAAGACAGGGACCCTGCTGTAGCAGGTCCCTTCTCAGAGGTAGAGGCCACGGTTCGTCCGTGAGCATCTCTTGAAGTTCCGGATACCAAGTCCTTCTCGGCCAATCCGGAACCACTAGTATTGTTCTTACTCTTCTTTGCCGTATGATCTTCAATACCTTTGGTATGAGCGGCAGAGGAGGAAACACATACACTGACTGGTACACCCAAGGAGTTACCAGTGCGTCCACAGCTATTGCCTGTGGATCTCTTGACCTGGCGCAATATTTGTCCAGTTTCTTGTTGAGGCGAGACGCCATCATGTCTACAATTGGTCTTTCCCAACGGTCTATTAACATGTTGAAGACTTCTGGATGTAGACCCCACTCTCCCGGATGAAGATCGTGTCTGCTGAGGAAGTCTGCTTCCCAGTTGTCCACGCCCGGGATGAACACTGCTGACAGTGCTATCACGTGATTCTCCGCCCAGCGAAGAATCTTGGCAGCTTCTGCCATTGCACTCCTGCTTCTTGTGCCGCCCTGCCTGTTTACATGGGCGACCGCCGTGATGTTGTCCGACTGAATCAACACCGGCTTTCCTTGCAGGAGAAGTTCCGCCTGGCTTAGAGCATTGTAGATTGCTCTTAGTTCCAGAATGTTTATGTGAAGAGACTTTTCCAGACTCGTCCATACTCCCTGGAAGTTTCTTCCTTGTGTGACTGCTCCCCAGCCTCTCAGGCTGGCGTCCGTGGTCACCAGGATCCAATCCTGAATGCCGAATCTGCGGCCTTCTAATAGGTGAGCCTTCTGCAACCACCACAGAAGTGACACCCTTGTCTTTGGTGACAGGGTTATTCGCAGGTGCATCTGCAGATGCGACCCTGACCATTTGTCCAACAGATCCCTTTGGAATATTCTTGCATGGAATCTGCCGAATGGAATTGCTTCGTAAGAAGCCACCATTTTTCCAGGACTCTTGTGCATTGATGTACTGACACTTTTCCTGGTTTTAGGAGGTTCCTGACCAGATCGGATAACTCCTTGGCTTTTTCCTCTGGAAGGAAAACCTTTTTCTGAACCGTGTCCAGAATCATTCCTAGGAACAGCAGACGAGTTGTCGGGATTAAATGGGATTTTGGAATATTCAGAATCCACCCGTGTTGTCTTAGCACCTCTTGAGATAGTGCTAAAGCTGTCTCCAGCTGTTCTCTGGACCTTGCCCTTATTAGGAGATCGTCCAAGTATGGGATAACTAATACGCCTTTTCTTCGAAGAAGAATCATCATCTCGGCCATTACCTTGGTAAAGACCCGAGGCGCCGTGGACAATCCGAACGGCAGCGTCTGAAACTGATAGTGACAGTTTTGAACAATGAACCTGAGGTACCCCTGGTGTGCGGGGTAAATCGGAACGTGTAGATACGCATCCTTGATGTCCAAGGATACCATAAAGTCCCCTTCTTCCAGGTTCGCTATCACTGCTCTGAGTGACTCCATCTTGAACTTGAACTTTTTTATGTAGAGGTTCAAGGACTTCAGATTTAGAATAGGCCTTACCGAGCCATCCGGCTTCGGTACCACAAATAGAGTGGAATAATACCCCTTTCCTTGTTGTAATAGGGGTACTTTGACTATCACCTGCTGAGCGTACAGCTTGTGAATGGCTTCCAACACCCTCTCCCTTTCGGAAGAGACGGTTGGTAAGGCAGACTTCAGGAAACGATGAGGAGGATCCGTCTCTAATTCCAACCTGTACCCCTGAGATATTATCTGCAGGATCCAGGGGTCTACCTGCGAGTGAGCCCACTGCGCGCTGTAATTTTTGAGACGGCCCCCCACTGTCCCCGAGTCCGCTTGAGAGGCCCCAGCGTCATGCTGAGGTTTTTGCAGAAGCCGGGGAGGGCTTCTGTTCCTGGGAAGGAGCTGCCTGTTGGTGTCTCTTCCCTCTTCCTCTGCCTCGTGGCAGGTACGACAAGCCCTTTGCTCTCTTATTTTTGTAGGAGCGAAAAGGCTGCGGTTGAAAGGTCGGTGCCTTTCTCTGTTGGGGAGTGACTTGAGGTAAAAAAGTGGATTTCCCGGCAGTAGCCGTGGCCACCAAGTCTGATAGACCAACTCCAAATAACTCCTCCCCTTTATACGGCAAAACCTCCATGTGACGTTTTGAATCCGCATCGCCTGTCCACTGTCGTGTCCATAAGGCTCTTCTGGCTGAAATGGACATAGCACTCACCCGAGATGCCAGTGTGCAAATATCCCTCTGTGCATCACGCATATAGATAAATGCATCCTTTATTTGTTCTAACGACAGTAAAACATTGTCCCTATCTAGGGTATCAATATTTTCAATCAGGGATTCTGACCAAACTACTCCAGCACTGCACATCCAGGCAGTTGCTATAGCTGGTCGTAGTATAACACCTGCATGTGTGTATATATTCTTTTGAATAACTTCCATCTTTCTATCTGATGGATCCTTAAGTGCGGCCGTCTCAGGAGAGGGTAACGCCACTTGTTTGGATAAGCGTGTGAGCGCCTTGTCCACCTTAGGGGGTGTTTCCCAGCGCGCCCTAACCTCTGGCGGGAAAGGGTATAATGCCAATAACTTTTTTGAAATTATCAACTTTTTATCAGGAGCAACCCACGCTTCATCACACACGTCATTTAATTCTTCTGATTCAGGAAAAACTGTTTGTAGTTTTTTCACACCATACATAATACCCTGTTTTATCAGCTAAATGTAACGTCTCCTTCATTGCCAAAATCATATAACGTGTGGCCCTACTGGAAAATACGTTTGAATTTCTACCGTCGTCACTGGAATCAGTGCCCGTGTCTGGGTCTGTGTCGACCGACTGAGGCAAAGGGCGTTTTACAGCCCCTGACGGTGTTTGAGGCGCCTGGACAGGCATTAATTGATTGTCCGGCCGCCTCATGTCCTCAACTGACTGTTTAAGGGAAGATAAACCATCACGTAATTCCACAAATAAAGGCATCCATTCTGGTGTCGACCCCCTGGGGGGTGACATCTGCATATTTGGCAATTGCTCCGCCTCCACACCAATATCGTCCTCATACATGTCGACACCACGTACCGACACACACCGCAAACTCACAGGGAATGCTCTAATGAAGACAGGACCCACTAGCCCTTTTGGGGAGACAGAGGGAGAGTCTGCCAGCACACACCACAAAGCGCTATATATACAAGGGATATCCTTATATTAAGTGCTCCCTTATAGCTGCTTTAATATATATATATATAGCCATTAATGTGCCCCCCCTCTCTGTTTTACCCTGTTTCTGTAGTGCAGTGCAGGGGAGAGACCTGGGAGCCGTTCTGACCAGCGGAGCTGTGACAGAAAATGGCGCCGTGTGCTGAGGAGATAGGCCCCGCCCCTTTTTCGGCGGGTTCTTCTCCCGCTATTTTTCCAGTCAGGCAGGGGTTAAATATCTCCATATAGCCCCTATGGGCTATATGTGAGGTATTTTTAGCCTTGTATAAGGTTTATATTTGCCTCTCAGAGCGCCCCCCCCCAGCGCTCTGCACCCTCAGTGACTGCCCAGTGAAGTGTGCTGAGAGGAAAATGGCGCACAGCTGCAGTGCTGTGCGCTACCTTATGAAGACTGAGGAGTCTTCAGCCGCCGGTTTCCGGACCTCTTCACGCTTCAGCATCTGCAAGGGGGTCGGCGGCGCGGCTCCGGGACCGGACTCCACGGCTGGGCCTGTGTTCGATCCCTCTGGAGCTAATGGTGTCCAGTAGCCAAGCAGCAAATCCACTCTGCATGCAGGTGAGTTTACTACTTTCCCCCTAAGTCCCACGTTGCAGTGATCCTGTTGCCAGCAGGACTCACTGTAAAGAAAAAAACCTAAACTAAACTTTCTCTAAGCAGCTCTTTAGGAGAGCCACCTAGATTGCACCCTTCTCGTTCGGGCACAAAATCTAACTGGAGTCTGGAGGAGGGTCATAGGGGGAGGAGCCAGTGCACACCACCTGACCTAGTAAAGCTTTACTTTTTTGTGCCCTGTCTCCTGCGGAGCCGCTATTCCCCATGGTCCTTTCAGGAACCCCAGCATCCACTTAGGACGATAGAGAAAATACATTTCCATTTAAAGTAATACATTTACCATTATAAAAGTAAACTGTTCCCATCCTGATCCACCTACAACCAAATGACCCACACATTACGTGTCAATAGACTTTACATTTTATAAAAATTAGCAGTTATATTTATTTGTGTTTAGTGAAGACAATAAAAATACTTTAAAAAATTATTTACCTTGTAATTGCTGAAAATAAGTGGTGCACACATGGGTTTTCTACAATGTAGCGTTAACAATTTTAATAAACAACCATAAAACATTTGTTTAGGCCCCGTAAGGGGACACATAGGTATTTATTTGAAGAAGGCTTGAAGCTGATATCACCTCCTGAAAAACTAAAGGGGGAATCCAATTAGATGCTGGATTTACAAGTTACCCACCCCAGACGATTCAATTAACAGGTTTTACCCCCACACATTAAGACCCAGAAGTGGACTTTTCCTCATAGCTTCAGATGCTGCAAGGAAAAGTCCACAAGAAAAGGCACCCGCTGGGATTTAATGCTTGGGGAAACACACTGATTCCACATTTTACACCACATCAATGGGTAGCATGTGTTAACCCAGGGTTTTATTGAATAGCTCTTGGGGGTAAATTTACTAAAGCTTCTAAAAATGAAAAGTGGCGATGTTGCCCATAGCAACCTGTCAGATTCTGTGTATAATTTTCTGGGATGCGATAGAGAAAAGATAGACAGAATCTGGTTGCTATGGGCAACATCACTTTTCATTTTTAGAAGCTTTAGTAAATTTACCCCTTGGTGTTAAACCAGGTACATTTCCCTGTGCACCAAACCCTGTGGATCATTGGATTCCCCTCCCTGGGGTAGATTACAAAAGTGGAGGTGTTGCCCATAAGCAAACAATTAAGTTCTAGCTATCATTTTCTAGGATGATAAAGATGACAGCCAGAATCTGACTGGGCAGCACTGGGTCACACCTCCACTTTTGTAAATTTATCTTTAGAACTGTGTAGATACAGAAGTGTAGCATTTTATATTATTATATATTATATTATATTATATTATATATTATTATATATTAGATAGGAAAGGTAGATATCAGAAGTACCCACAAAACACCAGGCATTTTGCAGGTAACAGTCAAAGGGGAGGAACCCAGTAAACTGAATGCCATGGTCTTTAAATGTAATTAAGGCAAATGTTTTACTTTTTTTGTACCCAATAAAAAACAAAACTTGTTTTCCTAGTCATGGATCATCAAACAGTAATACCATAATGACATCTTACTTCTTTAAAATTGTATTGCTAATTCATACATGTTGGCAAAATGCTATACACTATGCAAACACTATTGTGTTGTCTTGACCCAGAGGACAAGGAAGATGTCTTTTTATATTGCACGAGCACACAATCTGAGAGTTGCTTGACTGTTAAAAGGTATTGTTCTCTTTCAGATAACTAATTAGCTTATTTAGATTTGTTGCCTTTGTAGACAGCATACCTTATCTGCTTTAACAATAATATCAGGCTCAGTTCTACCCCTTTTCCACTAGTGAGCACGGGTCGCAGCTGGGAGCCTGACACGGGTGCTACCTGGCTGCGGCCCGTGCACAGCCCCCTTTCCCACTGAGCTCACCAACCCGGCATATTGCCGGGTTGCTGACGCTGCTAGTGACGCGGCAGGGGCGGCGCTGGGAGATCACATGATCTCCCAGCGCCGCCCTTCCATGCAGTGTGAAGGGGAGCAGTGTCGCATCGACACGACTTCCGTTTACACTACACAGCTTACCGGGTTGAACACGTGTTCAACCCGGCAAGCTACCCGGGTAGGATTCCTGGATCACTTGATCCGGGAATTTGCAGGGGGGACCTTTTCCACTAGAAAAAAACACGGGTAAATGCGCACCCCCGCGCATTTACCCGTGTTTTTAGAGCTAGTGGAAAAGGGGTACAGAGTTAAAAATTTTAATATAGCAGTGGTTCCCAAACCAGGTGCCATAGCACCCTGGGATGATTCGAGGCACTTGCTGGGGTGCCTCGGATTGGTGGTCCAGGACCGAACCCAAATTATTTCTGGTCAATGTAATAGGCAAAACCAATGCTATTAGCTAAAAAAAAATAGGTGGCCAAACAGAAGCATAACCCTGTCCACCACCACATAACTTAAACGAAGGATGACAGATGAGCACAATTTAATTTATTCATTTTGCTGAATCACTCAATGAGAAGCTTGTGGCCTAGGGGTGCCGTGAAAACATTATGGTAATCTAGGGCGCAGTGATTCAAGAATGTTTGGGAACCACTGTAATATAGTAGGACTGATTTGGACAGATCGCAAATACTTTTAAGTTTCACAACATTTCTGGATAACCAAGATACATTTTGTCCATTAGAGGAGATAATTAATACCGTTAATTTTTACTTCTACTTGTAAACACACCTTGCAAGTACATTGAAGCTGCAATACATAGGGGTATATTCAGTTGAAGTCGAAAGCTGCAGTTTTCAACTTTTTTAGGTCGGAAGGGGTTCCGACCTATTCAATATAACTCCAAATTATTCGACAAGTCGAGGAATTCGACTTGTCAAAAAGCACAAGGATCGGCGGAATAGCTGCCGATCCACGTGCTTGTGATGCCTTTTCGACCATCTCAATTCGACTTTAAAAAACGTTGAAGTGAGATGAGTGACCTGAGACTGGGAAAGCCGCGGGCAGACGGAGAGCAGCGCCGGAGGATGTCACAGCCGCCACTCACAGCAGCGTCCACCCAACTCCAGCAAGTTAGACCTCGCTTACTGGAGCCGGGTGGACGCTGCCTTGAGCGGCGGCTATGATGCGGGGATGGGGAGAGGCAGAGAGACGGGGGGGGGGGGGGGGGGGGGGAAGGAGACTTGGAGAGCCGCGGGCAGACGGGGGAGAGCAGCGCTACAGCAGCGGCTATATAGCTGCTGCTCTCCCCCATCTGCCCGCTGCTGTAGCGCTGCTCTCCCCCGTCTGCCCGCGGCTCTCCCCTGTCTCAGCTCCCGCATCTCTATTCGACTTTTTTAAAAGTCGAATTGAGATGACATTGAATAGCCCAGGTCGGATCCATTCCGACAAATAAATGTCGGAATGGATCCGACTTCAATTTAATATACCCCATAGTGCACAAACTTCACAGAACATCAGTAAGGTCTGGCTCAGTCACTTATATACTGGGAAATATTTTACTGGGATTTTTTTTTGGTAGCAGCAAAACATTTTAGCATGGTGGTGGGTCTTATAGTAATTATCACTCAGACAATAAGAGTCTCATGTATCCAATGTTTTTCATATATCATCCATTTATTAAAGCTATCCATCTTGTGTTTTAATCTTACAGTGACACATTGAGAAAACTAATGTATACCAACAATTTTAATACCCATTGAGTAATATTAGGCCATTGTACATGTGGAGTGATGTCCACTGAATTACCATCTTTGTCTTTACCTCCCTTTCTTTTTGAACATGGGGAATTATACCCTTTTTTAAATTATTTATTTTAAATAAATGTTCTGGTCATCAGTGTATTAATAAATGAATATCCAAATTATTATGAATTTAAAGTTGAAACAACTGACCCACCAATTCAGGGACAAGGAGAATGTTAACATTTGCAGGTGTGCAGCATCCATATATAAAATAGACGCAATGCAAAACATCCACAGTCTAGTAAAACATTCACAGTGTATATTGAACATATTAAAGTGTATAGATGAAAAAAAAACTACTTCATGGGATGGGAATACTCTTCGTGTATTAGGAGGTATCAATTAAAATGCAACTTTTATTACTTCCTTAGAATTGAAAATAAATAATAGAGCAGTAATAAACATGAACAATAACATATTATCAATAAGTCACAGAGAAAGCAGGTTCTCTGTGAATATTTCTGTGTAGAACACTCCTTAATTGATTAACCCTAGAATATGAAAATCATCTAAGAGGATAAGGAGTATATTTAGAAATTGAGCTACAGATAAAACATATAAAAGTTGGATATGAATTTGTGAGATAATTACCAGTAAGTAATGTGTAGTGAGGGCAAATGTGTAATCTAAGATGACATATTTGTTGGTTAATGGGATGAACAAAATAGCACTACTATTAAAAAGACACACTACGAACCATCTAGTATGTTTGTAAGTATCTGACTAGTAGTCCAAAATTGTATATGGGAATGAGTTCAGTGTAAAGGGACAATTAGTATACATTTGGGTATTTGCTTCCCCCCTGTTGCAGTGCATGGGGTGGGGGTTTAATCATGCAATTGCAGATAACAGTACTGCGAATAAGAGAAGGATAGGAAAAGCAGTACTTATATTCCCGTATTAGAAGTAGTTTGTTGATGGTGGGAGCCCTTTGTGCACAAAAACGTACCCCCTGGAAGACAGGAGGAGACGTGCAATTCACCCGGGCATGTTTATAAATGTAAACATATGTCAAATAGTTGCTTAAAGCTACCCTTGTAACCTAAAGAAAGATGGCAGCTCAATTTATCTAAATGGTTTCTTGTGTTTGAATTCCGCTTGCTATGTACTAAGACACTAAGATATGGGGACAGTTACCGCATCATTAGATGGGTATTAAATTCACAAGAAATAAAATCAGGCAGAGAAAATACAAGTAAACTTTGTTTACCAATGTGCTTTACAGGTGCATCACACACACATACACAGATTTTACTCCAAGACATGTTGGCATAAGAAAATTTGTTTTGTTTTGTGTTCCCAGTCTTTGAAGGACAAACCATACCCTACTAACAGTACGATTTAGTGCTAACATATGGAAAATGTTTATCACTGAGAGAAGCAGGGCATATTTAAGTTTGTTGTTTAGTGTAAAAATAATTTCACATTTCTACAATTCTATGTAACATTCCTGTTCTTATTCGGAAGGCATATGTAGGAACCTTTCTGAAGCTAGAGAATTGTGCAAGCCACAAAATAGATAGTGCTTTATATACAAGATTGCCAGTATCTGGAAATAATTAGGCCTGTGTGTTCACTATAGAAATAAGGAACTGGAATCACAGAGTGTAGTCGGAGAAGTCTGTGGTTTAGAAAGTCAGCAAAGCCAAAAGAGAATTATTCATGGGGTCCACCAAGTATTCATGAACCAAATAACCTGAAAGGAAGGACATAAGAAGATTAATATATGCATGTACAAAACGTATAGAAGAAAGTGTCATGCTACATATATCAAGGCCATATTTCACAAGTGAAAAATAACAGACATGGCTTAAGTGTTAATTCAGCACGCAAGGCTTACAGCATGTTCTCCAGCCACAAATGGATGGATGTTGCAATATCAGATCGATAAAGGGCAATCATGACAATGCGTACTTCTATTTTACAGATTAATGGAAAAGTCCATTTCTAACAGTTTATGCTATGGACTTTTGAAAACTATGTTTATGTGAGACTGTTCAAAGATCATTCATTGCAGATGCAATATACAGTAATTAATCTTTTACTCAACTTCATGTCGTTATTCTTGTAAAACAATATAAAAAAAATAACTATGTATGACAGCAGTTAAGTATACTATACATGCCTTAAGAGTTTGGCCAGTGTTCAGTGAGAGACTACATAGAATACATACAAAATGTTAACATTTTAGCAGTTCGCAACTAGCCATATTTAGTGGGCAATTATGACTGGCAATAAAAGTGCAGTGTTTCATTCAAACATGCAGACATCACAGGTTACATGTGCTCCCCCCCCCCCCTCCGGCGCCGCTGACAGCTCCCCCCGCTGCTGCTGTCAGCGCATTCGGCAGCTGCTGACAGCTCCCCTTCCCCCCCCCCCCTCCCCCCGGCGCCGCTTACAGCTCCCCCCGCTGCTGCTGTCAGCGCACCCGGCAGCCGCTGACAGCAGCAGCAGGACAAGACACCGGTAGCGGCCACATCAGACAGTCGGATTTGGCCGCTCTTTGTCTGATTTGGCCGCTCTTTTGAATAGGGGTTGTTGGGTCCATTCCGGCAACTGAATGTCGGAATGGACCCGACTCTTATTGAATATACCCCTTAAAGAGTGAAAATTCATGTACATAATGTTGGTACTCAACATCTTGTAATAGTAAATTTGTTTAACTGGACTATAAATGAAATAGTAACAAATCACAATGTTTCCCAGGAATATATGGATATATTATTTATTTGAAGGGTACCCAGGCACACATTCACACAATGACCAGGTAGTTTGGTATACAAAGCATTTGGATTTGATGGGCATTATAGAAAGGTTTTCATATATTTTCCGGTCAGACTTGCATTTGAAATAAGCACTAGCAGCACCAACTAGTGTCTTCTATTAAAACTGCTGTGAGGACGTTATGATGAATGTATTGAGTGAAGCAAGACTTGACCAGCTACAGTGTTGATAGAATTATTAAACTTTTTTTTAGTTACTGTACTTACATAGCAAAAACAAAAAAATAATCATACCATATTAGAAACATAGAATTTGACGGCAGATAAGAACAACTTGGCCCTAATCTAAATGCAACATTTGTTTCAGCTCCTTTTAAACAGCTTACTATGATCAGGATGCATTATTTACCAGTGATTCTTCTTTGTTGTCATGTTCACTTTTTGTTTATAAATAAAGACTTAAAAAGATTATTTGTTTACATTCTTGTTGAGCTCAGTTTTACGTTGCTTAAAACCAAGACAGAATGAAATACATTGTGATGTGAAGACAAATTATAATATATCCATTGTTCAAAACAAGGGAAGATTCACAAGTGGTGGCTCAAAGAAAGACCCCATATCGGTGAACTCCTAATTAGATCACATAATCATAAAAAATATATTATAGCATAATACATTAAAAGCTGTGTTTTAATTTAGGATTACACAATATCATTGAGTGCGCCCTAAAAGGAGTCTTGTGAATCTCTCCTTGTTTTGATTATTAATTATTCAACTCCACAGGTACACCAACCAACACTTTGTACATTATTCAGTTGCTATTTCCAGTCATTAACATTACTCTTGATATGGTTGGTTCTCAATATTCTAAATTTGATCATTTGTCTTGTGCGGAAACACCCTCCCATGTATCTAAATATATTAAGGGGGATATCCATTTAGCCCCGGGAAAAAGTGATTTTTTTTTTTGATTTTTTTTACAGGCGATCAATCTGGATAGCCTGTAAAATAAATAAATCGGTGAAACATCGGGAACATGTTTTTCGCACCCAATGTTTTACCTGGGCTAATAGGATATCCCCCTTATATCCCTTTCACACAGCAGCTTGTACCCGGTAATTTGCCGTTTTTACTGGCTTCCTAAACGGTTCGAGCTGCGATGTGAAAGGGTCACCTTCAATTTACCGTTTACAAAATACCGGTATTTTGAAACGGTAAAAAAGCAGGGTCCTACCCGTTTCAGACCCGTTTAATTGTGCAGTGTGAAAGGGTCTGAAACGGTATTTGCAAGCCCCAGAAGGTGATAGGCTGTCTCCATGTGTGATCTCACCAGGCAGAAGCAGGAAATAAACATTTCAAATGACAACCACTGTTTTGTATGGGTGAAACGGGTTCAGTGTGAAAGGTACCAAAACGGTAATGAAATGGTAATATACTGGTTACAACATGCGATGTGAAGGGGGTTTAACTGCTCAGACCCGTTTTAAGAACCGTTTAAAGAACCATTTCAAAAGCAGGTTTTGCGATGTGAAAGCAGCATTAGTGTTACCAGTTTGATCATCGCAACAGTTATTCTTTCGTAGTGAAGAACCTCCTCAAACGCAGCATCTACTCATACTTACACAATCATACAAAACATCATAAAAATGTTCCACAGAGCGATAAAAATCCTGAAGTACCGAAGGCTGAGCAGAAACTCCCGAATATTGTCACCTAAAATGGAAGAAACAAATTATATGTATAAGTGACTGGGGATTAAAAGGAGTGTTACTCAAGAAAATCTGGATGTATGCCCACATTGCACTTTGGTTCCTGTAAATCAGTCATTGCACACATTGGAAAGAGTAGAAAAAGTCCTGACTACCACCACTTCAGGAGCATACTCTTCATTAGGTTACATCCCCTTCCTAAGACATAGCTTCCAGCTTCATTAAGTCTTAAATTATTCATGAGATTTCTAGGACTCCTTTGGGTGTTTAAATATTTTTATTTAATTTGAGCACTTTTAATGCACTTGCCCATATCAAATGTGACTGAAATTATAGAACAAAAATAATATCTGCATATAGGTTTGTGTATTGACAAACACACCTAAGTCCCACAACTCGCACATGAAGAATAACTACACCCAAAACTAAAAAAAAATGCTGTCTTAGGTGAAATAAAATAAGATCAATGTACGTATAGCAACTCTGCTCCTCTAATCTTCTGTTACAGCAGCTCCCCCTGCTGGCTATAAGAGTCTAGGCATGTGACACTCTCCTGCTTGGGATGGGTCACGGGTGTTTTTCACATTTCTAGCAGCACAGTCAAACCTTCTTAACTCGTACTAAAAGAATAACCAGCGCGGGCATTTATGGCCATCAAGGTACCCACCAGAATGGAGGATTAAATGGAACAGAGTGAAGTATATTTTTGTTATTTTACCTTGCTCTGCTCCACACGAATGTAAGTTTTTATATATGATGGAGTTATCATTTAACCCCTATCTCATCATCACATGTCTAAATGCATACTTTCCTACTTTTCATGCCTCCTTTCTGAGAGATGAGAAGAAATATGAAGGAGGTCAGATAATTTGCATAATCAAGTGGGTGGACGGAGGACTGCCAGCACTCTTGGGAGTGTGGGAAGTCTTACCCAAATCTGGAAACTTACTGGACATTAGGGGGTCAATGTATTAATAATTGCGGTATGCCAGCAAGTTATAAATCTTATACAATGCTTTGTGCAGTTGCGTTAGCCAATAGGACCAAGCACTGAAGAGCTGTTCTTTGCGGAACTTGGTAAACAGGAGACAGACACAGTATGGAGCACAACAGGGACTGCAGTCCTGCATTAGGCTATAATAACATTTCCCAATACTTCAAATCACGTGCAAACATCAGTTTTTGCATGGCTTAAGTAAAACGGGGTTTGATAAATAGATCCCTAAAGGAGAGTAGTTAACTATGGCTAGAATACATACAATTTACTGGCGGGTGTCGAGATTCCGGCATCAATATCCTGACTGCCGGGATCCCAAAAGCTGGCAAACTGAATGGATCCCCTATGGCTAAATGAAAGGAAGAAAGAAGAAAAAGAAAAAACCCACAAAGTTCACATAACGTCTAATGCCATAAAAAGTAAGGGTCATTCAACTGTACAGCACAATATGTATGCCTTGCAAAGTTTGATATACAACATTCTCCACTTGACATGTCTTCGTGTATAATCAGTGAGTTACTACATGTACGAATTTATGGCCCCAAGTACACAAAAGTTTAATTTCACCAACTCTGGAGTCCCGTGGATTCCACATGCAGCTGGCTCCTCAAACAAAAAAAATAAAAACAGATTGGGCTCTGTAGGACATTGGGCTGGACACATATCCCAAGTGTTGTCTATTCTCTCTCACTAAGATATAGTAGTTAATCTAGGTGCACCTGTAGTACTAAATGCTTCCATCTCAATAGGTGGGATCACTTCATCCTGGTTCAAAATATTACAGCAGACTACTTATATTAATTGAAGGGGCTATATAATAGTAACAACCACCTGTGGCCAAGAGAAGCTTCTTGAACAATTCTGACATCCAAGCAAGGATATGGTATGTGAGTGAGGCTGCGTAATGTAGGGCAACACACAGTCATTATAACTCATGGTCTGTATTAACCTTTTTGCGGCAGCATAGACCAGTATGACTGGTTACAGGATTCCTGCAAATATAATGTGCACCTTTCCCAGGCATCCTTTAGGGAACAAGGAGAACATGAGACTTCTAAATGATATCCTTCCACATGTGAATAATTTGCAGTACTTATCTAAGACAAGTTATACTAGTTTAGGATATGTAGCAAATACGGTCTGTAATAAGTGAATAGTAGAGACAAAAAAATAAAAATAAATAAAAGGAAAACATGACGATCTAATACAAACAGGAAAAAAAAAAAAACACATCAGCATGCTCACATCTTTACTCTCAGCCCTCCAAACCTTGTTTGGTATGCTCAAGGTTCTCCTAAACCTCTGTAGAAATTTTTGATAATTATTCTACCCGCCAACATGTAGCTAGAACAGACCTGCCTATATAGTGTAATACCTGGACAGCACTGACTTAGTGCAAGCACCACATGAGTAATTTAATCAAATCAAAATCATATAAAACGTTATTTTGTTAATTATGCCAACCCATAATTAGGTAAGTCATTCTCGTTTCTTCAATGTAGAGGGCACTGATGATTAAGTGTAGCTGCAGCTGGTACGTTAGTGAGACAGAGGTAACAGAACAAAAAGAGGTTGGGTGATTAGATTGATAGCATTCATTTTCACCCAGGTCATAGCAAGAGGTAGCTTCCAGTAAGTACCTTTTTCAAGCTAGTAGATCACAGTCAGGCTTCCTCCCTTAGAAAGCATCTGGCTGATCAATAGATCTTCAAGGCTACATTACACTAAATAGCATATAAAATGTTTCATAGACTTAGGACGTTTTAATGATGCATCACTCAGCAATGGCACACTACAAGAAAGGTAAAATAGTCATTCTTCATGTGTGCTTATGGAGGTAAGGGTGCACAGTTTGGTATCCGAATGATAGATCTACACTGCCTAGTTAGATAGTCAATAGGTTTATATATACTAGGTCGACATGTACAAAAGAAAGATCGACAGATGAAAGCTTTTTTAAAATGTTTTTAACATGTATTCTTAACATTTGCTGGATTTACTATGCACATGGACTATGATTGGGAATAGTAAGCTGTGGCAAGCGCAGCAGTAGCGGAGTGAACCACCTTGCCCGAAGTGTGTCTACGTTTATACTGATGGTGGTCACAGAACATGAAATATACAAGATGTGGCCAAAAACATGTGTCGACTAATTTTGTGTTTATCACTGTCGGCTCAACCTTTTGACCCTGTCGACAATATAGGGTCGACCTACTGACTATATAGACAGTATAGATCTTCTATACCACACCCACAGTGCTTCTGCTTTTAGTAAGCTTGCAGATACTGACTGCAAAGTAATAATCACATAAAAGTTCTATTTTGTATTACCATATACCAAATGTTTACAGTAAGAGAAAATGGGAGCACAAAGGCTTATCTTTGGGTAGTAGCACCATACTACAATCATGAAATGAAGTGCACACGCTCATGAGCAGACCAAGTATATTTTCCCAATAGGTTTATGTTAAGCATGCTTATACAGGTTGAGTATCCCTTATCCAAAATGCTTGGGACCAGAAGTATTTTGGATATGGGATTTTTCCGTATTTTGGAATAATTGCATACCATAATGAGATATCATGGTGGTGGGACCCCAGTCTAAGCACAGAATGCATTTATGTCACATATACACCTTATACACATAGCCTGAAGGTCATTTTAGCCAATATTTTTAATAACTTTGTGCATTAAACAAAGTGTGTGAACTTTCACACTATTCATTTATGTTTCATATACACCTTATATACACAGCCTGAAGGTCATTTATATCAATATTTTTTATAACTTTGTGTATTAAACAAAGTTTGTGTACATTGAGCCATCAGAAAACAATGGTTTCACTATCTCAGTCTCACTCAAAAAATTCTGTATTTCGGAATATTTGGATATGGGATACTCAACCTGTATCTCATCTGCACAATATCCACTTACTGATGCAAAGGAAACATGCTTTTGTACAGATCTATAGTGTTATACAGTATGTTATAGTCCAATCACCAACATCAAAAATTCAAAGAGTAATTGCGTAGGAGGGATGATGGCAATTACATAATGTATCTGTAATTATAGTATGCATTGCCAATGTAAAGGGATTCTTGCCTGGTGCCCATTAGAACCAGCTTCAGATATCAGTAGTAAAGAGGTAGGTAGAGGTTATAAAAAACTATGAGGTAGTTTATAGGGAATGTTATAATAAAAGTTAAGTGGGAGGAAAAAAGTAGTAAGCGTCACATATTGTTGAATTTGCCCTATAAATTGTTAGGCTAAAAGAGTGTGCGCGCAGAAGTCCCTGGTGCTCAGTTGGTTAGATTTATTTTCTAGCAGGGTGTATCTAATGATGGCTGCATGTGAAGAATCTGATTTCTTCATAGAAAGGGGTGCACGCATTTCACAACAAACTATCATCTCACCAACTTCAACATATCTGAAATTCACAGCATGACCAACTATTCCCATCAGGTCTTTGAAAATGGGTGACTTCAGCAGGATTACAATAGTGACAGATGTACGCAAAGGGCTACATGTTATCCTTTCCTCTTAAGGCACCTTCAGGTACTGAAAATGACACAAAGGTTGCCATGTAGCTTTAATAATGATGGATTGTTGTCATGGTCCATGATCTTACTGTTGGCGCTGTGTTCCTGGGTCTCCCTGTCCGGGTCATAGCAGTGCTGCGGCGGCGGGCAGCTGGTTGCTGCTCTGTGTGAGGGGCTGCTGTAAAACTGATGGAGGCTGTGTGTGGGCATTGGAGCTCAGTAAGCAGGAACTCAGCAGGGAAAGGAGCCTTCTCTTGTATGTCTGCAGTAATGGGAGCCGCCATGTTGGAGACCAGTACACGCAGTGTAGCCAATAGCAGTTCTTCCTGTGGGTTTTCAGCCTATCCCAGTATGTTTCCCCTTTTAAAAGGGGTTGGATTTGAGTCAAACACTGCTAGTGCTTTATGTTGCTCTTCTTAGAAGGTGCTTCTGCTCTGTGGTCCTGTGGGCGTCCTGGTTGCTTGGTGGTTTGAGTCCCTGGAAGTCTCCTGCCTTGCTCAACTGCATGATACTCCGCTTCTCTCTGCACTCTGATCCAGAGTCTGGCACCTGCGCTGCCTCCTGCGGATGCCAGCTTGCCAGGTGGAATCTATGGATAATCTGGAGCAGTCGTTGATTCCTTGGGATCTCTGCTCAGTTGCCAAAAGTCCAGTTCTTCCGTCACATTTTCCAAGAATCCAGTTTCCAAAGTCTGAGTTCTTCAGTCACATTTTCCAAGTATACAGTTTTCTTAATTCTTGTATTTGATCCGTAGCAATCCAATCTCCAGTCTTCACAGTTATTGTCCAAGTCCCAGTAGTCAAGTACCCAGTCTTCACAGTTATTGTCTCCAAGTTATAATCATCAAGTACCTGTCTTTACAGTTACAGTCTCCAAGTCACAGTCATTCAGTAGACAGTCTTTACAGTTGCCATCTCCAAGTCACAGTCTTCCAGTATCCAGTTTTTCCAATTGTCTCCGAGTCTTAGTCATTCAGCACCCAGTCTTCACAGATATTATCCTCAAGCCACGGTTTACAAACTTCAATCTTCACAGCTATTATCCCAAAGCCGCAGTAATCAAGTCTCAGTCTTCACAGTTATTTCCTTGCTACAGTAACCCCACTCCCCAACTTCACAGCAACAGTTTCCTAGCCCAGTTATTTCTTGTCCACTTGTCATAGTGTGTTTATTCTTCTACCCTGGTAGACCATGAGAAGGAACTATATCCAGCCTTCACTACTTCTTCCGTCAGTGACCTCTGACACCTCCGCTCAGGCCTATTCGTCAGATACAACATTCCACCCTGACCTGACTATTGCGTAGGTATAAATGAATATAGTAAACAATGGGCAGATGTATTAAGCTTGGAGAAGTAATAAAGAAGTCATAAGTGGAAGGTGATAACATACCAGCCAATCAGCTCCTGTCATTTTTCAAACCCGTTAGGATTGGCTGGTGTGTTATCTCCTTCCACTTATCACTTCTTTATTACTTCTCCAGGCTTAATACATCTGCCCCAATGTTTGCTCCCTGTCTTAATTTCAGTGTAAATAACGTAATATCCTTCTCTATGGGAAGCTGTAGCAGGAATAAGAAGTGTCAGCATATCAGGAATAAGGCTGCTAAAATAGACATGCCTTGTGCTTTTGCAGTGGCACAAGAAAAATATTCTTCTACCGCTCTGGCACCCATACACTGTAGATACAGATATTGTTCAAATGATAGTTTTCTGGATCACACAATGAGCCACCATCCATAGCTACAGCAAGATCTCTTTGAAAAATACATTCCCAATGAGTCTGTTTAACATCTCGCAGGTACCGGAGAGAGCAGTACCAAGGCTAAAAATTCTAAATCATTAGATCCATGACTACAAGAACATCCTGGGAGGTGCTTATCCCCAGAGAAGAAAATTACCACCACAATGAAACTGAAAAGACAAGATCTAAAGTTTATAAAAGAAAAAGTGAAAGACTGAACAGTCCCATATGTTGTTCATGTCTTCAAAAAGACATTGCAGCAGGAAAAATGTATCCTCCCCCTCACCATACTACTCCAAATGGATGAGTGATTTAACAAATGGAAACAGACAGAATGTATTGTCATGGGATGTAGTTGGCAACCCAACGGTCTAGATGCCGGTGGTCAGAAGACAAGCACTGGAATCCCGTCACTGCTCTGAATCCCAACAGTCAGTATCCCAAACGCAAGTATGAGGGGGAGGGATACGGTTAGGGTATGGGGTGTTAGGCACTAGGGGGAAGGTTAAGGTTAGGCTGCGGGAAGGGAGGATTAGGCTGCAGGTAAGAAAAAGGGTTTAGCAGGCTTACTAAAATGTTGGGATTCTGACTATCAGGATACAGCTGTCGGTATTCTGACCATTGGCCTCCTGACTATCGGGATCCCATACTCAACCCACTGTCATGATTGCTCCTGGAATGGAGCGTGCTCTCCTCCCTCCATTTCTCTTCTTATGGGGTTGATTCAGTTAGGAGTGATGTGGATCCCATGATCCACTTTTGCTGCAAAATCACACAGTGATTTTTAATTGCAATTCAATTTCAAAATTGCAATGTGTTTTCACCTCCGCGCACCTCTCTAAGCAGGTGAAAAAGTAGGAAAAATAAATCTTTATTTCAAAGGTAAAAATGATGGGACACAGTGCAGAACCTCTGGTACACCCCTCCCAATAAATAATAATGCACATTGGACTTGTTTGTTTAATTTGGCCAACAAAGACATGTCATTTTTTGGGCTGATTTAATCTAAAAAAAACCCTCAAAAATGGGTTAAAAGATGTTTCTCCTACGCTACTTTATGGCAGCCATTACTTCTGGGATTGTATCCCATTCCTAGCTTTAGACAGGGAGTTTTTTCAATGATTAGGGACCGCCCACTCTGGGTACATAGTACCGCTCCTCCCCGGTCTCCTAGCTTGACAGTGTAGGAGTTTGTTATTTTGTTCTGGGCTTACCTCTATATTCCCTACAAATACGCCTCTTTGCAGCCGTGCTGGAAGAGGGTGGCTCCCTGGGGAGTTTTGGCAAAGTGTGCTTGGGGCGGTCAAGTAAGTCCCCGTTTTTTCAGCTTTAAGGTGTCCGCCTGCTAAGTGAGGCTGCTGGACTCTCTCCCTTGCTTACCGCTGCCTGTAGCCACCGCTCCGTTATCTCATGCCGGGACCGGAAGTAGCGGTTGGAAGGTCCATGGAGAGAGGGGGATGTGCGGCTGGCGGAAGCACTGGGGGGAGGTCAGAATGCAGGGGCTGGCGGGTGGAAGTGCTGAGTAGCGGCCGTCCCAGTTTGCTCTGTGGGACGGTCTGCTCAGGCGCCCGTTTTTATTAATTATTTAATTATTAGGGGGATTTAAAAACGAACGGCGCTGCACACTAGGAGTGGGATGAATCTCCTATGGTGGCTGGGCAGGTTTTTCTGTGCTTACCAGCGTTATGGAAAGAGAGCCTTCTCCCCAAAAGCCTGTCAATGCCCAAAAGAGGCAAGTCCTCATAGAGGGCATGTTTTTATTTTTTTAAGAAGCTTGGTTAGGGTAGGTTTTAAAAGTATTATTATTATTATTATTATTATTATTATTATATTGCGTCTCCACCTAAGAAGAGGGTATGTAAGAAGAGGCATAAAGAGATGCAGTGTGCAGCCTGTTATAAGATATTTTCTTCTGCTGAAAATGTGAAGTTCTGTGAGGACTGTACACAAAGTGATTCTCAGGATTTGATGGATTGGATGAAAAAGTCTTTCGTTACCATAGAACAGCTGTCTGAGTTGCAGGGAAATAAAAGAACTGGATCCCTGGCTAGTATTGACTCTTTGGACGAATCAGTCTCACATGATTGCAGTTATGATGATTATCAGGCTCTCTCTAGTGCGGAGTCAGAGGAGATACAAGAGGATGATAGAAAGTTTAATCTGGAACTTGTAGACAGTCTTTTGAAAAATATATTTAAGACCATGAACTATATAAAGAGGATGAAGAGAAATGTGATGATAAAGATATACTGTTTGGTGATAAATACAAAAAGAACAGGTGTTTTCCAGTCCACAAAGCATTAAAAGATGATGTGAGTAAGGAGTGGCAAAATATTGACAAGAGGTTTGGCAATATTAAAAGGATTGATCGTATATTCCCGATAGAGGATGAGCAATTTATTAAGTGGTGTACAGTTCCCAAAATGGATGCTGCAGTGGCAGGGATGGTATCAAAAACTACCATTCTTTTAGAAGACGGAGCAGTCTTGAAGAATGGTATGGATAAGCGTATGGTGAATGCATTAAAGAAGTTACATATATCTTCAGCAGTGTCTTTAAAATCTGATGTGGCTGTAGCGACAGTTTCAAGAGCATTAAGAGTCTGGGGATCAGTGTTGTTGACGGATTTGGAGGAAAAAATTTAAAGACAATGGGGTATATGCAATTAGCGGCGAATCGCGGCAATTTTTCGCCCGTTTTTTAATTCGACACAATTCGACCGTCAAATTCCGGCAAGTGGGTGCCGAAATTTACCATATTCAATAAAAGACGGATTCGACAGTCCCGCTGTCGAAAAACGGCCGATTTGACGGATTTTGATCCGATTTTTAAAAAACGTGGGAAAACGGTAAAAAACCCCAAAAAAAATTGCGTGGGGTCCCCCTCCAAAGCATAACCAGCCTCGGGCTCTTCGAGCCGGTCCTGGTTCTAAAAATCCGGGGGGGGAAATGACAGGGGATCCCCCGTATTTTTAAAACCAGCACCGGGCTCTGCGCCTGGTGCAAAAAATACGGGGGACAAAAAGAGTAGGGGTCCCCCGTATTTTTTACACCAGCATCGGGCTCCACTAGCTGGACAGATAATGCCACAGCCGGGGGTCACTTTTATATAGCGCCCTGCGGCCGTGGCATTAAATACCCAACTAGTCACCCCTGGCCGGGGTACCCTGGGGGAGTGGGGACCCCTTCAATCAAGGGGTCCCCCCCCCAGCCACCCAAGGGCCAGGGGTGAAGCCCGAGGCTGTCCCCCCCATCCAAGGGCTGCGGATGGGGGGCTGATAGCCTAGAGAAATTTGAAAGAATATTGTTTTTTCCAGTAGTACTACAAGTCCCAGCAAGCCTCCCCCGCAAGCTGGTACTTGGAGAACCACAAGTACCAGCATGCGGGAGAAAAACGGGCCCGCTGGTACCTGTAGTTCTACTGGAAAAAAAATACCCAAATAAAAACAGGAGACACACACCATGAAAGTAAAAACTTTATTTCATACATGCCGACACATACATACTTACCTATGTTGACCCGCCGACTGCCACGCCCCCCTCGTCACTGAAGAATCCGGGGTACCTGTGAAAAAAATTATACTCCCCTCAATCCAGTGTCCGGATCTTTTAAAATAATCCTCGTACTTGGCAAAAAAAAAAAAACGAACACCCGAACCAAACGGACTGAAAGGGGTCCCATGTTTACACATGGGACCCCTTTCCCCGAATGCAGAGACCCCCCGTGACTGCTGTCACAGAAAGGTCTCTTCAGCCAATCAGCGAGCGCAACGTCCTGGCACTCTGCTGATTGGCTGTATGCACGTCTGCTGTCAGACAGCGCATCGCAAAGCCTCTCCATTATATTCAATGGTGGGAACTTTGCGTCAGCGGTGAGGTCACCCGCGGTCAGCGGCTGACCGCGGGTAACCCCACCGCTACCCGCAAAGTTCCCACCATTGAAACTAATGGAGGGAGCTGTGCGATGCGCTGTCTGACAGCAGACGCGCATACAGCCAATCAGGTGAGTGCCACGAAGTAGCGCTTCCTGATTGGCTGAAGGGACCTTCTGTGACAGCAGTCACGTGGGGTCCCGGCATTCGTGGAAAGGGGTCCCATGTGTAAACATGGGACCCCTTTCAGTCCGTTTGGTCCGGGTGTTCGGTTTTTTTTTTTGCCAAGTACGTGGATTATAACCTGGACACTGGATCAGGCGAGTATAATTTTATTCACAGGTACACGTGGATTCTACTTGGACAAGTGGACAGAGGTCGGCGTGTGAACATAGGTAAGTATGTGTGTGTCGACGTGTGTAATAAAGTTTTACTATCACGGTGTGCGTGTCCTGTTTTTATTTGGGTATTTTTTTTCCAGTAGAACTACAGGTACCAGCGGGCCTGTTTTTCTCCCGCATGCTGGTACTTGTGGTTCTCCAAGTACCAGCTTGCGGGGGAGGCTTGCTGGGACTTGTAGTACTACTGGAAAAAAAACAATATTCTTACACTTTTCTCAAGGCTATCAGCCCCCCATCCGCAGCCCTTGGATGGGGGGGGGACAGCCTCGGGCTTCACCCCTGGCCCTTGGGTGGCTGGGGGGGGACCCCTTGATTGAAGGGGTCCCCACTCCCCCAGGGTACCCCGGCCAGGGGTGACTAGTTGGGTATTTAATGCCACGGCCGCAGGGCGCTGTATAAAAGTGACCCCCGGCTGTGGCATTATCTCTCCAGCTAGTGGAGCCCGATGCTGGTGTAAAAAATACGGGGGACCCCTACTCTTTTTGTCCCCCGTATTTTTGCACCAGGCGCAGAGCCCGGTGCTGGTTTTAAAAATACGGGGGATCCCCTGTCATTTCCCCCCCCGGATTTTTAGAACCAGGACCGGCTCGAAGAGCCCGAGGCTGGTTATGCTTTGGAGGGGGGACCCCACGCCATTTTTTTGGGGGATTTTACCATTCCATTTGAAAAAAATAATAATATTTTTAAAAATATATAAATAATACTTGTGCCTCCAAAATAGACAAACCAATTACCTAATCCCTTCTAATATAAATAGATATGCTATTACCAATAAAAAAAACACCAAAAAAAACATGTTTTAATTTTTTTTTATTAGATTCCCCCACCAAAGTGTGGCGGATTGAAAATGACGAATTTACTGTCTAAAAGCACTGTTGTCGAATTTCCAAACTTCAATTGAATATACTTTTGGCGAATTGCCGCATTTGTACCATTGCAGAAATGTCGAATTTGACAAATGTCGAATTTCAAAAAGTCGAATTTTGAAAGTCCGTTTTTTTGACGTAAAGTACTGAATTGCATTGTCGATTATTTTTTTGGGGCGAAAAAGTCCGGTTTTTCGACAATTTCGGGAATTCGACCGCAATTGCATATACCCCAATATCTGCAAAGAAGCTTAAGTATCATGCTTAAAAGGCATTGAGTATCTGTGTGAAGCCTCTTTAGATGTTTTAGATTTCGCTGCAAAGTCTATGGCAGCAGGTGTAAAGGCAAGAACGGCATTGTGGCTTCGGTCATGGTCAGCAGATATGCACTCCAAAAATAGACTGGTGTCCTTGCCATATGAGGGTTCTCTGTTATTTGCCAATAAATTGGAAGCCATTATACAAAAAACGTCAGGAGGTAAGTCAGCAAGGTTACCTCAAGACAAAAGGAATAGATTTCCAATTCCTTCTTCCAAGCAGCAGTTTAAGGAGGCAAGAGGATATCGACCAGGCCGTGCTTATACAGGAAGATACTCCTCAGGGACGATTAGGCAGTCCTTTCGTCAGTCCTACAGAAGAGGTGGACAAAGACAATGACTATTACAGGGTTCCGGTATCCTTTCCAGTAGGTGGCAGGCTTCAGAGGTTCGTCAGTCATTGGCAAGTGTCGACTCAAGATACATGGGTACTGGACGTGATATCTCAGGGATACCGAATATAGTTTTCAGAAATCCCAGAATGGGACAAATTTCTGGTTTCAGAAACGCCAACTATATGTCCAGAGTTAAAAGCTCTGGAAAACATTTAAAGAAACTTGTCAAAGCAAGAGCAGTAGAGTCTGTCCCATTCTCAGAGATGAGGAGCGGACTCTATTCCAGAATATTCCTGGTAAAGAAAGCATCTGGAGAGTTCAGAACCATCTTAGATCTCAGACAGCTCAACAAATAGATAAAAACAAGGAAATTTCGTATGGAGACTCTGAAATCCATTCTGTCGGGTATAAGGAAAGAAGATTTTATGGCATCCATAGACCTAAAGGATGCTTATTTCCATGTACCTGTAGACAGGCGGCACAGAAAGTATCTAAGATTCTGTGTCCTCGGCAAGCATTTTCAGTTTACGTGCCTCCCGTTCGGTCTGAAGACGCCTCCAAGGGTATTTACCAAGGTCCTTATGGCACTTGTAACTGTGATAAGAGGACAACAAGTAGCAATTTGGTCATATCTGGATGACTTGCTAGTATGTGGAGAGTCAGAAGGAAAAGTAAGGGAGGCGTTGGAGGTGACGCTACAGATCCTACACGGTCATGGCTGGTTGATAAACTGGGAGAAAAGCCAGTTGGCACCAAGGCAAAGGATCCATTTTCTGGGGGTACAGGTGGATACCCTCGGTTTTATGATAAGTCTCTCGGAAGAAAAGTGCACAAGAATTCAAGACCTAGCTGCTCTGGTAAGGAGGTACAACAGTGTAACACTGCTTCAGGGAATGCGTCTTCTGGGGATGATGGCCTCCAACATAGATGTAGTCCCTTGGGCGAGATGGAGGATGAGAGATCTTCAATTAGATATCCTGAGTTACAGTCGAAAAGGATATTCTCTAAATTATCGTATAAAGCTGTGTCGGAGAGCATAACAGTCCCTAGCCTGGTGGATGGAGACAGAGCTGGCCGACAGAAAAACATCTTTGTCAGATCATCCTTATCTGGTTCTAACGACGGATGCAAGTGCAATAGGATGGGGAGCACATTTGTTGCAGCAAAATTGCCAAGGCAGATGGGACCAAGAAGAAAGAAGGAGGTCTTCAAATCACAGAGAAATGAGAGCGGTATGGAATGCGATAAACTATTTCCAAAAGCAGTTGCGGGGCATGCATCTCAAGATATTTTCAGACAATGTAGCAGTGGGGGCCTATCTCCATCGGCAAGGGGGAACCAGAAGTAGAGTACTAATGGAAGAAGTATCAATGATACTACAATGGGCGGAAGGCCATCTCAAGACTTTATCAGCTCTACATGTTCCAGGAGTAAACAATCTGGTGGCAGATTTTCTCAGCAGGCAGGAGGTGTTAGCAGGAGAGTGGGAATTGAACGACATAGTGTTCCGAGAAATTATACAGAGGTTCAGACGGCCTCAAGTAGACCTGATGGCCATACACATCAATGCAAAAGTTCCTCTTGTTTTCTCCCGATATCATCTCCCAGGAACAGGAGGAGTGGATGTCTTCTCTCTGCCATGGAGGTTCAAGCTGGCATATGTATTCCCTCCATTTCCAATGATTACACGGATTGTAAAGAAAATCAGGGAAGAGAAGGCACAAGTCATAATAATTCTTCTTTACTGGCCGAAAAGAGTTTGGTTTCCTTCAGTGCTGAGGATGGCAGTACGAGAACCTTGGACGTTGCCTCTGAGGAGTAATCTGTTGCATCAAGGTCCATTGTTGCATCCGAATCTGCAGCAGCTTCACTTGACGGCGTGGAAATTGAACGGCAGTTACTGAGGAGAAAGGGCCTATCTGAGCAAGTCATTAATTTGCTGATTCGGGCGAGGAAAAAACTATCCTGTAATATTTATTATAGGATCTGGAAAACTTTGATTTCTTGGTCCAATTCAAGATTTGACCCACAGAAAGCAGAGACGTTTCAAGTTTTACAATTTCTGTTTGATGGCTTTGAGAAGGGACTGGCGGTATCCACTATCAAGGTTCAGATAGCAGCTCTGAGTGTCCTGTTGGAGCGAAGATTGTCCGCGGAAGACCTGGTGAAGAAGTTCTGTCAGGCAATTAAAAGGATAAGACCTCGAGTTAGGTCAGTTCTCGCTCCATAAGACTTGAATTTGGTTTTGAATTCTTTGAGGTTGTCTCCGTTTGAACCGTTACAAGATATTTCTGTGAAATTATTAACTTGGAAAGTAGTGTTTCTGATAGCCATCACATCAGCCAGAAGAGTTGGTGAATTACAGGCTCTGTGGTCAGAGGAACCTTATCTTGATTTCTTTCTGGATAGAGTTGTTCTGAGAACCAATCCAGATTTTCTGCCTAAAGTGGTGTCAGAGTTTCATTTGAATCAAGACATTGTGTTACCTTCTTTCTTTCCACAACCACAGAATGAGGAGGAAGAAAGGATGCATAATTTGGATCTAACAAGAGTAATCTCGATTTACTTGGAAAGAGTTAGAGTTTCGGAAGACAAAGCATCTGTTTGTGTTACATTCAGGAGCGAAGAAGGGCGAGAAACCCACAAAACAAACCATTTCCAGATGGATTAGAGAACGCTTAACGTTTATTTATGAAGAAAGTGGTCGTAGAGTTCCAGAAGAACTAAAAGCACACTCTACCAGGGCTGTGGCAACTTCTTGGGCTAAGAAGGCTCGAGTGTCAGCTAAAAACATATGTGCTGCAGCTACATGGTCATTAAAACATACGTTCTCTAGTCATTATGCGTTGGATGTTGTAGACGCCCACTTTGAGAAGCATGTCCTTGATGAGGCATTAGAATAAATAATTATTACTATTCAGCATTTAAACAAGGTCTCTTGTGTGTTTATATGCCCTCCCTATATTGAGCGTTGGTATATCCCAGAAGTAATGGCTGCCATGAAGTAGCGTAGGAGAAAAAAGCAAATTATATCTACCGATAATTTAGTTTCTTCAAGATACTTCATGGCAGCCTACAATATACCCTTTTCATAGAAACCGGTCGTAGGAGACACTCAAAAGACTAAGGAGGAAAGGAGGAGCGGTACTATGTACCCAGAGTGGGCGGTCCCTAATCATTGAAAAAAACTCCCTGTCTTAAGTTAGGAATGGGATACAATCCCAGAAGTAATGGCTGCCATGAAGTAACTTGAAGAAACAAAATTATCGGTGAGTATTATTTGCTTTTGTTGTGCTGATGGAACATGGCTTTTTTAAATAAAAAAAAAAACCCACTTAAAAAGTGGGGGGTTTTGCTTATTTTTTCCAACAGTTTACACTTACATTTTTCGAAAAAACACTTGCTGTGAATATACATTTTTCATTTCCCTGGTGCAAGCACTGCAGAAATAAGCCTTAATGTGTGCCATTTATAAGCTACAATTTCATTTTTACACAATCACTCCTAATTGAATTGGCCTACCTCTCTTGCTACATCTTCATTTAAATGGACAGCTTTGTCCTAAATCCCTTGTAACACATTTTTTTGAATATGCTGCTCTTTCAGCATTTATAAATTGTGCATAACGACGACACTCAGTCATTTGTAATGTGAAATGTACAACTGTTGAGTTTGTTTCTCTTTGTATTATCCTTACTTTGTTAAGCTTATTAAAAAGATAGATTAAAAATAAAATAATGTTTGCATCCAAGGCAGCAGACCAGCAAAGTTAAAACATACAGTACAAGGACCACCATAATGCAAGAGAATGAGAAAGGAATTATAAAGGTCCTCAGTCCTAAAAGCACAGACACTTCTAGGCCAGGAGACCGGATTTGTCTTTTTCAAACGAATTTATGTCTAAAGCCTAGGTCACAGAACTACTTGAGATTTATAGAGCAAAAATCTTACCAGACATCTGGAAGACACACATGTTTTTAAAAGCCGACATTGTATCTAGTTAAATTGAAGGTATAAAAACAGAATGGCTGCTTAGCCACTTTATGGGGGACCTCAGGGAATCTCCTTCTCCCCCAATAGCCCTCTTTCAATGTCTAAAAACCACAGAACAATAAGATTTGTCTATATTTCCTGACCAGACTTTGCCAAAATCTATGTTACAGAAAAAAAAAAATGGGTAATGGAAGAAAAGGTCAATGGACGAACAGTGGGGCAGATGTATTAACCTGGAGAAGGCATAAGGAAGTGATAAACCAGTGATATGTGCAAGGTGATAAAACACACCAGCCAATCAGCTCCTAACTGTTAATTTACATATAGGAGCTGATTGGCTGGTGGCTTTATCACCTTGCACATATCACTGGTTTATCACTTCCTTATGCCTTCTCTGTCACGTCTAGCAGAGTTTGAGGATCCGGCAGCTGAGATTTGCCCGAGGAGGTAGCAGGCTGTGAATGAACCAGATGAGGGGGCTGGATATAGTTCCTTCGCATGGGACACGGAGCAATGAAGAACGTAGGCGGGGTTTGAGAGTCAATGGAAAGTATTTATTATGTACAGGGCTGAGGTAGAGAACCGAGGCTGGAGCATGATGGTTAAAGACGTGGCTGGAGGCGAAGAACTGTGGACTGTGATTTGAAAGACGAGACTGTAGATGATGAACTGTGGATGGTGGTTGAAGACGTGGCTGGAGACAAGGACTGTGGACTGTGGTTTGGAAAACGAGGCTGAAGATAATAATCTGCAGGCTGTGGTCGGTGGTACAAAGGCGTGGCTGGTGAAGGAGATCTGTGGAGTGTGGCTTGAAAGACGAGGCAGAAGACCCGGGGCCGACTGTGCCCAAACAGTCTTACTGGACCGGGTTTTCCAGGAGCGCTTCCACAGGCAGTAGCAGGCTAGAAACGGCAGAGCTGCAGCAGCAACAGATAACCGACCAAGCAGGATCAGGAGGAACCAGAATACAGCAGGAATCCTGGGAGCACAGGCTAAGCACCTACAACAGGGTTGTAACTTGAAGCACTGGCATACCTGTCCTAAACCAGCCCCCTTTTATAGGGAGAGCTTCCCCTGGATTGGCTGGAAGAAACAGGAACTATGCTTAAAAAACTTTGTCTCCAACATGGCGGCGCCCAGTAATGCAGACCTTTTTGCAAAGCCACATTGCTCACTGCCCCTGGTCTCCTAGCAACGGCTCAGCAAGAGCGACCCGCTGTAGCAGCATCCCGCCGCCACGAGCGGACCCCATCACCGCCGCTACTGCTGCCCACGGATCCAGCGCAGCAGCCCACCTCCGCCGCTGCCCGCACATTGCCAAGGAAGCCAGCCCTGCGGCCCCAGCGTACCGGTAAGACTCCGGACGCTGACAGTACCCCCCCCCCCCCTTGCGGGTGGACTCCGGACACCTATGTAGTTTAGTTGGAAACTTGGCATGATATGTTCGAATTAGTCTTGGAGCATGGACATCCTCTGCATCTACCCAAGATCTCTCCTCTGGCCCATACCCCTTCCAATCAACAAAGTACTGGATGCATAGAAGAAGCAAGTGTTGGTATTTATCTGTGTCCAGGGCGCGTAAAAAAAGAAAAAGGTAATGAAACTTAACACATCCCTTGTCAAATGGGTATATGATGTCTTCTCCAGATTATGCAGGCGTTCAGGTGAATCTTCTCGTTATAAATGGCTCCCAGTTCATGTCAAAATGGAGAGAAATAAGAGAGAAAAGAAATGTGTAGCACCGTTTACAACAGCTAGAATCGAGAATTCCACACAATGAAAGTTTTTAAGGGCGTACCCCACTCACACAGAAACAAGTAAGTGGGTTCCCGTAAAGGTATCTTTATTGCTAGTTTTTTTCTCCAATCCCCTCAGGTTAGGTTCACGTAATTAAGCGTGCCTGAATCTCACACCACATGGGGTACTGTAAACACGTAGGGGTAGTGTCTGAGGCAATTTCAATGCGTACTGGATGCGACCATATAGTCTGCGAGAATCGAGGATCTTGTGAATCTCAAATTCATCTCCATGTGCTGATTGGATCTTGGGTGATTTAGGCAGAGCGGCTCTGAACCAATTAAGTACCAATGGTTTTAAGAGAGAAATATGAAATGCATTAGGAATTAACAACTGCGGAGGTGATTTCACTTTGTAAGCCACAGGATTCAACACTTTTTCGATTGGGTAAGGCCCAATAAATCTGGGAGTAAACTTTTTTGTAGGAACCTTTAATCTTCGGTTACGTGTGGAAACCCAAACCCGATCTCCTACCTTAAGGCTTGGTACAGCTTTTCGTTTCAGATCTGCATAGGTCTTATATCTCTTGGATGTCTTGAGCAAAGTCTTGTGAACTTGTTTCCAGGCTTCAGTAAATTGTCGAAGTGTTGACTCTGCGGCAGGAAACTCGAGCGTAGGCAGAAGTTGGAAGTCAGGAACTCTTGGATGATAACCATAATTAATGTAGAATGGAGAATATTTTGTGGCAGAGTGATAAAGATTGTTATGGGCAAATTCTGCGAACGGGAGGAAGTCCAGCCAGTTGTCCTGTGAGGAGGACATGAATAAACGCAGAAAAGTCTCCAGATCCTGGTTCACTCTCTCTGTTTGACCATCTGTTTGGGGATGATATCCTGAGGAGAAGTTTAATTTCACGCCAAGAGCAGAACATAGAGATCTCCAAAACTTGGCCACAAATTGAGGACCTCTATCAGACACTATTTCCTGCGGTAGACCATGGAGTCGAAAGATCTCTGCTATAAATAATTTTGCCAACTGGGATGCAGATGGAAGATTAGCCAGAGGAACAAAGTGTGCCATTTTAGAGAATCGGTCAACTATGACCCATACGGTGTTCCGCCCACCAGACGTAGGTAAATCTGTAATAAAGTCCATAGAAATATGCGTCCATGGTCTTAGTGGTACCGGCAAAGGATGGAGTAACCCGGCTGGTGGACCTTTGGGACTTTTATGCTGAGCACATTTTGGACAGGCAGCCACGAATTCCTGAACGTCAGTCCTGAGATGAGGCCACCAGTAGAAGCGCTGAATGAATTTAAGTGTCTTATGACCGCCCACATGGCCCATGAAGGAGGAGAAGTTTTTTTGCGAAGATTTGGTGCAACGAAGATCTTTCCTGGAGGAGGAAGTGGAGAGGTATTAGTTGCAGAAAAAGAGGTGGATTCCAGGATAAATTGCTCTTTTGAACGGTCAGAGGGTTTTTCTGAACTTAGGGAGCGAGATAATGCATCTGCCTTTTTGTTGAGGGAACCTGGTCTGTAACTGAGTTTAAAATTAAAACGGGTAAAGAAGAGTGCCCATCTTGGTTGGCGTAGGTTCAGACATCGGGCTGACTGTAGATACAGGAGGTTCTTGTGAACCGTGGTCACCTAAATTGGATGCTGAGCTCCCTCCAACAAATACCTCCACTCCTCGAAGGCCAACTTAATTGCCAGTAATTCCTGTTCCCCAATAGCGTAATTCTGTTCAGCGGGGTAGAATCTTCGCGAGAAGAACGCACAAGGATGGACCTTCTTGTCCTCGAAAAGCTGGGATAATACTGCTCCCACTCCCACAGTAGAGGCATCAACCTCCACCAAGAACGGACGGCTGAGATCGGGTTGTCGAAGAACTGGAGCAGTCGTGAAGGTCTCCTTTAAAATGAAAAAGCTTCCAAAGCCTCAGGAGACCACTTGGCAGGATCGGCTCCCTTCCTAGTTAATGCGGTTATAGGAGCTATGACAGAAGAATAATTTTGAATGAATCTTCGGTAGAAGTTAGCAAACCCCAGGAAACATTGAATTCCTTTTAGGGTAGCTGGAAGCGCCTGGACTTTAGCGGGGTCCATCTGTAACCTCTGCCCTGAAAGAATGTAACCGAGGAATGGAATCGTGGGTACTTCAAAGGTGCACTTCTCTAACTTACAGAATAACTGATTCCTTCGTAAATGAGTTAACACTTCTTTGACTTGTTCCCTTGGATGGTTGGATGGGTCTTCAGATCCCTAGAAAAAATGAGGATGTCATCCAGATACACTTCCAAGCAGTCGTAGAGGAGATCTCTGAAGATTTCGTTAACGAACTCTTGAAAGACGGCTGGGGCGTTACATAGGCCAAAAGGCATTACCAGGTATTCGTAATGGCCGTCGCGGGTATTAAATGCCATCTTCCATTCGTCCCCTGGGCGAATACGTATAAGATTGTAGGCCCCCCCGTAAGTCCCATTTAGTGAATACAGTAGCTCCTTTAACACGGTCGAACAGTTATGGAATCAGAGGTAACTGATATCTGTTCTTAACTGTTATGTCATTGAGAACTCTATAGTCAATACAGGGCCGCAACACCCCATCCTTCTTTTTGACGAAGAAAAACCCTGCTCCGGCCGGAGATGTAGAAGACCTGATGAACCCTTTCTCCAAGTTCTCCCGGATATACTCGGACATGGCCTGTGTCTCGGGAAGTGAGAGAGGGTAAATTCGACCTCGGGGAGGAGTCTTACCGGGTACTAGCTCAATGGGACAATCCCAAGTACGATGCGGAGGTAAGGTGTCCGCCCCATGCTTACTGAAAACATCTTGAAAAGCTTGGTACTCCACAGGAAGGCTGGAAGGGCTGGAAGAACAGAGAGGTCTAACTGAAGGTAAACAGTTCTGGAAGCAGTCTTGTCCCCAAGAGAGAACATCCATAGTTTGCCAATCTATGTGGGGATTGTGTCTGATTAACCATGGAAACCCTAGGATTAGTTCATGAGAGGCTTTAGGAATTACAAGGAAAGATTTTTCTGAATGGAGAACTCAGACCTTCATCTTGAGAAGAATAGTACGAAAGGATATAATACCCTCAGGGATATAACTTCCATCCACTGTGGTAACAGAAATGGTACGATCCAAAGGAACCGTTTGTATTCCAGATCGTTTGACCAGAGCTGACTTAATAAAGCTTTCGGCGGCTCCGGAATCGAGTAGTGCAGGGATGAGAAGAGAAGAAGAAGGGAACTCCAATAGGGTTAACAGGACAGACTCTTTCTTGGTATGCAATTCTGAGAATTCTCCTAGCTTGACCTCTCTAGCACAAACTAGGAGCGGGCGTTTCCCGGACGTAGATTGCAAGTTTTAACAATGTGATCAGATGCACCACAATACAGACAGAGGTTCCCTTGTCGCCGTCTCAGACGTTCTTCATTGGAGAGGCGGGAGCGATTAATCTGCATGGGTACTTCCGCAGTTGGTGATGATGGTGTTGGTGGAAGAACTCTAGGCTTAGGGCGATCTGACCGCAACCTCTCCATACAGCGTTCTCTGTACCTCAGGTCTAACTTATTGCATAAAGAAATTAGTTTATCCAACTTATCAGGTACGTCCTGAGTTGCGAGGTCATCTTTGATCTTTTCGGAGAGACCGCTCCAGAAAGCTGCAATGAGAGCCTCCTTGGTTCCAGTTCAGTTCTGAGGAAAGGATGCGAAACTGAATCACGTACTGACTGACCGTACGCGTGCCCTGACGCAGGCGCAGGATCTCCAATGAGGCGGCAGAAGTCCTGCCCGGTTTGTCGAAAGATTCTCCGAAAGGTGGCCACGAATTCTGGATAATTAGATAAGATGGGATCCATCCTCTCCCACAAAGGTGAAGCCCATTCCAACGCTTTCCCGGTAAGTAAAGAAATTATATAGGCTACCTTGGTTCGTGCTGGAAGTTGGCCGACTGTAGTTCGAACTGAATTTCGCATTGGTTAAGAAACCCGCGGCATTGTTTTGGTTTCCCATCAAATTTACTGGGAGGTGGCAAATGCAACCGTGGAAGTGGTACTGGTACAGGAGGAAGCGGGACCGGAGGTGCTAATGTGGGAGCAGCTGTAGATACTTGAGGGGCCGTCATGGCAACACAGAGAGAATCGAGACGTTCGGACATACTCTGCATGAACTGCACGATTAGAGATTGTGTGGCCTCCTGCTTACTTAAGCGAGACCAGATATCTGCAGTTGAATCCCCTCCTGAGGCCTGATCACCCGTCGAATCCATTGGGCCAGTGCTTACTGTCACGTCTAGCAGAGTTTGAGGATCTGGCAGCTGAGATTTGCCCGAGGAGGTAGCAGGCTGTGAATGAACCAGATGAGGGGGCTGGATATAGTTCCTTTGCATGGGACACGGAGCAATGAAGAACGTAGGAGGGGTTTGAGAGTCAATGGAAAGTATTTATTATGTACAGGGCTGAGGTAGAGAACCGAGGCTGGAGCACGATGGTTAAAGACGTGGCTGGAGGCGAAGAACTGTGGACTGTGATTTGAAAGACGAGACTGTAGATGATGAACTGTGGAACTGTGGATGGTGGTTGAAGACGTGGCTGGAGACAAGGACTGTGGTTTGGAAAACGAGGCTGAAGATAATAATCTGCAGGCTGTGGTCAGTGGTATAAAGGCGTGGCTGGTGAAGGAGATCTGTGGAGTGTGGCTTGAAAGACGAGGCAGAAGACCCGGGGCCGACTGTGCCCAAAGAGTCTTGTGCAGCAGCCCACCTCCGCCGCTGCCCGCACATTGCCAAGGAAGCCAGCCCCGTGGCGCCAGCGTACCGGTAAGACTCCGGACGCTGACATTATTATTATTATTACATTTTATTTATAAGGCGCCACATGTGTTTCGCAGCGCCGTACAAAGGACAGTACAGGGGACAAAACATTGCATTACAGTAAATAAATAACAGAAATAGAGTACAGGTAACAGAGCACCACACATTCTCAGGACATAATACAGCTAAGATGTAAGTATTGATGGAGTGCTCATCGTACTACTAGAGGTTAATACATCTGCTCCATTATCCTCATCATAGTATCTCACTTCCAATGCTGGAACATTTACTGAGGGCCCGATTCAGAGTGGGATGCATACGTATATAGCTCTCTTGCTGCTCTTTCCATTTTAAAAGATTAATTGCAATAAATCCAAAGGCCATGAACCAAGGGGGTAATTCCAAGTTGATCGCAGCAGGAATTTTTTTAGCAGTTGGGCAAAACCATGTGCACTGCAGGGGAGGCAGATATAACATGTGCAGAGAGAGTTAGATTTGGGTGGGTTATTTTGTTTCTGTGCAGGGTAAATACTGGCTGCTTTATTTTTACACTGCAATTTAGATTGCACATTGAACACACCCCACCCAAATCTATCTCTCTCTGCACATGTTATATCTGCCTCCCCTGCAATGCACATGGTTTTGCCCAACTGCTAAAAAAATTCCTGCTGCGATCAACTTGGAATTACCCCCCAAGTCAGCTGACATCCTTCTTCATTTACTTGTGCAAAGAAATCTAGTAAAATACCTCAAAAGACCTATCCAAGATACTGCCCCTGAATTTTATCCCATTCTGCAAGAGCATTATAGTGGACTTAAGACAAATCGGCCAACTATTGTTCTCTTAGTTTTGATGTTGCTACAGTACATCATGAAGATAAATAATTCCCCCAGTTCTTACACTCATTCCAAATACTTATTTTTTACCTGCAAATGCTCAAAATGCTGTTTAATGTCACTTATCAGAACTTCTATGGGGAACAATAGGCTAGATTTAGAAATGTACACAAACCTGATGGTTTGCGTACATCTGATGTTTTCAGGTCTGTGTATGATCTCTACTGTACAAGGCATCGGATCTTTTCAATACTCCCTTTGACGGCACCAAATACCGCCCTGATACTTAGTGTCGTCTGCTGACGCAACTATATTGATATACCCTGTACTTATATTACTTGTATCTTATATTGTATTGAATTGTAAGTCACTGTCTTCTTGTTTTCTTATTTGTTTATGTACTGTGTTACTGGGTGCTGCCGATGCCATGTGGCGCCGCCGATGCCATGTGGCACCATATAAATAAAAGATGATAATAATAATAATAATACTGCATATGTGGAGATCTTTGTCTATGACAACCACTGCCGTGCTCATAAACTGCAACATGATTGACATGCTGCAGCAATTTGGAGATGGGGAATGGACGACGAGAGCCAGAAAATAAGAATTTACTCACCGGTAATTCTATTTCTCGTAGTCCGTAGTGGATGCTGGGTACTCCGTAAGGACCATGGGGAATAGACGGGCTCCGCAGGAGACTGGGCACTCTTTAAAGAAAGATTAGGTACTACATCTGGTGTGCACTGGCTCCTCCCTCTATGCCCCTCCTCCAGACCTCAGTTAGGGAAACTGTGCCCGGAAGAGCTGACATTACTAGGAAAGGATTTGGAATCCAGGGTAAGACTCATACCAGCCACACCAATCACACCGTACAACTTGTGATAACTATACCCAGTTAACAGTATGAACAATAGCTGAGCCTCATTCAACAGATGGCTCAGAATAACCCTATAATTAAGCAATAACTATATACAAGTATTGCAGAAGTCCGCACTTGGGACGGGCTCCCAGCATCCACTACGGACTACGAGAAATAGAATTACCGGTGAGTAAATTCTTATTTTCTCCGACGTCCTAGTGGATGCTGGGTACTCCGTAAGGACCATGGGGATTATACCAAAGCTCCCAAACGGGCGGGAGAGTGCGGATGACTCTGCAGCACCGAATGAGCAAACTCAAGGTCCTCCTCAGCCAGGGTATCAAACTTGTAGAATTTTGCAAACGTGTTTGATCCCGACCAGGTAGCAGCTCGGCAAAGTTGTAAAGCCGAGACCCCTCGGGCAGCCGCCCAAGAAGAGCCCACCTTCCTCGTGGAATGGGCTTTTACTGATTTAGGATGCGGCAGTCCAGCCTCAGAATGTGCAAGTTAAATCGTGCTACAGATCCAGCGAGCAATAGTCTGCTTAGAAGCAGGAGCACTCAGCTTGTTGGGTGCATGCAGGATAAACAGCGAGTCAGTTTTTCTGACTCTAGCCGTCCTGGAAACATAGATTTTCAAGGCCCGAACTACGTCCAGCAATTTGGAATCCTCCAAGTCCCGAGTAGCCGCAGGCACCACAATAGGTTGGTTCAAATGAAACGCTGATACCACCTTAGGGAGAAATTGGGGACGAGTCCTCAATTCTGCCCTGTCCATATGGAAGATCAGATAAGGGCTTTTACATGACAAAGCCGCCAATTCTGACACACGCCTAGCCGAAGCCAAGGCCAAAAGCATGACCACTTTCCACGTGAGATACTTCAACTCCACGGTCGGAAGTGGCTCAAACCAATGTGATTTTAGGAAATCCAACACTACGTTGAGATCCCAAGGTGCCACTGGAGGCACAAAAGGGGGCTGAATATGCAGCACTCCCTTAACAAACGTCTGGACTTCAGGCAGTGAAGCCAGTTCTTTTTGAAAGAAAATAGACAGGGCCGAAATCTGGACTTTTATGGATCCCAATTTTAGGCCCATAGTCACTCCTGACTGTAGGAAGTGCAGAAATCGACCCAGCTGAAATTCCTCTGTTGGGGCCTTCATAGCCTCACACCAAGCAACATATCTTCGCCATATGCGGTGATAATGTTTTGCTGTCACATCCTTCCTAGCTTTTATCAGCGTAGGAATGACTTCCACCGGAATGCCCTTTTCCATCAGGATCCGGCGTTCAACCGCCATGCCGTCAAACGCAGCCGCGGTAAATCTAGGAACAGACAGGGCCCCTGCAGTAGCAGGTCCTGTCGGAGCGGCAGAGGCCAAGGGTCCTCTGAGATTATTTCTTGTAGTTCCGGGTACCAAGTTCTTCTTGGCCAATCCGGAACGATGAGTATAGTTCTTACTCCTCTCTTTCTTATTATCCTCAGTACCTTTGGTATGAGAGGAAGAGGAGGGAACACATAAACCGACTGGTACACCCACGGTGTCACTAGAGCGTCCACAGCTATCGCCTGAGGGTCCCTTGACCTGGCGCAATATCTTTTTAGCTTTTTGTTGAGGCAGGACGCCATCATGTCCACCTGTGGCCTTTCCCAACGATTTACAATCAGCTTGAAGACTTCTGTATGAGTCCCCACTCTCCCGGGTGGAGGTCGTGCCTGCTGAGGAAGTCTGCTTCCCAGTTGTCCACTCCCGGAATGAACACTGCCGACAGTGCTATTACATGATTCTCCGCCCATCGGAGAATCTTTGTGGCTTCTGCCATTGCCATCCTGCTTCTTGTGCCGCCCTGTCTGTTTACATGGGCGACCGCCGTGATGTTGTCTGACTGAATCAGCACCGGCTGGTTTTGAAGCAGGGGTTTTGCTTGACTTAGGGCATTGTAAATGGCCCTTAGTTCCAGAATATTTATGTGTAGGGAAGTCTCCTGACTCGACCATTGTCCTTGGAAGTTTCTTCCCTGAGTGACTGCCCCCCAACCTCGGAGGCTTGCATCCGTGGTCACCAGGACCCAGTCCTGAATGCCGAATCTGCGGCCCTCGAGAAGATGAGCACTCTGCAGCCACCACAGCAGAGACACCCTGGCCCTCGGGGACAGGGTGATCAACCGATGCATCTGAAGATGCGATCCGGACCACTTGTCTAACAGATCCCACTGAAAGATCCTTGCATGGAACCTTCCGAAGGGAATCGCTTCGTAAGAAGCTACCATCTTTCCCAGGACTCGCGTGCAGTGATGCACCGACACCTGTTTTGGTTTCAGGAGGTTTCTGACCAGAGATGACAACTCCTTGGCCTTCTCCTCCGGGAGAAACACCTTCTTCTGTTCTGTGTCCAGAATCATACCCAAGAACAGCAGACGCGTCGTAGGAACCAGCTGCGACTTTGGGATATTCAGAATCCAGCCGTGCTGTTGTAGCACTTCCTGAGATAGTGCTACTCCGACCAACAACTGCTCCCTGGACCTCGCCTTTATAAGGAGATCGTCCAAGTACGGGATAATTATAACTCCCTTCTTTCGAAGGAGTATCATCATTTCGGCCATTACCTTGGTAAATACCTTCGGTGCCGTGGACAGACCAAACGGCAACGTCTGGAATTGGTAATGGCAGTCCTGTACCACAAATCGGAGGTACTCCTGGTGAGGTGGGTAAATGGGGACATGTAGGTAAGCATCCTTGATGTCCAGTGATACCATAAAATCCCCCTCTTCCAGGCTTGCAATAACCGCCCTTAGCGATTCCATTTTGAACTTGAACTTCCTTATATAAGTGTTCAAGGATTTCAAATTTAGAATGGGTCTCACAGAACCGTCTGGTTTCGGTACCACAAACATTGTGGAATAGTAACCCCGTCCCTGTTGAAGGAGGGGAACTTTGATTATCACCTGCTGGAGGTACAGCTTGTGAATTGCCGCCAGTACTACCTCCCTTTCATTGGGAGTAGCTGGCAAGGCTGATTTGAGGTAACGGCGAGGGGGAGACGTCTCGAATTCCAGCTTGTATCCCTGAGATACCACTTGTAGAACCCAGAGATCCACCTGTGAGCGAACCCACTGGTCGCTGAAGTTCCGGAGACGGGCCCCCACCGCACCTGGCTCCACCTGTGGAGCCCCAGCGTCATGCGGTAGACTTAGTGGAAGCAGGGGAGGATTTTTGTTCCTGGGAACTGGCTGACTGGTGCAGCTTTTTCCCTCTACCCCTGCCTCTGGGCAGAAAGGACGCGCCTCTGACCCGCTTGCCTTTCTGGGGCCGAAAGGACTGTACTTGATAATACGGTGCTTTCTTAGGCTGTGAGGGAATCTGAGGTAAAAAGGTCGACTTCCCAGCTGTTGCTGTGGACACGAGGTCCGAGAGACCGTCCCCAAACAATTCCTCACCCTTATAAGGCAAAACTTCCATGTGCCTTTTAGAATCAGCATCACCTCTCCACTGCCGAGTCCATAATACTCTCCTGGCAGAAATGGACATTGCATTAATTCTAGATGCCAGCCGGCAAATGTCCCTCTGTGCATCTCTCATATATAAGAATACGTCTTTAATATGCTCTATGGTTAGCAAAATAGTGTCCCTGTCAAGGGAATCAATGTTATCAGACAGGGAATCAGACCATGCTGCTGCAGCACTACACATCCATGCTGAAGCAATAGCAGGTCTCAGTATAGTACCTGAGTGTGTATACACAGACTTCAGGATAGCCTCCTGCTTTCTATCTGCAGGCTCCTTTAAGGCGGCCGTATCCTGAGACGGCAGTGCCACCTTTTTTGATAAGCGTGTGAGCGCCTTGTCCACCTTAGGGGATGTCTCCCAGCGTAACTTATCCGTTGGCGGGAAAGGGTACGCCATTAGTAACCGCTTAGAAATCACTAGTTGCTTATCTGGGGAACCCCATGCTTCTTCACACAATTCATTTAACTCATCAGATGGGGGAAAAGTTACTGGCTGCTTTTTCTCCCCAAACATAATACCCTTTTTTGTGGTAACCAGGTTAATGTCAGAAATGTGCAACACATTTTTCATTGCCGTAATCATGCATCGGATGGCCCTTGTGGATTGTACATTTGTCTCATCCTCGTCGACACTGGAGTCAGACTCCGTGTCGACATCTGTGTCTGCCATCTGAGGTAGCGGGCGTTTTTGAGCCCCTGATGGCCTCTGAGATGCCTGGGCAGGCGCGGGCTGAGATGCCGGCTGTCCCAAAGCTGCGTCATCGAACCTTTTATGCAAGGAGTTGACACTGTCGGCTAATACCTTCCACATATCCATCCACTCTGGTGTCGGCCCCGCAGGGGGCGACATCACACTTATCGGCACCTGCTCCGCCTCCACGTAAGCGTCCTCATCAAACATGTCGACACAGCCGTACCGACACACCGCACACACACACAGGGAATGCTCTGACTGAGGACAGGACCCCACAAAGTCCTTTGGGGAGACAGAGAGAGAGTATGCCAGCACACACCAGAGCGCTATATAACAGAGGGATTTACACTATACACAAAGTGAATTTTCCCCCAATAGCTGCTTATATCACAATTTGCGCCTAAATTTATGTGCCCCCCCTCTCTTTTTTACCCTTTCTGTAGTGTATACTGCAGGGGAGAGCCTGGGGAGCGTCCTTCCAGCGGAGCGGTGAAGAAAAAATGGCGCTGGCTGTGCTGAGGAAGATAGCCCCGCCCCTTCAGCGGCGGGCTTCTCCAACTTTTTTAATAATAATTATGGCGGGGGATTAGGCACATATACAGTTTAGAACTGTATTATGTGCATTTTGCCACTTAAGGTATGCTTATTGCAGCCCAGAGCGCCCCCCCCCCCCCCCAGCGCCCTGCACCCACCAATGACCGGAGCATGTGGTGTGCTGTGGGAGCAATGGCGCACAGCTGCAGTGCTGTGCGCTACCTTATTGAAGACCGGAGTCTTCAGCCGCCGATTTTCTCCGGAATCTTCCGTCTTCTGGCTCTGCAAGGGGGACGGCGGCGCGGCTCCGGGAACGGACGATCGAGGTCGGGCCCTGTGTTCGATCCCTCTGGAGCTAATGGTGTCCAGTAGCCGTAGAAGCACAAGCTAGCTGCAAGCAGGTAGGTTTGCTTCTCTCCCCTAAGTCCCACGTAGCAGTGAGTCTGTTGCCAGCAGATCTCACTGAAAATAAAAAACCTAACAAATACTTTCTTTATAGTGAACTCAGGAGAGCCCACTAAGTGCATCCAGCTCTGGCCGGGCACATATTCTGAGGTCTGGAGGAGGGGCATAGAGGGAGGAGCCAGTGCACACCAGATGTAGTATCTAATCTTTCTTTAAAGAGTGCCCAGTCTCCTGCGGAGCCCGTCTATTCCCCATGGTCCTTACGGAGTACCCAGCATCCACTAGGACGTCAGAGAAAACAGGTTGTGTCGGCGCAGTTTTCTGGGTGTGTAAAGGCCAGTGGCTGTGTCCTTGGATGCCCCTTCACTGGGTTACTCAGATGACTGCTCTTTATGCAGATTAGAGGTAATACTTATAAGGTCTAAGAGACAAAGGACCCGATTCAGAGACTGACGCAGTGCTAAAATATGTTAATGCTGCAGGAGGCATCTTGTGTAGACAGGCGCCTCCTGCCGGCTTCTCTGATCTGCTGCTGTGTTTCCGACAACAAGGCATGGGATCAAAGAAGCCAGCAGGAGGCCTCCTGCAGCATTAGGATATTTTAGCACTGCATCTGTGCTACTGCGTCAGTCTCTGAATCAGGTCCTTAGTCTCTTAAGGCCCATACACACTATATGAGAAAATAAAAGATATCACTCAGAAGGGCCAATCTGAGCGAGATCTTTTACAATCTCGTCCAGTTTGTACACTCAATGTCGTTAATGATGCGCGCTTCCGCGCATCGTTAACGACCCCCTGTACATGTTCAGACGAGGGAGGTCCTCATTAACGACAGCCATGCTGCATGGGCATCGTTCCCCCCGCTGTTGCTCCCTTCCCCGCTAAAATCGGCAAGTGTGTATGCACTTGCCGATGCCGGCACCCTGCGGCTGCCAATATCGGCGTCAGTGGGGGCTCGTTCAGTGTGTATAGGCCTTTAGACTTGATAAGTATTACTTCTAATCTGGCTGCATGAATGGAACTGCCCAATGTCCTCTTATACTACACAGACAACCCCTGCTTACCAGTGTCATAGATTAGGTGAAAAGCTCCTAGCACAAATCAAATAATCTCCGAGTGTGAAACAGGATGGGCCTTCATGGAACCCTTACCAGGGAAACTTCTGTAGGGCACGTATCAATACCTTTGAATCTCTATGTACAGGATTGGCCAGACTGCCCCTTATCCTATCACAAATATACAGATTGAGTTTCTACCGCCATGCATTGAGATGAGAAAGGATTTACATACTACCTTCTCAAGAATCCTATGGCAGGGGATATTCCAGTTCTACCACATATGCTTATTCTCTAGCAGACTTTCGGAAGCTTATTTTAAAGTTCTTGTCAAGATGTTACCCTTACTTACCCTTTAGGCCTTCCTCTCCCTATTTTAGAACTTATCTTTTAAATCAAGGAGCAACGTTATAGTTAAAGGATTATACCAAATAATTTACAAAGATTTTTTCCCCACATCCTGTGCTTGGTTTTCTGCGCAGTCAGGGATGCATTACCTCCAACAACATGACCTTACTTACCTGTAGTGGCCTCAGCAGGATCATCTCCAAATCCTTGGGACTCTCTCTTCTTCCTGGGAATATAAAGGAAAAGAAAGCCTGTAAATGTCAGTTGCTGTGAAAGGTTTCTGCTATTGCTAATTTGATGCCGTCATTCCAAACCTATGTGTAACAGCATGCATTGTAAAAAAAAAAAAAAAAAAAAAAAACAAGTGCAACACCTAAAAAGCAATCAAAAGAAATTCAAGAAAAAAAAAAAAAGGTTGAGTATCCCATATCCAAATATTCTGAAATACGGAATATTCCGAAATACGGACTTTTTTGAGTGAGAGAGAGATAGTGAAACCTTCGTTTTTTTATGACTCAATGTACACAAACTTTGTTTAATACACAAAGTTATTAAAAATATTGTATTAAATGACCTTCAAGCTGTGTGTATAAGGTGTATATGAAACATAAATTAATTATGTGAATGTACACACACTTAGTTTAATGTACAAAGTTATAAAAAATATTGGCTAAAATGACCTTCAGGCTGTGTTTATAAAGTGTATATGAAACATAAATGCATTCTGTGCTTAGATTTAGGTCCCATCACCATGATATCTCATTATGGTATGCAATTATTCCAAAATACGGAAAAATCCGATATCCAAAATACCTCTGGTCCCAAGCGTTTTGGATAAGGGATACTCAACCTGTATATACATTTGTGGCATTTGGAATGCATGCAAAAATATCATAGTGGGATAGTTACTAACACAGGTATCTAAAATAGATATATCTTCGCAAAACACAGCTAATTAGGTTAATTGAATGCTAGATTTCATAAAAACAGATCTAGAGGGATAATTATTAAAGTGGAAGAAGTAGAACATTATGTAAACTTACAGTTTGAAGTTCAAAACTGCTCCTGCATTCACCAGCAGTGTTCTGTCATGGAGGAATGAAAGAGAATACATATAAAGAATAACCAAAATAAACTGTATGAAAAACTCACTAAACTAGCTTAGTATCTTTTGCAGAAATATACGTTATGGTAAGAACTTACCGTTGATAACAGTATTTCTCCTAAGTCCACAGGATAACAATGGGATATGATGGAGCGACAGCGGATTGGCACCAAACGATCACAAGCTTTCAGTCCTCCCAGGATGCAACGGGCCCGTCCATATATCCCCGCCCACTGGCTCTGGCAAATCAGTTGTATTCCAAAGCATTTAGGCAGGAGCATCATGTAGAGCCCTAATCAGGCGAGAAGAACACACATGCACACCCTCCCGTACAAGAAGGAAGAGGTTTAGCGAGTAGAAAGATCCTCAAATCAGGTGCGTCAGGGTGGGATCCCTGTAGAACCTGTGGACTTAGGAGAAATACCGTTATCAACGGTAAGGTCTTACCATAACGTATATCTCCGGCAGGGTCCACAGGATAACAATGGGATTTCCCAAAGCAATTTAGTGGTGGGGACGCTCCTGACTGGACAGGAGAACCTTGCGCCTGAATTCAGCGTCATGAGAGGCAAAAGAATCCAAGGCATAATGTCTAATGAATGTGAAGCACCATTTTGTGCTGCCCATGAAGGACCTACCTTACGAGTAGAGTGAGCAAAGACATTAGCTGGAACAGGGAAATCAGCTCGAGAATATGCTTCTGAAAACGTCATTCGAAGCCATCTTGCCAGCGTCTGTTTAGTAGCAGGCCATCCTCTCTTGTGAAATCCGTAGAGAATGAAGAAAGAATCTGTCTTTCTGATGGCACTGGTACGATCCACGTAGATCCTTAATGGCCGGACTACGTCCAGCGAAGCATCTCCCGAAGGAAGTCCCGATACCTGAAAAGCCAGGACTACAATTTCTTCATTAAGGTGGAATTTAGACACCACCTTAGGAAGATACCCAGACCTAGTTCTAAGAACTGCTTTATCTGGATAAAAAAATCAGAAAAGGAGAACGACATGACAGCGCTCCTAAATCTGACACTCTTCTAGCTGATGCCATAGTCAGTAGAAAGAGAAAACTTTAGCGGTCAACCATTTAAGATCCACTTTATTAAGTGGTTCAAATGGAGCAACCTGAAGGGCTTTCAGGACTATATTTAAGTCCCAAGGTACTGTAGGACGAACAGAAGGAGGTTGAATGCGTAGTATTCCCTGGAAAAAAGTACGCACATCCTGTAAATTGGCAAATTTCTTTTGGAACCATACAGTCAATGCTGATCCTTGTACTCTCAAGGAAGCCACCTTCAAACCTTTATCCATTCCTGCCTGAAGGAAATCTAAGACCCTAGAAATTTGGAAAGATTTCGGGTCCATATTTCTTTCACTTCACCAATGCATATAGGCCTGCCATATTCGGTGATAAATGCGAGCTGAGGAGGGTTTCCTTGCTCTGAGCATTGTTTGAATTACTTGTTGTGAGAATCCTCTTGACTTCAAGATAGAGGTTTCAAGAGCCAAGCCATCAACAATAGTCGATCCAGATGCCTGTGATAACAAGAACCCTGCATTAGTAGATTTGGACGTTGAGGAAGCAGAAGTGGAGCATCCATCGACATTCTCTGCAGATCTGTGTACCAATGCCTTCTGGGCCAAGCCGGAGCTATTAGAATCACGGCACCCTTTGCTTCTTTTATCTTCCTCACCACCCTGGATAGCAGGATGATCGGAGGAAACAGATACGCCAGATGAAAGTCCCATTTCACTGACAGGGCGTCCACAAAGATTGCTCCGGGATCCTTTGTTCTTGACCCGTATACGGGTACTTTGTTGTTCAGATGGGACGCCATGAGATCTATCTCTGGCAAACCCCACTTGTCTACTAGAGTCTGAAAGACTTCCGGGTGTAGAGCCCATTCGCTTGCCTGAATGGCGTGTCGACTGAGAAAATCTGCTTCCCAGTTTAGGACTCCCGGAACGAATACTGCAGACAATGCTGGAAGATGGAGTTCTGCCCATTTTAGTATGTGACTTACCTCCTTCATTGCTGTTTGACTGCGTGTTCCTCCCTGATGGTTGAGGTATGCTACCGCCGTTACATTGTCCGAGCGGATCTGGACTGGTCTTCCTTGAAGAGTGTCCTTTGCCTGAATCAGTGCCATGTATATGGCCCGAAGTTCTAACAGATTTATTGGCAGGCGACTTTCTTCTGTGGTCCATTGTCCCTGGAACCATAATCTTCCAGACACTGCTCCCCAGCCCTGAAGACTGACATCTGTTGTCAGGATCACCCAATCTGATACCCAAAAAGGGTCTCCCTTTGTCTAGATGGGATGTTTGTAGCCACCAGGCTAATGACTTTCTTACCTTGTGTGAAAGGGGTGTAGTATGGTATGCCGGCGGCCGGGCTCCCGGCGCCGGAATCCCGACATCATAGCAAGCGCAAATGAGCCCCTTGCGTGCTGTCTGCGCTTGCCACGCTGCGGGCACGGTGGCGCGAACGCTATTATTCTCCCTCCAGGGGGGGTCGTGGACCCCCAAGAGGGAGAAAAAGTGTCGGTATGCCGGCTGTCGGGATTCCGGCACCGGTATACTGTGCGCCGGGATCCCGACAGCCGACAAACTGAAGACCACCCGTGTGAAAGTACCATAGTCTGTTTCTTTATTGTCTGATGTATTCCATTCCATTTGGCCAGAATGAGACGCTGCAGAGGTCTTGAGTGGAATTGTGCATACTCCACCATGTCGAATGTTGACACCATCAAACCCATCAGTCACATCACTGCGTGGATTGATATTGTTTGACTGTGTAACAACTCCTGACTCCTTGACTGTACCTTGGCTATCATGTCCCGAGGTAAAAATATTTTCTGCAGACTTGAATCCAGTACAGCCCCCAAGTGAGTCATCCGTTGTGACGGAACTAGAGACGATTTTGCCAAATTTATGAGCCATCCATGCCTCTGCAGACATGTTATTATCTGTTGGAGATGGTCCAAGAGCAATTCCTGTGATTGTGCTAGAATTAACAGGTCGTCGAGGTATGGAAAAATTCTTATCCCCTGCTTGCGAAGATAAGCTGCCATAACCACCATGATTTTGGTAAATACTCTGGGTGCCGTAGCTAACCCAAACGGTAATGCCTGGAATGGAAAATGCTGCTGGAGGTTAGCGAACCTGAGATAGCACTGATGGGACAGTGCTATAGGAACATGTAGGTAAGCATCCTGAATATCCAGGGATACCATATAATCCCCTGGTTCCATGGCCAAAACTATGGATCGTAACCAAAAACAGGTTGGAGTAAAACCCCTGTCCCAGTTGTGCAGGGGGTACTGGAATGATTACTCCTGACTGAAGCAATTCCTGAACTGCTTCTTGCAAAGCCCTGGCCTTCATCTCTACCCAAGATGGGCTGGTTCAGAAGAACCTTCAAGGAGGATGCTTCTTGAAGTGAAAAACATAACCTAGAGATACCACTTCTTGCACCCAGGTATCTATTGTAGACTGCTGCCATATTTGTGCAAACTGAAAAAGTCGGCCCCCTACCATGGGATCCCCCAGGAGGAGGCCCGCACCATCAGGCTGATGGCTTATTCTCTGGTTTGGATGCTGGCGTTCTGGTAGCCCATTGCTTTTTCGCCTTACCAAATTTATTATATTGGGGCTGCTTATGATCACTTTTTCCTTTTGCTTTTCCTTGTGACCCAAAGGGCCGAAAAGCGGGACCTCTACGTTTGGGGTTATATGCGGAAGGAAATTTTACCTTTTTGGAGTCTGCTTCTGACTCCAGAATATCTGTCAATTCTTTACCAAACAGAATACTTCCCATAAAAGGCAAAGATTCCAGAACCTGCTTAGATTCTGAATCAGCCTTCCATGTACGTAACCAAACTGCTCTGCGATCAGCTATTGTTGAAGCTGATGCCCTGGAGGCGATAGTGCCCATATCTAATGCTGCTTCTTTCAAGAATATTGCAGCCTGTTTAATGTGAGCTATATAGGATTCTTGCTCCCTTGAAGGTGCTGAAAGACAGTCTTCCAGTACCTCTATCCAGGCACCAACTGCTTTTACCATCCAAGCTGAAGCCATGGCTGACCCTATGACTGCCTCAGACAGAGAAAATGTGGTTTTCAGAAAACCATCCACTCTCCTATCCGTGACATCATCCAATGACGTTGATGGCAAAGGCAATATAGATTTTCGCACTAATCGAATGACATGCGTATCTACTTTGGGAGCCATTTCCCATTTTAAACAGTCCCCAGCTGGAAAAGGATAATTGGAATCCCATTTTTTGGGAATTCTATATTTTTTTTACTGGGTGTAGCCCAAGCCTCCTCCATGATCTCCGTTAGCTGGTCTGACCCTGGAAACTCAGTCTTACCTACTTTGGGCCGTTTAAATACAGGTGCTTTGGCTTTTAACACAGGCTCTGCTGAATCCTCTAAGGATAGAATGGCTTTTATTGCTCTAATTAACTCAACTATATCCACTGAGCTGAGACCTTCTACTTGTTCTTCATATACCGAAGTAGAGTATATAGAGCTTTCATCGTCCGATGAATCATCCTGTGTAACCTGTGAAGTTGACGGTTTACTTACACTTAGTTTATCAGCTTGTCTCTTTGGAGAAGATGGTGAGGGAAATGGTATACAGTAGGTAAGGAGCTGCATGTATGGGTTATTAGCGTACCCCATTCCTGTTAGCGAAGCTGTAGGAATTACCCGTTCAGCTATACTGGACAAGGTCTGTGCAAACATCGCCCAAGGTGGATCTATCTGTACATGACGTTGAACAGGGATCTGCCTTGTAATCTGCTGAAACGCAAAACAATTTGCACATAAACCATCCTGTACCAGATCCTGAGAGGATAATACAGTTTTGCAAGACAAACATGACATGAGTGTTGATGTTACTGTGTACCCTCGTCACCTTTGCCGCTCTTAGACGTGATAAATCACTTTCACAGTGTACTATACAATTTGTGACTGTAATCACTGTAACTTTCTAAAGTGATATCAATCTGACCCTACCCATGCACCAGCATTGAGGACCAGAAGAAGCAACTGACACACATATAATAAAGTCAGCAATCACACTAGCAGTCAGTCACATGTTATATATTAGTCATGAGCACATAATCAACTACAAACACATGGTAAAGTATTTATGAGTACATATTACTGAATTCTGTTTTATACAGATCTTAAAGTATTCAGACGCAATGCGAAGAAAACCACAGTAATGTACACAGACTCATATGCAATAGGCACTTAAAACTTAACTATTCATACTGACAAAGTAGATAGAAATTTAGTGCTGTATAACCCGTACTCAGTAGAGTGGGATACAGGGAGACTCACCTCACTTCCAAGATCGATCAATACATTAGCGAACGCTGAGTGGATCCAGACGCTACTTGTGTACACTGCCGCTCCGGGAACTCTAAGTGGACACAGACGCACTGTGCATACAGACGCACCGGTCATACAGACGCCTGTACTGCGACCGGGCCTCTTCACAATAACGCTTAGTGAACACAGACGCAGCGGCCTATGCTGCGACCGAGACCCCTCGTGGTAGCGTCTGAGACGGAAGTGAGGCAACAGTTCATGGCGGGAGACTCGCGGAAACTGGTCATGAACTGGGGGGGGGGAGGGGCGATCAGGAGAGCATCTAACTCCCCACCGCTGACATCAACCCTAGGGATCACAGCCTCATACTAACCCTGGTGCCTTATGATCCCTAAGGCCTAGCACTGGAGCACCCGTGGTGGCGGTGCGTCAGCTACTGTTTGGTAGTCTCCTCCCAATGCAGTGTGGCTGTGTCCACATTCCCTGGCTATGTGGAACCAATTCCTTACCTTCTCCCCGTGATCTGGCCACAGCCTGGTAACGTCTGCTGGACCTGCTCGTAAAGCCGACACAGACGCCCGTCGAGACAGCACTCTACACATGGGTAAGCGTTGTTGAGACCCGGCGGAGAGTTGTTGGAGCGACTCTTTCCAATATGCGTATAAGACGCTGTTAAGAAAGATCGCTCAAAAACATAGTAAGACTATAAAAATAAAATAAGAAAGCTTAGGGCTGCCAAGAACAGCAGCCCTCTGACCATGGTCCGGCTCCTGCCGCACCAAACAAAAAACAGATTTGCCTGAGCCAGTGGGCGGGGATATATGGACGGGCCCTTTGCATCCTGGGAGGACTGAAAGCTTGTGATCGTTTGGTGCCAATACGCTGTCGCTCCATCATATCCCATTGTTATCCTGTGGATAACCTGTGGACCCTGCCGGAGAAATGTTAATTAAGTGGAGTTTTCAATGCCATGACAGGATAAAAGTTTTACTATGGAAATTAAAAAAAAAAAAAAAAAATGCTGTTCAAAAATGTAAAAAAAAAAATGTTTGGGTATTTTTTCTTTTTAAATAGCAACAGCAATCATAATTTTCATACTACATATTGAAAAGTAGATTAATAAACCCCATACATCTGCAACAAACTGTCGCCATTTTCCAATCCCTAGACACCTGGGTTGGCGAATCGGGAATATTCAACTAGTTTACAAATTTCGATTCCCCAATCCCAACCAAAAGTGGTCTGGATCGGCAAATCAGGGATTTTCTAACATCAATAATTTATATGAAACCCCAACGGATGGCCGATCATTGGTCGGGTAAAGAATTGGCGCCAAGATGTATGGGGGCCTTTAGCGACGCTTCTAAAACAGATAATTGGTGGTGTTGCCCATAGCAACCAATCAGATCCCAACTATCATTTCTCTATTGCTTTATAGAAAATGATAGGACCTCATTGGTTGTCCCTTATATATAACAGCGCTGTGTGTGGGTTGGCTCTGAACTCTGTGTCTCTCTTGCCATTCTCAGAGGGGAAACTCTGTCTAACCTAGTGTGTGTGTGTGTGTGGGGTGGGGGTGGAGGGGGTGGTGGTTTGGGGTCTCCAGTTAGCTATGTCCAGGGACTCTGTGTCATATGCAGCTGAGGACATGTCCTCTCAGGATGATCTCATTCCATGTAATCAGGATTGCACTGTTGTGGCGCAGATACCAGCAAGGGAGCCACAGTGGTTATCCTCTATCAAAACAATGATTTCTCAGATTTCTGCTAGGGTTGCTCAGAATGAATCTGCAACTCAGGTTTTACAGAATTCTATGGCAGTTTGGTCTGGTTTTGTTACCTCAGGACCCCCCTCTGTGGGTTACCACATACGTGCTCTTGCCCAGATCATGCAAGACAACACGGATACCGACTCTGACACGGCAGACGGTGATGGGGACGTACTCAGGGGGGCCGCATCTCTTGCAAAAGGGGTGCAGTTGATGACAGAGGCTATTTGAGATGTGTTGAATATTACTGACACAACACCTGAGCAGGCTGAGGGAGCTTACTTCACTGACAATAAGAAAGCCTCGCTAACCTTCCCTGCGTCCAAAGAATTAAATGCTATTTTTGAAAAAGCATGGGAAAATCCAGAGAAAAAATTCCAGATCCCTAGGAAGGTTCTGGTGGCTTTCCCCTTCCCTGAGGAGGATAGAAAGAAATGGGAAAACCCACCCATAGTGAATGCATCTATATCCAGACTCCCAAAAAAGGTGGTTATACCTGTCCCAGGATCTATCGCCTTGAAGGAGCCGGCTGAACGCAAAATTGATACTACGCTCAAATCCATATACAAGGCTTCAGGGGCGATACTCCGTCCTACTATTGCCTGTGCATGGATTTCCAAAGCTATAATAAAGTGGTCATGCACGTTACTTGAGGATTTGGATACGTTAGATAAGAGTGACATTGAATTGTTTCTCCGTAACATTCAGGATTCTGTAGGTATTATGGTGGAATCCATGAAAGACCTGGGTTCAACGGCTGCAGGAATTTTTTCCATGTCCGTCTCAGCTCGTCGAGGACTGTGGCTGCGCCAGTGGCCTGCCGACGCGGAATCCACGAGAGGTGTAGAGACCCTACCCTACACAGGTCAGGCTCTATTTGGGGAAGCATTGGATGCATGGATCTCCACGGCTACAGCGGGTAAGTCCCCTTTTCTTTCCTCAGCAGCTCCTGCTACAAAGAATCCTTTTTCTTCATCTGCATCTCAGTCCTCTCTGGTTTCTAAACCAAGAAAGGCCAAACCGGCCAACACCTTCTTTAGAGGGGGCCGACCAAAATCCAAGTAACCTGCTGCAGCGGGTTCCCAGGAACAGAAGCCTGCTTCAGGTGCGCCAAAGTACTCCGCATGACGGTGGACAGCGCAGCCTGGAGGTAGGGCCGGTGGGGGCGAGACTCAGACATTTCAGTCACGTCTGGGTGTCGTCCGGCCTGGACCCCTGGGTTCTAGATATTGTGTCCCAGGGGTACCGGCTGGAATTTCAAGATCTCCCTCATCGGTTCTTCACATCGGGCTTGTCAGCTTTGCCGGCAGACAGAGCTACCCTACAGGGGGCCATCCAGAAGTTGGTGGAGGCACAAGTCATTGTACCAGTCCCTCCTCAAATGCAACACACGGGTTACTATTCGAACCTTTTCGTGGTACCGAAAGCGGATGGTCCGGTCAGGCCCATTCTGAACTTAAAATCACTAAGCCCCTTTCTGAGGGAGTTCAAGTTCAAAATTGTCAGAATCCGTTTGGATCTCCCATTGTGAGAACATGTTTAGCAGGGACTGATGTTCATGGTATAATAGCAAGTTTATTAAGCACTGTACAACTGTAAACAATAAATATAAACCAAGAGTAACTAGAGAACTCAAAAAGAAAGGGAAAACTGAGGGGACATAGGATACCAGGAGACTGTGAATACACGGGATGCCAGGATTACACTGTGGTAGTTGGATCACAGGATAGCAACAAGCTGAGGAAATACAGGTTACCTGAGTACTGGGAGAATGCAGGCCAGCTACTCAGTTCTTTAACCATAGGCTGAGAGAATACTGGTTACCTGAGTACTGGGAGAATGCAGGCCAGCTACTCAGTTCTTTAACCATAGGCTGAGAGAATACAGATTACCTGAATACTGGGAGAATGCAGGCCAGCTACTCAGTACTTTAACCACAAGCTGAAGGAATACAGGTTCCCTGAGTACTGGAAGAATGCAGGCCAGCTACTCAGTTCTTTAACAACAAGCTGAAGGAATACAGGTTCCCTGAGTACTGGAAGAATGCAGGCCAGCTACTCAGTTCTTTAACAACAAGCTGAAGGAATACAGGTTCCCTGAGTACTGGAAGAATGCAGGCCAGCTACTCAGTTCTTTAACAACAAGCTGAAGGAATACAGGTTCCCTGAGTACTGGAAGAATGCAGGCCAGCTACTCAGTTCTTTAACAATAAGCTGAAGGAATACAGGTTACCCGAGTACTGGGAGAATGCCGGTCAGCTGTTCAGTAATCCATTAACAATGAGCTGAGATATTGCAGCCTCAAAGATAGACTTGATGAACTGGCACAGGAGTGCTTGTGAACAGAGGATAAATAGCAGCTTCCCAGGTGCAAACCACAGCTGCACATAACTAGATAATCAATGCTGCCAGGTCACAGAGTGGGAACTGCTAGACAGACCAGGAGGCAGAGAGTGACACCTAGAGGCAGAAAGGATATATGGCACGGATCATGACAGTAACCACCTCCTCAAGGGCGAATTCCAGACGCCCAACTTGAAAACTAGAGGAACTTGATGAACAACTTGTGCACAAAGCTTCAGAAAAGTGGAAACCAGAGGGTCCAGAAACAAAACTTAACTGGATTCTTTTAGAAGTCTTCCTGATCTTCATCTTCAGAACAGGTAGACCATCCATCATTGACAAGACTGGAATTTCCGTCATCTGAAAGGACTGGGGAAACTGTAGAAGGTTCCTTTCCTGGATTTGTAATGCGAGAAGATTGTGCTTTCGAAGCTAGCACTCCACTGAGGCTTAAATTAAATCTTGTTCTATAACCAGGACTTTTCATACAGAGACCTGTAGAGCTTTTTGGTACTTCTGGAACCTCTTCATGCATGAAAGCATAACAGGAAGGAACAGGACCTCCCAGGAAAGGAGTAGCATCATGAACTGGATCAAATTCAGAGTCTGAATCCAAGTCTAATGGAAGATACGAATCTCCCTTAGATACACAGTTTCCAGATGACAAAGAAGTGCACTGTAGTTTTAAATTCTTTGGTGAAGAACTTGGTATTGGGCTAGGAGAAACTCCTACATGACCAATTCTAATGGTCGGATTCTTACGGAAGGAGATACTTGGATTATCCTTGGCAGGACTGCACAAACTTACTTTTGAATCAGACTGTTGTAGTTTGAATGGAGACGAACTGGAATTCTTTTCGGAGCAAGATTTTTTAACGGAGTCAGATTCCGAGGGTTTAGGAGAAAATTCTTTAAAGACTGCATTACTGAAAGTCTGTAAATCATGGAACACAGGATCATTATTCTCGAAAAGCGTGTTAGCCCACTCCAAAGCTCTTCCTCTGAATGCCAGGAACAGACATCGAGTAACGTTGGAAGGAGTTACTGTGCCTGAAGGATCTGATTCCATCAGAGAGCGAAATTGATCAACTAGAGCAACATATTGCAATAAATCTCCATCAAAATAAACAGATGAAAAAGCATCGGACGAAAGCTTAGAGGCTGAAACTGATGAAGGTTTTAGACCTACTGAGAGGACCAGATTAGGTCCTGAGGTTTTGGTTTCAACTGGAACTGAAGAAGACTGACCAGGCAGGGCCTGGAGTATTGCTGGATCGGCTGGAACCGGGACGGACTGACCAGACTGGACATGGAATACTGCTGGACCGGCTGGAACCGGGACGAACTGAACCGGACATATGGACGGGACCAGATTGAGTCCGGACGAACTTGAACCGGCTGGAACCGGAGGAGACTGAACAGGACATATGGACGGGACCAGTTTGAGTCCGGACGAACTTGAACCGGCTGGGACCGGAGGAGACTGAACCGGACATATGGACGGGACCAGGTTGAGACCGGACGAACTTGTACCGGCTGGGACCGGAGGAATCCCTGGACCTACGGACGGAACCGGATTGAGTCCAGAGAAATTAGAATCAATTTGTACCGAAGGAGGCAGATTTTGGCTGGAACCGGAGTGAGTAGAATCCAAAGATGGAGCGTTGGATGAATTCTGTGAAGTCGAAGCTTGATTTTCTGGAAACACTGGAGATGGATCATCAGGACACTGAGGAGGGGACAGACTTTCAGGAGACTGGTCAGAAATATATGATGATCCTAACCGAACTTTGACTAGAGACTTGGATGGCACTTTTTGGATTTGGTCCTTCCTGGAAGTCCTGGGGGACTGGGCTATACCCAAATCGTGAGCCAACAAGTTAGTTGTAGGATTGGAACCCTGGACTACAGCAGTGCCTACGTGCCTAGATATAGATATGTGGCCTGTGTTGTGAAAAGCAAGGGTGCTAGATTCCTCTTCTGAAATTGGCATAATGCTCAGAGCCCCCTCCTGGGGCTGGGCTGAGGAAAGAGCCCCCACTTCACGGGGCTGGGCTGAGGAAAGAGCCCCCACTTCACGGGGCTGGGCTGAGGAAAGAGCCCCCACTTCACGGGGCTGGGCTGAGGAAAGAGCCCCCACTTCACGGGGCTGGGCTGAGGAAAGAGCCCCCACTTCACGGGGCTGGGCTGAGGAAAGAGCCCCCACTTCACGGGGCTGGGCTGAGGAAAGAGCCCCCACTTCACGGGGCTGGGCTGCGCTCTGAAGGCTCTCTGGCTGGGCAGCGCTCTGAAGGCTCTCTGGCTGGGCAGCGCTCTGAAGGCTCTCTGGCTGGGCAGCGCTCTGAAGGCTCTCTGGCTGGGCAGCGCTCTGAAGGCTCTCTGGCTGGGCAGCGCTCTGTAGACCCTCTGGCTGGGCAGCGCTCTGTAGACCCTCTGGCTGGGCAGCGCTCTGTAGACCCTCTGGCTGGGCAGCGCTCTGTAGACCCTCTGGCTGGGCAGCGCTCTGTAGACCCTCTGGCTGGGCAGCACTCTGTAGACCCTCTGGCTGGGCAGCACTCTGTAGACTCTCTGGCTCTGGACCCTCGGAACCCCTTCCTGGGGCTGGACCCTCGGAACCCCTTCCTGGGGCTGGACACTCTGAAGAACCCCCTCCTGGGGCTGGACACTCTGAAGAACCCCCTCCTGGGGCTGGACACTCTGAAGAACCCCCTCCTGGGGCTGGACACTCTGAAGAACCCCCTCCTGGGGCTGGACACTCTGAAGAACCCCCTCCTGGGGCTGGACACTCTGAAGAACCCCCTCCTGGGGCTGGACACTCTGAAGAACCCCCTCCTGGGGCTGGACACTCTGAAGAACCCCCTCCTGGGGCTGGACGCGCTGAACCCCTCACTGGGGCTGGACGCTCTGAACCCCTCACTGGGGCTGGATGCTCTGAACCCCCTCTTGGGGCTGGACACTCTGAAGAACCCCCTCCTGGGGCTGAATACTCTGAAGAACCCCCTCCTGGGGCAACAGACTCTGAAACTTTAGGTGGAAGACCAGTTTTGTGACAGATGGTATTTAAAGATTGGAGATGCACTCTGCCCCCATTCCTTGGTTTTCGAATGGGACAAGTTAGAATAAAATGTCCTTGACCCCCACAATACAGGCAAAGTTTATTGTCTCTACGATACTGGCGTTCTGCTTCTGAGAGGCTAGGTCGAGGAAAACTTTGGAACCTGCCTCTTGTCTGTGGAGGACAGGTGCCCCTAGCATGCCTAGTCCATGGGTCAGAAGAAAACCCCTTTTCTGGAGCTATTTTACTGGGGTCCACCAGTCTCCCCAGGAATTCAGGTAGAATGCATTGAATACTGGATACTAAAGTCTGTAGCTGGTCTAACTTTCCCTTTAAAATTCCCAGTTGTAAGAAACCTAAAGAAGGTGATGTCCTGGGAGCTGAGGGGTTAACGAGCTGTGAGAAAACTCCCTCAGGCAGACTGCAATTATCTCCCCTGCTGTTTGTTTTGGGCCAGTTCATACTGTCAGAATCCGTTTGGATCTCCCATTGTGAGAACATTTTTAGCAGGGACTGATGATCATGGTATAATAGCAAGTTTATTAAGCACTGTACAACTGTAAACAATAAATATAAACCTAGAGAACTCAAAAAGAAAGGGAAAACTGAGGGGACATAGGATACCAGGAGACTGTGAATACACGGGATGCCAGGATTACACTGTGGTAGTTGGATCACAGGATAGCAACAAGCTGAGGAAATACAGGTTACCTGAGTACTGGGAGAATGCAGGCCAGCTACTCAGTTCTTTAACCATAGGCTGAGAGAATACTGGTTACCTGAGTACTGGAAGAATGCAGGCCAGCTACTCAGTTCTTTAACAGCAAGCTGAAGGAATACAGGTTACCTGAGTACTGGGAGAATGCCGGTCAGCTGCTCAGTAATCCATTAACAATGAGCTGAGATATTGCAGCCTCAAAGATAGACTTGATGAACTGGCACAGGAGTGCTTGTGAACAGAGGATAAATAGCAGCTTCCCAGGTGCAAACCACAGCTGCACATAACTAGATAATCATTGCTGCCAGGTCACAGAGTGGGAACTGCTAGACAGACCAGGAGGCAGAGAGTGACACCTAGAGGCAGAAAGGATATATGGCACGGATCATGACAAAAATGGAGTCTCTAAGGGCGGTTATATAAGGTCTGGAAGAAGGGGAATTCCTGGTATCCCTGGATATCAAAGATGCATACCTCCACATTCTGATTTGGCTACCGCATCAAGCTTATCTCCGATTCGCTCTGTTGGACTGTCATTTTCAGTTCCAGGCCCTACCTTTCGGCCTCTCCACAGCACCGAGGGTATTCACCAAGGTGATGGCGGAAATGATGGTTCTCCGCCGCAGGCAGGGGGTGAACATAATTCCGTATCTGGACGATCTGCTGATAAAGGCATCATCCAAGGAGAAGCTGTTATGGTCAATAGCTCTCACGATCCAGCTTCTCAGGGAACACGGTTGGATCCTGAATATCCCAAAATCGCATTTGGAACCAACCAGGAGGTTGTCCTTTCTGGGAATGATCCTCGACATGGAAGTGCAGAGGGTGTTTCTTTCGGAGGAAAAAGCGTTGATGATACAAACAATGGTCCGGGATGTCCTAAAGCCAGCCAAGGTGTCAGTTCATCAGTGCATTCGCCTTCTGGGAAAGATGGTGGCCTCTTACGAGGCTCTGCAGTACGGGAGGTTTCATGCTCGATCCTTCCAACTGGATCTCCTGGACAAGTGGTCGGGATCCCATCTACACATGCACCAGAGAATACATCTGTCACCAAAGGCCAGGATTTCACTCCTCTGGTGGCTGCAATTACCTCACCTGGAGGGCCGCTGGTTCGGGATTCAGGACTGGATCCTTCTAACCACGGATGCAAGTCTCCGCGGCTGGGGCGCAGTCACTCAAGGGAAAACCTTCCAAGGAAGGTGGTCAAGTCTGGAAGCCGGCCTGCCGATAAACATTCTGGAACTAAGAGCCGTCTACAATGGTCTTCTCCAAGCGGCCCCTCTTCTGAGAAATCGGGCCATTCAAGTGCAGTCGGACAATGTAATGACAGTGGCTTACATAAACCGCCAGGGCAGAACGAAGAGCAGAGCTGCAATGTCAGAGGTAAGAAGAATCATCCTCTGGGCAGAAAAACATGCGTTGGCACTGTCAGCAATCTTCATTCCGGGAGTAGACAACTGGGAAGCAGACTTTCTCAGCAGACACGATCTCCATCCAGGGGAATGGGGCCTCCATCTGGAGGTGGTCAAGAAGGTAACAGATCTTTGGGGCGTACCCCAGATCGACATGATGGCCTCTCGTCTCAACAAGAAGGTTCGGCGGCATTGTTCCAGGTCGAGGGACCCGCAAGCAGTGGCGTGTCCCAGTCGGTTTACGCGTTTCCTCCACTCCCACTCATTCCAAGAGTTCTCAAACTCATAAGAAGAACAAGATTTCAGGCAGTCCTCATCGCTCCGGACTGGCCGAGACTGGGGTGTCTCGGCTTTATAACTCTGCCGAGCGGCTACTTGGTCAGGGTCGAAACACGTTCGCCAAGTTCTACAAGTTCGATACTTTAGCCTCTGAGGACCTTAAGTTTGGTCAATTGGTTCTGCAGGAGCCTCCGCGCTCTCCCTCCCGTTCTGGGAGCTTTGGTACATCCCCATGGTACTAATGTGGACCCCAGCATCCTCTAGGACATAAGAGAAAATAGGATTTTAATTACCTACTGGTAAATCCTTTTCTTGTAGTCCGTAGAGGATGCTGGGCAAACACCCAGCTCTTCATTTTGCTGCAATTGTTACTTTGTTGAGTACTGCATTGTTACTTGGTTAAGTACTGTTGTTCAGCCGTTGCTGACTTGTTTAAAGCTGGTTAGCTTGGTTTTTCTGTTGTTATGTGTGAGCTGGTGTGAATCTCACCACTATCTGTGTATTTCCTTCTCTCAAAATATGTCCGTCTCCTCGGGTTACAGTTTCTAGACTGAATCTGGTAGGAGGGGCATAGAGGGAGGAGCTAGCCCACACTATTAAACTCTTACAGTGTCCATGGCTCCCAAGGGACCCGTCTATACCCCATGGTACTAATGTGGACCCCAGCATCCTCTACGGACTACTAGAAAAGGATTTACTGGTAGGTGATTAAAATCCTATTTCATGTTAATTTAAGATTAAAAAGTACATACCCCTAAAGTACATACTTTTTTAGCATAGCAGGGCTGCACAAGCGATCGCAGCCCTGCTATGCTAAAATACACTCCCCCATAGGCGGCGTCAAGTTGATCGCACGAGCAGCAAAAAGTTGCTACGTGCGATCAACTCGGAATGACCCCCAATATGCAATTATTGTGATAGGACAGCTCTGGAAGTAGCAGTATGGGGAAGAGAAATTTAATAATGGCTGAACAAAGGCGGTAAATCAGACCTGGTCGCTCGCTAGTGGGTTTTTTTGCAGTCCTGCGTTCGCATAGTCGCCGCCCATGCAGCCGAGCGGTACAATAAAACTTTGTGCAGTTCCTGAGTTGCCTAGAACTTACGCAGCCACTGCGATCACTTCAGCCTGTCCGGGGCCGGAAATTATGTCAGACACCCGCCCTGCAAATGTTTGGACACGCCGCGTTCTTCCAACCCCTCCCTCAAAACGGTCAGTTGCCACCCACAAACGCCTTTTTCCTGTCAATCTCCTTGCGATCGGTTGTGCAAATGGATTCTTCGTAAAACCCATCGCACAGCATCAATCCGCTTTGTACCTGTGCGACGCACCTGATCGCAGCGCTGCAAATAACGCTAGCGAGCGATCAGGTCTGAATAAGCCCCAAAGAGAGGTGGTTTTTGCAAGGTAACTCACTAGTATTATTACAGTAGACTGGTAAAGTCCCACAATAAGAAAACTTAACATATCCATCTCTTAATATTTACATTAAGCACATTCAACGAGAAAACCTAAAAAAACATAAAAAAAATATCTAACTGAATATTGGTCTGTAGAAAAAAATAAAAATAAATCAACAAAATGCTGTTATGGAACTAAATGGACTGCCTCTTCTCCAGTAATCAATGTTCATGTTAGAAGATAATGGGGTAAATGTATTATAGCGGCACAATGCTCCTGCTTCGCCTCATTACTGAGGCGAAACAGGAAGGGACATGTCTGCCGAAGCGGGGGACCTCTGGTGATGTACCGAGTACACAGCGCATTAGCTTAGTGCTGACGCGCTGTCTCCTTCCCGGTCGGCTCCTCTGCGCATGCGTGGGATCTCGCTACTCACGCGAGATCCCCAGCGCAGTTCGGAGCCAGCACCTTCCACAGCTCTGTCCCTGCTGTGGTGTATGGGCATTGACACCATGCAGCTGTCGAAATAGACAGCTGCAGGTGTCGGAACGGTCAGCATCACCCGCGCATATTGGCTCACTATCTGTTAGCAGTCCCGATATGGACAGGGGCACTCACTGGACAATCACTGCGGCTATCATACATGGCAGGAGGGGGGGAGCGGTATAGCATACATAACGTGTGCTCATACCGCTCCCCTTCCCCCATATCGACAGTTAAGACATTTACCTAAGTGTGCCTTTTAGTCACAGAGGTGGGTATGAAGACCTTATTCTCCAGAATATTGCTAAATTCAATAAGACTGGCATCAAAAATGATTGATAAAATCCATTTGTCTTTAAAAGGACTCCATATTTAGAAAAACCAAACATAACCTGCAGGTTGTATCATCTATTTAACTTTAAAGCAGTTTTAAATTCTGACTGTCCACCTGTACAAAATTAATCTCTCTCCTTCCCATGCTGCCTTCACGTCTTACTATACCTGACCACTTTAAAGGAATGTGGCTACTAATTGAGATCAATATTCGACAGCCCTTCCGTCTTCTTTCATAAAGAATAAGCCCCAAATTTCCCCCAGTGGCTGAGGTAAGTGCATGTTATTAACAAGCAAATTCAGCCCATCCAACACAATTACACATACACTGACGCAGTGCCGTAACTAGGCATTTTAGCGCTATGTGCAAGAAACGGCATTGGCGCCCACCCCATGCAAGATAGGGGCAGGCGCGCGGAAAATATATAGGGGCGTGGCTTCATGGGGAAGGGGCGTGGCCACAAAATAATACCAATCCATACTACGGTGCACAGTAGTCTCCATTATTCAAATTACGCTGCACAGTAGCGCAACTACACCAGGTAGAGCCCCTTTTACACATTACAGCAGACAGTCCTCCTTTTTACACATTACGGCAGGCACAGTCCCCCTTTTTACACATTGCAGCAGACAGCGTCCCCTTTTTACACATTACGGCAGAGAGCGTCCCCTTTTTACACATTACGGCAGACAGCGTCCCCTTTTTACACATTACGGCAGGCACAGTCCCCCTTTTTACACATAACGGCAGCCAGTCCCCCTTTTTACACACTGCGACAGGCACAGTCCCCCTTTTTACACATTGCGGCAGGCACAGTCCCCCTTTTTACACATTGCGGCAGGCACAGTCCCCCTTTTTACACATTGCGGCAGGCACAGTCCCCCTTTTTACACATTGCGGCAGGCACAGTCCCCCTTTTTACACATAACGGCAGCCAGTCCCCCTTTTTACACATTGCGGCAGACAGCGTCCCCCCTTTTACACATAAAGGCAGACGAGAGAGAGAGAGAGAGAGAGAGAGAGACTTACCATCTCTCCCGCTGGCAGTCAGGCTCCTCGTGCTGGCAGCTCCGGAGGCAGGGGAGAAGGAGGAGGAGGGAGGAGGACTGGAGCCGCAGCAGCGCTATTTCATTGGTAGTAAGCGCCGCTGCAGCTGTCCCCTCTCCTTCCGTATTGGCTGCCCGGCGCTGCTGTGGATGCTGGGATGAAGGAACCGCATCACAGCAGCGCCGGGCAGCCAATACCTTCCGAGAGGAGACTGCTGCAGCGGCGCTTACTACCAATTACATTGTTGTGCTGCTGCAGCTCCAGTCCCCCTCCCTCCTCCTTCTCCGCTGCCCAGCGCTACTCTCTCCTCCACAGCGTGGCGGTGGCGGCGCACACAGCAGAGACGGCATGTAATGAGTCAATTTGACTCATTACATGCCGCTGGCCGTTGCGCCCTGAGGGCAACTGCGCTGTGTGCCAGGCACACCTGGCACACACGTAGTTACGGCCCTGCATTGACGATGCTTCATCAAAACCCCTTGCTACTGACAAACGCATGAAGATCATATTATCTGTCTCGTTCCAGATCAGAATTTATTTTACATTGCTAATCCTAATCTTCAATGGTTTTGTTACGTTAGTAAGAGACTACTGATGATAAAGAAGAGAAAGAAGGCAAACAACAGATTTTTCTGAAATTTAATAAGTCTTCTATCTATAACATTCTTCAAGTTTGTTGAGTTTTCTAGTGGTGTGGTCTCATGTCCAGTAAAGTGATCAGCAGCTGCATCAACTACTGGGACCGAAATCTATTTAATCTCTTCCTGATCTCTAATGCGCTTCTAGTCTAATTTTTTTCATCTCTTCCAGTACTAGAAAATAAACCTGGGTGACGCTCTGCTTAAGGTGTGTACACACGATGAGATAAATCCTTTCGATTTTCTATATAGTCAAAATCAGTAGGAAAGGTGTTATGCCGCTTGCGATCCAAATGCGCAGTCCCGCGGGTCAGCATCGTAAGGCTAGATAGACTGTGCAGGCAAGTCAATCTTGACTATCTAGTACAAAGTATAGTCAAAATTGGCACTTAGTCAAAATCTGTCCTATCTGTGCTATCTGGGCTCTGGGGGAGTTCAAGGGAAATCTCAATCAAAATTGGGCATAGCAAGGATCTCACAGTGTGTATACACCTTTACAGATGTGCCCTCTTAAGGGGGGTACTCACGGAGCGATATTCTAAGCAATCTGACTAGATTGCTTAGAATATCAGCATGATCGCTCCGTGTGTAGCCCCCTCAGCGATAGCGATGCGCGGCCCCGCACATCGCTATCGCTGCTGCTAGATTGGCCTGCATGCAGGCCAATCTAGCGGGTCGCTCACTTCACCCGCTGGGTGAAATGAGCGCCCCCCCCCGTCTCCCCCCGCACGCTCAGCAGAGATCGCGCTGTGCTGAGCGGCAGGAGAGAGGTGTGCTGAGCGGTTCGCTCAGCACACATCTCTCCTGCATCGACCCGTGGGTACTGGGCTTTACATCTTTGCTCTGTGCGCTACAAGTCGCGTTACACAACGCGTGAGTGCCGTGACTCAGCGCCAAGCATCTTTTTTTCCCTGTGAAAGTGCGTCTTAGACGCATGCTTCTGCTGAGTAAAATGATATGCAGCATGCCTATATTCTATATTTGACTACAACTGTATTTGCATACAAAATGCTATGCGCTGTTATGTGGCATTTCAGATGCAGCCACAAATACACACAGAATATAGGCATTCTGCATATCATTTTAATCTGCGAAACTGCTTGTGCGTCCTATTGCATTACATTGCGTAAAATATTTTGCAAAATTTTCACGTCAAAATTTAAAATAAAGACGCTAAGCGCTACCGAGTACCACCACGTCACGGTGTGACTTGAAGGGTTGTTTAGCGTGACTGCCGCCGGGATGAAAGAGGACACATCTGTACATCCCAGCTAAAGGAAGCTATCCCTACAGCAAATATTGTGCAGAATGAATGGCACATGTCAAACTGACCGCACATTGGAAGTCAATGAGTGCTTGCTTTCCAATTTCCTGAGCTTCATAGTAAAATATGTTTCTACATTTCCACAGTACAGTAGACACTGTAAAAAAAATTGTAAATGAAATGACAGGTTGTTGTTTTTTTTCCCTATACAATTTAGATGAGGAAACAAATGTTCATTAGCACATTTGATACAAAAACTGCCTACACATCTAATGATTTCATTAATTGGAGTTAGAACATCTTATTCTAAAATACTTTTAGTCAATGATTAGTGCACATGCAGAACAATCTAAACATACACTACATCATAGGTCTGCAAACTCGGTCTTCATTACCCCACACAGTGTATGTTTTGCAGGTCTCCTCACTGAATCACAAGTGAAATAATTAAATCCACCTGCTGGACTTTTAAAATGTGTCAGTGAGTAATTAATACACCTGTGCACCTGCAAAACATGCACTGTGTGGGGTAATGAGGACCGAGTTTGCAGACCTATGCACTATATGGACAAAAGTATTTGGCCACGCCTGTTAATTATTGAATTCAGGTGTTTCAATCAGACCTGTTGCCACAGGTGCATAAAATCAAGCACCTAGCCATGCAGTCTCCATTTGCAAACATTTGATACAGGCCGTTCTGAAGAACTCAGTGACTTCAAGATTGGTACTGTGACAGGATGTCACCTTTGCAGTGATAAATCTGATATCAGAGTTGCCCATACAGACTCAATCTTGGAAAGGCAAATATGTTATATAGCTTTAAGTAAATGTAATATTCACAACACAAGAAATGATTTCTGACAGTAACCAAATAAATAGTTTCAAAGATTTGGAATGTACTCAGATAAGTGTAGACGTGTGTCCTTCAAAAATAATGAGGATAGATAAGGAGGAGCTCACCAGGTGCAGAATGATGAACTCCCAACGCATAGCTCTCACGCATCTTAGAAGTAGCCAAGGGCATAGCTACCATTGGTGCAGGCAGAGCAGCTGCAACGGTGCCCAGAGCTGAGAGGGGCCCACCTTCCCTGTCAAAGTTACATGTATTACATACATTTTTCACCATTAGTATATACATAAGCAGTGGCAAACGCAGGATTTCTTGAGGGGGGTTTCCAAATGCAGTCCACAGTCTCTGCGCTCTGCGGAACATTGGAGCATGTGCAGGAGTCTGGGAGAGCAGTAGAAGATCCTAGTGACAATCCTGGACATTAATGTAAACACTGGTCTTTTTATACACTGGATACTGTATAGAATACAGTATTAATATTTAACACTATAGATGTTCTCTAATTTAGGTTGTATTCATCATTTAAATAAGTGGTCAGGAAAAGGTTAAACATTCCATAATGAATAAATACTCAAACATAATAGAACCAGTACTGCACTTTTTAATCTCGCATTCTCCCCCCTCATGGTAAGGCTCCTGTCTCTTCTTCCTGGTAGCTACTCTCTGGTCCAGTGCACTGATTGAAGACTCACATTCACACACACAGCATACTTGGTAGAAGAAGCTGCTACCACTGGGCATGTGCAGCAGCTCTGCTCTGTCCCTTAAACTGCATGTTGTGGCGGCAGCTGTCGTAATTGTACTCTATACCATCACTATTGTTGTCATCATTTGAGCCACTTGCCAAGAGGAGGGGGGTTTCCAGGCAACCAGAATCCCCCCCTCCGTTTGCCTATGATAAGGGCCCTTACAACTTTTGCCTTGGGGCCTACAATATATCTAGTTATGCCCCTGGTCCTAATCATTGTGATGTGGTATAAAATGAACTGGAGGGTATTATAATGTGGCCTACTATGAACTGGGGACACTTTATGTCATAATGTGAATTGGGGGTACTGTGTAATGGTAATGTGCACTGGCATAATGTGTACTAACAGCCCTTCAATGCGACATAATGTGAACTAGGGCACTACTACTGTTCATAAAATAAACTAGGGCACTACTATGGTTCATAAAATAAACTAAGGCACTACTATGGTTCATAAAATAAACTAGGGCACTACTATGTGGCATAACATTAACTAAGGCACTACTATGTCTCAGAAAATCAACTAGGGCGCTATTATGTGGCATACAATTAACAACTGCTGTGAAGAGGTGTATCTCTAGAAGCACTGGGACAGGGAGCCCTTCAAAATGTTGCTATGGGGCCCCCAAAGTTTTGGCTACGCCCCTGGAAGCAGCAATAAGATAAGGGATTTTCTGTATAATGAGCTTTGGTATCCAATGAATTGTATGAGTTATAAATGTTATTCTATGTATTGCACTGCATGAGTTTTGCTAAATACGGGATTACCATATGCCTATTAAAACCAATGAATCTGACACACAAACGATTGACCTGTGTATTCATTCACTCCAATTGATCAACTGTAAGACAATGACATCATCCTGAAATCATTCAACTTGTTTATTGAACTTAAGGTTTAGATTCCACAGCAGTAAGACGGTTCATGAAATGTCATCCCTGCTGGATATTCCACGGTCAACTGTAATGGTGCATATACACAGTGAGATTCGGGCTAAGCCCGATTCTCACTATGCGACTGGGGCTAGGTCGGCATCGCAAGCACATAATGACTGTGCTTGCGATACAGACTATGTGTGATTTTGGCTAGGTGTCAATTTTGACTATCTTTTATACTAGAGTCAAAATTTACTTGCCTGCACAGTCTATCTAGGCTTGCGAGGCCGACCGCGAATCGGCATCGAATCGGGATCGCAAGGTGACTTTCACCTTGCGATCTGCTCTAACTTTTCTTACGATTTTGACTTTATAGTCAAAATCGTAAGAGAAAATATCTCACCGTGTGTACATACCATTTGTGATATTTTTAGAAAGTGGAAGTGTTTAGCAACAACAGCAGCTGAACCACGAAGCGGAAGACCACATAAAATCACTGAGCAGGTTCAACGACTGCTAAAGCGCATGGTGCGTAAAAGTCGCGAACGCTCTGCTGATTCCATAGCTGAAGAGTTCCGAACTTCCACTGGCATTAATTCAAGCACAAAAACTGTGCGGCGAGAGCTTAACGGAATAGGTTTCCATGGCCGAGCAGCTGCATGCAAGCCTCACATCACCAAGACCAATGCCAAGCATCGGATGAAGTGGTGTAAAGCACACCAACACTGGACTGTGGACCAGTGGAAACATGTTCTGTGGAGTGACTAATCACGCTTCTCTGTTTAGCAGTCAGATGTGCGAATCTGGGTTTACCAGATGCTGGGAGAACGTTATCTGCCTGACTGCATTATGCCAACTGTGAAATTTGGTGGAGGAGGGATAATGGTATGGCACAAAGCCCTGACCTTAAACCAATCGAGCACCTTTGGGATGAACTGGAAGGGACATTGCAAGGCAGGCCTACTCGTCCAACATTAATGCCTGACCTCATAAATGCTCTACAGAATGAATGGGCACAAATTAACACAAAAACACTTCAAAATCTTGTGGAAAGCCTTCCAAGAAAAGTGAAAGTTGCTATAGCTGCAAAAGGGCGCCGACTCCACTTTGAAGTATATGTATTTGAATACAATGTTATTACAGTCTGTGTTGGTTTAATGGTCAGGCGTCTGAATACTTTTGTCCATATAGTGTATTATACTTTCCCTCCTCAGCCTGCATAGTAAAAACATTGCTTCTTTATACTATATTCTGCAGACACTCAGTGATGTAATGGTTAAAAAAAAAAAAATCTGAAACTCTGTCTTACATAATTGTGAAAAATGTTGTAAACTAGTATCATTTAGCGTTAATCTTATGCCCCACAATAATAGCAAGATTTAATGTAATATGATTAAATAAATATCAGCGTGCTTGTGGGCATCTAAAACCTTATCAAATACTAATACTGTCCACTTATAAAACACTACTGAAAAGTTTTCTGAACATCATGCCAACAAACTGCAAAATTAATATAATCAAAAAATAATAATTTTATTATCACCTGAATTATACTAAAGGGCATTTGGAAGAGAATTCTCATAGTTCTTCTCGTAGCCCTTAAATTCACATTATAATTTTTTTTAGTAACCAAATAGCATTTCCCATACTTGTAATGGCAAGTGCAATCTGCCTGAATTTACTAAACAAAAAATTGCAAAAAAATAAATAAATAAAAATACCAGAGGGAGACCAGCGATAATAATGCTATCTTGAGACAGTGTTATCCATGCTTCCCACCGGTTCCCCTGCCTGCTGGCAGTGAAATCTGTACTCATTACTATGTCTGACGGACACACAGACTTCTCACTGTGTAAAAAAAAACCCAAAAAAAACTAAAAACCAAGGGGGCCTTATTCAAAGTTACACGCAGCTGCCACATTCAGAAGATATGCGCATGCACAGCGGCTATAGTGCGCAACCCTTCACCATGCAATCGCATCCCAAAAGGATGCAATTGCATGGTGGCTGACAAGCGTCGGGAGTCCGGGGCGGAGAAGCGGTGTTGGGGGGGTTGGAGATGACGTTGCCTGCGTTTACTGTGAGTGGAAACATAGTGCCGGACCGTCTGCATACGCAGCGATGCTGCATAGGCAGGGATATACACCTCTATTCTATGCGATAATAGAATCTTCAACCAACTCTAAATAACCACCAGGGAGCAGCGATTGGCGATCCGGTGAGGGCAGTCGGTCATCTGATTTCTGTGCTTCTGCATTAACCCTCGGTGCTGTAAAATTATTCTGTGAAGCCGCATCTCACTTTACAGCATAGGAGGTCACAGAGGAGCACAGGAACAGAGGACTGACCGCCCTCCCGCATCACAGTGTCAAAGTCAGAAAAATATCACGATGCACACTGCCATATTTGCACCTCACACAGGTCTGCGCTGCGCATGCGTGCGCTCTCCCGTGCGTGCGCATACTCGCTGTTGCGGGCACCCGCGGGCGCGCGGTATGTGCATTTACGGTAGAGTTCATGTGTTCGTAGCGTGCGACTCAATCGTTACATATTTCCACTATATAATGTATTTTGTAGATCATGGTCCCTTTGATAGAATCTGAAAGTTTGGTTAATGTAGAATGTTCATGAGCAGAGAAATCCCCCTTTGTTTGATACGAAGGGTCAGACAGGAGTAATACAGTGGTGTTTAGTATCCATCGGAAGAGTATTTAATTAGCAATATTCCGGTGTTGGTTTGAAGCGGATTAATCGCTCGTGCGAATAGTTATGGACATAAGAAGTTTATGTCCATTTACTATTATTTGCACTTACTTATCCATGCGGCGGGAAACCTAGTTTCCCACCCACCTGAGCAGTTGGAAATCGTCACAGCCCACCTGTATGAATCAACCTATGACCTTTTGTTATAATGCGAGGAGGAATTCCTGTGTCCAATGAACAATGAGATTGTAGGGACTATTGAATTGTATTGTGTGTGGGGCATAAATAGACAAGCCGATCACATCCAGCTCACTCTTCAACGGTTATCATTGCTGAAAATCGGGAGCTGGATGTCCAGAGGCGCATGCGATCGTTTCCTTTGTGCGTAAGTTTTCTCCGCAATCATATTGTCTTTTTTGTTATTATGGGCCATATCTCTCTCTCTCTCTCTTCTCTTTCTCTCGTATTCTCTTAAACGTAATAGTATTGTATTGTATTTCATGTGTAGTTACCTGGTTAGTTAGTCTATGTTATATTGTAGTGTATGACTTGTATTGTATTAATTCTTTTGCAAGTATAACATTCATAATATATATATTAGGCGTTGGACCCTAAGCACGGTATCTGTGTATTTCTTATAGTGTTAAGTATTCTCAGAGCGTCGGTGACGCTCAAACAGCTTTTAAGTTAATAAGGTTACACTGTGTTGCATCTACACCCTATCTCTACACTAAGGTTTTACAGCATATTACATTGTTTATGGTTTAGATATAAAGGTTTAACATTGTGAGCGTCAGCGCCGCTGGTGATCTCCTCGTGGTCCCGAGCGTCCGCTTCGCTATAGCGAATCATTACGTTAGTCGGCAGCCAATAGCGTGCCTGCCTGTGATCTCTCGGCCGTGAGCGAACGTGACGCTTGAGCGTCTCGACCACGGCTAAGCGATCGTTACGCAACGAGCGTACCCTTACGGTACTCCATACGTAAATAGCGTACAGTGTTCTTAGACCTCATAAAGGGTTTTATATAAGATAAATATTTAGCTTTATCAATTGGCGGCTCGTCCTGTCCTTCACATATCTCTGCTAGGTAATTTCAACAGACATTATCCATCAGCAAAGGGCGGGAGATCATATTCTTCGCAGTGCTGACGGGATAAGCGTCTGCTTCGCTTAGTAAAGGGTGCTGAGGGAATCCGGAACCGGAGGTAAGAACAACACGCTAGTGTCTTTTAAAACTGTTTATTTCTGTCTTGCGTATACACGCACATATCTGCATTTCTTTTTCATTCGTGTATTTTCATATATCACTCTCCTGTTTGCCATTTTATAATTGATAAAACGTGCTAAGAGAGATTTGTCGCTATTTCATAGTTAAAGTGTAAATGTAATATATAACGGGATAAAGTGTAAAACCCACACGCAACTCTACCTAAGGTATAAGGAGAGATTGGTGTGTTGCACGGTAGACGATCGAGGATCATCTACATTGATAAAACGTGTTAGTTGTGTTACGGTGGACATTGCTTTGTGTACACGTGTCTCTAACAAAGGGCTGAGACTCGCGTACGCAAAGGCCGACGCACGCAGCGTAAATTACGCAACGGAGCGTCCGGGTACGCCCACGTAACTCAAATCACACGATAGTGTTATTGCAACAGGCGGAAAGGTGGCAACGTGGTAAGTAGCGCAAGTCTATTTTAGTGTCCGAAATTTAGATTAACAGATCCTTCTCCAAATTCACAACACATCTGGTCTAAAGAAAATTTCTGCGCAGAAATAGAAATAGAAACAAAAGTATACATGTGGTGAGTGAGTGTTTTGTATATATAAGTTTATACAATTTTCCAGGTTGAACCACAAAAAGTCGAGTTCTCGCAGAGGTACATACATGTAAGTGACGTGCATGGTGGCTAGGGAGGCATCTCTGGTTAAACATAAAATTTGAGCAGTAGAGTATAGTAGACCAGGAGGTCATACTACAGACCAGGAGGTCATACTACAGACCAGGAGGTCCAGGTACAGCAGACTAAGAAGTCTGCCATAAATAAGAGAAAAGGGCACAACCCAGGGGGTTGGTGCAAAACCCATATAGGCCAATAAAGCTCTGGCTGAAGGAATTTGCAGCCGAAATTTTCGATTCCACTGGTCGCTCAGCACATAAGATTAGTTGCTTATGTGCTGAACGATTGTACCGCACGTAATTGTGTACATTAGTTAATCTGACCAGTACCATTTGTGTACGAACCCGGTCATAAAACTATTTGTACACTCTGATGTGATTTGTGTAATTTTTTATTTTCTGAAGGGAAGTTCGCTGGTCACTCAGGAATTGTCCAACAACCAATAGTTACTGGAAAGAGTAAGTGTTCTGCGGATATCCCTCGCATGTTCCAGTAAATAGAGGTTCATAGGGGCCCTGGGTCGAGTACGCCAGCACTAAGGCAGTGTGTGGGTCGTATTGGTCGGCGTGGGCGAGTGAGTGGGGTACTCGGTAAACCGCCACCGTCAGCCTATCGTGAACATTTTGGTTTTTGTAAGGGTTCGCTGAAGACCCTGAAATAAGGTCAGAGGTGGTGAAAGCAACGCCTGCAAGTTATGGGGGCCAATTGTTCAGGAAGGGGGCGATCAACCTCGGTTCGGGTTGATTCAGTAAACCGACCAGTCGGGTCGGCAAGGTACGTAATGTGTGAAAAATATGGTTCACATACAGAGGTTTTATGTGATGAATGGGAGAGAATGACAGTGCATGACGGGGAGAAATTCCCAAGAGTAGGTAGCTTTAGCCCAGAAGTATTGCAAAATTTAAGGAGGAGGATATGTCTCATTAAATCAACAAAGAGACGAATCCAACATTATGATTATTTGCAGTTATGGCAACAGGAGGGTGAAATACAGAGAGGATTGGCTCTGGCGGCGGGATCTAATCCTATCAAGAAATTGATAGCGACGGCCCCGCCGCCACCATACATATCAGGAGAGAAATTGGTTGCGGAGAATGACGCATTAGGGTGTAATAAACAAACACTTAGCAACTGTGTAAATGTTAATAAGTTAACAAATGCAAGTATTAACCCGTGCAAGTTGTACCCTGTTTTGAACTTTCCCCAGGAGTGTGATCAAGAGGACGAATCGGCAACAATATCGGCGCTCTCTCTAGCAGCCACCATAGCGGAGACAACAGTAGGCACGGCTCCACCCACGAGATTAGTAACAAAAGCCCCTAGCGGAGGGATAGGTGAGGTCGTATCTACAGGTAAGTACGGCACCATACACTACGCTGAAACCATTTCACCACAGGCTGTAGAACCTACACAGAGTGATGTTAGTAGACTTAATCCTGTTAGGGTAATAGCAGTGCCAAATGGGAAAACTGACACGACAGGAATCACACCTGTTAGGAACATTGCCATGTACAGCCCATTTTCCCGAATGGAATTAAGAACCATAGTGTCTGAATTCCCTGACCCAAGGAAAGACTTAGTTGCCAGCCAGAAATACATCAGAGACCTAGGGAACACTTTAGAGCCCAATAACAAAGACTGGCAGGTATTGCTGAGGGCATGTTTACCCTCCAATGTCGACGCAGCTCAATTTTTAGCTGACTGTGGATTGGATCAGGATGTACCTCTTACAGATGTGTACAACAAAGATAACGTAAAAAGAATAAGTTTACAGTTAAAGGAGTATTTTCCAGCGGTAGTTAAGTGGAACAAGATTTTCTCCATTAGACAGAAAGAGTCAGAAACTGCTGCAGAATATTTTCACAGGGCATTACTAGAAATGGCAAAGTACACAGGTATAGAGGACATTAAAACAAACATAAACCATCGAGAAGTAGCAGTATCTGTACTAATGGATGGTTTAAAAGAGACATTAAAGACAAGAGTACAGACCACGCAACCATGTTGGCGAGGTCTGTCGGTGGCTACTTTGAGAGAGGCTGCTATTGATCACGACCGGAATATCACCCGACACAGGGAGTCACAAGGTGATAAGTTAATGGCCGTAAGTATACAGGCCCTGACCACAAGGCAGCCTTTGTATAAATCACCAAACCCTGTGGGTAAGTCAAATGTGGTAACTTGTTTTTCTTGTCATAAACAGGGACACATGGCACGAGACTGTAGAGTGAAAAATTCACAAAACTCATATCAACCCCCTAGACAACGACACGACACACGACATTGGGAGCAGGGTCCGCAGAGACGGAGTTATGAGCCACATACAGGGGAAACAAAAATATACCCCCCGAACAGAGACTGGCAAGCCACTGGTAGTTCCCATTTAACCCCTTCACGAGTAGTTGCTGCCAGCGGGATTCAGGGAGGTCACCATACCCAATAGGGGTGTGGCCATACCTGTAATCTGCAGCCAGTAAAATTGATTGCAAGTCTTGGGAGTGAACCAGAAATTGCAATCAATGTAGCTGGTAAATCATTAAACTTTCTTGTAGACACAGGGGCGGCCAAATCAGTGATAAATTCGACAGTGGGCATGAGAACCACTGGTAAGACAATTCCAGCCATAGGAGTAACAGGAGTAGTCCAGCACTACCCTGTTAGCAAACCAGCCGAGATTACAGTAGGGCCGTTACATACCAAGCATTCCTTTTTGCTGGCTGCATCGGCACCGACTAATCTCCTGGGAAGAGACTTATTGTGCAAAATGGGGTGCGTCATTTATTGTACTCCTGAAGGTGTATTCTTGGACATACCTGAGAATCACGCTCAGGAAGTGCGAGACATGTTAGACTCCCCGTCAAAATTAATGTCACATACCATTATGACAAATAGGACTCCATCCCAAGTAGAGGAAATGACATCCCAGATACCAGAGTCACTTTGGACTAAAGATGGGCAGGACACTGGATTAATGGCAAACGTAGCTCCGGTAGTTGTACAAGTAAAAGATGGTAGGATAGCTCCAAAAATCCCACAGTACCCTCTGAAGCCAGAGGTGGAGTTAGGAGTGTATCCCGTAATAGAGCGCTTGCTACAACAGGGCATTCTGGTAAGAACGTCCAGCACTGCCAATAGTCCCATCTTCCCTGTGAAAAAGAGTGGGGGGAGGGGTTACCGGCTAGTGCAGGATCTAAGGGGGATTAACAAAATAGTTGAGAGTCAGTTCCCCGTAGTGCCAAATCCAGCTGTCATCCTTATGCAAATCCCTCCCACTGCGAAATTTTTCACTGTTATTGACCTCTGCTCCGCTTTCTTTTCGGTACCTCTGCACCCTGACAGCCAATATTTGTTCGCATTCACATACAGAGGAGTCCAATACACATGGACTCGATTACCACAAGGTTTCATAGACAGTCCAAGTATCTTTTCCCAGGCTTTGCATGATTGTTTACAGTCTTTCCAACCAGAGAGTGGATCAGTATTAATACAGTACGTGGATGATCTACTACTGTGTTCTGATTCATTGGAAGCATCCCTGAAGGATACGAAACAGCTCCTGTTTCATCTTTCAGACACAGGACACAAGGTTTCCAAAGACAAGTTGCAGTTATGCCAAACTAAGGTAAAATATTTGGGACACTGTCTAACACAAGGACTGAGACACCTGACCGCTGATAGAATTCAAGCAATTAGAGACATGACTCTGCCACAAACCCAGCAACAGATCAGAACATTTTTAGGAATGTGTGGGTATTGCCGTAACTGGATCCCAGGGTTTTCCATTCTGGCGTTACCTCTGCAGGAGATGGTCTCCTCAAACAAACCTGATCGGATTTCGCATACAGACGAGTCCGAGATGGCATTTGAGAGACTTAAACAGTGCCTAACGCAGGCACCAGCATTAGGTATGCCAGACTATGGGAAACCCTTTGAGCTGTACGGAACAGAAAGTGCTGGTTGCGCGGCAGGCGTCTTAACCCAAAAGCACGGTGATGCCAGCAGGCCGGTAGCATACTACAGCGCTCAGCTAGACACGGTAGCGCGATCCCTCCCCACATGCTTGCGAAGCGTTGCTGCGATAGCATTGCTAGTAACAAAAAGCGAAGATGTAGTGCTAGGTCACAACCTCGCAATCCATACACCACATGCAGTGTCAGCCTTGCTAAATTCTGCCCAAACCAGGCACGTCTCATCAGCGCGGTTTACAAGATGGGAATTGGCACTAATGGCCCCCGTAAACATCACCATAAGGAGATGCAGTGCATTAAACCCTGCAACATATCTCCCAGGTGTGCCTGGACAGGCACAAAGGGTGGAGGATGAGAGTGGTGGGGAAGGAGAATTTAACACAAAGGAGGACACACATGATTGTATGGAATATTTGACCCAAAATTTTACCGCAAGACCTGACATCAGTGACAACCCACTGGAAGATGTAGATCTAACTTTCTACACGGACGGCAGTTGTCACAGACAGTCAGACTCGGGAGACTTGTGTACTGGATACGCAGTCGTAAATGACCAAGGCACCATAGAAGCGGAACCACTAGGCCCACCTCACTCAGCCCAGGTTGCTGAACTGGTCGCCCTAACCAGAGCATGTGAATTGGCTAAGGGCAAATCAGCCAATATCTACACCGATTCTAGATACGCATTCGGGGTAGTCCATGATTTCGGAGCCCTATGGCGCCTCAGAAATTTCATGACGGCAGCTGGTACACCGGTAGCGCATGCAGCTCACATCAAAAGGCTTCTAACAGCGATACAGGAACCCGACAGAGTGGCTGTTATCAAGTGTAAAGCACACACATATAGCCAAGACCCAGTATCACTTGGTAACAGCCGAGCAGACGAAGCAGCTAAGTTAGCAGCTGGGACCCCCAGACAGACAGACACCACACAACTGATGGTATTTAATACCATCAACACACAGAAGTTGTGTGAGATGCAAAATTTGTGTTCCACACAGGAAAAGGCAGTCTGGAAGGCAAAGGGATATGGCCAGGAGTCCTCAGGACTCTGGACGGATGGACAAGGTAAACCAGTGGCCCCCAGAGCATATCTCCCATGTTTAGCTGAGGCAGCTCACGGGCTGACTCATCTGGGCAAGGAGGGAATGTGCAAGTTGGTAAGAGCATATTGGTGCGCCCCAGGATTTTCATCTCATGCAGGTAAGAGAGCAATGTCATGCCTTACCTGTTTGAGAAAGAACATCGGAAAGGCAATACCAACAGAACCATCTCATATCCCACCTGCAGGCGGCCCTTTCCAGGTAATACAGATTGACTTCATTCAATTACCCCCTTGTCGAAATTTGAAATATGTACTTGTTTGTATAGATGTGTTCTCAAATTGGGTCGAAGCATTTCCTGCGGCCACAAATACCGCTATGTTTACTGCTAAGAAAATTGTGCAGGAATTTGTATGTAGATATGGTATCCCTAGAATAATTGAAAGTGATAGGGGTACCCATTTTACAGGTGATGTCTTTCAAGGAATGTGTAAATTGATGGGAATTGATAGCAAGCTGCACACTCCATACCGTCCACAGGCGAGTGCGAAGGTGGAAAGAGTGAACAGCACTATTAAAAATAAACTGAGCAAAGTTATGGCAGAAACAGGATTGACATGGCCAGAAGCTTTACCCATTGTACTGTACAGCATCAGAACCACTCCCAGGTCCCCTCTTAATCTGTCTCCTTTTGAAATCTTGTTTGGTCGACAACCGCATGTTATGATTAACCCCCAGGATGATTTGAAGTGTAACAATGAAGTGACTGTAAAGTACTTGATTAACATGAGTAAACAGCTAAGGAATCAAAATGATAATTTGAAGTTGGTGATTCCTGATTTACCAGATAGTAATTGTCATGACATTGAACCTGGGGATTATGTAATGATACGGAATTTTCTACGCTCAGGTTGCCTTATTGACAGATGGGAAGGACCATACCAAGTCTTATTGACTAGCACTACAGCATTGAAAGTTGCCGAGAGAGAGACTTGGGTTCATTCGTCCCATTGTAAGAAGGTTGCTGATCCAGAGAGGTCCCGTGATAAGGAACAGACGGTAGAGGAAGTTGTATCACTGGAGTGTCTGTTCCAGGAGGACTGAGGCGGCACCTGAGCATCGAGAATCACAAGATCAAAAGCAGTTGTCGATTCCCTGTTCCCTTTTATTGTTTTTCTCCACTTCCCATCCCCCCTCCCTCAAATTATTTTTCCCCCTTCTCATTCTTCTTCGTTTCCTCCTATAAGATGGACTTGCCCCAAGAGACTGTGATCCGGATTTTCCTGTTGACCATGATGTTGACCAGAGCAGTCTGTTCCGGCGAGAGTACCATGGAGGTCGAGAGAGGTTCTGGAATGGGTTCTGATGACAGAGATGGAGGCGTAGTTTTCAGAGAACAACATAATCAACAAGCAAAGGCGAGTATCAGAAAACGATCCGATAGCATTGACCATAGAAGGAATTGTGAAGGATTGTTAGCCGAAGAAAACTGTATCTGTAGGCTCTGTGACAACGTAGTCGAGGATGGGTGCATTAAGAAATGCCAATCCAGTTTTAATATCCACATAGACCGGCATCCATTGAGTGACTATCACTCCTTAGTGGGTAGTGTGTTAAATCAAACAGATTGTTGGGTATGCTCTCAAGTACCTCAAGGTCATAGCAAATCAGGACTAGTACCATTTCCTTTAACGATAGGGGAGGTACTTGAGCTAAGTGGTGGGAGGCCGGTGGACAGGAGGTTTAATATCTCCAGTCCTCCTAGTTTGAAGCTCCACCAATATCATGTGGATAGATCCCTCATATGTTTTAACATTTCCAATCCCCGAAAGCCGGGAAATTGGGAAGTGTCATGGAGTAACCAAACCATGACCTTTTCATATAGAGCAGATAGAATGCCGACAGATACAGAGCTTATACGCCACATAGCCAGTAGAGGAAAATCTTTCCGATATAGGTATACCCTAGGAAATAGGATTACGAGAGTTGGAGAGGTATCACCAGGATACTGTGCACATATCGTACAAGCTGATACGTGTACTAGTGTTCACTCTAGCCTTCTTTCGCGGGGCGCTGCGCCCTGCCCCTTTTCCAAGTGTCAGAATGCGCCCTGCCCGTTTGTGCCCGCCCTGCCGATTACTAAAGGACAGCCGCGCCGGGCCGCACTGAAACTCCTCTCTCCGCACTGCCACTCCTCTCGCATCGCTGTCAGCGCCGTCACTCCTCCCGCTACGCTGCCACTGCTCCCGCCATGCTGCCACGCCTCCCTGCCGCTGCCTCAGGCTTGTCGCGCTAATGCGCTCACAGCACTCGGGTCTCGGCAATACTGTAGGCTGCTGGTGAGATGAGGAGGGCTGGGTTTGCCTCTCCTGCCGAGGCAAACCCAGCCCTCCTCTGTGCACATGACCCAATAAAAGAGGATGCCGGGTAGGATCAGTGTGGCGGGCATTTTCTTCCAGCTCCGCGGTGTGTGACGGGGGACCAGCGCGATCACTCCTGCAGCATCAGCCCCCAGTAAGTTGAATTGACACACAAACATCATCTAAGACTAGTGCTGCCACACTAAGCTATTTATCCTACTGTATATGGGTCGCCTGGTGCCCCTTTAGTTTTAATCTGGCAGCATTCAACTAATCTTATAGTTTAATGAACTATATAAACCCTATTGTGACACTTCAGAAATAAACTGGCAGCACATGAATGTTATATAAACCAACCTGGGGCACCTTCGCTTCAATCTGACAGCACATTTAAAATACGATGTGCGCTAGTTTATTTCTGAAGTGTCTCAATCAGGTTTATATAGCAACACGTGCTGCCAATTTCACTCTGAAGTGTATCAATAGGGTTTATATAGCAATATGTGCTGCAGGTTTTTTTTAAGTGTCTCAATAGGCTTTATATAGCAACACGTGCTGGCAGTTTTTTTTCTGAAGTGTCTCAATAGGGTTTATATAGAAACATGTGCTGCCAGTTTAACTCTGAAGTATCTCAATAGGATTTATATAGTTTAATAAACTATATAAACCCTATTGAGACACTTCAGAAATAAACTGGCAGCACATTAATGATATATAAACCATTCTGGGACACCTTCACTTCAATCTGACGGCACATTTAAACTTAAAATGTGCTGTCAGATTGAAGCGAAGGTGTCCCAGGATGGTTTATAAGCTACAATGTGCTGCAAGTTTAAGACACCTGCATACATATTACAGTATGTACACCATTTTGCCCTTCTAAATTAAAATGTGCCCTCCCCGAATCAAAAATGTGCCCTCCCCGAATCAAAAATGTGCCCTCCCCGAATCAAAAATGTGCCCTCCCCAAGGTCAGCACCCTGCCCTAAAAAAATCCTAGAGTGAACACTACGTGTACTAGACAGATGGGAGAATTAGGGTTAGGAGATTTCACATGGAAGATGTGTAATATGGTCATGTCCTACTCCGTCCCATATGTTCTCCCCGATGATGCATATTTCATATGCGGGAGGAAGGCGTATAAGTGGCTTGCCCCAAACTCGGAAGGATTGTGTTATATTGGAAAAGTATTGCCTGAAGTAATGACTGTATCACATGCCAAAATGAAAGATATACACCGTGTTGCCCAAGCTCCTTATACTCACACCCATTACGAGCACGTAGTTAAACGGCACCTGATAGAAAGAACAGAGCATCCGGCCTCTGACATGATTCATGAATCCACCGGGATTCAGTTTCTAATCGCGTTAGACATCACTCGCACCGCCAGAGGAGTGTTGAATTATAAATACATATCTGCGCTCGCAAATTTGCTAGACAATATCACAGAAATGTATGATGACACGTTTAGGTATACTGGAAGAGAACTTCAAGCTTATAAAACAGAACTAGTTCAGCATAGAATGATTCTCAATTATCTCACAGCAGTAACAGGTGGATATTGTGTCACACTGGCAACGCAGTACGGCGTGAAATGTTGCACATATATTACAAATAGTACCGAGGACCCGGTCGAGGTCATAGACCAAAAGATGGACGATATTCTCCAATTGAAGTGGGAATTTCGCAGGAGACACAATCTCACCCTTGCTGCTGTGAGTAATGAGCTGACTGGTTGGGTGTCATGGTTGAACCCGCGAAATTGGTTCTCCGGTTTAGGAGAATGGGCTCAAGGAGTCATAATGGATGTAGGGAAGTTTCTCCTATGTATCTTAGGTGTTATCATAACGATTGGTTTGATATTTAGATGCGGTCAGGCTTTAACGAAGTGCAAACGAAGTACCAGGGTGATGAGTTTAAGGAGTGAGGAAATTGTAATTCCAATGGATTTGATTTATGACCCAAATGTAGAAACAATGATGTGATGAAAATGCGATTTCTACGGTCCGTTTCTTTCACCTGTTTTTCCGTTTTCTCCAAGGTAAAAAGACCCACTTGGACGAGGAATTTGATGAGCCGATATACAGACAACAGATGGATTAAAGAAGAAGTTTTGACAACCTTATAACCAGATTTTTGATGAACTATGCCATAGATCCCCAGTTTCCCTAGAAATTTTAAAATTACGCTAGCCCAACACTTTTGTAAATCTATGGACATTGACAAAGCTTTTGCTCGCACCTTATGGGCAAAAGCACAAAGAAGACTGCAACCAACAGACACCGAACAAGACTTCAACCGACAAATGTTCATTTACCTGACATAGAATACCACTGCATTTACCGTAATTATGTCTTTTCTTCATCTCTACAACCTTCAGGTAATTACACACATAGTATAGGGAATACAGGCACAGATATCAGCAATCACATATTCCCCCATTCATGTATCATCAACTAAAATGTGCTCCCCATTTTGTTACAACCAAAATCCGAAAAGAGCTCGGTAAAGTTTGACAGCCCATCCACAGACCCGTACCGCGGGATAAGAAGGAATTCAAATGTATACTTCGCAATACCTCGAAGCTTGATTTAAAACACGTACGGCACGATGATACATGACCCCCAAGCACGGATTCATACACACATGCTTCTGCTATCTCACTAGGTTATACCCTTTTCCTACCTTCTCCTCTCCTCCCCTACCCAACCATGTAAATGTATTAACCCCTGACATATATTTTTCTCTTTTTGAAAAGTTTTAGGAAGTGGCAGTTATTGTTGACTGCCAAAGGGTGGACTGTCAAAGTCAGAAAAATATCACGATGCACACTGCCATATTTGCACCTCACACAGGTCTGCGCTGCGCATGCGTGCGCTCTCCCGTGCGTGCGCATACTCGCTGTTGCGGCCACCCGCGGGCGCGCGGTATGTGCATTTACGGTAGAGTTCATGTGTTCGTAGCGTGCGACTCAATCGTTACATATTTCCACTATATAATGTATTTTGTAGATCATGGTCCCTTTGATAGAATCTGAAAGTTTGGTTAATGTAGAATGTTCATGAGCAGAGAAATCCCCCTTTGTTTGATACGAAGGGTCAGACAGGAGTAATACAGTGGTGTTTAGTATCCATCGGAAGAGTATTTAATTAGCAATATTCCGGTGTTGGTTTGAAGCGGATTAATCGCTCGTGCGAATAGTTATGGACATAAGAAGTTTATGTCCATTTACTATTATTTGCACTTACTTATCCATGCGGCGGGAAACCTAGTTTCCCACCCACCTGAGCAGTTGGAAATCGTCACAGCCCACCTGTATGAATCAACCTATGACCTTTTGTTATAATGCGAGGAGGAATTCCTGTGTCCAATGAACAATGAGATTGTAGGGACTATTGAATTGTATTGTGTGTGGGGCATAAATAGACAAGCCGATCACATCCAGCTCACTTTTCAACGGTTATCATTGCTGAAAATCGGAAGCTGGATGTCCAGAGGCGCATGCGATCGTTTCCTTTGTGCGTAAGTTTTCTCCGCAATCATATTGTCTTTTTTGTTATTATGGGCCATCTCTCTCTCTCTCTCTCTTCTCTTTCTCTCGTATTCTCTTAAACGTAATAGTATTGTATTGTATTTCATGTGTAGCTACCTGGTTAGTTAGTCTATGTTATATTGTAGTGTGTGACTTGTATTGTATTAATTCTTTTGCAAGTATAACATTCATAATATATATATTAGGCGTTGGACCCTAAGCACGGTATCTGTGTATTTCTTATAGTGTTAAGTATTCTCAGAGCGTCGGTGACGCTCAAACAGCTTTTAAGTTAATAAGGTTACACTGTGTTGCATCTACACCCTATCTCTACACTAAGGTTTTACAGCATATTACATTGTTTATGGTTTAGATATAAAGGTTTAACATTGTGAGCGTCAGCGCCGCTGGTGATCTCCTCGTGGTCCCGAGCGTCCGCTTCGCTATAGCGAATCATTACGTTAGTCGGCAGCCAATAGCGTGCCTGCCTGTGATCTCTCGGCCGTGAGCGAACGTGACGCTTGAGCGTCTCGACCACGGCTAAGCGATCGTTACGCAACGAGCGTACCCTTACGGTACTCCATACGTAAATAGCGTACAGTGTTCTTAGACCTCATAAAGGGTTTTATATAAGATAAATATTTAGCTTTATCAACAGATACACATACGTACAGCCAGGACTGGTTAAGTGGGGGTCACGGTGGTGTCCTGCGGCAGCGGTGCACGCGCAGTACAATCTCAGGGTATTTTTCACAAAAAAATACCCCGAGAATTGCTGTAAGCGGATTCGCAGAGACACAGTTTTCTCTCAAGCTCTGTCCCTGCATACATTACTTGTGATGTATTCAGTTATCATAATACAATTTTGGTAGACTTTATCACATCCCATCCGCATTTGGTAGAGTATTATTTTATAATAGTAATAGGCAAGAATACATGCCTGCATGGCTTAGTTTGTTGCTGGCCCAAATCCGCCAACATTTGCATTGTATATCCTATGGCAGAGGTCAGAATGCATACTGCAGGTCACAATTTTTTTTTTTTACCAAAATCTCTGTAGCTACACTTTACAAAGTTATTTGTGAATGTAATAATATTTAGATCCCCGGATATTTCAGATGCCATTTTAGGACCTGAAAGATGCATGACGGACATTACACAAATGTATGTAAAGTAAGTTTCGCCACACACCAACCGAACACCCTTGGCCATAAGCTGATTTAGGACTCTATACGTCATAATTATCCGGTGAGCTGCTGAAGAATACTTATAATTGCTGTAAAAAGGTAAAACAGATGGCAAACAACAACTGATGATTAGATAAACAATGTTGTCCTCTGCAAGTTGAGCCATACCCTTCAACATTTTAACAACCGCTGCAAATTAGGAAAGGGGGCGTGGCATCGGGTAAAGGCCCCCTTTCCTATACTTTCAATGTACATTTGGAGAGTCAAAAATCGGTACAAGGCCCTTTTTGGCAGGTACAGACCATAAAAAAAAGGTACTGTACCTGCCACAAAGGTACAGTTGGAGGCTTTGTTGAAGTAACCAGCACTCTAGCGAGGGAAGGAGGGGGCCACTGTCAGTAGCAAGAGCGCTGAGCACACACACGCAGCTTCCGGGCAGCACCGACCCAAAACCTCCGTGCGGGCAGAGGGGGGCGTACATCTATCGGGCACTGCGCAGCTCTATATGGGTGCCCGTACTACGTAACACCTAGACTGCCCGCTCCACTACTACAGCACTAGCGCTGCTGCTGCGCACAGCTGACGTCAGGCAGGGAACTAGTTGTGCTGGGACTGTCCATGACCCCCTCTGCTTCCCCCTAGGTAGGCCCACGGCTCTCACCCGAATAGCAGCAGGTCCCCGATCATCCTGCCACATCAGCCGCCGCTAGCCAGGCAGCAGCCACTTCCTATTCTGCCGAGACCGCCGTGACGTCACACAGTCATGTGACCAGGCTCACAGCTGTGACACCGCTGTCTGTGCCCACCATGGCTTCTAGGGTCACTCTAGTGTACAGTCCGGGCCCAGGGTCTAGTGTAGACTCCAGGAGCGGGTGATTTCATGGAGTTTTGAGACGAAGATATAATCGCTGTGATTGTCAGTGCAACGTTTTGGTGCTTATAGCATTTACTATTAGTGATAGTGGATGCTGTGCAGTGTGTTCTGCTGTGCAATTATGGATGGTAAAATTTGTATATTGGCCGGCGCTTGTGGCAGCTGCCTGTCTACATGACAGGCAATCCAAGGTATAGCTATTTGTTAGACATGTGATAAAACTATTACCAGAAAGCAAAACAACAGGAATCACACTGCTGTGTAATTATCACCTGCAAAATAGTCTTTTTTTTTTTTAAAGTATTTTATGGAATGTTATTGAGAAAACAGCTGTCAATGACCTGAATTACGGGATCTGAGCTCAGCTCTAGCAGTTGCACTGTGGATAATTACTGCTACAAAGAATATGGTAGAAATAACTTCTTTGTATTATTCAAATAATTTTTATTGTTAAAACTGGAGTAAAAAGTCTGACTTCTCCGCACTTCTCAGATCAAAACTCACCAAATTTCCAGGAGTTTATAACTCTGCATCGTTGTATAATGCCCACATGTACCCTTTGACACAAAGGTATACAGAGAAACAATAAGAACGGATGTGCAAATTGCAAGACACTGGGGGTAATTCAGATCTGATCGCAGCAGCAAATTTGTTAGCAGTTGGGCAAAACCATGGCCCTCATTCCGAGTTGTTCGCTCGGAGTTTTTCATCGCATCGCAGTGAGAATTCTCTTAGTGCGCATGCGCAATGTTCGCACTGCGACTGCGCCAAGTAACTTTACTATGAAGAAAGTAAGTTTACTCACGGCATTTTCATCGCTCCGACGTTCGCATTGTGATTGACAGGAAATGGGTGTTATTGGGCGGATGCACGGCGTTTTAGGGGCGTGTGGCTGGAAACGCTACCGTTTCCGGAAAAAACGCAGGAGTGGCCGGAGAAACGGTGGGAGTGCCTGGGCGAACGCTGGGTGTGTTTATGACGTCAGCCAGGAACGAAAAGCACTGAACTGATCGCACAGGCAGAGTAAGTCTGAAGCTACTCAGAAACTGCTATCTCGTTTGTAATCGCAATATTGCGCGTACGTCGGTCGCAATTTTAAGAAGCTAAGATTCACTCCCAGTAGGCGGCGGCTTAGCGTGTGTAACTCTGCTACATTCGCCTTGCGAGCGAACAACTCGGAATGAGGGCCCATGTGCACTGCAGGTGGAGCAGATATAACATTTGAAGAGAGAGTTAAGGTGTGTACACACGGTGAGATTTTTTCTTGAGATTTTGACTATATAGTCAAAATCGCAAGAAAAGTTAGTGCAAATCGCAAGGTGAAAGTCACCTTGCGATCCCGATGCGCGGCCCCGCCAGGTCGGCATCGCAAGAAAAGATAGACTGTGCAGGCAAGTCAATCCTTGCTAGATCGGTGTACTATCTAGTTCATCTCACATGTCAATGACATCTCACATAAGCCAAAATCTCACATAAGCCAAAATCGTAAGCACACATTGTCCATATCTCAAGAAAAGTTAGTCAAAATCTGTCCTATCTGGGCTCCAGGGAGTTCAAGGGAAATCGCAAGTAAAAATCGAACATAGCAAGGATCTCACCGTCTGTACACACCCTTAGATTTGGGTGGGTTATATTGCTTCTGTGCAGGGTAAATACTGGCTGCTTTATTTTTACACTGCAATTTAGAATTCAGTTTGAACACACCGCACCCAAAGCTAACTCTCTCTGCACAGGTTATATCAGGGTGTCATGCTCATTGCCAGGGGTTTCATGTGCTAGGTGTTATACTTGTTGCCAGGGGTATCATGTGCTGGGTGTCAAGCTCGTTGCCAGGGGTTTCATGCACTGGGTGTCATGCTCGTTGCTAGGGGGTAATGCTTGTTGCCAGGGATTTCATGAGCTGGGTGTCGTGCTTGTTACCAGGGGGTAATGCTTGTTGCTAGGGGTGTGTCCCCAGTGCCACATATGCCCCCAGTGCCAGATATTCCCCCACAGTGCTAGATAAAAATATGCCCCCATAGTGTCAGAAACACATAAGCCCCCAGTGCCACATATGCCCCCACAGTACCAGATACACATATGCCCCCAGGGCCATATATGCCCCCCAGTGCCAGATACACATGTGCCCCATATGCCCTCCCCCCCAGTGCCAAATATGCCCCTCCAGTGCCAGGTACACCCCCCACCCTTTCCCCATGCTCACCACTGCTGTGCTGTCCGGGAAGGAGGGCCTAGTCCGGGAAGGAAGGCACAGTGCGCGCCTCTCCTGTGTCTGTCCTGTGTCTCCGGCGGCATGGCTGTCAAATGAAGCACCAGTTTGTGAGCCAATAGGAGCTCGCGGACCAGCAGCTGCGGCTCCTGATTGGCTGCCGTTCCGCGAGCTCTGATTGGCCCACAAACCGGCACTTCATTTAACAGACAACGGAGACACAGGAGTCAGGACGGATACAGGAGAGGCGTGCGCTGCGCCCTCCTTCCTGGACTCTTTCACACACAGCACAGGAGCAATCAGTGGCTGCACCCCTAAGCCTCCGCAGTGGCTGCAGGGGTGGTAGTTACACCACTGACGCCACACTACATCATTATACTATAACCCCCTATGCGCAACACTACATTAGTACACTACATCCCCCTATATTCCACACTGCATCACTACAACCCCCTACACCCGCACTACATCGCTACACTACATCCCCTCTACATCTCTAAGACGGTCAAAATCCCGATATGGTCAAAATACCGACATTTAAAATACCGACCAGGTCATAATTCCGAAATTTAAAATGTTGACAGGTCAAAAAGTCGACATGATTTTTTAATTGAAACCATCCTGTTCATACTTTACCATCCCAGTGGACCTAGAGTGGGAATATAATAGTGTGCCCGAAGCATGGTGAGCCATGCGAGAGGACACGGTACACTTATACGGTGTCCATGTCGACCTATGTTGACATACACAACAAAAAACAATGAAAACATCTTGTTTTGACCTGTCGACATTTTAAATGTCGGGATTTTGACCGTCGGTCAATTGGTGTCGGGATTTTGACCGTCGGGATTTTGATTGTAGGTATTTCATACTGATTCCGTGTTCATGTTGTATACAGGTACTAGGGTGATCATTATTAAGTACAAGTTTATTTAGAGGTCTCATTTAAGTTAAGGAATTATTTTACCACTTTTTGTTAGTGATTGAGAATACATACCTTTTTATAATAAAGTAACCTGTTTTTTAAATACATATTTGTGTGAGTAATGATTTCTGCCAGTTTAAGCGCTAAGATCTTGGCATTTTTAACTACACTACAACCCCCCTATACACCCCAGTACATCACTACACTACATCCCCCTACTTGCCGCACTACATCACTACACTACATCACGCTATATGCCGCACTACCTCACTACGCTACAACCCCACCTACACGCCATACTACATTACTACACTGTACCCCCCCCATGCGACACACTACATCACAACACTGCACTACATTCCTCACAATACAATGAAAACATCACAGTGCCTCCCTTCACATGAACTCACAATGAGTCCCCTCCCCAACGGAGCTCCAGATTGAGTAGAATGAGGGCAGCAGCATGGAGTAGAAAGGAGGGGTTGGGCTTGGTCCACTGGTCGGGAGAAAGCAGGGTAGAGGGGAAGAAGGGGGGCTAAGGGAATGAAGGTGGCGGGCATGGTCCTACGGATGGGAGAGTAAAAGGTAGAGGGGAAGAAGGGGGCGGGCTAAGGGAATGAAGGGGGCGGGCCTGGTCTTGTGGATGGCAGGGAGCAGGATAAAGGGGCGGGCAAAGTCCTACAGACGGGAGAGAGTAAGGGGGATATCCAATTAGCCCCGGTAATTTACCGGGGCTAATTGTCCCACCGGGGGCTATCCTATTACCCCCGATAAGCCAGCATAAGCGGTGGCCTATCGGGGTTACCTGACACTGCACTGGGTGCCGGCTCCTGACAGCTCCCGGAGCAGCGCGCCGACGATGACGGCGCCGAACGCAGACCCCCAGCAGCAGTCACCCGGCGGCTTCCCCCAGCCAACGGCCACACAGCACCTGCGTCATCGGGACACCGCAGCCGCACACAGATCCCCATCAGCTTCCCCCAGTCAGCGGCCACACAGCATCCCCGTCATCAGCAGGAGGACGGGGACGCTGCAGGTTTTACCGGTCATCGTGATTTGAGAAACCCCGTTTTCGCGCCAAAACGGGTTTGTTTCTGAACCTGGGTGTTTTTGGGAGAAAGGGCATTTTTTTACAGGCGATCAATCTGGATAGCCTGTAAAAAAAACATCGGTGAAACACATACGTTTTTCGCACCCAATGTTTTACTGGGGCTAATAGGATATCCCCCTAAGAAAGAGGAGAAGAAGGGGTTGAACTGAGGGGAAGAAAGGGGCAGACTGAGGGGAAGAAGGGGGCGGTCCTGGTCCTATGGGCGAGAGGGAGAAGGGTAGAGGGAGATAACAGGGCATGCTTGGTACTGCAGTATCTGCCTCAGCCCCATACCCCCCATCTCCTCTGACTGGACTGCAGCCTCCTTGGTTACAGGCCCCCAGCGACTGGGTGACTGTTATTTTAGGTACAGAGCACAACATCCACTCGATACAATCATGGCTGGGGGGAGGCACACACTGACTGGTGATATATCAATATGCTATTATACTCTATTTTAAGTACTACCATGTATAGGAGATGCCTGCTACAATCAGTGGGGCACTGATATATAAGCAATACAGTCACATTGACAAAGGGATGTAATAATGGGTATTATAGGGGTGCTACAATCAGTAAGGGAGGGGAAAGGCATTCATTTATAATACAGTCAACACTAATGTGATTATATGGGTACCTGCACTGATTGTAGAAAGTCTCCTATCCCCTGTTAGCAGGTCTCCCATCTCTTATAAAACCCATTATTGCACCTGTCAGTCAGTGACTGTATTGATTACAGTCGCTAGCTAAATAAATGATTAGTTACGCCCCTGTCTGGAACCACACCGTAGTTAGCGCAACACCGCAGCAATCACATTAGCTCATTGGAGCTTGGAGAGGAGGCGTGCTGTCGGACCGGAAGCGGAAGTGATCAGCTACGAGGAGGAGGCTGGGAGTCAGGAAAGCGGCGTCAGGCGGAGCGGGCAGCGAGTGATAGACAACAGCGGCAGCAGTAGCTAAGTGTGCGGCTGCTATGTGAGCGGCTGGGAGCAGAGTTCAGCAGAGCGGGCAGTGGGAGATCGCTGCTGCTGCCGCTGTTGTGTGAGTGTGAGGCTGCTGGGGAGCTGCTGCGGGCTAACTACAGTGCTGTGTGAGTGTGTGTGTGTGGGATTGTGTGAGTGAGAGGGCACTGCGGGAGCCATTGCTGCTACCGCAGCTTGTGGTCTGTGTATGTGCGTGTGTGAGGAAGAGGGAAGGGTGAGTTGCTGCTGGGTGAGTGACTGAGGGTGCGCTGCTGGGAGTAAGAAAGAGTGTGAGTGCTGCTGCAGGGAGAGAGTGAGTGAGAGATTGCTGCCAGTGGAGTGAAAGTGTGTGTGGGCTGCTGCTACTGGGAGTGAGTGTGTGCTGCTGCAGCCACAGCCTGCGTATGTGAGGTCTGCGGTCTGTGGACGATGCAGGAGCCGGAAGCCGAGTGAAAAGGAGGTGCAGAGAGCTGGAGCAACTGCAAGGAGGAGTATCGGTGTTGCAGGAGAGGACCCACTCAGATAAGTATTGATTATCTACTTTATTGAGTATTGATTGTATTGGCTAGTTAGTCTTTATTGTTTTCATTGTTCTTTTGTAAGGTAATAGGTAGTTAGTTTTTCAAACAAATGGGAGGAGCCGCGATTGAGAGTCTCACTCAGTGCGTGCCGTGCAAGATGTGTGCACACCTGAAGCAGCCGACCCAGGGTGAATACATATGCGCGAGATGTGAGTGAACGGTTGCCCTGGAAGCCCAGGTAACTGATCTAGAGCAGACCGTTATGCGACTGAGGGATATTCACAATCTCGAGCGAAGTTTAGATAGAACGGTGGAGGAGTTGCAGCAGGGGTCACTGGTAGACAAGGATAATCAGGTAGGCAGTTGGGTCACGGTTAGAAGGAAGAAAAAGAGGGGGAGGCACGACATCTCGGATCTATCAAACCCGAACAAATTTGCCCGATTGGATGAAGATTCGGTGGAGTATAGCGACGAAATGACTGAGCCGGAGGAGACTGCTCCCTCTAGCAACCGGAGGAGTGGTTCCTCTGGCTCAGATGGGATGAAAGCTAGAGAGGCGCCCAGGCAGATGGTGGTGGTAGGGGACTCTATCATCAGGAAGGCAGATAGGGCAATCTGCGACCGGGATCGTGATCGCCGTATGGTCTGTTGTCTCATGGGTGCTCGGGTACGTCACATCGCGGACCGGGTAGATAGATTGTTGGGAGGGACTGGGAAAAACCCGGTGGTCTTGGTGCACATTGGCACCAACGACAAAGTTAATGGTAGGTGGGATGTCCTTAAGAAAGGTTATAGGGACTTAGGCCAGAAACTAAAAAAAGGACATCTAAGGTAATATTCTCCAAAATATTACCAGTGCCACGCGCTAGCCCAGGAAGACAGAGTGAGATTAGGGAGGTAAATGTGTGGCTTAGAGACTGGTGTAGGAAAGAGGGGTTTGTGTCCTTGGAACACTGGGCGGACTTCTCAGTCAGGCACCATCTTTTTTCTCGCGATGGATTGCATCTGAATGAGAAGGGGGCTGCGGTGCTGGGGGGGGGGGGGAAGGATGGTTAGTAGGTTGGATGAGCTTTTAAACTAGGAGCCTGGGGGGAGGGTTTAGCTAGAAACTATGGGGCATGCAGTGAGAATAGTAGGGATGGTGGTAGTGAGATAAATGGGGATGGAGAAGGGGGGAGGGAAAGTGCAGCCAGTAAGGGTATTTACATGGGTTCTAATAAGGGTACAGTATTAAGAAAGGTATTGCCAAAGCATTAACTAATATCAACTATGTGTCATCATTACAGCATATAGAAAATGATGTACGGAACATAAGGGAAAATACTTATGTCAGGGCGGTGAATTTAGACGGAAACATTGGGTTGATCAAAGAGAAGAGTAAGGTGGGCAATATTAAGTATGGTGGGGTTGGAGAGGGAGTGAGAAGGACAGTCTGTACCAGTAACTCTAGGGATGCACAAGTAAACCAGGATAGGATATCTTTTAAAAAACAAACGAAAATGTATGCTTGCGAACGCAAGAAGTCTAGCAGGTAAAATGGGGGAATTGGAATTGTTAGCATCAAAGGCTGAGTATGACATTATAGGTATTACGGAAAGATGGTGGGATGACTCTCACGACTGGGTTGCTAACTTGGAGGGGTATTCTCTTTTCAGGAGGGACAGGGCAATCAAAAGTGGAGGATGTGTATGTCTATGCTAAACCATAACTTAAACCATACTTAAAAGAGGTTATTTATGAGGAGACTGGCGATAATGTGGCGTCACTATGGGTTGAAATCTCAAGTGGGGGTATTGATGCAAAAAAACTAGTCATAGGCACGTGCTACAAACAGCCGGATATTAATATACATGAGGAAGAACAACTCTTGCAGCAAATCAAAATGGCTGCTGGATTGGGGGACATCCTTGTGATTGGGGATTTTAATTATCCGGATATAAACTGGAGTAATGATTCATGTGTTAAAGTGAGGGGCAACAGGTTCTTAAATATGTTAAAGGATCACTACTTGTCTCAATTAGTCGAGGATCAAACTAGGGGTAAAACTACTCTGGACCTAGTAATTACTAATAATGTGGCCATTATATCAAACACTAAAGTTGGGGAGACTTTGGGTAACAGTGATCACTATATGATCACATTCGACATCAGTTTCAGGTAACATAGCTACAGGGGTTCTACCAAAACTTTTAACTTTAGGAAGGCTAATTTCAGTATGCTGAGATGTCCACTTAACGACACTGAGTGGGAAGTTCTGTTTCTGTTAGGCGCCGGGGTCCGCTCGTCGGTGCGGCCCGGCGCCTAGCAACCAGGGACGCCGTACGCGGACAGCCGCCGGCTCCCTGGCAATGCTGGACGCCGGGCGCGCTGAGCCGCAGGGACCCTAGCAACGGGGACGCCACTGGCGGACCGTGTTCCCCGTTGCTAGGTTTTAAGAGTTAATGTATTCTCCTGCTCTCTGGCCATGCAGCAAGGCAGCTGCACGGCATTTATTCTAATCAGCCTTTTGGCAGCTGATTGGAGGACTCCTTGTTAAATACACTCCCAGGGCTTCTCACAGATGCCGGTAATAGCTTCCTGCATGCTGTTTCTGTTTGCTGAGAGTCTGTTCCAGTCTTGCTGTATCCGGTCATTCCAGTATTCGGAAGTCCTGAACTCGGAAGTTTGTCATCTTATTCCTGGAGTCCTGACTAATCACCATATAACATCCAGTGGTGTTCGTGAGTCGCGGCCTTGCCGTGTGTTGCGGCTTGTCCGCTTTATTATTTATTATTTGTGTTTTGGAGCATTCTGCGGAGGGTTCCGCTTCCACAGGTCCACTCTGGTATCCGGCGGTGCTGGGTAGGAGTATTGGACAAGTGGATTTTGGTTGTCCTTTTCCCTGGCGGGTTTCCGCACATACTTCTGTTTTTGTTAGTTAGCTTGTTGCCCCTGGCCTGTTGTCAGTCAGAGGTCCTCTTGTTATCATCCTGCCTCGGATTTCCCTTTGTCTCTCACTAAGACCGGGGGGCACCGGAGTTGGGCAGACATAATCCGCCCTTCAAACGTGGCTGCCAGGGGCTCAAGAAACCATAGTCTCGCAGGGGATTTCCGATAGCACGGGTGAGACAATAGAGTTAGGGCGCCAGGGGCAACTAGTCTTCCCTGCTCCCGTTACCTGCATTCCATTCCAGCGCTCTGGTCCTTGTCATAAAATATCCTCCGGTCAGGAGTGCTGGAATCATAACATTATTACCGGCCATACCAAAACTTAAAATTAAAACGGAGTTTAATTTTTATTCAGTTTTTTTGTAAGAAATTGTCGGCCTCATGAATCCAACAGGGTTAGGACCAAATCCTGGTCAGCTCTTGGTCAGTCAGATTCAAGAACTTACTCAGATGGTTCAGGATCTTTCCCTTCGGGTGAAGTCGCAGGAAGATCTTTTACGAACTTCCCCGAGGGTAGTTCCTGAACCAAAAATGCATTTGCCTGACCGTTTTTCTGGGGATAGAAAAGAGTTTTTTAATTTTAAAGAATCCTGTAAACTTTATTTTCGTTTAAGACCGATCTCCTCGGGTACTGAATCTCAGCGGGTCGGGATTATTATTTCTTTGCTCCAGGGGGATCCCCAGACTTGGGCATTTGGTTTAAAAGCAGATGATCCGGTGTTGCTGTCAGTAGACGCTTTTTTTGGGTCTTTAGGACTGTTATATGACGACCCTGATAGAGAGGCATCCGCTGAAGGTCAGTTGCGCGCTCTCAGACAGGGTAGGAATCCCGCAGAGGTTTATTGTACGGAGTTTCGCCGGTGGTCGAACGACTGTGGCTGGAATGACCCAGCCCTGCGCAGTCAGTTTCGCCTCGGCTTATCAGAATCAATTAAAGACAGTCTCCTCCAGTATCCCGCTCCTGAGACTCTCGATAAACTCATGGAACTTTCTATTAAGATTGATCGTCGTCTCAGAGAGCGGAAGGCTGAAAAAGGAGCATCGGTCAGGTCATCTCCGTGTGTATATTCCATCCCTGAGGACATAGAGGAGCCCATGCAGATGGGTCTCTCCCGGTTGTCTCCTGAAGAGAGAACCAGAAGGCAAAACTCTGGTCTTTGTTTGTACTGTGGGGGTAAGGGACATTTTGCTCGTAATTGTCCGAATAAGTCGGGAAACGCCTTGACCAGGTGAATTGTGAGGGGGTTCACCTAGGTCTGCAGCTTATCTCCTCGCATAACTCCCTTTTAGTCCCAGCTAAGGTTTCCTTTGGCAGCCTCAGCTCCTCGGTGTCGGCTTTTGTCGACAGTGGAGCCGCAGGAAACTTTATGGATTTAACTTGGGCCAAGGCCTTAGGCATTCCTCAGTTATCTTTGGGTAGGAGTGTCACCATGCATGGTCTAGATGGGAGTCCACTGTCCAATGGGGTTATTTCCCTCTGTACACCCCCTGTACTACTTACGGTAGGAGCTCTTCATTCTGAAAAGATCGAGTTCTTCCTTACCCATTGCCCAGCAGTTCCAGTGGTTCTGGGTCACCCTTGGCTGGCCTTTCACAATCCCACCATTGATTGGCGGTCAGGGGAGATTTCTCAATGGGGTGCCTTCTGTGATAAGGAATGTATTTCGTTTCCAGTCAGAATAGCTGCTGCAATTCCTGAACTCATTCCCGTGGAGTACCAGGAATTTGCTGATGTGTTCTCCAAGGGCAATGCAGACCTTCTGCCTCCCCATCGGCCTTATGATTGCGCCATTGAGCTAATTCCTGGTGCCGCATTGCCAAAGGGAAGGTTATATGCTTTATCCGGGCCAGAAACTGCGGCCATGAATGACTATGTTAAAGAGAGCCTAGGGAAAGGATTTATTAGGTCATCTAAATCTCCTTTAAGTGCAGGCTTCTTCTTTGTGGAGAAAAAGGATGGCTCACTCAGACCTTGCATTGACTATAGAGCCTTAAATAAAATCTCAGTTAAAAATACTTATCCTCTGCCGCTGATTTCTGTCCTCTTTGATCAGCTGCGTTCGGCTGTGATTTTCTCCAAAATCGATCTAAGAGGAGCGTATAACCTCATCCGAATCAGGTCCGGAGATGAGTGGAAGACAGCCTTCAGTACTCAGTCGGGTCACTACGAGTACCTAGTGATGCCGTTCGGCTTGTCTAACGCTCCAGCAGTTTTCCAGGACCTCATTAACGATGTGCTCCGTGACTTCCTAGGGAAATTCGTGGTCGTTTACTTAGACGACATCCTGATTTATTCTGACTCTATGGAACAACATGTTACCCAGGTGCGTCAGGTTCTTCAAAAGTTACGTGAGAATCATCTATATGCCAAACTGGAGAAATGCGAGTTTCATGTCACGGAGGTATCTTTTTTAGGATACATTATTTCCCCTCGGGGATTTTTCATGGAACCAAAGAAGCTTCAGGCCATCCTTAGTTGGGCGCAACCCACCAATTTAAAAGCAATTCAGCGCTTTTTAGGGTTTGCGAATTATTACAGGAGGTTCATTCATTCCTTCTCCGACCTGGTTGCTCCCATTGTGGCCCTGACAAAGAAAGGAGCGGATCCTACCAACTGGTCGCGTGAAGCGGAGTTGTCCTTTCGGGCCTTGAAACAAGCTTTTGTCTCGGCTCCAGTCCTTAGACATCCCAATCCAGGATTGCCCTTCGTGGTGGAGGTTGATGCCTCGGAGGTTGGAGTAGGGGCTATACTATCTCAAAAGGATCCAGAGTCTCAGGAACTACATCCTTGTGCCTTTATGTCTAGGAAATTCTCCTCCGCTGAATCCAACTATGACGTTGGTAACCGGGAACTACTGGCAATAAAATGGGCTTTCGAGGAGTGGAGGCATTGGCTGGAGGGAGCAACACATACCATTTCAGTATTGACTGACCATAAGAATCTGCAATACATCGAATCAGCTAAGCGGCTGAATGCCCGGCAGGCTCGTTGGGCTTTGTTCTTTACTCGTTTCAAGTTTATTATAACTTTCAGGCCAGGTTCCAAGAATACCAAGGCAGATGCTCTGTCACGCAGTTTTCTTCCGGTTCATGATAACAGTCCTGTTACTCCCATACTTCCATCTTCAGTCATTTGGGCAGGCCTCACACAAGATTTATTTACCCAGTTAAAACAGCTTCAACACCAAGCTCCTGGAAATTCTCCTGCTGGTCGTCTTTACGTCCCTGAGTTCCTGAGAGCTAATGTTTTGACTGAGTTCCATGATAACAAAGTTTCCGGGCATCCAGGGATCTCTAAGACATTGGAGTTAGTCTCCCGCTCAGTATGGTGGCCTGGTCTTTCTAAAGACGTTAAGGAGTTTGTTTCTTCATGTCAGGTTTGTGCACAGCATAAGGTTCCCCGTTCCTTGCCTATCGGGCAACTTATGCCCTTGAATGTCCCTCTCAGGCCATGGTCTCATATTTCCATGGATTTTGTGGTGGACCTTCCCCTTTCAGCTGGATGCAGAGTCATTTGGGTGTTAGTAGACCGTTTTAGCAAGATGGCTCATTTCATTGCCCTTCCCCAACTGCCATCTGCCCAAGGATTGGCAGTGTTGTTTCTCCGCCATATTTTCAGACTTCATGGGTTGCCCACTGATATTGTTTCTGATCGGGGTCCACAATTCGTTGCACAATTCTGGAAGTGTTTTTGTGCTTCATTAAAGATGAGATTGTCATTAACATCTGGTTACCACCCACAGTCCAACGGGCAAACCGAGCGAGTCAACCAATCATTGAAACAGTATTTGCGTTTGTACTCAGCCAAACTCCAGAATGATTGGTCCGAGTTTCTTCCATTAGCGGAGTTTGCTTACAATAATTCTTGTCATTCCTCCACCAACGTGTCTCCATTCTTTTCAGTTTTTGGTTTTCACCCCAGAGCTAATTCTTTTTTTCAACATTCCTCAGTTTCCTCGCTAACCTTAACCTCCCATCTCAGAGCCATTTGGAAAAAAGTGCACCTTGCTCTCAGAAAAGCGGCCTTTCGTGAGAAAAAATTTTCTGACCGGCTCCGACGTCCTTGCAATTTTAAGGTGGGAGATAGGGTATGGTTGTCGACTCGTAACATTAGACTTCGACAATCTTCAGCTAGGTTGGGACCCAAATTTATTGGACCATTTCATATCATTAAAAAAGTTAACCCAGTTGCTTTCCGGTTACGTTTACCAAAATCTCTTCGGATTGGTAATACGTTTCATTGCTCCCTGTTGAAGCCATACATTTCTTCCAATAAACTTCCTCGGAAGATCTCTCAGGGAAGATCTCCAGTGGATGTACAGGGACAACAGGAGTTCCTGGTGGAGAAGGTTCTCGATTCCAAGTTGTCCAGGGGCCGGCTTTATTTTCTGGTTCACTGGAAAGGTTATGGTCCAGAGGAAAGGTCCTGGGTCCTGGATAAGGATCTTCATGCCCCAAGGCTCAAGAGGGCATTTTTTCGGGAGTTTCCTTGGAAGCCTGGCTTTAGGGGTTCCTTGACCCCTCCTCAAGGGGGGGGTACTGTTAGGCGCCGGGGTCCGCTCGTCGGTGCGGCCCGGCGCCTAGCAACCAGGGACGCCGTACGCGGACAGCCGCCGGCTCCCTGGCAACGCTGGACGCCGGGCGCGCTGAGCCGCACAGACCCTAGCAACGGGGACGCCACTGGCGGACCGTGTTCCCCGTTGCTAGGTTTTAAGAGTTAATGTATTCTCCTGCTCTCTGGCCATGCAGCAAGGCAGCTGCACGGCATTTATTCTAATCAGCCTTTTGGCAGCTGATTGGAGGACTCCTTGTTAAATACACTCCCAGGGCTTCTCACAGACGCCGGTAATAGCTTCCTGCATGCTGTTTCTGTTTGCTGAGAGTCTGTTCCAGTCTTGCTGTATCCGGTCATTCCAGTATTCGGAAGTCCTGAACTCGGAAGTTTGTCATCTTATTCCTGGAGTCCTGACTAATCACCATATAACATCCAGTGGTGTTCGTGAGTCGCGGCCTTGCCGTGTGTTGCGGCTTGTCCGCTTTATTATTTATTATTTGTGTTTTGGAGCATTCTGCGGAGGGTTCCACTTCCACAGGTCCACTCTGGTATCCGGCGGTGCTGGGTAGGAGTATTGGACAAGTGGATTTTGGTTGTCCTTTTCCCTGGCGGGTTTCCGCACATACTTCTGTTTTTGTTAGTTAGCTTGTTGCCCCTGGCCTGTTGTCAGTCAGAGGTCCTCTTGTTATCATCCTGCCTCGGATTTCCCTTTGTCTCTCACTAAGACCGGGGGGCACCGGAGTTGGGCAGACATAATCCGCCCTTCAAACGTGGCTGCCAGGGGCTCAAGAAACCATAGTCTTGCAGGGGATTTCCGATAGCACGGGTGAGACAATAGAGTTAGGGCGCCAGGGGCAACTAGTCTTCCCTGCTCCCGTTACCTGCATTCCATTCCAGCGCTCTGGTCCTTGTCATAAAATCTCCTCCGGTCAGGAGTGCTGGAATCATAACAGTTTCATAACAAGAACACTTCGAAAATGTGGGATGTTTTAAAAGGGTTGCTGGATAGCAATATTCATAAATTTATTCCCATGGGCAGTAAACACAGGATTACTAAACTCAAACTGATGTGGCTTAACAAGAAGGTTAAGGCAGAAATGGATATAAAAAGCGGGCTTTCAAAGCATTTAAATCTAATGGAAAGGAGGAGTCTTTCAAGTATTACAAGGAATATAATAAAAAATGCAAAAAAGCAATAAGAGCAGCTAAAATGGAAAATGAAAAGCAAATCGCTGTAGAGAGTAAAACCAATCCTAAAAAGTTTTTTAAATACATAAACGGTAAAAGGTTAAAAAAGGAGAATATAGCTCCATTAAAAGATGAATGTAGAGAATTGATAAACGATGACGAAATAAAAGCGGAAATACTGAACAATTTTTTTTCATCAGTATTCACCAGAGAAGAACTGATAGTGGGAGTAGTGCATAACTATTGTGACAGTAATGATTCATGGTTAGATACTTGTTTAAGTGAAGTAGTAGTCCGGGAAAGACTAAGCAAAATTAAGATTAATAAATCACCTGGTCCTGATGGACTTCACCCGAGGATTCTTATGGAGCTTAGTTCACAGCTAGCACAACCCCTATACTTAATTTTCAATAGTTCAATTATATCAGACATGGTACTGAAGGATTGGCGTATAGCTGAGGTAGTGCCATTATTTAAAAAGGGATCCAAAAATCATCCGGTTAACTACAGACCGGTTAGTTTGACGTCTATAGTGGGGAAAATATTGGAAGGAATTAGTGGCGGATACAGGGGGGGGGGGGACCAAGGCACGTGACCCCCTGTCGTTTAGAGATTTTTTTATATATATATTGCGGACAGCTTCATTACTCTAGGATGCTGTCAGCCCTCCGCTTTCAGCAGCTCTGCCTCCAGCATTCTGCTTGCTGGGGTAGGCTTGATCTAGATTGTCTCCCTGCACAGTGCACACGAGCTCTGCAGCCACAGCACGGATGCCATACTGCAAGTGACAACTCAGCCCAGCCATCAGCATGGGGCCCGGAGGAGGTGGACCCAGTGCTGCTGAGGGACAGCGCAGCGCCGCTGCAGGGTGGTAACCAGGGAGAGTGCAGTGCGGTCGGGTCCAGGTGAGTAGAGAACGGCCCCTCCTCTTAGTTGCTAGTTATTGAGGAACCAAAACAGCCCCCTTCTTCATCTCTGCCATGCTCCCTCCCATCCACACTGCCAGGCCAGCCCCCTTCAACCCTCCCTTTTCTTCCCCTTTGTACCCGCTCTCTCACGTCCATATCATGACCTAGCCAGCACCCTTCAGTCCTGGGCGGGGTCTACTCTCTCCCTGCCATAGGACTAAGCCACGCGCACTTCTTTCCCTCTGCTTATCCCTGCTTCCCCTCCACCCTGCTCTGTCTAGCGGAGGACCAAGCCCCGCCCCCTGTTCCCCCTCATCCAGCTCAGTCTCTGCTTTCCTTCTACCCTGCTCTGTCTGCCCTAAAGGACCATGCTAGGCCCCCTTCTTTCCCTCAGCCAGCCCACTCTCCGCTTTCCTTCTACCCCGCTCTGTCCAGCCTGGAGGACCAAACCTCGCCCTCTTCTTACCATCAACCAATACCCACTTTCCCTGTACCATCCCTGTCCCGGCCGGGAGGGAACACGGTGGCATAAGCCCCGCCCCTTATTCCATTCAACCCCGCCCCCTTGTTCCCCTCAGCAAGTCCCCACGTTCCCTCTACCATAGCTGTCCCGGCCAGAGGACCAAGCCCCGCCTCCTTATTTCATTCAGCTGAGCTCGCAACCACCTCTTCTGCTCTATCTAGCTCTCTCACAGGACCCTGCCAGGCGTGCCTCCACCTTCCACTCTACCAAGTCACAGTGTCACCTACTCTGAAGCTGCAGTGGACAAAGAGATGACTTCATCATGGTAAGTTCATGTGGAGGGTGGCACAAGGATATGTTATTGTTATTGAGCATAATATATCACAGTGCAATCATGTAGTTCAGTGTAAAGGGGGTATTTATTGCATTGATTTAGTGTAACATATAATGGGGTGTAGTGCACTGTATAGAGGGTATTTAGTGTAGGTATGTTCTGAGGCGTATAGAGGGATGTAGTGTAGTGATTTACGGCCTAATTCAGCATGATTTGTAGTTGTGCGAAAATTCGCACAACTACAACTCATTCCACCAACATGCGGGGGGGGGCGTCCAGCACAGGGCAAGGACACACCGCATGCCAGGTCCTGCCCCCGACCCCCTACAATGCAAGCGCTTTGCAACACAGCGAAGCGCTCGCGTGTTTAGGGTAGCCCCCTGCCTCCACATCCTAGCTGCGAAGGCACTCGCCGGGCTGCCATGTTTTGGGTCACAGCGGCTGCGTGTGATGTGATGCAGCAGACACTGCCCACCCCGCAAATGGTCCAGACACACCTGCATTGTCAGGACCGCAACACTGCACCAAAAACGCTGCGTCGACACCCCTGCCCCATGAACGACTCTGCCTGGCAATCAGGTAGAGGCATACACGAGTGAGATGCAGGCGCATCTCACTGTGTGCACACGTGCAGCTCCTGCGCGTGCGCACACTGCACAAGGGCTTCAGTGTGCAAATGCCATATTGAAATAGGCCCTTAGTACAATGTATAAGTGGGTTGTAGTGTAGTGATGTACTGCGGCATATAAATGGGAATGTGTAGTGAATTAGGGGGTCATTCCGAGTTGATCGCTCGCTACGGATTTTCGCAGCGCAGCGATCATGACAAAACGGCTAATCTGCGCATGCGTATGCACCACAATGCGCACGTGCGTCGTACGGGTACAACGGCTGACGTGCTTTTGCACAGGATCTAGCGACGCTTTGAGTCGCACTGGCGGTCGCAAGAAGATTGACAGGAAGTGGGAGTTTCTGGGTGTCAGTTGATCGTTTTCTGGGAGTGTTTGGATAAACGCAGGCATGGTCAGGCGTTTGCAGGGCGGGTATCTGACGTCAATACCACGTCACTCGTCGCAGCAATCATCGCACCGAACAAGTAACTACAGGGCTGGTCTTGTTTTGCACAAAATGTGTTTGCAGGCTCTCTGCTGCACAAGCGATCGCACTCCTGCTATGCTAAAATATACTCCCCCGTGGGCGGTGACTATGCGTTTGCACGGCTGCTAAAAACAGCTTGAGTGCGAACAACTCGGAATGAGGGCCTTAGTGCGGAATATAGGTGAATGTACTGTAGTGATTTGGTGCTACGTATAGTGGGGATGTAGTGTAGTGATGTACTGTGGCATATAAAGGGGAATGTAGTCTAGTGATATAGTGCTGCGTATAGGGGTAGTAAGGTCATGCAGCATATACTGTAGGTGAGATGTAGTGCAGTGGTGTGATGTGTAGTGGGTATGTGGGAACACACTGCTGTTGATGCAGGGCCGTTTCTACAGAGCAGGGGTCCCATGTGCACCTCCGGGTCGGCCCCCTCCTCTGAACGGTGCTGTAGACTCCGGCATTGTGCCGGAGTCTACTGCGCATGCGCAGGTCTCCGGAAACATGGTGCCCGCCATGATCCGAAGACCAATTTGGCTACCGCGCATGCACAGCAGCCATTTTGATGGCGATTTCCGCCGTGAACACTGCGCCCGCCGCTGGACTCCTGTAAGGAAAGTATTTAAATGGGGGGCCGTGTGCACCGCACTCATTGCACCCATTATAGAAACGCCAATGTGTTGAGTGGGGATAAAGGAAAGGAAAAAAAATATTATATATATATATATATATATATATATATATCCCAAAAGAAAGGCGGCACTCAGAGACTTTGTAAATCACACCAGGTTCTTTAGTGAAAACACTGCAAAGTTACAACATCAACGTTTCGGGGCGTGTAGCCCCTTCATCAGGATAACCCCACACTGCAAATAAATGAACATTTATAGGTGCACTCACCCCTCATGGCTGTCCCCCACTGGCTGCCGCCGCCGCCGTGTCCCAGGCCCGGCGTCCGTCCCCACGAGCAGAGCACTTCCGCTGGAAGTGACGTAGCGGGTCCCGGTCACGTTGCCGCGGCAACCTAAGAAACCATAACATACCATACATATGAGCGCTCCGATCTGTCACAGCCCGTACCTGCTTCACTGAAACTACGCCGGATAGCATGACTGTTCTCTCTTATATACATAAAGTGCTGAATGCAAATGGTGATTATTGGTAAACAATTAGCCGTGCTGGCCGGGGAACCCCGTCGCCCGCAGTGTCAAATCCTTATAAGTGACATCCTCCTTTGCATATAGATTAGAGATGAGCGGGTTCGGTTTCTTTGAATCCGAACCCGCACGAACTTCACTTTTTTTTTCACGGGTCCGAGCGACTCGGATCTTCCCGCCTTGCTCGGTTAACCCGAGCGCGCCCGAACGTCATCATGACGCTGTCGGATTCTCGCGAGACTCGGATTCTATATAAGGAGCCGCGCGTCGCCGCCATTTTCACACGTGCATTGAGATTGATAGGGAGAGGACGTGGCTGGCGTCCTCTCCATTTAGATTAGATTTAGAAGAGAGAGAGAGAGATTGCTGTGATACTGTAGATTAGAAGAGAGTGCAGACAGAGTTTAGTGACTGACGACCACAGTGACCAGTGACCACCAGAGACAGTGCAGTTGTTTGTTTTATTTAATATATCCGTTCTCTGCCTGAAAAAAACGATACACAGTCACACAGTGACTCAGTCTGTGTGCACTGCTCAGCCCAGTGTGCTGCACATCAATGTATTGTATATAAAGCTTATAATTGTGGGGGAGACTGGGGAGCACTGCAGGTTGTTATAGCAGGAGCCAGGAGTACATGATAAATAATATTATATTAAAATTAAACAGTGCACACTTTTGCTGCAGGAGTGCCACTGCCAGTGTGACTAGTAGTGACCAGTGCCTGACCACCAGTATATTAGTAGTATTGTATACTATCTCTTTATCAACCAGTCTATATTAGCAGCAGACACAGTACAGTGCGGTAGTTCACGGCTGTGGCTACCTCTGTGTCGGCACTCGGCAGGCAGTCCGTCCATCCATAATTGTATTATAATATATACCACCTAACCGTGGTTTTTTTTTCATTCTTTATACCGTCGTCATACTAGTTGTTACGAGTATACTACTATCTCTTTATCAACCAGTGTACAGTGCGGTAGTTCACGGCTGTGGCTACCTCTGTGTCGGCACTCGGCAGGCAGTCCGTCCAACCATAATTGTATTATATACCACCTAACCGTGGTTTTTTTTTCATTCTTTATACCGTCGTCATACTAGTTGTTACGAGTATACTACTATCTCTTTATCAACCAGTGTACAGTGCGGTAGTTCACGGCTGTGGCTACCTCTGTGTCGGCACTCGGCAGGCAGTCCGTCCATCCATAATTGTATTATAATATATACCACCTAACCGTGGTTTTTTTTTCATTCTTTATACCGTCGTCATACTAGTTGTTACGAGTATACTACTATCTCTTTATCAACCAGTGTACAGTGCGGTAGTTCACGGCTGTGGCTACCTCTGTGTCGGCACTCGGCAGGCAGTCCGTCCAACCATAATTGTATTATAATATATACCACCTAACCGTGGTTTTTTTTTCATTCTTTATACCGTCGTCATACTAGTTGTTACGAGTATACTACTATCTCTTTATCAACCAGTGTACAGTGCGGTAGTTCACGGCTGTGGCTACCTCTGTGTCGGCACTCGGCAGGCAGTCCGTCCAACCATAATTGTATTATATACCACCTAACCGTGTTTTTTTTTTCATTCTTTATACCGTCGTCATACTAGTTGTTACGAGTATACTACTATCTCTTTATCAACCAGTGTACAGTGCGGTAGTTCACGGCTGTGGCTACCTCTGTGTCGGCACTCGGCAGGCAGTCCGTCCAACCATAATTGTATTATATACCACCTAACCGTGGTTTTTTTTTCATTCTTTATACCGTCGTCATACTAGTTGTTACGAGTATACTACTATCTCTTTATCAACCAGTGTACAGTGCGGTAGTTCACGGCTGTGGCTACCTCTGTGTCGGCACTCGGCAGGCAGTCCGTCCATCCATAATTGTATTATAATATATACCACCTAACCGTGGTTTTTTTTTCATTCTTTATACCGTCGTCATACTAGTTGTTACGAGTATACTACTATCTCTTTATCAACCAGTGTACAGTGCGGTAGTTCACGGCTGTGGCTACCTCTGTGTCGGCACTCGGCAGGCAGTCCGTCCAACCATAATTGTATTATAATATATACCACCTAACCGTGGTTTTTTTTTCATTCTTTATACCGTCGTCATACTAGTTGTTACGAGTATACTACTATCTCTTTATCAACCAGTGTACAGTGCGGTAGTTCACGGCTGTGGCTACCTCTGTGTCGGCACTCGGCAGGCAGTCCGTCCAACCATAATTGTATTATATACCTAACCGTGGTTTTTTTTTCATTCTTTATACCGTCGTCATACTAGTTGTTACGAGTATACTACTATCTCTTTATCAACCAGTGTACAGTGCGGTAGTTCACGGCTGTGGCTACCTCTGTGTCGGCACTCGGCAGGCAGTCCGTCCAACCATAATTGTATTATATACCACCTAACCGTGGTTTTTTTTTCATTCTTTATACCGTCGTCATACTAGTTGTTACGAGTATACTACTATCTCTTTATCAACCAGTGTACAGTGCGGTAGTTCACGGCTGTGGCTACCTCTGTATCGGCACTCGGCAGGCAGTCCGTCCATCCATAATTGTATTATATACCACCTAACCGTGGTTTTTTTATACCACCTAACCGTGGCAGTCCGTCCATAATTGTATACTAGTATCCAATCCATCCATCTCCATTGTTTACCTGAGGTGCCTTTTAGTTCTGCCTATAAAATATGGAGAACAAAAAAGTTGAGGTTCCAAAATTAGGGAAAGATCAAGATCCACTTCCACCTCGTGCTGAAGCTGCTGCCACTAGTCATGGCCGAGACGATGAAATGCCAGCAACGTCGTCTGCCAAGGCCGATGCCCAATGTCATAGTACAGAGCATGTCAAATCCAAAACACCAAATATCAGAAAAAAAAGGACTCCAAAACCTAAAATAAAATTGTCGGAGGAGAAGCGTAAACTTGCCAATATGCCATTTACCACATGGAGTGGCAAGGAACGGCTGAGGCCCTGGCCTATGTTCATGGCTAGTGGTTCAGCTTCACATGAGGATGGAAGCACTCAGCCTCTCGCTAGAAAACTGAAAAGACTCAAGCTGGCAAAAGCACCGCAAAGAACTGTGCGTTCTTTAAAATCCCAAATCCACAAGGAGAGTCCAATTGTGTCGGTTGCGATGCCTGACCTTCACAACACTGGACGTGAAGAGCATGCGCCTTCCACCATTTGCACGCCCCCTGCAAGTGCTGGAAGGAGCACCCGCAGTCCAGTTCCTGATAGTCAGATTGAAGATGTCAGTGTTGAAGTACACCAGGATGAGGAGGATATGGGTGTTGCTGGCGCTGGGGAGGAAATTGACCAGGAGGATTCTGATGGTGAGGTGGTTTGTTTAAGTCAGGCACCCGGGGAGACACCTGTTGTCCGTGGGAGGAATATGGCCGTTGACATGCCAGGTGAAAATACCAAAAAAATCAGCTCTTCGGTGTGGAGGTATTTCACCAGAAATGCGGACAACAGGTGTCAAGCCGTGTGTTCCCTTTGTCAAGCTGTAATAAGTAGGGGTAAGGACGTTAACCACCTCGGAACATCCTCCCTTATACGTCACCTGCAGCGCATTCATAATAAGTCAGTGACAAGTTCAAAAACTTTGGGTGACAGCGGAAGCAGTCCACTGACCAGTAAATCCCTTCCTCTTGTAACCAAGCTCACGCAAACCACCCCACCAACTCCCTCAGTGTCAATTTCCTCCTTCCCCAGGAATGCCAATAGTCCTGCAGGCCATGTCACTGGCAAGTCTGACGAGTCCTCTCCTGCCTGGGATTCCTCCGATGCATCCTTGCGTGTAACGCCTACTGCTGCTGGCGCTGCTGTTGTTGCCGCTGGGAGTCGATGGTCATCCCAGAGGGGAAGTCGTAAGCCCACTTGTACTACTTCCAGTAAGCAATTGACTGTTCAACAGTCCTTTGCGAGGAAGATGAAATATCACAGCAGTCATCCTACTGCAAAGCGGATAACTGAGTCCTTGACAACTATGTTGGTGTTAGACGTGCGTCCGGTATCCGCCGTTAGTTCACAGGGAACTAGACAATTTATTGAGGCAGTGTGCCCCCGTTACCAAATACCATCTAGGTTCCACTTCTCTAGGCAGGCGATACCGAGAATGTACACGGACGTCAGAAAAAGACTCACCAGTCTCCTAAAAAATGCAGTTGTACCCAATGTCCACTTAACCACGGACATGTGGACAAGTGGAGCAGGGCAGGGTCAGGACTATATGACTGTGACAGCCCACTGGGTAGATGTATGGACTCCCGCCGCAAGAACAGCAGCGGCGGCACCAGTAGCAGCATCTCGCAAACGCCAACTCTTTCCTAGGCAGGCTACGCTTTGTATCACCGCTTTCCAGAATACGCACACAGCTGAAAACCTCTTACGGCAACTGAGGAAGATCATCGCGGAATGGCTTACCCCAATTGGACTCTCCTGTGGATTTGTGGCATCGGACAACGCCAGCAATATTGTGTGTGCATTAAATATGGGCAAATTCCAGCATGTCCCATGTTTTGCACATACCTTGAATTTGGTGGTGCAGAATTTTTTAAAAAACGACAGGGGCGTGCAAGAGATGCTGTCGGTGGCCAGAAAAATTGCGGGACACTTTCGGCGTACAGGCACCACGTACAGAAGACTGGAGCACCACCAAAAACTACTGAACCTGCCCTGCCATCATCTGAAGCAAGAAGTGGTAACGAGGTGGAATTCAACCCTCTATATGCTTCAGAGGTTGGAGGAGCAGCAAAAGGCCATTCAAGCCTATACAATTGAGCACGATATAGGAGATGGAATGCACCTGTCTCAAGTGCAGTGGAGAATGATTTCAACGTTGTGCAAGGTTCTGATGCCCTTTGAACTTGCCACACGTGAAGTCAGTTCAGACACTGCCAGCCTGAGTCAGGTCATTCCCCTCATCAGGCTTTTGCAGAAGAAGCTGGAGGCATTGAAGAAGGAGCTAAAAGGGAGCGATTCCGCTAGGCATGTGGGACTTGTGGATGCAGCCCTTAATTCGCTTAACAAGGATTCACGGGTGGTCAATCTGTTGAAATCAGAGCACTACATTTTGGCCACCGTGCTCGATCCTAGATTTAAAGCCTACCTTGGATCTCTCTTTCCGGCAGACACAGGTCTGCTGGGGTTGAAAGACCTGCTGGTGACAAAATTGTCAAGTCAAGCGGAACGCGACCTGTCAACATCTCCTCCTTCACATTCTCCCGCAACTGGGGGTGCGAGGAAAAGGCTCAGAATTCCGAGCCCACCCGCTGGCGGTGATGCAGGGCAGTCTGGAGCGACTGCTGATGCTGACATCTGGTCCGGACTGAAGGACCTGACAACGATTACGGACATGTCGTCTACTGTCACTGCATATGATTCTCTCAACATTGATAGAATGGTGGAGGATTATATGAGTGACCGCATCCAAGTAGGCACGTCACACAGTCCGTACTTATACTGGCAGGAAAAAGAGGCAATTTGGAGGCCCTTGCACAAACTGGCTTTATTCTACCTAAGTTGCCCTCCCACAAGTGTGTACTCCGAAAGAGTGTTTAGTGCCGCCGCTCACCTTGTCAGCAATCGGCGTACGAGGTTACATCCAGAAAATGTGGAGAAGATGATGTTCATTAAAATGAATTATAATCAATTCCTCCGCGGAGACATTGACCAGCAGCAATTGCCTCCACAAAGTACACAGGGAGCTGAGATGGTGGATTCCAGTGGGGACGAATTGATAATCTGTGAGGAGGGGGATGTACACGGTGATATATCGGAGGGTGAAGATGAGGTGGACATCTTGCCTCTGTAGAGCCAGTTTGTGCAAGGAGAGATTAATTGCTTCTTTTTTGGGGGGGGTCCAAACCAACCCGTCATATCAGTCACAGTCGTGTGGCAGACCCTGTCACTGAAATGATGGGTTGGTTAAAGTGTGCATGTCCTGTTTTGTTTATACAACATAAGGGTGGGTGGGAGGGCCCAAGGATAATTCCATCTTGCACCTCTTTTTTCTTTTCTTTTTCTTTGCATCATGTGCTGATTGGGGAGGGTTTTTTGGAAGGGACATCCTGCGTGACACTGCAGTGCCACTCCTAGATGGGCCCGGTGTTTGTGTCGGCCACTAGGGTCGCTAATCTTACTCACACAGCTACCTCATTGCGCCTCTTTTTTTCTTTGCGTCATGTGCTGTTTGGGGAGGGTTTTTTGGAAGGGACATCCTGCGTGACACTGCAGTGCCACTCCTAGATGTGCCCGGTGTTTGTGTCGGCCACTAGGGTCGCTAATCTTACTCACACAGCTACCTCATTGCGCCTCTTTTTTTCTTTGCGTCATGTGCTGTTTGGGGAGGGTTTTTTGGAAGGGACATCCTGCGTGACACTGCAGTGCCACTCCTAGATGTGCCCGGTGTTTGTGTCGGCCACTAGGGTCGCTAATCTTACTCACACAGTCAGCTACCTCATTGCGCCTCTTTTTTTCTTTGCGTCATGTGCTGTTTGGGGAGGGTTTTTTGGAAGGGCCATCCTGCGTGACACTGCAGTGCCACTCCTAGATGGGCCCGGTGTTTGTGTCGGCCACTAGGGTCGCTAATCTTACTCACACAGCTACCTCATTGCGCCTCTTTTTTTCTTTGCGTCATGTGCTGTTTGGGGAGGGTTTTTTGGAAGGGCCATCCTGCGTGACACTGCAGTGCCACTCCTAGATGGGCCCGGTGTTTGTGTCGGCCACTAGGGTCGCTAATCTTACTCACACAGCTACCTCATTGCGCCTCTTTTTTTCTTTGCGTCATGTGCTGTTTGGGGAGGGTTTTTTGGAAGGGACATCCTGCGTGACACTGCAGTGCCACTCCTAGATGGGCCCGGTGTTTGTGTCGGCCACTAGGGTCGCTTATCTTACTCACACAGCGACCTCGGTGCAAATTTTAGGACTAAAAATAATATTGTGAGGTGTGAGGTATTCAGAATAGACTGAAAATGAGTGTAAATTATGGTTTTTGAGGTTAATAATACTTTGGGATCAAAATGACCCCCAAATTCTATGATTTAAGCTGTTTTTTAGTGTTTTTGGAAAAAAACACCCGAATCCAAAACACACCCGAATCCGACAAAAATAATTCGGTGAGGTTTTGCCAAAACGCGTTCGAACCCAAAACACGGCCGCGGAACCGAACCCAAAACCAAAACACAAAACCCGAAAAATTTCAGGCGCTCATCTCTAAATAGATACTGTGTTAACAGTGCCCATGTGCAAAATGGTATGCAAAATCGTGTAAAAAATGTACATGCTTCTATCTCGTGTCCACATATACACTGCAATAAAAAACTACCTAAAGTGCATAAAGTTGGTTAAAAAAGTTGATAAAACATTCATTATAGAAAACATCATGTCATGCAACCACATCTAGCGCAGACTCCAATGGAGCCCTAAACGGGTCTTGATCGAGATCGTGCTCTCTGTTAATAATCCAGCATAACACCTTTTAAAGTGCATAATTAAGTGTACATATAGAAAAACATCTGCAATAATTTATACAACAGAACACATGTAAACTCCACACCATTGTAAGCAGCAACTCTTTCATGACCACCATATCACCCTATACACTGCTTTTTCAACTTCTTGGCTTAACCCACATCTCGCTCGCCGGGTTAAAGGCCTACATCACTTAAAACAATACTCTGACCTCATGTACACAGATTCCTATCTTCTTGAGTCAGTTGATCAAAGGAAATTACTCAACCCTAATGACTCATTTAACCCTTTTGGTCTAATGGTGTCCAATCTGAAGATCCACCGGGATTCCAACTGGAGCAGTTTTAATGCTCTGTTGCCCCCCCTGATGGATTCTGGTACCTGGTCAATAATCCGGTACTTCAAGGTCGCCATACCATGTTTTAATTTTGCGAAGTGACGTGCCACCGGCTGGTCACTATTCCCAGAGACCAAAGCTGCCCTGATCGCCTGTCTGTGTTGGGCCATCCTTATTTTAAACAAACATTCTGTTTTGCCCACATAGTACAGGCCACAGGGGCACATAATTACATATACCACAAATTTGGAATTGCAAGACAGCGGCCAATTAATGGTATATTTTTTTGCAGAATGTGGATGTGTTATACTCACCCCTGCAGACATGTAACTGCAAGTGGTGCACCCAATACATCTATAGCAGCCATTTGGTCTACTTAAAAAATGTGAAGGAGCTGGTTTCTTGAATTTACTCAGATCCGTTTTCACTACGAGATCTTTAATATTACGGCCCCTCCTGTAGCTGGACATGATTTGTGTGTTCTTTAATGTTTTAAGTTCAGGGTCCGTAGTGATAATAGGCCACAGGGCTTTGGCTCTTTTGTTGGTGTAGCGGCTGTTAGTATTATATGTATTCACCCACGGTAATTTATCCTGTTTCTTGCCCGTCACAGTTTTAGTCAGCAGGTCAACTCTATTCAGGGCACATGCTTTAGCCCTTGCTTGTTTCAATAAAGGTATCGGATACCCCCTCTCCATAAACTTTGCCTCCATGCTGTCTAATTGTTTTTCACGGTTTGTGGCATTATTTGTAATTCTGCAGACCCGCAAGAATTGGGAGTAAGGCAAACCCTGTATGGTAGGGGCCGGATGAAAACTGTTATACTTCAATAGCATATTTCTATCAGTGGGTTTAGAATATAGATCTGTATCAATCTTCCCTTCACTGATTCGGATAGAAATATCCAAGAAATCAATGTGGGTGTGACTACATAGCATCGTGAGCTTAATCGTGCTCTCTGAGCTGTTGTGTTTAGCTATGATATTCACTAGAGACTGCTCATCTCCTGTCCAGAAGATGAGCAAATCATCTATATAACGGTAATATAGAAAAATTTGCTCAGCCACAGTGGGATCTTCATAGAACAACCCCTTCTCTGTTTCCCACATGAAAGTGTTTGCAAAGGCCGGAGCCACTGCTGACCCCATCGCACACCCCATTGTCTGCCTGAAGAACTTGTCTTCAAACAAAAAGTAGTTGTGCGTTAAGGTAAACTCCAGTAATTCAATAAACAAGTCCACATCAGGACCCGTATATGCCGTGTTCCCTGTGATTAGCCTTCTAACCGCCTGAAGGCCCCCTGCGTGCGGAATGCATGTATACAAACTAGATACATCAATTGTAGCCATCAACATGTTTGGTGGTACCAATTCAAACTGTAGAAATTTTTTTAACAATACATTGGAGTCTTTCAAATGTGTAGACGTCTGTTGAATGCATGGTTGTAAATAGGAATCTAAAAAGATGGCCAGTGGTTCGCACAGCGACCCCCGGGCCGACACAATCGGCCTCCCAGGCGGTCTCTGTGCGTGCTTGTGTATTTTCGGGAGTGTGTAGAACACTGGTACTACAGGGTGTGTGTTTAATAATTTCTGAGTAATAGTTTTGGACAACAATCCCTGTTCACACGCTCTCTTCAAAATACCCGATAATTCCTCCACATAAGATACTGTAGGGTCCCTCTCTAAAGGGCAATATGTATCCGTATCACTCAATAAACGATGACATTCAATGACATAATCACTAGTATTGAGGATAACAATGGAACCCCCTTTATCAGCCCCCCTTATGATAATGTCCTGCCTCTTACTCAAAGCCTTAAGGGCCATGTTTTCTTCTCTGGTCAGATTATCATATACAGGGGGACTGGGGCCACCCCCCGCAGCCTCTAGCAACCTGCTAAATGTTTTCACAGATGCATTGTTTGACACAGGGTCAAATTTGGATGAAGGGCCTAATTTCAACACTCTAGCTGGGACATCATTCAACATCGGTTGACCAGAGTCTTTGGAAAAATGTTCTTTAAGTTTTAAAGTGCGGTGCAGTTTGAATGAATCAAGTTTCCATTGGAACCTATTTGGTCTATTGGTAGGGACAAACGTTAGACCTTTTTCCAAAACGCTTACCTCAGTGGGTGACAGCAAGCTTGAGGATAAATTGAAGATCAAGTCTTTTTGGCCCTGGGCGGGCGTCCTCTTCGCTTGCCTTCTTGTTTGTCCACCGCGTCTGGTAGGTCTAATTCTCGGACTGTTGGAATTGCCCGAGTCCTTGCCCCTAAAGGGGTCACATCCCTAGGTCCTTGTCTTCTTGGTCTAGCTTGATCATCCGAATCACTCGCTGATGTTGTGCCGCTGCGCATTATCGGTCTTCTTCGTCGAAACCTCGGTACATTCTGTGCAGGTCCACTGTTCCCCATGTTACCCAACCAGGAATAAACGCGATGTTGGGCGTAGTCCTGTTGGACCTTAAGTAATTTCTCACGTTTAAATTTGAGCAATTCACCACGGTATTTCTCCACTTGCTCAGCCAAAGTAGACAGTTTCGCTGCTTCTGTTGAAAAGAGGTCATGGTGTTCTGCTTCATAATGTTTAATCTTCTCCATGGTGACATTATGCTCCCGAGTTGTCTCTTCTATGACCAATAGGAGAAGGTCCATGGAGCATTTATTCAACACCGCTATCCATCTTTTGCAAAAATTGATGTTAAATCTCCCGATAGTGGGGGCATTGTGGATACGAAACCCCCTGGGAATCTGTTTTGCCCGATAATAATCGGATAGCGTCCGACTATGATATAAAAAGTCTACTGCTCTCTTCTTCAGCTTAAATAATTCCTTAAAGGCGTCTTCATTTGTGGTGACAGGTACATCATCAAACGCTGATTCTTTGTGTAATATAACTTCAGCCTCCAGGTCTGAAAAACTTAGAGTGTCATAGGTGTCGTATTGTAACAGGAAGGAGGAAACCTCATCTTCCCTGCGTTGTGGAGTGGCCATTTAAAGTTACTGCGAACCTATTATTACAGGCTCAACCACATGGAAAAAGTGCTGTGCATATAACGTATCACCTTGTGACCAAAACATATATACAAAAATATATCAAATGACAAAAAGACAGAAAAAATGGAAAAAATTCCTGAGGAAATATAGAACACCAGGTAAAAATGATATCCGGTGCCTTGCCTCTGCTCACCACCTTGCAGGTAGGGGTCCAGCAGTATGTAAAAGTCCATGTAGTGGCCGGCACTCAGAAGGCCTCCAAGGGCTATCTGGCTCAGGTGCCATCCTATGAGGAATCACCTCCATCCATATCCCAAAAGAAAGGCGGCACTCAGAGACTTTGTAAATCACACCAGGTTCTTTAGTGAAAACACTGCAAAGTTACAACATCAACGTTTCGGGGCGTGTAGCCCCTTCATCAGGATAACCCCACACTGCAAATAAATGAACATTTATAGGTGCACTCACCCCTCATGGCTGTCCCCCACTGGCTGCCGCCGCCGCCGTGTCCCAGGCCCGGCGTCCGTCCCCACGAGCAGAGCACTTCCGCCGGAAGTGACGTAGCGGGTCCCGGTCACGTTGCCGCGGCAACCTAAAAAACCATAACATACCATACATATGAGCGCTCCGATCTGTCACAGCCCGTACCTGCTTCACTGAAACTACGCCGGATAGCATGACTGTTCTCTCTTATATACATAAAGTGCTGAATGCAAATGGTGATTATTGGTAAACAATTAGCCGTGCTGGCCGGGGAACCCCGTCGCCCGCAGTGTCAAATCCTTATAAGTGACATCCTCCTTTGTATATAGATACTGTGTTAACAGTGCCCATGTGCAAAATGGTATACAAAATCGTGTAAAAAATGTACATGCTTCTATCTCGTGTCCACATATACACTGCAATAAAAAACTACCTAAAGTGCATAAAGTTGGTTAAAAAAGTTGATAAAACATTCATTATAGAAAACATCATGTCATGCAACCACATCTAGCGCAGACTCCAATGGAGCCCTAAACGGGGTCTTGATCGAGATCGTGCTCTCTGTTAATAATCCAGCATAACACCTTTTAAAGTGCACTTTAGGTAGTTTTTTATTGCAGTGTATATGTGGACACGAGATAGAAGCATGTACATTTTTTACACGATTTTGCATACCATTTTGCACATGGGCACTGTTAACACAGTATCTATATACAAAGGAGGATGTCACTTATAAGGATTTGACACTGTGGGCGACGGGGTTCCCCGGCCAGCACGGCTAATTGTTTACCAATAATCACCATTTGCATTCAGCACTTTATGTATATAAGAGAGAACAGTCATGCTATCCGGCGTAGTTTCAGTGAAGCAGGTACGGGCTGTGACAGATCGGAGCGCTCATATGTATGGTATGTTATGGTTTCTTAGGTTGCCGCGGCAACGTGACCGGGACCCGCTACGTCACTTCCGGCGGAAGTGCTCTGCTCGTGGGGACGGACGCCGGGCCTGGGACACGGCGGCGGCGGCAGCCAGTGGGGGACAGCCATGAGGGGTGAGTGCACCTATAAATGTTCATTTATTTGCAGTGTGGGGTTATCCTGATGAAGGGGCTACACGCCCCGAAACGTTGATGTTGTAACTTTGCAGTGTTTTCACTAAAGAACCTGGTGTGATTTACAAAGTCTCTGAGTGCCGCCTTTCTTTTGGGATATGGATGGAGGTGATTCCTCATAGGATGGCACCTGAGCCAGATAGCCCTTGGAGGCCTTCTGAGTGCCGGCCACTACATGGACTTTTATATATATATATATATATATATATATATATTTATTTTTATTTTTTTTTCACTGCACTCAGAACCTTCCAATATTAATTTAAATAAAACAAAACAAATATAGGAATAAGTGTAATACCACTTTCACATCGCAATGGTGGGTCGCAACCGGGACTTGTGCATGGCTCTTTCCTGGGTGCGACCCGCTTGAAACCTCTTTCAGACTGGCCGCACCATCCCGGTTTGTTGCCAGGTTGGTGATGTGAGTGGTGACGTGTGTGGAGGCGGCGCCTGGAGATCAGATCATCTCCAAGTGCTGCCTCTCCCTATAGCGCCACCTCTCTCTATAATGTGAACAGGTCCCTGGTCGCATCAACCCGGCAACCCGTTCACACTGCACTTCAACCCGGTAATAACCCTGCTTTATTCCCGGGTTGAAATATTGGGTCAGTCGACCCGGGAAATTGGAACATACCCCTTTCACACCGCATCTCGACCTAGGTCAACCCAGCAATATAACGGGTTATTTTGACGATGTAAAAGGGGTTAATGTGTCTGGTCCTTATTAAATAATCACACGGCTTGCCTAGGGCATCAAATTAGTTAGGGCCTGCTCTGACCACGAGAATGCCGGTGCCGTGGTCCAGATGCCCAGCAGGCCACGAGGTGGGCGCTGACCTGAATCAGAAGATGACGCCCTGGCCCTGCTTTCATTAGTCTGGGATTGGGCAGTAGCGGTGCTGCTATGTGCAGAGAGAAGGGCCAAGAGGTGGAAGTTAAGAGGCTGCTGAGGTTGGGAGTGGATGAGGACGGAGGTCTGCTGATACTGAGGGCTGGGGAGGGGGTGCTGTGAGCAGCAGAGTCGCAGTGCTGGATGGGCTGGGTGTGGAGCGGGTGGGGTTGAACTTAGAGACAGCAGATAGGTCAGGACAGAGGTGGAAGTAAGGAGACTGCTGCTGCTGCCACCTATGTCATCCACTCCACAGTCACCCACTTACTCCTTGTCACCCTCAGTCTCTCTCTCTCTCTCTCTCTCTCACTGTCACGTCTAGCAAAGTTTGAGGATCCGGCAGCTGAGATTTGCCCGAGGAGGTAGCAGGCTATGAATGAACCAGATGAGGGGGCTGGATATAGTTCCTTCGCATGGGACACAGAGCAATGAAGAACGTAGGTGGGGTTTGAGAGTCAATGGAAAGTATTTATTATGTACAGGGCTGAGGTAAAGAACCGAGGCTGGAGTACGATGGTTAAAGACGTGGCTGGGGGCGAAGAACTGTGGACTGTGATTTGAAAGACGAGACTGTAGATGATGAACTGTGGAACTGTGGATGGTGGTTGAAGACGTGGCTGGAGACAAGGACTGTGGACTGTGGTTTGGAAAATGAGGCTGAAGGTAATCTGCAGGCTATGGTCGGTGGTACAAAGGCGTGGCTGGTGAAAGAGATCTGTGGAGTGTGGCTTGAAAGACGAGGCAGAAGATCCGGGGCCGACTGTGCCCAAAGAGTCTTATTGGACCGGGTTTTCCAGGAGCGCTTCCACAGGCAGTAGCAGGCTAGAAACGGCAGAGCTGCAGCAGCAACAGAGAACCGACCAAGCAGGATCAGGAGGAACCAAAATACAGCAGGAATCCTGGGAGCACAGGCTAAAGCACCTACAACAGGGTTGTAACTTGAAGCACTGGCGTCCCTGTCTTAAACCAGCCCCCTTTTATAGGGAGAGCTTCCCCTAGATTGGCTGGAAGAAACAGGAAACAGGAACTATGCTTAAAACTTGGTCTCCAACATGGCGGCGCCCAGTAATGCAGACCTTTTTGCAAAGCCACAATGCTCACTGCCCTTGGTCTCTTAGCAATGGCTCAGCAAGAGCGACTCACTGTAGCGGCGTCCCGCCGCCACGAGCGGACCCCCTCACCGCCACTACTGCTGCCCACGGATCCGGCACAGCAGCCCACGGATCCGGCACAGCAGCCTACCTCCGCCGCTGCTCGCACAACGCCAAGGAAGCCAGCCCCGCGGCCCCAGCGTACCGGTAAGACTCCGGACGCTGACAGTACCCCCCCTTTGCGGGTGGACTCCGGACACCTATGTGGTTTAGTTGTAAACTTGGCATGAAATGTCCGAAGAAGTCTTGGAGCATGGACATCCTCTCCATCTACCCAAGATCTCTCCTCTGGCCCATACCCCTTCCAATCAACAAGGTACTGGATGCGACCATAACGTCTGCGAGAATCGAGGATCTTGTGAATCTCAAATTCGTCTCCATGTGCTGATTGGCTCTTGGGTGATTTAGGCAGAGCGGCTCTGAACCGATTAAGTACCAATGGTTTTAAGAGAGAAATATGAAATGCATTAGGAATTCTTAACTGCGGAGGTAATTTCACTTTGTAAGCCACAGGATTCAACACTTTTTCGATTGGGTAAGGCCCAATAAATCTGGGAGCAAACTTCTTTGTAGGAACCTTTAATCTTAGGTTACGTGTGGAAACCCAAACCCGATCTCCTACCTTAAGGCTTGGTACAGCTTTTCGTTTCAGATCTGCATAGGTCTTATATCTCTTGGATGTCTTGAGCAAAGTCTTATGAATTTGTTTCCAGGCTTCAGTAAATTGTCGAAGTGTTGACTCTGCGGCAGGAACCTCAAGCGTAGACAGAAGTTGGAAGTCGGGAACTCTTGGATGGTAACCATAATTAATGAAGAATGGAGAAGATTTTGTGGCAGAGTGATAAAGATTGTTATGGGCAAATTCTGCGAACGGGAGGAAGTCCAGCCAGTCGTCCTGTGAGGAGGACATGAATAAACTCAGAAAAGTCTCCAGATCCTGGTTCACTCTCTCTGTTTGACCATCCATTTGGGGATGATATCCTGAGGAGAAGTTTAATTTCACGCCAAGAGCAGAACATAGGGATCTCCAAAACTTGGCCACAAATTGAGGACCTCAATCAGACACGATTTCCTGTGGTAGACCGTGGAGTCGAAAGATCTCTGCTATAAACAATTTTGCCAACTGGGATGCAGATGGAAGATTAGCCAGCGGAACAAAGTGTGCCATTTTAGAGAATCGGTCAACTATGACCCATACGGTGTTCTGCCCACCAGACGTAGGTAAATCTGTAATAAAGTCCATAGAAATATGCGTCCATGGTCTTAGTGGTACCGGCAAAGGATGGAGTAACCCGGCGGGTGGACCTTTGGGACTTTTATGCTGGGCACATTTTGGACAGGCAGCTACGAATTCCTGAACGTCAGTCCTGAGATGAGGCCACCAGTAGGAGCGCTGAATGAATTTAAGTGTCTTATGACCGCCCGCATGGCCCATGAAGGAGGAGGAGTGATTCCAGGATAAATTGCTCTTTTGAACGGTCAGAGGGTTCTTCTGAACTTAGGGAGCGAGATAATGCATCTGCCTTTTTGTTGAGGGAACCTGGTCGGTAACTGAGTTTAAAATTAAAACGGGTAAAGAAGAGTGCCCATCTTGCTTGGCGTAGGTTCAGACATCGGGCTGACTGTAGATACAGGAGGTTCTTGTGATCCGTGGTCACCGAAATTGGATGCTGAGCTCCCTCCAACAAATACCTCCACTCCTCAAAGGCCAACTTAATTGGCAGTAATTCCTGTTCCCCAATAGCGTAATTCTGTTCAGCGGGGGAGAATCTTTGCGAGAAGAACGCACAAGGATGGACCTACTTGTCCTCGAAAAGCTGGGATAATACTGCTCCCACTCCCACAGTAGAGGCATCAACCTCCACCAAGAACGGACGGCTGAGATCGGGTTGTCGAAGAACTGGAGCAGCCGTGAAGGCCTCCTTTAAAGATGAAAAAACTTCCAAAGCCTCCGGAGACCACTTGGCAGGATCGGCTCCCTTCTAGTTAATGCGGTTATAGGAGCTATGACAGAAGAATAATTTTGAATGAATCTTCGGTAGAAGTTGGCAAACCCCAGGAAACGTTGAATTCATTTAAGGGTAGCTGGAAGCGCCCAATCCTGAATCGCCTGGACTTTAGCAGGGTCCATCTGTAACCTCTGCCCTGAAAGAATGTAACCGAGGAATGGAATCGTGGGTACTTCAAAGGTGCACTTCTCTAACTTTCAGAATAACTGATTCCTTCGTAAATGAGTTAACACTTCTTTGACTTGTTCCCGATGGGTCTTCAGATCCCTAGAAAAAATGAGGATGTCATCCAGATACACTATCAAGCAGTCATTGAGGAGATCTTTGAAGATTTAGTTAACGAACTCTTGAAAGACGGCTGGGGCGTTACATAGGCCAAAAGGCATTACCAGGTATTCGTAATGGCCGTCGCGGGTATTAAATGCCGTATTTCATTCGTCCCCTGGGCGAATACGTATAAGATTGTAGGCCCCCCGTAAGTCCCACTTAGTAAATACAGTAGCTCCTTTAACACGGTCGAACAATTCTGCAATCAGAGGTAACGGATATCTGTTCTTAACTGTTATGTCATTGAGACCTCTATAGTCAATACAGGGCCGCAACCCCCCATCCTTCTTTTTGACAAAGAAAAACCCCGCTCCGGCCGGAGATGTAGAAGACCTGATGAACCCTTTCTTCAAGTTCTCCCGGATATACTCCGACATGGCCTGTGTCTCGGGAAGTGAGAGAGGGTAAATTCGACCTCGGGGAGGAGTCTTACCGGGTACTAGCTCAATGGGACAATCCCAAGTACGATGCGGAGGCAAGGTGTCCGCCCCATGCTTACTGAAAACATCTTGAAAAGCTTGGTACTCCACAGGAAGGCTGGAAGGGCTGGAAGAACAGAGAGGTCTAACTGAAGGTAAACAGTTCTGAAAGCAGTCTTGTCCCCAAGAGAGTACATCCATAGTTTGCCAATCTATGTGGGGATTGTGTCTAAGTAACCATGGAAACCCTAGGATTAGTTCATGAGAGGCTTTAGGAATTACAAGGAAAGAGATTTTTTCTGAATGGAGAACTCCGACCTTCATCTTGAGAGGAATAGTTCGAGAGGATATAATACCCTCAGGGATATAACTTCCATTTGTATTCCAGAACGTTTGACCAGAGCTGATGTAATGAAGCTTTCGGCGGCTCCGGAGTCGAGTAGTGCAGGGATGAGAAGAGAAGAAGAAGGGAGCTCCAATTGGGTTAACAGGACAGACTCTTTCTTGGTATGTAATTCTGAGAATTCTCCTAGCTTGACCTCTCCAGCACAAACTAGGAGCGGGCGTTTCCCGGACGTAGAGTGCAAGTTTTAACAAAGTGATCAGATGCACCACAATACAGGCAGAGGTTCCCTTGTCGCCGTCTCTGACGTTCTTCATTGGAGAGGCGGGAGCGATTAATCTGCATGGGTTCTTCCGCAGTTGGTGCTGATGGTGTTGGTGGAAGAACAACTCTAGGCTTAGGGCGATCTGACCGCAACCTCTCCATACAGCGTTCTCTGTACCTCAGGTCTAACTTATTGCATAAAGAAATTAGTTTATCCAACTTATCAGGTACGTCCTGAGTTGCGAGGTCATCTTTGATCTTTTCGGAGAGACCGCTCCAGAAAGCTGCAATGAGAGCCTCCTCGTTCCAGTTCAGTTCTGAGGAAAGGGTGCAAAACTGGATCACGTACTGACTGACCGTACACGTGCCCTGACGCAGGCGCAGGATCTCCAATGAGGCGGCAGAAGTCCTGCCTGGTTCGTCGAATATTCTTCGAAAGGTGGCCACGAATTCTGGATAGTTAGATAAGATGGGATCCATCCTCTCCCACAAAGGTGAAGCCCATTCCAACGCTTGCCCGGTAAGTAAAGAAATTATATAGGCTACTTTGGTTTGTGCTGATGGGAAGTGGGCCGACTGTAGTTCGAACTGGATTTCGCACTGGTTAAGAAACCCGCGGCATTGTTTTGGATTCCCATCGAATTTACTGGGAGGTGGCAAATTCAACCGTGGAAGTGATACTGGTACAGGACGAAACGAGACCGGAGGTGCTAATGTGGGAGCAGCTGTAGATACTTGAGGGGCCGTCATGGCAACACAGAGAGAATCGAGACGTTCGGACATACTCTGCATGAACTGCACGATTTGAGATTGTGTGGCCTCCTGCTTACTTAAGCGAGACCAGATATCTGCAGTTGAATCCCCTCCTGAGGCCTGATCACCCGTCGAATCCATTGGGCCAGTGCTTACTGTCACGTCTAGCAAAGTTTGAGGATCCGGCAGCTGAGATTTGCCCGAGGAGGTAGCAGGCTGTGAATGAACCAGATGAGGGGGCTGGATATAGGTCCTCATTCCGAGTTGTTCGCTCGCAAGCTGCTTTTAGCAGCTTTACACACGCTAAGCCGCCGCCTACTGGGAGTGAATCTTAGCTTCTTAAAATTGCGAACGAAAGATTCGCAATATAGCGAAAAGACATCTCTGTGCAGTTTCTGAGTAGCTCGAGACTTACTCGGCATCTGCGATCAGTTCAGTGCTTGTCGTTCCTGGTTTGACGTCATAAACACACCCAGCGTTCGCCCAGACACTCCTCCGTTTCTCCAGCCACTCCCGCGTTTTTCCCAGAAACAGTAGCGTTTTTTCGCAAACACCCATAAAACGGCCAGTTTCCGCCCAGAAACACCCACTTCCTGTCAATCACATTACGATCACCAGAACGAAGAAAAAAACGTGAGTAAAAAACCTAACTGCATAGCAAATTTACTTTGCGCAGTCGCACTGCGGACATTGCGCATGCGCACTAAGCGGAAATCGCTGCGATGCGAAAAAATTTACCGAGCGAACAACTCGGAATGACCCCCATAGTTCCTTCGCATGGGACACGGAGCAATGAAGAACGTAGGCAGGGTTTGAGAGTCAATGGAAAGTATTTATTATGTACAGGGCTGAGGTAAAGAACCGAGGCTGGAGCACGATGGTTAAAGACGTGGCTGGGGGCGAAGAATTGTGGACTGTGATTTGAAAGACGAGACTGTAGATGATGAACTGTGGAACTGTGGATGGTGGTTGAAGACGTGGCTGGAGACAAGGACTGTGGTTTGGAAAATTAGGCTGAAGGTAATCTGCAGGCTATGGTCGGTGGTACAAAGGCGTGGCTGGTGAAAGAGATCTGTGGAGTGTGGCTTGAAAGACGAGGCAGAAGATCCGGGGCCGACTGTGCCCAAAGAGTCTTACTGGACCGGGTTTTCCAGGAGCGCTTCCACAGGCAGTAGCAGGCTAGAAACGGCAGGGCTGCAGCAGCAACAGAGAACCGACCAAGCAGGATCAGGAGGAACCAGAATACAGCAGGAATCCTGGGAGCACAGGCTAAAGCACCTACAACAGGGTTGTAACTTGAAGCACTGGCGTCCCTGTCCTAAACCAGCCCCCTTTTATAGGGAGAGCTTCCCCTAGATTGGCTGGAAGAAACAGGAAACAGGAACTATGCTTAAAACTTGGTCTCCAACATGGCGGCGCCCAGTAATGCAGACCTTTTTGCAAAGCCACAATGCTCACTGCCCTTGGTCTCCTAGCAACGGCTCAGCAAGAGCGACTCGCTGTAGCGGCGTCCCGCCGCCACGAGCGGACCCCCTCACCGCCACTACTGCTGCTGCCCACGGATCCGGCACAGTAGCCCACCTCCGCCGCTGCCCGCACAACGCCAAGGAAGCCAACCCCGCGGCCCCAGCGTACCGGTAAGACTCCGGACGCTGACAGTACCCCCCCTTTGCGGATGGACTCCGGACACCTATGTGGTTTAGTTGTAAACTTGGCATGAAATGTCCGAAGAAGTCTTGGAGCATGGACATCCTCTGCTACCAAAGATCTCTCCTCTGGCCCATACCCCTTCCAATCAACAAGGTACTGGATGCGACCATAACATCTGCGAGAATCGAGGATCTTGTGAATCTCAAATTCGTCTCCATGTGCTGATTGGCTCTTGGGTGATTTAGGCAGAGCGGCTCTGAACCGATTAAGTACCAATGGTTTTAAGAGAGAAATATTAAATGCTTTAGGAATTCTTAACTGCGGAGGTAATTTCACTTTGTAAGCCACAGGATTCAACACTTTTTCGATTGGGTAAGGCCCAATAAATCTGGGAGCAAACTGCTTTGTAGGAACCTTTAATCTTAGGTTACGTGTGGAAACCCAAACCCGATCTCCTACCTTAAGGCTTGGTACAGCTTTTCGTTTCAGATCTGCATAGGTCTTATATCTCTTGGATGTCTTGAGCAAAGTCTTATGAATTTGTTTCCAGGCTTCAGTAAATTGTCGAAGTGTTGACTCTGCGGCAGGAACCTCAAGCGTAGGCAGAAGTTGGAAGTCGGGAACTCTTGGATGGTAACCATAATTAATGAAGAATGGAGAAGATTTTGTGGCAGAGTGATAAAGTTTGTTATGGGCAAATTCTGCGAACGGGAGGAAGTCCAGCCAGTCGTCCTGTGAGGAGGACATGAATAAACTCAGAAAAGTCTCCAGATCCTGGTTCACTCTCTCTGTTTGACTATCCGTTTGGGGATGATATCCTGAGGAGAAGTTTAATTTCACGCCAAGAGCAAAACATAGGGATCTCCAAAACTTGGCCACAAATTGAGGACCTCTATCAGACACGATTTCCTGTGGTAGACCGTGGAGTCGAAAGATCTCTGCTATAAACAATTTTGCCAACTGGGATGCAGATGGAAGATTAGCCAGCGGAACAAAGTGTGCCATTTTAGAGAATCGGTCAACTATGACCCATACGGTGTTCCGCCCACCAGACGTAGGTAAATCTGTAATAAAGTCCATAGAAATATGCGTCCATGGTCTTAGTGGTACCGGCAAAGGATGGAGTAACCCGGCTGGTGGACCTTTGGGACTTTTATGCTGGGCACATTTTGGACAGGCAGCTACGAATTCCTGAACGTCAGTCCTGAGATGAGGCCACCAGTAGGAGCGCTGAATGAATTTAAGTGTCTTATGACCGCCCGCATGGCCCATGAAGGAGGAGGAGTGATTCCAGGATAAATTGCTCTTTTGAACGGTCAGAGGGTTCTTCTGAACTTAGGGAGCGAGATAATGCATCTGCCTTTTTGTTGAGGGAACCTGGTCGGTAACTGAGTTTAAAATTAAAACGGGTAAAGAAGAGTGCCCATCTTGCTTGGCGTAGGTTCAGACATCGGGCTGACTGTAGATACAGGAGGTTCTTGTGATCCGTGGTCACCGAAATTGGATGCTGAGCTCCCTCCAACAAATACCTCCACTCCTCAAAGGCCAACTTAATTGGCAGTAATTCCTGTTCCCCAATAGCGTAATTCTGTTCAGCGGGGGAGAATCTTTGCGAGAAGAACGCACAAGGATGGACCTTCTTGTCCTCGAAAAGCTGGGATAATACTGCTCCCACTCCCACAGTAGAGGCATCAACCTCCATCAAGAACGGACGGCTGAGATCGGGTTGTCGAAGAACTGGAGCAGCCGTGAAGGCCTCCTTTAAAGATGAAAAAGCTTCCAAAGCCTCCGGAGACCACTTGGCAGGATCGGCTCCCTTCCTAGTTAATGCGGTTATAGGAGCTATGACAGAAGAATAATTTTGAATGAATCTTCGGTAGAAGTTGGCAAACCCCAGGAAACGAATTCATTTAAGGGTAGCTGGAAGCGCCCAATCCTGAATCGCCTGGACTTTAGCGGGGTCCATCTGTAACCTCTGCCCTGAAAGAATGTAACCGAGGAATGGAATCGTGGGTACTTCAAAAGGTGCACTTCTCTAACTTTCAGAATAACTGATTCCTTCGTAAATGAGTTAACACTTCTTTGACTTGTTCCCGATGGGTCTTCAGATCCCTAGAAAAAATGAGGATGTCATCCAGATACACTACCAAGCAGTCATTGAGGAGATCTCTGAAGATTTCGTTAACGAACTCTTGAAAGACGGCTGGGGCGTTACATAGGCCAAAAGGCATTACCAGGTATTCGTAATGGCCATCGCGGGTATTAAATGCCGTCTTCCATTCGTCCCCTGGGCGAATACGTATAAGATTGTAGGCCCCCCGTAAGTCCCACTTAGTAAATACAGTAGCTCCTTTAACACGGTCGAACAATTCTGCAATCAGAGGTAACGGATATCTGTTCTTAACTGTTATGTCATTGAGACCTCTATAGTCAATACAGGGCCGCAACCCCCCATCCTTCTTTTTGACGAAGAAAAACCCCGCTCCGGCCGGAGATGTAGAAGACCTGATGAACCCTTTCTTCAAGTTCTCCCGGATATACTCCGACATGGCCTGTGTCTCGGGAAGTGAGAGAGGGTAAATTCGACCTCGGGGAGGAGTCTTACCGGGTACTAGCTCAATGGGACAATCCCAAGTACGATGCGGAGGCAAGGTGTCCGCCCCATGCTTACTGAAAACATCTTGAAAAGCTTGGTGTCAGACTAGGTTTTGTCTGTGTCCCCGGAGGGGGCGCTAGTGAGTCAGTGGAGGTAGGAGGGAGAAAGTGAGGAGGCTGGATTAAGTTTCTGCGCATGGGCGCAATGATGTTTATTAACACAAAGTTCACAAAAGGCAGCAGAAATAAACAATAAGGAATGCAATGTCAATGGTACAGCGTGGGAGCTGAAAGTCTATGGCAACAGAGATTATGATAATGGATGAATGATAACTGATGAATGATTACTGATGAATGATAACTTGATAGAAGATAATCTGGTATGGGAACCAGAGCAGTTTAAAACATGGAACCAGCAGAGATGGTAACAAATGGCAAACCTGGTAGCAGAGGCAGGAGACTGGCAATGTTCACAGTGCAGGTGATGAGGCACAGGCAGCAAGCAAGCTGCATCACAGGTGAGGAGATGGAATGCACCTGGAGCGAGTCTCTACTGCTAGGCTGAAGCACACTGAGTTGGTGATTAGTGTGAAGCCTGCAAACAGAAGCAGGTAATGCTGAGGCTTGTAGTTCCACGGAGCTGTAGAGGATACCTGGAGCAGAAAGTCACAGGTAGGTAACCAGGAACACGGAGGTATAGGCAGGTAACCAGGAACACGGAGGAACAGGTACCAGATCCAGACACATGGGTCGCAGGAGTGACACAAAGTTCAGGATGCCTGCAGACTGATCCTGCAGCTCCCGATATACCCCCTGATGTGCAGTCATTGGTGGGAGTGAGGAAAGTAGGTGCGGCCAAGCACCGGATTGGCCGCCGTGCTCTGACCGATGGAGACTGTCATGGCGGCGCCCATGCCGCGGCCTAGCGGGAACGCGGCGTGCTACACGCCCGCTGTCACAGGAGCGCTCCCAGGCCCAGGATGACGTCTGATGGCAGAGGTGCGGATGACAGTGGAACGCAGGGACCCTGGACGGAGTCCGCACCGGCGGACAGATGTGACCGTGGTGAGTCGATTCCTGACAGTACCCCCCCTTTAAGGGTGGGCACTGAACACCCACGAGGCTTGGAAGGATGAGTGTTATGGAAGACACGGACCAACCTTGGAGCATGGACATCTGACGAATTCACCCAACTTCTCTCCTCTGGACCATAACCGGACCAATCGATAAGATATTGTAGACGACCGTACCGGCAACGGGAATCCAGAATCTTCTCTATCTCGAACTCCACGCCCCGCTGAGTTCGAACTTTGGGGCCGACTGGAAGAGCTCTTTGGAAGCGATTCAGGACTAAAGGTCTGAGGAGAGAGACATGAAAGGCATTAGGTATTCGCAGAGAAGATGGTAACTTAAGCTTGTAGGCCACAGGGTTGATGACTCTTTCAACGGGAAAGGGACCGATGAAACGTGGTGCAAATTTCATCGACGGGACCCTAAGACGAAGGTTCCGGGTAGAAAGCCAAACCTTGTCCCCAGGTTTCAGGCTAGGAACTGCACGTCTTTTGCGGTCAGCAAAGTACTTATACCGGCTGGAGGCCTTCTTGAGAGAAGCATGAATCTTCCTCCAGGTTGAAGAGAACTGACTCAGGGCAGTAGTGGCAGCAGGAACATCAATGTGAGGGAGTTCTTGGAAATCTGGAACACGAGGATGTTGCCCATATACAGCAAAGAACGGAGTTGTGTCAGTAGCAGTGTGATAGCGGAAATTGTGGGCAAATTCGGCCCACGGGAGCAGATCCAACCAGTCATCCTGAGAAGATGAAACATAAAGTCTTAAAAATGTCTCCAATTCCTGATTTACCCTCTCTGTCTGCCCATTCGTCTGAGGGTGGTAAGCTGACGAGAACTTCAGTTTAACTTGCATGGCAGAACAGAGAGCCCTCCAAAACCTCGCTACAAACTGAACACCTCGGTCGGATATTATTTCTGAGGGTAGACCATGTAGACGGAAAATCTCCCGTAGGAAGATTTGGGCGAGTTTTGGGGCAGAAGGGAGACCCTGGAGAGGAACAAAATGGGCCATCTTGGTAAATCTGTCCACCACAACCCAGATGGTATTATATCCTTGAGAAGGAGGAAGGTCGAAGATAAAGTCCATGGACAGGTGTGACCAGGGACGGCTGGGAACAGATAATGGTTGTAACTGACCTGCTGGAGACTGACGAGGAATCTTGTGCTGTGCACACTTAGGACAGGATGCCACGAAATCCTTGATGTCAGCTTTCATCTTTGGCCACCAGTATGTCTCAGAGAGGAACTTGAAAGTTTTCAGGACACCGGGATGTCCAGTGAACTTGGACTGATGGGCCCAAGACAGCAGCTTGGGACGGAGTTCTGGGGAAACAAAAGTCTTACCAGGAGGAGAAGCCGGAGAAACTTGAGATGCAGCAAATACCACTGGACTCAGGATGGAATGCGGAACTGAGTTAGACGTTTCCTCTTCGGACTCCATAGATCGGGATAAGGCGTCAGCTTTAATGTTCTGAGAACCTGGGCGGAAATGAAGCTTAAAATTAAAACGAGAGAAAAACATAGCCCACCGGGACTGGTGAGGATTAAGGCACTGGGCTGCCTTTAAATATAGCAGATTTTTATGATCCGTATAGATGTTGAACGGATATTTGGCCCCTTCCAGGAGATACCTCCATTCCTCGAGGGCCAGCTTAATCGCCAGTAGTTCTTGATCTCCAACGGCATAGTTAGCTTCTGCAGGGAGGAATTTACGAGAATAGAATCCACAGGGGTGGATCTTCCCATCAGTTCCCTTCTGGGAGAGAACCGCTCCAACTCCTACGGTAGAGGCATCCACCTCCAACTCGAACGGCTTGTTTACGTCTGGTTGAGACAGAACTGGAGCAGACATAAAGGCCAGCTTGATCTTTTGGAAGGCCGCTAACGCCTCTTCTGACCAGTTGGAATGATCTGCCCCTTTCCGAGTTAAGTTGGTAATAGGAGCGATGAGAGTTGAGAATCCTCGAATAAATTTCCTATAGTAATTGGCGAATCCCAGGAATCGCTGAATAGACTTGAGAATTTGGAATGGACCAATTGGCAATGGCTTCCAACTTTGTCGGGTCCATCTGGAGATCCGATCCGGAAATTATATACCCCAGGAAGGGTATAGAAGAAACTTCAAAGGTACACTTGGATAGTTTTCCGTAGAGCCGGTTCTCACGAAGACGTCGGAGGACTTCACGGACTTGTAGACGATGAGAGGAGAGATCTTGAGAAAAGATGAGGATATCATCCAGATAAACCACAAGGTATTTGTACAGAACGTCACGGAAGATTTCGTTCACGAAGTGCTGGAACACTGCTGGGGCATTACTCAACCCGAATGGCATTACCAGGTACTCGTAATGACCATCTCGAGTATTAAAAGCTGTCTTCCATTCATCACCACTCCGGATTCTGATGAGGTTGTAGGCACCGCGGAGATCTAACTTGGTGAAGATGCGGGCTCCCTTAACTCTGTCAAACAATTCGGTGATGAGTGGTAATGGATAGCTATTTTTGATGGTAATGTCATTGAGACCCCGGTAGTCGATACATGGACGTAATCCTCCATCCTTTTTCTTAACAAAGAAGAAGCCCGCACCAGCGGGTGAAGATGAGGGACGGATGAATCCTTTCTGTAAGTTCTCCCTGATGTAGTCGCTCATCGCTTCAGTTTCAGGAACGGACAACGGATAGGTACGCCCCCTAGGTGGTTTCTTGCCTGGAATGAGGTCAATGGGGCAATCCCACTCTCTATGGGGCGGTAAAACATCAGCGGCTTTTTCACTGAAGACGTCAGAGAAATCTTGGTAAGCCGCAGGAAGACTTGACTGAGTTTTGACTTCGGTAGACTTGATAGGACAAACTTGGGCTAAACAGGACTGGTGGCAATGTGAACCCCAGGAAGTAAGTTGTAATGTAGACCAATCAATCTGTGGATTATGTAGCTGGAGCCAGGGCATACCTAGAACGATCTCTTGGGTTGCCTGAGGAATAACTAAGAACTTTATTAATTCTGAGTGCAGGAACCCAACTCCCAACACCACTGGTACAGTTTGGTGAGAGATATTCCCCTTGGAGATTCGGCTACCATCCACAGCGGTAATGTAGACTGGGTATGAAAGTTCACAGACTGGCAAACAAAATTTATTTACCGCAGCTTGAGTGATGAAGTTTCCTGCGGCTCCACAGTCCACTAACGCAGATGCAGATTGAAGACCAACCGAAGTTTCTAAAGTCACGGGAAGAATAAGGTCTTGATTTGAAGGAGCTTGACTAGAAGATCCCAACTTGACTCCTCCTTTACAAGTCAGGATCTGGTGTTTCCCAAACGCACTGTACAAGAATTAATCTGGTGACCTGCAGCCGCACAATAAAGACACAGTCTCTCACGAAGTCTTCTTGACCTCTCCTCAGGAGTTAGGCGGGACCTATTTACTTGCATAGGCTCATCAGAAGGTGGAGACTGAAATTGTACAGGAGGTACCATTCTTGACCTGTGCGGCTCACTACGAGCACGTTCACTGTTGCGTTCGCGAATGCGAGAGTCCAACTTGATGCACAGGGAAATTAAATCAGACAATTGCTCAGGGAGATCGCGGGTTGCCAGTTCATCCTTAATCCGATCTGAAAGTCCATGCCAGAAGGCTGCTACCAGGGCTTGATTGTTCCACTGGATCTCTGAGGCTAACGTCTGGAACTGGATGACATATTGGCCCATACTACGGGTACCTTGACGAAGTTGCATAAGATCTGCAGAGGCTGATGTTGCACGACCTGGCTCGTCAAAGATCCGTCTGAAGGTTGACACGAATTCAGCGTAGTTGTTCATCAGAGGGTCAGCACGTTCCCACAGAGGAGACACCCAACTCAGGGCAGAACCTGAGAGCAGTGAGATAATGTAGGCAACCTTGGATCTTGGCGTGGGGAAATTGTGTGACAATAATTCGAACTGGATTTCGCATTGGTTAAGAAACCCGCGACATGACTTTGGGCTGCCATCATACTTGCTAGGCACGGGCAGGTGCAAGCGTGACACTGGAGTTGATGCAGCCGGTATGGAAGAACTCACAGCACTTGCAGGTGCTGGAGTAACCAGAACTGTAGTAGTAGGTACACTAGGCAGGGTTTGCTGTAGTGTATCAATCCGGGAGGACATCCCTTGCAGGAACTGAAACATCTGCTGCTGCACAGCCTCTTGACCGTCCAAACGGGAGACCAGATTTTGTAAGGCCTCTGACCCCACACTCCGACCACCGTCCGAGTCCATCGATCCTGAACTTACTGTCAGACTAGGTTTTGTCTGTGTCCCCGGAGGGGGCGCTAGTGGGTCAGTGGAGGTAGGAGGGAGAAAGTGAGGAGGCTGGATTAAGTTTCTGCGCATGGGCGCAATGATGTTTATTAACACAAAGTTCACAAAAGGCAGCAGAAATAAACAATAAGGAATGCAATGTCAATGGTACAGCGTGGGAGCTGAAAGTCTATGGCAACAGAGATTATGATAATGGATGAATGATAACTGATGAATGATTACTGATGAATGATAACTTGATAGAAGATAATCTGGTATGGGAACCAGAGCAGTTTAAAACATGGAACCAGCAGAGATGGTAACAAATGGCAAACCTGGTAGCAGAGGCAGGAGACTGGCAATGTTCACAGTGCAGGTGATGAGGCACAGGCAGCAAGCAAGCTGCATCACAGGTGAGGAGATGGAATGCACCTGGAGCGAGTCTCTACTGCTAGGCTGAAGCACACTGAGTTGGTGATTAGTGTGAAGCCTGCAAACAGAAGCAGGTAATGCTGAGGCTTGTAGTTCCACGGAGCTGTAGAGGATACCTGGAGCAGAAAGTCACAGGTAGGTAACCAGGAACACGGAGGTATAGGCAGGTAACCAGGAACACGGAGGAACAGGTACCAGATCCAGACACATGGGTCGCAGGAGTGACACAAAGTTCAGGATGCCTGCAGACTGATCCTGCAGCTCCTGATATACCCCCTGATGTGCAGTCATTGGTGGGAGTGAGGAAAGTAGGTGCGGCCAAGCACCGGATTGGCCGCCGTGCTCTGACCGATGGAGACTGTCATGGCGGCGCCCATGCCGCGGCCTAGCGGGAACGCGGCGTGCTACACGCCCGCTGTCACAGGAGCGCTCCCAGGCCCAGGATGACGTCTGATGGCAGAGGTGCGGATGACAGTGGAACGCATGGACCCTGGACGGAGTCCGCACCGGCGGACAGATGTGACCGTGGTGAGTCGATTCCTGACACTTGGTACTCCACAGGAAGGCTGGAAGGGCTGGAAGAACAGAGAGGTCTAACTGAAGGTAAACAGTTCTGAAAGCAGTCTTGTCCCCAAGAGAGTACATCCATAGTTTGCCAATCTATGTGGGGATTGTGTCTAAGTAACCATGGAAACCCTAGGATTAGTTCATGAGAGGCTTTAGGAATTACAAGGAAAGAGATTTTTTCTGAATGGAGAACTCCGACCTTCATCTTGAGAGGAATAGTTCGAGAGGATATAATACCCTCAGGGATATAACTTCCATTTGTATTCCAGAACGTTTGACCAGAGCTGATGTAATGAAGCTTTCGGCGGCTCCGGAGTCGAGTAGTGCAGGGATGAGAAGAGAAGAAGAAGGGAGCTCCAATTGGGTTAACAGGACAGACTCTTTCTTGGTATGTAATTCTGAGAATTCTACTAGCTTGACCTCTCCAGCACAAACTAGGAGCGGGCATTTCCCGGACGTAGAGTGCAAGTTTTAACAAAGTGATCAGATGCACCACAATACAGGCAGAGGTTCCCTTGTCGCCGTCTCTGACGTTCTTCATTGGAGAGGCGGGAGCGATTAATCTGCATGGGTTCTTCCGCAGTTGGTGCTGATGGTGTTGGTGGAAGAACAACTCTTGGCTTAGGGCGATCTGACCGCAACCTCTCCATACAGCGTTCTCTGTACCTCAGGTCTAACTTATTGCATAAAGAAATTAGTTTATCCAACTTATCAGGTACGTCCTGAGTTGCGAGGTCATCTTTGATCTTTTCGGAGAGACCGCTCCAGAAAGCTGCAATGAGAGCCTCCTCGTTCCAGTTCCAGTTCAGTTCTGAGGAAAGGGTGCGAAACTGGATCACGTACTGACTGACCGTACGCGTGCCCTGACGCAGGCGCAGGATCTCCAAAGAGGCGGCAGAAGTCCTGCCTGGTTCGTCGAATATTCTTCGAAAGGTGGCCACGAATTCTGGATAGTTAGATAAGATGGGATCCATCCTCTCCCACAAAGGTGAAGCCCATTCCAACGCTTGCCTGGTAAGTAAAGAAATTATATAGGCTACTTTGGTTCGTGCTGATGGGAAGTGGGCCGACTGTAGTTCGAACTGGATTTCGCACTGGTTAAGAAACCCGCGGCATTGTTTTGGATTCCCATCGAATTTACTGGGAGGTGGCAAATTCAACCGTGGAAGTGATACTGGTACAGGACGAAACGAGACCGGAGGTGCTAATGTGGGAGCAGCTGTAGATACTTGAGGGGCCGTCATGGCAACACAGAGAGAATCGAGACGTTCGGACATACTCTGCATGAACTGCACGATTTGAGATTGTGTGGCCTCCTGCTTACTTAAGCGAGACCAGATATCTGCAGTTGAATCCCCTCCTGAGGCCTGATCACCCGTCGAATCCATTGGGCCAGTGCTTACTGTCACGTCTAGCAAAGTTTGAGGATCCAGCAGCTGAGATTTGCCCGAGGAGGTAGCAGGCTGTGAATGAACCAGATGAGGGGGCTGGATATAGTTCCTTCGCATGGCACACGGAGCAATGAAGAACGTAGGCAGGGTTTGAGAGTCAATGGAAAGTATTTATTATGTACAGGGCTGAGGTAAAGAACCGAGGCTGGAGCATGATGGTTAAAGTCGTGGCTGGGGGCGAAGAACTGTGGACTGTGATTTGAAAGACGAGACTGTAGATGATGAACTGTGGAACTGTGGATGGTGGTTGAAGACGTGGCTGGAGACAAGGACTGTGGACTGTGGTTTGGAAAATTAGGCTGAAGGTAATCTGCAGGCTATGGTCGGTGGTACAAAGGCGTGGCTGGTGAAAGAGATCTGTGGAGTGTGGCTTGAAAGACGAGGCAGAAGATCCGGGGCCGACTGTGCCCAAAGAGTCTTACTGGACCGGGTTTTCCAGGAGCGCTTCCACAGGCAGTAGCAGGCTAGAAACGGCAGGGCTGCAGCAGCAACAGAGAACCGACCAAGCAGGATCAGGAGGAACCAGAATACAGCAGGAATCCTGGAAGCACAGGCTAAAGCACCTACAACAGGGTTGTAACTTGAAGCACTGGCGTCCCTGTCCTTAACCAGCCCCCTTTTATAGGGAGAGCTTCCCCTAGATTGGCTGGAAGAAACAGGAAACAGGAACTATGCTTAAAACTTGGTCTCCAACATGGCGGCGCCCAGTAATGCAGACCTTTTTGCAAAGCCACAATGCTCACTGCCCTTGGTCTCCTAGCAACGGCTCAGCAAGAGCGACTCGCTGTAGCGGCGTCCCGCCGCCACGAGCGGACCCCCTCACCGCCACTACTGCTGCTGCCCACGGATCCGGCACAGCAGCCCACCTCCGCCGCTGCCCGCACAACGCCAAGGAAGCCAGCCCCGCGGCCCCAACGTACCGGTAAGACTCCGGACGCTGACAGTACCCCCCCTTTGCGGGTGGACTCCGGACACCTATGTGGTTTAGTTGTAAACTTGGCATGAAATGTCCGAAGAAGTCTTGGAGCATGGACATCCTCTGCTACCAAAGATCTCTCCTCTGGCCCATACCCCTTCCAATCAACAAGGTACTGGATGCGACCATAACGTCTGCGAGAATCGAGGATCTTGTGAATCTCAAATTCGTCTCCATGTGCTGATTGGCTCTTGGGTGATTTAGGCAGAGCGGCTCTGAACCGATTAAGTACCAATGGTTTTAAGAGAGAAATATGAAATGCATTAGGAATTCTTAACTGCGGAGGGAATTTCACTTTGTAAGCCACAGGATTCAACACTTTTTCGATTGGGTAAGGCCCAGTAAATCTGGGAGCAAACTTCTTTGTAGGAACCTTTAATCTTAGGTTACGTGTGGAAACCCAAACCCAATCTCCTACCTTAAGGCTTGGTACAGCTTTTCGTTTCAGATCTGCATAGGTCTTATATCTCTTGGATGTCTTGAGCAAAGTCTTATGAATTTGTTTTCAGGCTTCAGTAAATTGTCGAAGTGTTGACTCTGCGGCAGGAACCTCAAGCGTAGGCAGAAGTTGGAAGTCGGGGACTCTTGGATGGTAACCATAATTAATGAAGAATGGAGAAGATTTTGTGGCAGAGTGATAAAGTTTGTTATGGGCAAATTCTGCGAACGGGAGGAAGTCCAGCCAGTCGTCCTGTGAGGAGGACATGAATAAACTCAGAAAAGTCTCCAGATCCTGGTTCACTCTCTCTGTTTGACCATCCATTTGGGGATGATATCCTGAGGAGAAGTTTAATTTCACGCCAAGAGCAAAACATAGGGATCTCCAAAACTTGGCCACAAATTGAGGACCTCTATCAGACACGATTTCCTGTGGTAGACCGTGGAGTCGAAAGATCTCTGCTATAAACAATTTTGCCAACTGGGATGCAGATGGAAGATTAGCCAGCGGAACAAAGTGTGACATTTTAGAGAATCGGTCAACTATGACCCATACGGTGTTCCACCCACCAGACGTAGGTAAATCTGTAATAAAGTCCATAGAAATATGCGTCCATGGTCTTAGTGGTACCGGCAAAGGATGGAGTAACCCGGCTGGTGGACCTTTGGGACTTTTATGCTGGGCACATTTTGGACAGGCAGCTACGAATTCCTGAACGTCAGTCCTGAGATGAGGCCACCAGTAGGAGCGCTGAATGAATTTAAGTTTCTTATGACCGCCCGCATGGCCCATGAAGGAGGAGGAGTGATTCCAGGATAAATTGCTCTTTTGAACGGTCAGAGGGTTCTTCTGAACTTAGGGAGCGAGATAATGCATCTGCCTTTTTGTTGAGGGAACCTGGTCGGTAACTGAGTTTAAAATTAAAACGGGTAAAGAAGAGTGCCCATCTTGCTTGGCGTAGGTTCAGACATCGGGCTGACTGTAGATACAGGAGGTTCTTGTGATCCGTGGTCACCGAAATTGGATGCGGAGCTCCCTCCAACAAATACCTCCACTCCTCAAAGGCCAACTTAATTGGCAGTAATTCCTGTTCCCCAATAGCGTAATTCTGTTCAGCGGGGGAGAATCTTTGCGAGAAGAACGCACAAGGATGGACCTTCTTGTCCTCGAAAAGCTGGGATAATACTGCTCCCACTCCCACAGTAGAGGCATCAACCTCCACCAAGAACGGACGGCTGAGATCGGGTTGTCGAAGAACTGGAGCAGCCGTGAAGGCCTCCTTTAAAGATGAAAAAGCTTCCAAAGCCTCCGGAGACCACTTGGCAGGATCGTCTCCCTTCCTAGTTAATGCGGTTATAGGAGCTATGACAGAAGAATAATTTTGAATGAATCTTCTGTAGAAGTTGGCAAACCCCAGGAAACGTTGAATTCATTTAAGGGTAGCTGGAAGTGCCCAATCCTGAATCGCCTGGACTTTAGCGGGGTCCATCTGTAACCTCTGCCCTGAAAGAATGTAACCGAGGAATGGAATCGTGGGTACTTCAAAGGTGCACTTCTCTAACTTTCAGAATAACTGATTCCTCGTAAATGAGTTAACACTTCTTTGACTTGTTCCCGATGGGTCTTCAGATCCCTAGAAAAAATGAGGATGTCATCCAGATACACTACCAAGCAGTCATTGAGGAGATCTCTGAAGATTTCGTTAACGAACTCTTAAAAGACGGCTGGGGCGTTACATAGGCCAAAAGGCATTACCAGGTATTCGTAATGGCCGTCGCGGGTATTAAATGCCGTCTTCCATTCGTCCCCTGGGCGAATACGTATAAGATTGTAGGCCCCCTGTAAGTCCCACTTAGTAAATACAGTAGCTCCTTTAACACGGTCGAACAATTCTGCAATCAGAGGTAACGGATATCTGTTCTTAACTGTTATGTCATTGAGACCTCTATAGTCAATACAGGGCCGCAACCCCCCATCCTTCTTTTTGACGAAAAACCCCCCGCTCCGGCCGGAGATGTAGAAGACCTGATGAACCCTTTCTTCAAGTTCTCCCGGATATACTCCGACATGGCCTGTGTCTCGGGAAGTGAGAGAGGGTAAATTCGACCTCGGGGAGGAGCCTTACCGGGTACTAGCTCAATGGGACAATCCCAAGTACGATGCGGAGGCAAGGTGTCCGCCCCATGTTTACTGAAAACATCTTGAAAAGCTTGGTACTCCACAGGAAGGCTGGAAGGGCTGGAAGAACAGAGAGGTCTAACTGAAGGTAAACAGTTCTGAAAGCAGTCTTGTCCCCAAGAGAGTACATCCATAGTTTGCCAATCTATGTGGGGATTGTGTCTAAGTAACCATGGAAACCCTAGGATAAGTTCATGAGAGGCTTTAGGAATTACAAGGAAAGAGATTTTTTCTGAATGGAGAACTCAGACCTTCATCTTGAGAGGAATAGTTCGAGAGGATATAATACCCTCAGGGATATAACTTCCATTTGTATTCCAGAACGTTTGACCAGAGCTGATGTAATGAAGCTTTCGGCGGCTCCGGAGTCGAGTAGTGCAGGGATGAGAAGAGAAGAAGAAGGGAGCTCCAATTGGGTTAACAGGACAGACTCTTTCTTGGTATGTAATTCTGAGAATTCTCCTAGCTTGACCTCTCCAGCACAAACTAGGAGCGGGCGTTTCCCGGACGTAGAGTGCAAGTTTTAACAAAGTGATCAGATGCACCACAATACAGGCAGAGGTTCCCTTGTCGCCGTCTCTGACGTTCTTCATTGGAGAGGCGGGAGCGATTAATCTGCATGGGTTCTTCCGCAGTTGGTGCTGATGGTGTTGGTGGAAGAACAACTCTAGGCTTAGGGCGATCTGACCGCAACCTCTCCATACAGCGTTCTCTGTACCTCAGGTCTAACTTATTGCATAAAGAAATTAGTTTATCCAACTTATTAGGTACGTCCTGAGTTGCGAGGTCATCTTTGATCTTTTCGGAGAGACCGCTCCAGAAAGCTGCAATGAGAGCCTCCTCGTTCCAGTTCAGTTCTGAGGAAAGGGTGCGAAACTGGATCACATACTGACTGACCGTACGCGTGCCCTGACGCAGGCGCAGGATCTCCAATGAGGCGGCAGAAGTCCTGCCTGGTTCGTCGAAGATTCTTCGAAAGGTGGCCACGAATTCTGGATAGTTAGATAAGATGGGATCCATCCTCTCCCACAAAGGTGAAGCCCATTCCAACGCTTGCCCAGTAAGTAAAGAAATGATATAGGCTACTTTGGTTCGTGCTGATGGGAAGTGGGCCGACTGTAGTTCGAACTGGATTTCGCACTGGTTAAGAAACCCGCGGCATTGTTTTGGATTCCCATCGAATTTACTGGGAGGTGGCAAATTCAACCGTGGAAGTGATACTGGTACAGGACGAAACGGGACCGGAGGTGCTAATGTGGGAGCAGCTGTAGATACTTGAGGGGCCGTCATGGCAACACAGAGAGAATCGAGACGTTCGGACATACTCTGCATGAACTGCACGATTTGAGATTGTGTGGCCTCCTGCTTACTTAAGCGAGACCAGATATCTGCAGTTGAATCCCCTCCTGAGACCTGATCACCCGTCGAATCCATTGGGCCAGTGCTTACTGTCACGTCTAGCAAAGTTTGAGGATCCGGCAGCTGAGATTTGCCCGAGGAGGTAGCAGGCTGTGAATGAACCAGATGAGGGGGCTGGATATAGTTCCTTCGCATGGGACACGGAGCAATGAAGAACGTAGGCAGGGTTTGAGAGTCAATGGAAAGTATTTATTATGTACAGGGCTGAGGTAAAGAACCGAGGCTGGAGCACGATGGTTAAAGTCGTGGCTGTGGACGAAGAACTGTGGACTGTGATTTGAAAGACGAGACTGTAGATGATGAACTGTGGATGGTGGTTAAAGACGTGGCTGGAGACAAGGACTGTGGACTGTGGTTTGGAAAATTAGGCTGAAGGTAATCTGCAGGCTATGGTCGGTGGTACAAAGGCGTAGCTGGTGAAAGAGATCTGTGGAGTGTGGCTTGAAAGACGAGGCAGAAGATCCGGGGCCGACTGTGCCCAAAGAGTCTTACTGGACCGGGTTTTCCAGGAGCGCTTCCACAGGCAATAGCAGGCTAGAAACGGCAGGGCTGCAGCAGCAACAGAGAACCGACCAAGCAGGATCAGGAGGAACCAGAATACAGCAGGAATCCTGGGAGCACAGGCTAAAGCACCTACAACAGGGTTGTAACTTGAAGCACTGGCGTCCCTGTCCTAAACCAGCCCCCTTTTATAGGGAGAGCTTCCCCTAGATTGGCTGGAAGAAACAGGAAACAGGAACTATGCTTAAAACTTGGGCTCCAACATGGCGGCGCCCAGTAATGCAGACCTTTTTGCAAAGCCACAATGCTCACTGCCCTTGGTCTCCTAGCAACGGCTCAGCAAGAGCGACTCGCTGTAGCGGCGTCCCGCCGCCACGAGCGGACCCCCTCACCGCCGCTACTGCTGCCCACGGATCCGGCACAGCAGCCCACCTCCGCCGCTGCCCGCACAACGCCAAGGAAGCCAGCCCCGCGGCCCCAGCATACCGGTAAGACTCCGGACGCTGACAGTCACCCACTTACTCCCTGTCACCCTCAGTCTCTCTCTCTGTCACCCACTTACTCCCTGTCACCCTCAGTCTCTCTCTCTCTCTCTCTCTGTCACCCACTTACTCCTTGTCACCCTCAGTCTCTCTCTCTGTCACCCACTTACTCCCTGTCACCCTCAGTCTCTCTCTCTCTGTTACCCAATTACTCCCTGTCACCCTCAGTCTCTCTCTCTGTCTCTCTCTCTGTCACCCACTTACTCCCTGTCACCCTCAGTCTCTCTCTCTGTCACCCACTTACTCCCTGTCACCCTCAGTCTCTCTCTCTCTGTTACCCAATTACTCCCTGTCACCCTCAGTCTCTCTCTCTGTCTCTCTCTCTGTCACCCACTTACTCCCTGTCACCCTCAGTCTCTCTCTCTCTCTGTCACCCAATTACTCCCTGTCACCCTCAGTTTCTCTCTCTGTCACCCACTTACTTCCTGTCACCCTCAGTCTCTCTCTCTCTCTGTCACCCACTTACTCCCTATCACCCTCAGTCTCTCTCTCTCTATGTCACCCACTTACTCCCTATCACCCTCAGTCTCTCTCTCTGTCACCCACTTACTACCTGTCACCCTCAGTCTCTAAATTACCACCAAAAAAAAGATCACGCAGTGTAATATTGGTTTTCAATAGAATAATTTATGCTTTATCACAGTTTAAAAAACACATACAAATACATTACAACAAATTATAAAAGGAATTGATTATATCTGAATATATTCATCACTTCAATATATCCATGTCAAAGTCAGAAAAATATCACGCTGCACGTTGCCATATATTCACCTCATGCGCGTGCCTGCTGCACGTGCACATTCTCTCCCGTGCGTGCAGATACTCGCAGCCGCGTGATGGCGCCTCGGCCATGCGCTCGAGCGCGTGGTATGTGCATTTACGGTAGAGTTTGTGTGCGTCTAGCGGGCGACTCAATCGTTAAATAATAACACCACATACTGTAGTATGTTTTATAGATAATGTTCCCCTTAGTGATAACTGTAAGTTTGTTTAATGTGACTTGTTCACGGACTTGGGAATCCCTCTTTGTATGGTACGAAGGGTCAGACAGGGTTTGAACAGCTGTGTCTGGTACCTAACTAAAGAACATTTTAATAGCTACAATCCGGTGCTGGTTAGGTAAAGATTAATCGCTCCTGCGTATAGTTATGGCCATTAGTAGATTCTGGACATTTCATATATGTCACAACTGAGGGCCTGAGCTTACGGGAGGCAGCCTCAGTTGTAGGGGCTGAGATGTACCGGAACCTGGGAGGTTGTATCAGACCCCTGGACATGTAAGTAACATGAAATAATAACTGCCCGAAGGCGTGACCACGACAACTTGGATAAAAGTCAATGATGTTTATTATGACAACTCCGCAACACAGCAGCAGTAAAAGAAAACGTAAAAGTCAGCAAATAATAAATACAGTTCCTGGGTACTACAGGATGGCAGGAGCCACAGGGCACTGGTAGTGTGAGATAGTTCTTATGATCTTCTAGATGGAAAGTCCTTACCAGGCCCGACTGTAGCAATGGAGATAACCCAGGATTGTGCCAGCTGGTGTTCCAGGAAAAGCTGGGTTGCTGAAGGTAAAACAGCTGCTGTGGATACTGGCTGGAACCAGACTGTTGTTAGCACGGAGTGGATACTGGCTGGAACCAGTTAAATAATAAATGAACTTGGGAGCGATGAAATATGAACTGAAATGTAGAACTTGAGAGCGGAGAAATAATAATACCGGTGGAGAGTGGTAAAGTGTAGAAAGGACACCGGCCCTTTAAGGGAAGCTGTACTCTGCTGGAAGCTGAGCTGGAAGCAGGTAATGTTGTAGCTGGAAACAGATGAATCCACAATGGATTGGAGAGTCAGGCTACACCGCAGGTGGAATGCTGGTGCGGGTCTCTATGGTGGAAGTCTTGAGACAGGAGCTGGAACCTGGAAGACAATCACAGGAGAGAGACAAACAGGAACTAGGTTTGACAACCAAAGCACTGACGCCTTCCTTGCTCAGGCACAGTGTACTTATACCTGCAGCAAGGAAGGGATTGGCTAGGCAATTATGCAGATTAACAATACTGACAACAGATTGGAGGAAATGATCAGCTGACAGAATCCAAGATGGCTGCGCCCATGCAGACACTTGGAGGGAAGTTTGGTTTGTAATCCATGTGGTAATGAAAACAGTAATGGCGGCGCCGGCCACTGGAGACAGGAGACGCCAGGCTGACAAGTGCACATCCAACCACGCGGACACAGCGGAGGCCGCGGCTGACGTAATCGCCACTCTGACACTCTGCATGCAGAAGCTCAGGGACGGCGGCGGAGGCCGCGGGAGACGCCATGCCAGATATAATAAGGCGTTACTGTGACAGCGTCTCAGAGAGACAGAGGATGCAGGAATGTGAACATTAGGATAACAGATGGGATCCGGTCCTGGAGCGCTGAGCCAGCCTTAGGAGGCATCTGATGGGTAAGAAATGGCGTCCAGATACCCGGATCGTGACAATATATTTGCGATTCATTATCCATGCGGCGGGAATCCGGAGATTCCCTCCCACCTGAGCTGTTTGAAATAGTCACAGCCCACCTCTTCAAACTAACCTATGACCTTTTGATATGATGCGAGGAGACATTCCTGTGTCCAATGAACAATGAGATTGTAGGTCCCTTTGTAGTATACTGTACTCAGTGTATATAAGATCAGCCAGCCTGGGCAGCTCACCCACTCTCCACAAACGGTTTTCATATTGACTAACTCGGAGCTGGTACCAGGCTGCGCTGCGATCGTTCCCAGTGTGTGTAAGTAATTCTCTGTGATTATCTCGCTCTTTGTTTGTATTGGCCACATTCTCTCTCTCTCTGTTTAGTTTAAGATTGTAACGTTATTGTATATTTCTGTCTAGATATTCTGTTAGAATTATATGTTAGCTTGTAGTGTATGACTTGTAAACTGTTTTACCCCTTTTCGATATAACTAAAAGCTTGTTAGTAAAGGTGTTGGATCCTTAGCACGGTATCGCGTGTTCATTACATTGCAGAGGGTAATAGGAGCGTCTCGATCGCTCAAACAGCTTTAGCAATAACAAAGTTAAGCAGCGTTATATCGCTACAGTGTCTCAGTACAAGGTTTACAGTATAAGAGTATTCTTTCTGTGTGTTACATTCAAGGTTTACTGATTATCATCTTGTGAGCGTCTGCGCCGCTCGTGATCTCCTCGTGGTCTCGAGCGTCCGCTACGCTGGTAGCGTAGCATTACGGTAGTCGCTCGCCTATAGCGTGCTCGACACCACGCATTAAGCTGTGAGCGAGCGTGCCGCATGTGCGTCTCGATCACGGCCGAGCGTATGCTACGCTAAGTGCGTACCCTTACGGTACCCCATACGCCAATTGCGTACTGTGTCTCTTACCCATTATTGTGAAGGTTATAAGGTAATCTAAATCAGCATTATCATCCAATTCATAGTTTTAGCACAAATATTAGCACATAGGCCCTCATTCCGAGTTGATCGCTCGGTAATTTTCTTCGCATCGCAGTGAAATTCCGCTTAGTACGCATGCGCAATATTCGCACTGCGACTGCGCCAAGTAATTTTACAATGAAGATAGTATTTTTACTCACGGCTTTTTCTTCGCTCTGGCGAACGTAGTGTGATTGACAGGAAATGGGTGTTACTGGGCGGAAACACAGCGTTTTCGGGGCGTGTGGATAAAAACGCTACCGTTTCCGGAAAAAACGCAGGAGTGGCCGGAGAAACGGGGGAGTGTCTGGGCGAACACTGGGTGTGTTTATGACGTCAAACCAGGAACGACAAGCACTGAACTGAACGCAGATGCCGAGTAAGTCTGAAGCTACTCTGAAACTGCTAAGTAGTTTGTAATCGCAATATTGCGAATACATCGGTCGCAATTTTAAGAAGCTAAGATACACTCCCAGTAGGCGTAGGCTTAGCGTGAGCAACTCTGCTAAATTCGCCTTGCGAGCGATCAACTCGGAATGAGGGCCATAGTTTTAGCACAAACTTGCTAAAACCGATTTGTAACTATATTGCCGAGTGTCAGTCACGAATGTAACAATTGTGTGGATGTCCAGACACTTTGGAGGTCATTCCGAGTTGATCGTAAACTCAGACATGCGGGGGGACGCCCAGCACAGGGCTAATCCGCCCCGCATGTCAGTGCCGACCCCCCCCTACCTTCCCGCACAAATACAAAAGCATCGCACAGAGGCGATTCCTTTGTATCTGTGGAGTAACTCCCGGCAAGCGCAGCTCCTGCGGCTGGCCGGGAGTTATGTGTCGCTGCCACTGGCCGCGTGAGACGTCACGCAGCCGCCGCGCCACGCCCCCCAACGGTCCGGCCATGCCTGTGTTGGCCGGACCGCGCCTACTAAACGGCGGCTTAACGCCGCTGTTCAGCCCCCTCCCGCCCAGCGGCCGCCTCTGTCTCAGAGGCGATCGCTGGGTACCGACGATTGCCATGCGCCGGCACACTGCGGCGCATGCGCAGTTCCAACCCGATCGCTGCGCAGCGACAAACTGCAGCGAGTGATCGGGTTGGAATGACCCCCTTTGTATCTTATTACAATGGCTCTCCAGCTGGGTGGGTGGGATGAGCTGTAAATCAGTGAATATGGGCTATAAATATACTTTGTATTACCTGCTGATCAACATACTCACAGCACCAGTTAGTCGCCGCTCTGTCAGTATGGAGCTCCAGCTGGAATTGCCGCTTGTTCCGCTTGTGTGTTCGGTCACCACTTGGCCCTCACACGGAATGGGCTACCTTAATTAGGTCAGAGACTCCCTCTGGAGTGAGCGGTGTCTTGATGTTGTGCACAGTTCTTAGAGCCGGGCGTCCCCGGCTGTCTCAATTACCGCTATCCTTACTGCTCAGGCCACGGGAATTGTCGACAGTCTCTCTCTGTCACCCACCATCTCCTTGTCACCATCAGTATCTCTCTCTCACCCTCAGTCTCTCTCTGTCACCCACTATCTCCCTGTCACCATCAGTATCTCTCTGTCACCCTCAGTCTCTGTCACCCACTATCACCCTGTAACCCTTAGTCTCTCTCGCTTTCTCTCTTTGTCACCCACTATCTCCCTGTCATCCACTCCCTCCACGTCACCCACTACCTCCCCAGTCACCCACTATCTCCCTGTCACCCTCTGCCTCTCTGTCACCCTTGCTTCTTTATCACCCACTGCCTCCATGTTACCCACTATCTCCCTGTCACCCTCTTCCTTTCACTATCACCTCTGCCACCCACGTCACCCGCTGCCTCCCCAGTCATCCACTGTCACCCTATACCATCACTCACTGTCACCCACAGCCTCCATGTCACCTCTGCCTCCCCTTCACTATCTTCCTTTCCCTTTCACCCCTGCCTCTCTCTGCCACCCACGTCTCCTGCTTCTACCCCAGTCACCCATTATCTGCCTGTCATCCACTGTCTCCCTGTTACCCACTGCTTCCATGTCACTTCTGCCTCTGTCACCCACTACCTACCCAGTCACCCACAATCTCCCTGTCACTCACGGCCTCTCCCTGTCACTCCCTACCCTCACCCACTGCCTCTCACTGTCACCCTCTCCCTCTCTCTGTCTCCTACTCCCTTTCCCCATCCCCCTTTCCTGACACTCACTGCCTCTCCCCCTCACCTACTGCTTCTCCATTTCCCACTATCTTTCCCTGTCACCCACTGCCTCTCACCATCATCCTCTACATCACCCACTGATTTCCCCTGGCATCACCCACTTCCTCCCCATGTCACCCATTGCCTGGCTTTACCCACTGCCTCTTACTATCACCCACTGCATTTCCATCTCCCACTATCTATCCCCATCATCCACTGCCTCTCCCCTGCGTCACTATCTTCCAATCACTCTCTCTGTCCTATCATCCTCTGCCTCTTCAAGGCATCACACTCTTCCCCATTATATGGATACTGCATTCCCTTTGAGGCCACACCCTATGTTGAGAGGTTATACCCTTGTTGCAAGGCCAGGACCACTTTCCCAGGGGCGTTCTTACTTTCTGTGCAGAAAAAATAATACCCACACTTTTTCGCCTGTCATGGTGCCCCCCCTGTCATTTTGTCCTGGATCCGCCCCTGGAAGGAATTCTAAGGGACAGCATACAGGAGTAGCTACAGACCGCTATGATTATTAGCAAGAACCAGCATAGGTTTGTGAGGGACAGGTCATGTCAAACTAACTTAATTAGCTTTTACGAGGAAGTGAGCAACAATCTTGATCAGGGAAAAGCAGTGGATGTGGTCTACCTAGATTTTGCAAAAGCCTTCGATACAGTGCCTCACAGGAGATTGATCATCAAATTAAAGGAGCTTTGTCTAGGAAAAACTATTTGCACATGGATAAGTAACTGGCTGGATAGCAGGGTACAGCGAGTAGTGGTCAACGGGAAGTCCTCAACCTGGTCCCCAGTAGTCAGCGGAATACCACAAGGGTCCGTACTTGCGCCACTACTGTTCAACATATTTATCAATGACCTAGAAATAGGCCTGGAAAGCACAGTGTTAATCTTTGCAGATGATACTAAACTGTATAAGGTAATTAACTCGGAATTAGATGTGAGTCCTTGCAGAATGATTTATCTAAACTTGAATTCTGGGCGTCTAAATGGAGAATGAGGTTCAATACAGACAAATGCAAGGTTATGCATTTCAGGACTAAAAAACAAACTTGCAGCCTACATATTAAATGGGGAACGTCAGAATTGGAAACAGATTTGGGGGTACTCATTAAATGGGGAACGTCAGAATTGGAAACAGATTTGGGGGTACTCATTGATAATAGGCTTAATAACCATACACAATGTCAAAGCGCAGTAAAGAAGGCAAGTAAGGTGCTAGCGTGCATAAAACGGGGAATTGAGACAAGGAACACGGATGTAATCCTGCCGCTGTATAAAGCATTGGTACGTCCGCACCTGGAATATTGTGTTCAGTTTTGGGCACAACTGTATAAAAAAGATATCGGTGAACTCGAAAGGGTTCAAAGGCGAGCTACTAAATTGATTAAAGGCCTAGAGGGACTGGATTATGAGGAAAGGCTTACTAGGTTGAATATGTATACACTAGAAAAGAGGCGCCTTAGGGGAGATATTATTAATATCTTCAAATATGTAAAGGGACATCACAAAAAGAGTTATTAGAGGAATTATTTATTAAAAGAACACAGTTTAGGACACGTGGGCACTCGCTGCGACTGGAGGAGAGAAAGTTCCGAACGCAACGGAGGAAAGGGTTCTTCACTTCAATAAGGATTTGGAATTCCCTGCCAGGGAAGGTTGTAATGGCGGACTCTGTAAATGGATTTTAAAAAAAAGGAATGGATACATTTCTGAATGAAAATGATATCCAAGGTTATAATATTTAAAATATTGACGTGGTTAATCCGGGGGTAATATGAGTTATAGTAGTTAACTAATCATAGTCATTATTCAGCGGGTATGTTAGAATCATCACAACTTATTACAGGTTGAACACGATGGGCAATTTGCCTCTATTCAACCTCAATTACTATGTTACTATGGGGGTCATTCAGAGTTGATCGCTAGGTAAAAATGTTCGCAACGCAGCGATTAAGTGAAAAAGCAGCACTACTGCGCATGCGTATGCGGCGCAATGCGCACGCGCAACGTACTTTCACAACAACCGATGTAGTTTCACACAAGGTCTAGCGAAGCTTTTCATTCGCAATGGCCGGCGCAGAGTGATTGACATGAAGTGGGCGTTTCTGGGTGTCAAATGACCGTTTTCAGGGAGTCGTCGGAAAAATGCAGGCGTGCCAGAAAAAACGCAGGCGTGGCTGGGAGAACGCAGGGCGTGTTTATGACGTCAAATCCGGAACTGAATGGTCTGAAGTCATCGCAAGCGCTGAGTAGGTCTGGAGCTACTCTGAAACTGCACAATTTTTTTTCGGAGTCGCTCTGCGATCCTTTCGTTTGCACTTCTGCTAAGCTAAAATACACTCCCAGTGGGAGGCGGCATAGTGTTTGCACGGCTGCTAAAAACTGCTAGCGAGCGATCAACTCGGAATGACCCCCTATGTTACTATATCAGCACCTTTAGTGTGACTCCACTGTACATATATCAATGCCTCCCCTTCCCCCCTTCTCACTGATTGTGGTAGGCACAAGTATTTTAGGTGATAGCTACAATCAGTAAGCCTGGGTCACTCAAATACAATGCAGTCAGTGAATGAGGGTGTAATAATCGGGTATGGGGACCTGCTACATTTAGTGAGGGGATCACTGATCTAAAATGCAGAAAATGTGTAATAATGGAAATTAGAGATGAGGGACATGGTGTAGGGGGGGAGTAATCAGTAGCGGATTTACCGCTATACTGCCAGAGCGATCGCTTAGTGCCCACCAGGTTCCAGGAGGGCCTGCTGACAGGACTTTATTATAGACTCAGGGCAGCCACAAGTGCGATGGGCTGCCTGGTTGAACAATTCCTGGCCTCAGCAGCTGTCAGTGCAGTGATTGGACAGGTGCCGGGTCCTGGGTCCGGGCGGCTCATACTTGTCTCCCGTTGTGCAGCGCACCGCAGAACGTGTACTGCGGGGGACAGCACTGTGTCCAGGGTGGCACCAGCAGCGTTGGGATTATAGGGGGTCATTCCGAGTTGTTCGCTCGCAAGCTGCTTTTAGCAGCTTTACACACGCTAAGCCGCCGCCTACTGGGAGTGAATCTTAGCTTCTTAAAATTGCGAACGAAAGATTCGCAATATAGCGAAAAGACATCTCTGTGCAGTTTCTGAGTAGCTCGAGACTTACTCGGCATCTGCGATCAGTTCAGTGCTTGTCGTTCCTGGTTTGACGTCATAAACACACCCAGCGTTCGCCCAGACACTCCTCCGTTTCTCCAGCCACTCCCGCGTTTTTCCCAGAAACGGTAGCGTTTTTTCGCACACACCCATAAAACGGCCAGTTTCCGCCCAGAAACACCCACTTCCTGTCAATCACATTACGATCACCAGAACGAAGAAAAAACTGTGAGTAAAAAACCTAACTGCATAGCAAATTTACTTTGCGCAGTCGCACTGCGGACATTGCGCATGCGCACTAAGCGGAAAATTGCTGCGATGCGAAAAAATTTACCGAGCGAACAACTCGGAATGACCCCCATAGTCTCCGCCAGCAGCAGCTCGCATACAGCAGTGGCCACCACAGCGGAAAGGATAAGCGCTCTCTGTCAGCCTCTGAGTGAGACCTCCAGAAAATGTGTGAGCCAGCAGCATGGAGTTGACAGTATGAATCAGCCAGCTAGGGCAGGCGGCTATGGAGGGTGCCCTATGGCTCCCACCAAGAGTACCAAGGACAAGAAGAAGCTGAAGAATCAGGATGAAGAGGGAAAGAAGTCCAAGGAATTTGCAAGTTTGCAGCAGTCCTGGTGACAGTGTCAGTGCCTCCCCACTCTGCCAGTGCCTCCCTCTTCCTCTGCCAGTGCAACCTTCCTCTCTCCAAGTACCTCCCCACCTCTGCCTGACCCTCCTTCTTCCCATGCTAGTGCATCCCCTCTCTGCCAGTGCTTCCCCACCTCTACCAGTGCCTCGACCCCATCCTCTACCAGTGCCCAAGGCAGCTATCAGGGGGGGACTGTGGGGACTGGTGTCCCGGGCCCTTACAGAGAGGGGGCCCACCCCTGGCTCCTACCGCCCGGCGCCAATACCTGTAGAGCTGCACCAGTCTGTGAATTAACAGCAGTCTGGTGCACAAGGAGGACTTCTTAAAACAATCCTAATCTGCGCATCAGCTCTCTGTAAACCGTTCCTGTAGGTCCACAACACTCCACCTATATGTGGAGCAGTGTGACAAAATCTTTCTTTTGGGAGGTAGGGCCCCGGCTATTTTGTCAGTCCCGGGCCCCATATTTTCTGATGGCAGCCCTGCCAGTGCCTCCTGCTCCTTTTCCAGTGGATCCCTACAAGTCTCTTCACATCCCTCTGCTAGTGCCTCCCCACCTCTGCCAGTGTTTTTCATCACTGCCATTGCCTCCCTCTTGCTATGCCAGTGCATACTCCCTCTCTGCCAGTGCCTCAACTCCATCCTCTGCTAGTACCTCACTACCTGTTCCTTCACATCCCTCTGCCAGTACCTCCTCATCTCTGACAGTGCTTCCCCCCTTTGCCAGTGCCTCCCTGCCAGTTCCTCCACATCCCTCTACCAGTACTTCCCCCCTCCTTTGCCAGTGCCTCCCTACCAGTTCCTCCACATTCCTCTGCCAGTGCCTCCCTGCCTCTGCCAGTACCCCCTACCCTGTCTGCCAGGGATCACTCCTGCTGCCAGTGTCTCCCCCTTTGCTAATGCCTCCCCCTCTGCCAGTGCTTTCCAATTCTGCAAGAAACCAGTCTACAGGCAAAAATAGCCAGATCCCACATAAACATTCCTACCTGTATGTACATTGGGGGTCATTCCGAGTTGATCGCTCGCTAGCAGTTTTTAGTAGCTGTGCAAACGCTATGCCGCCTCCCACTGGGAGTGTATCTTAGCTTAGAAGTCCGAACGAATGCATCGCAGAACGGCTACAAAAAAAATTTGTGCAGTTTTAGAGTAGCTCCAGACCTACTCAGCGCTTGCGATCAGTTCAGACCATTCAGTTCCGGATTTGACATCACAAACACGCCCTGCGTTCGCCCAGCCACTCCTGAGTTTTTTCTGGCACGCCTGTGTTTTTTCGAACACTCCCTGAAAACGGTCAGTTAACACCCAGAAACGCCCACTTCATGCCAATCACTCTGCGGCGGACATTGCGACTGAAAAGCTTCGCTAGACCTTGTGTAAAAGTACATCGCCCGTTGTGAAAGTACGTCGTGCGTGCGCACTGCGCCGCATGCACAGAAGTGACGGTTTTTAACTTAATCACAGCGCAGCGAACATTTTCAGCTAGCAATCAACTCGGAATGACCCCCATTGTCTGCACAGCTGCCTGCAACTAACAGCGCCTGGCTGACCAGCACACTAGCCCAGCAGAGACCCGGGAACATGGGTTGATATGGAGAACAAGCAGTGACGTGCGGTAGGGTGAGGCAGAGCCTTTCGTGTCATACTAACGTTTATGTCAGAGTTTTGACTGTATAAATTATACGAAAAATATAAAGAATATGTTAGAAATATCTTCTACAGTATGTATTATTCTAATCATTTTTTTAGTCAAAACTCTGGAGTAAAAAAATCTATGACAGGTGAGGCAGTGCCTCACATCTCTGATCAAAACTCCCAAAATGTCCAGGAGTTTATACTGCTGTATCTGTGTATATTGCCCACATGTACCCTTTGGCTCATATATTGCATGTAAATATGGCTCTGGTGCTAGCCAGTGCCTACTGAGCCATTTAGCTCACTGCACATCCCTGAGCACAAGCCATCCGGTAGACGTGCCCCCTGTATCCATGGATGCTTGAACAGACAGCAAAATCCGGAGAGTACAGGCTGGTTGTTTACATCAGATCATACTTGCCTACCTGACCCTCTCCATGAGGGAGAAAATGCTCTGTTCCTGGACTTTCTTGGTAATGTATGCTTGCCATCACCTGTGGTGAAACACCTTTCTTATCAATTAACTAGCTCACCACAGGTGATGGCAATCCTACATTACCAGGAAAGTCCAGGAACAGAGCATTTTCTCCCTCATGGAGAGGGTCAGGTAGGCAAGTATGCATCAGATGCTTAGCTCACAACATTTACCCATACCTCCCAACATGACCCTTTCCAGGAGGGACAGAATGCTCTGTTCCTGGACTTCCCTCTTAATGTATGATTGACATCACCTGTGCTGAAACACCTTTCTTATCCATTAACCTGTTCAACACAGGTGCAGACAATCATACATTAAGAGAAAAGTCCAGAAGCAGAGCATTGTGTCCCTCCCGGAGAGGGTCATGTTGGGAGGTATGCATTTACCCACTCTTGATTCGAGCCGCTGTGGGTACAGATAGGTATTAAAGGTTTTTATACAGTACATACCTTTTCACACATTAGAAAATTAAGTTAAAGCATCCTCTACTATCACCTGACCCCACACCTCTTTAGCCCCTATTATAGGCTGACCATATTATCCCTTTAACCTGGGACACTCATGAATTACACAGGTTCTGTGGCTGCTTAAAACCAGGTGAAATGCAGGCTTGTAGTCAGCCAGCCACAGAACCTGTGTAATTCCTGAGCGTCCCAGGTTAAAGGGATAATATGGTCAGCCTACCTGTTATCACCTGACCATATGTCTCTTCATCCTTGACTATCACCTGACCCCATGCCTCTTCATCTTTTACTATCACCTCACCCCACACCTCTTAATCCTCTAATATAACCTGACCCCAACAAATAATGTAAGGGGCATAAATCAGGAGCAAAAATATTATGCTATGAATTGTTGGAGAAAGGAGGTCCCCAAATCAGTTTATTGCTTAGAGCTCCATGAGGTCTAAATCCACCTCTGATCCTCACTAATTGAATAGGTCTGGCTGTGGCTAATTGAATATGCTCATGTGAGTTCAAATATGTCTGTGACTGCTGTGGCTGTGGACAAGTCAATACCAAACATGGCTATGAGCAGGATTACAGCAGAAGCATCACATGGCAAGCATGAAACAATACTGAACCTCATGGAATATCAAATGACATCAATAACCAGCAATGAATGCTTGGACATGCCACAGTCAAATAGGCGGAGCCGGGATCCGGTCTTTAGGTCAACAGTAAGTAGGTCGACAGTGTCTAGGATGACCACTATTGGTCAACAGTAAGTAGGTCTTCATGGTTTCTAGGTCGACATGTTCTAGGTCGACATGACAAAAGGTCGACATGAGTTTTAAAAAAAATAATATATATATTTTTGAACTTTTTCATACTTTACGATCCACGTGGACTACAATTGGGAACGGTAACCTGTGCCGAGTGCAGCGGTAGCGGAGCAAGGAACCTTGTCCAAAGTTTGCTCACCATGCGAGGGGACACAGTGCACTAATTGGGGTTCCCGGTCACTGTACGGAGAAAATGACACAAAAAAAGTAAAAAAACTCATGTCGGCCTTTTCTCATATCAACCTAGAAACCATGTCGACCAATAGTAGTCGACCACTAATTTACGTAACATACCACACCCGGCAGTACCCCCATGCAAACTATAATTGTGATTAGTAACCACCTGACCACAGAAAAGACCAGGCAGAGCAGGCATGTTGACCCCTGGTTGCAGGGAATCAGACTGCAGGGAAACCACTCTTAACAATAGGTAGCAACAGTGCCTCTGTGCTGTCAGAATTGATTTGTATATACTGTATTCAAGCAATAGTACCCTTGTGATGTCAGTAGTTACTATTGTATAAGCAGTAATAGTGCCTTTGCAATATAGTACTTTCTACTGTGTTGTCAAGCAATACGGCCTCCATGATATCAGTCGTACTATGGTATATGCTGCAAAAATGCCTCTATGATATTAGTATTTACTACTGTATAGGCAAGCAATTGCACCATTGTGATATCAATAGTAACTATTGTCAAATTGGCAATAATGCCGTAGGTGATTTCATTACTAGTGTATAGTAAAGCAATAGTGCCTTTGTGATGTCAGTAGTTACTATTATAAAAGCAGTAAAAATGCCTTTGTGATGTAGTAGTTAGTTACTACTATATTGTCAAGCAAAAGGGCCTGGTAGTGATATCAGTCATTGCTACATACATAAATATATAGTGGAAAAAGGGGGGGACCTGGACTGCACATCCTGGGGCAGATGTATTAACCTGGAGAAGGCATAAGGAAGTGATAAACCAGTGATATGTGCAAGGTGGTAAAGGCACCAGCCAATCAGATCCAATATGTAAATTAACAGTTAGGATCTGATTGGCTGGTGCCTTTATCACCTTGCACATATCACTGGTTTATCACTTCCTTATGCCTTCTCCAGGTTAATACATCTGCCCCAATATTACTAAAGATATCAAGAGGTGCTATCATGCTGAGCAGGGCCGGTGCTAGGGTGTCAGCGCCCCCCTGCAAACTATCATTTAGCGCCCACCCATAACTGAAAAAGGGACAACGCGCGCCAAAGGCATTATATGAAGAATAATCTGGAACCAGGCATTACAAGCATGCTTCTGGTGGAAGATGAGAAGACCACCCGTTGAGGCACAGCACATTTGAACACCTCCATGTACAGTAGTTTTTATTAAGGCTATGGGCAGGATGTACTAAGATATTATGTTGCGCTTATAGCCCTCTTACCGCTCCGATACGGTGTTATCGCAGTGACCCCAACAGACATGTACACACCACACAGATTGTCCCTTGCCTGCACCCTGGCGTGACAGCACCGTGCACAGCAGAGGCATTACATGCAGACTGCGCCAACATGGCGGCTCTCATTACACCGGGGTGAGTGACCCAGGGACAGGGACGTATTATAGATCCGTTCTCAGGCGCTACATTTGGTAACAGTCTGGGGCCTAGCTGCAGACTGATCCCGCCATACCCCGGTCGGAAGGAAGCAATGCTGGGCACCACAGTGACATTACACAATAGGAAGGTGAGTGTCGCCCAGGTGGATAGATGCGCCTTTGACTGGCTGTGGCTCCATGACTTCCCATCATCCGCTCACTCGCTGCCGCCTGCAGCCAGCGCTGGGCGGGAAGAGTGTGTGCGGCTCTGGTGTCGCTGCGTGGCCGGGAAAGGAGGAGGCTGTGGAGAGAGCAGGAGATGGTAGAAGAGGGGGGGGGGATGTTTGCTCCTGGGTGTCCTCGCTTCCCAGGGAGAGGAGAGGTGGGAGGCAGCAGTGCTGCTCCGGGGGAGTAGGAGGCAGAGGGTGGGGGCTTCGGAGCAATAAGAGGGCTATTAGCGCAGTGCAATGCAGCTCAGCGCAGTGTAACATATTAGTACATCCCGCCCTTGTGGTCCAGATGGTGGTTCAGCGTATAGTGAAGGCCACACAGGAAAAGGAAATTAAGTCACAATGTCCTTGGAGAAAATTTCAGAGCACGGCAGACAGTCCCCCTTTTTACACATTATGGCAGACGGTCCCCCTTTTTGCACATTACGGCAGACAGCGTCCCCTTTTTACACATTACGGCAGACAGCGTCCACTTATTACACATTACGGCAGACAGCGTCCCCCTTTTTACACATTACGGCAGACAGCGTCCCCTTTTTGCACATTACGGCAGACAGCGTCCCCTTTTTACACATTACGGCAGACAGCGTCCACTTATTACACATTACGGCAGACAGCGTCCACTTATTACACATTACGGCAGACAGCGTCCCCCTTTTTACACATTACGGCAGACAGCGTCCCCTTTTTACACATTACGGCAGACAGCGTCCACTTTTTACACATTACGGCATACAGCGACCCCTTTTTACACATTACGGCAGACAGCGTCCCCCTTTTTACACATTACGGCAGACAGCGTCCCCCTTTTTACACATTACGGCAGATAGCATCCCCTTTTTACACATTACGGCAGACAGCAAAATTGCATAGCCTTCTCCTAATAGGATAAAACTGTATAAACTATTTATTAAAAGAGCACGATGTTTTTATGTTTGACATACAATAGTACACATGTGGGAGCTGCTGTGTCTACATACTTGGGTAGGACACTTTGGAGAACTGGGGAACCAAGCATTCCATTTAAACAAGTGGTAAATGACAGCTACTGCATCAGAAGTAATCAAAGGAGGGACATTGACTTCCATGCCACGTCACTATTTCATCCATATAACGTTCTGGTCCCCTAAAGTGTACTTACAATGGCTGGCTGGCAGGATCACTCTGTAGCTGCATGGTCCAGTGTAGCTCCGCCCCCGTAGGCCCCGTGTAGCCCCGCCCCCTCAACACAGCGTAGCTCCGCCCCCTAACAGCCGAACACTGCCGCTGTCACAGGGGAGTGGGGAGGAGGAGGCTACAAGTTGCCGGCGCCGCTGCCTGTCAGCGTGACAGGCACAGCAGCCGGCTGCAGAGGGGACAGGCGCGCAGCAGGGATGCAAAGCAGGGGGAGCGCCTCTCCAGTCCGGCGCCTACCTGCTTTGCATCCCTTTGCTGAGTGGGTGGCGCCGGGCCTGATGCTGAGGCTTCTAATACTATGCTGGAGGAAGAGAGATGCAGATGCACACTCTTAGCACTAAGAACACTGATAGTAAAAATAATTTAAATAAACCCTCACAATCAACATGGAGTATAATCTTAGCACACATTTGCGCAAATATGCGGGCTCATGTACTGCGGCCAGGAGACTTCATCACATGGGTCCCTAACATTCCTAATACTATCACATTCTATAAATTTATACAGGACTTACATCTAAATAGGGCCTTATCAATGTGTGATCTGAAATGCAGGAACCCAGCTAATTAAAACACCTGAGGGTGAATGGGAGGAGTGCCAATCCAGAGGAAGGAAGCCTTGCCTTCCAGTGTACAATATATACACAAATATAGTGGAAAAAGGGGGGGGGGGGGGGGGGCTGGACTGCACATCCTATTACTAAAGATATCAAGAGGTGCTATCATGCTGAGGCTTCTAATACTACGTTGGAGGAAGAGAGATGCAGATGCACACTCCTAGCACACTCCTAGCACTAAGAACACTGATAGTAAAAATAATTGAAATAAACCCTCACAATTAACATGGAGTATAATTGAAGTTCTTAGCACACATTTGCACAAATATGCATGCTAAGAACTTCAATTATACTCCATGTTTATTGTGAGGGTTTATTTAAATTATTTTTACTATCAGTGTTCTTAGTTCTAAGAGTGTACATCTGCATCTCTCTTCCTCCAGCATTGCTACATACATGCCGACTTTCTATCTCTCTCCTCCTGGAAAAGCCCAGAGGAGAGAGATGTTGCTGACTAGAGGTGGGGGCATGATTCGGCACTATGTGCCATTAGCCCCCGCCTCTCACAGAAAATGCCACACGATTCCTGGGTCGCTTGTGAGGGTGTGGTGCCAATATGACTTGATTTGCATAGAAATACATCATATTGGCACTACCACATCATGAGTGACCCACAATTTGCGGCATTATCCTCCTGATAGAGACCACTTCCTTAAGTAGTGAACAGGCTGAGGGGTGACAGCCTACTCTTCCGGGGGTGCAGGGGACTGCCCCCAAATTTGGGTGTCTCCCACAACTTCCAGGAGAGTAGGCAAATAGGCGTTACTACTGTATAGGCTGCAGTATTGCCTCTGATGTCAGAATTGACTGCTGCATAGTCAAGCAATAGTGCATTTGCATACCTCCCAACTGTCCTGATTTTCGCGGGACAGTCACGTTTTTTGGGACTGTCCTGCAGTTCCACCCATGGGCCGCAGTGTCCCGCGGTGGTGGTGGTGGTAAAGGGGGGGGGGGGGCAGTTGGGATGCTCCTGTCATTGCTGTCCTGCTTAGCAGGGCAGCGGTAAATCGCTGGGAGGCCCGTGAGATGCTAAAAGCATCTCAGGGCTGCGATCGCCTCTGCCTGATTGACAGGCAGAGGTGGTCACGGGGCGGGAGGGGACATGCCAACAGCATTAGAACGGCGTTGGCAGGGCAAGGTCAGGACAACGCAGGCGTGTCCGGACTGTTGAGGGGGCGGGCCGCGTGCCGCCACTTGCAGCCGCTGCAACACAGCACGCGGCGGGTAACCACCTGCCAGCGCAGCTAGGCTGCGCAGGCAGGGAGCTACTCGGCAGGTGCAAAAGCAAGGCCTGACATGCGGGGCAAACTAGCCTTTGTGCTGGGTGTCCCCCCGCATGTCTGTGTAACTGATCGTAGATGTGCTAAATTTATCTGAATCACCCCCATAGAACCCTTATTTTTGTGCTAGAGCCCTTCCTATCCATTACCCCCAGTTATAGCAATGGCCTGGGATAATGAGAGCTTTGGTATGAAAAGTGCTGGTCAGCATGAGAACTGAAATGAAGACTAGTGGGAACATAGATGTGCGCCAGAGCCCACTGCCCATCCAGCAGCATGTGTGTCCAATTAATGTCCTCCCCCCGGCTGTGCTCGGTCTATGTTCCCACTTCCTACTGATCCTACTCAGTGCAGACTGCTGCCTCCTGACCACACAACATCACAAAGAGGGGGCGGGGCTGGCAGCTTCAGGAAGTGCAGCGCTGACTGAACATCCTAAGGATGCTCCAGGCAGCTGCTCAGACTGCAGCAATGATAGTGCTAGTCATAAGAAAGGGTCATTCTACCTCCTGGCCGCGGGTGACACCGTCAAACGGCGCCCACAATTGGCAGGCGCCCCTGGCGAGTGCCATTCTGGCCAAGGGGTAGATACGCCCTTGCTCTGGAGGGATAGTTAAATTGTGTATCACTGGTTGCTGAGTAACCCTTAACAAAAAGAGATACTTGTTAAAGCGATGACCCTACCTTATTGTCGCGTCAGAGTACGCATTAAGGTGAAGGTGACTGTGCCAGGAGTGGCTACATTATGTGTCGCTAATTCCTTGGTTAGCATAGGAATCTAAGTGTAAGCTTTAGGGGATCCCTATTGGAACGGCAACCCTCGCTTAGAGTCGCGTCAGAAGACGCATAGCGATGAAGGAGGCTGTATCACCTATATCTGATTACTAAGCAGTCTCATATATTAAGTTAGGGACTACATATTGACTAAATACTCATCCCTTATCTCAACGTCACATGATGTGTAATGGGGGAGGTGGATGTATCGGGTTCATGACAACATTGATATACGTCGTCTGAGTCTCGCAGTAACGAGTTGTATTAGTGTTAGTAAATATTTATCAGAGTGTGGATAACTACAATAAGCAGTAGAATGACAGAAGTTAAAATCTAACAAAAGGTTAATGCTGGAGCGGGGATGTACAGTGGTGCAAAAAAGTTTAGACAGCCACCGATAATGCAAGTTGACCCCCTTAAAAAAATGAGAGAAGTCTGTAATTTCCATCATAGGTACACTTCAACTGTGAGAGACAGAATCTGAAAAAAAAAAAAAAAAAACAACCCAGGAAATCACATTGTATGATTTTTAAACAATTTACTTGTATATTCTTGCGGAAAATAAATATTTGGACAATCAAAAAGTTTACCTGAATACTTTGTAATATAACCTCGGTTGGCAATTACAGAGGTCAAACGTTTCCTGTAGTTCTTGACCAGGTTTGCACACACTGTAGCAGGTATTTTGGCCCACTCTTCCATGCAGATCTTCTCTAGATCGGTCATGTTTTGGGGCTCTCGCCGGGCAACTCGGACTTTCAACTCCCTCCACAGATTTTCTATTGGGTTGAGGTCTGGAGACTGGCTAGGCCACTCCAGGACCTTGAAATGCTTCTTACGGAGCCACTCCTTAGTTGCCCGGGCGGTGTGTTTGTGTTACGCCTGAGGTCCGACTCTGACCAGTGGAGATCTCAGGCGTAGGGGCTGACTGGAATGTGAATCTGGGAGCTTTGATACATAACCAGGATATGGTAAACTTGAGCGTAGGCCCGAAGGCGTGGCCAAAATGGGGGAGAATATACAATAAAAGAAGTCTTTTATTCAGCACGCAAGATGGTTCAGATAGTGGCAGATGGTATTAGACTGTCAAAGTCAGAAAAATATCCCTATACACGCTGCCATATTTGCACCTCATGCTGGTCCGTGCTGCGCATGCGTGCGCTTTCCCGTGATAGCGCATACCCGCTGATGCGTGCACCCGCTCGCATCGGTATGCGTATTTACGGTAAAGAGTATGTAGTCGTAGCGTGCGACCCAATCGTTACATATTTTCACAATTAATGTAGTTTGTAGATCATGGTCCCTTTGATAGATTCTGAAAGTTTGGTTAATATAGAATGTCCCTGAACTGAGGAATCCCTCTTTGTATCGTAGGAAGGGTCTAACAGGAGTCATGCAGTAGTGTTTGGTACCCATCGGAAGAGTATTTAAATAGCAATATTCCGGTGTTGGTTTGGAGCGTATTAATCGCTCGTGCGAATAGTTATGGACATAAGAAGTTTATGTCCATTTCTACTATTTACTCATACTCAGGTATGCGGCGGGAAACCTAGTTCCCCACCCACCTGAGCTGTTTGAAATCGTCACAGCCCACCTGTATGAATCAACCTATGACCTTTTGTTATGATGCAGGGCCGAATTCCGACGTCCAATGGACAATGGGATTGTAGGGACTGTAGGATTGCATTGTGTGTGGGGCATAAATAGGCAGGCCGACCACATCCAGCTCTCACTCTTCAACGGTTCTCATTGCTGAAAATCGGGTGCTGGATGTCCAGGCGCATGCGATCGTTTCCCCTTGTGCGTAAGTTTTCTCTCCGTAATCATTGTCTTACTGTGAGCCAATCTCTCTCTCCGTCTCTCTCTCTCTCCGTCTCTCTCTCTCTTTTTCCCTTCTCTTTCTCTCACATCTCTCCTAGACTAGTATTGAATTGTATTAGATAGTATTGTATTTTGGTTAGGAAGTCTCTGTTATATTGTAGTGTATCATTTGTACTGTTATCCCCTTTTACAAGTATATTAGATATAATACAGTTAATAGGCTTTGGACCCTAAACCAGTATCTGTGTATTTTCTATAGTGTTAAGTGTTCACTTGAGCGTCGGTGACGCTCAAGCAGCTTTGTAGTTAGTCAGGTTACACAAGGTTGCACTTACACCCTGTATCCACATTAAGTTATTCTGTGTATTTCATTGGTATAAGGTTTAAACATAAAGGTATAGCGTTGTGAGCGTCTGCGCCGCTGGCGACCTCCTCGTGGTCTCGAGCGTATGCTACGCCATAGCGAATCATTACTCTAGTCATAACCAATAACGTGTCCTGTGATCACTGGGCCGTGAGCGAACGTGACGCTTGAGCGTCTCGCCTACGGCGGAGCGATCGTTACGCAAATAGCGTACCCTTACGGTACTTCTTAAGCAAACAGCGTACAGTGTTCTTAGACTTCATAAAGGGTTGTTTATACGACAAAGGAATTTAGCATTGTCAATTGGGGACTCGTCCGATCCTTCTCATATCTGCACTAGGTAGATCAGCAGACATTATCCCTCCAGCAAAGGGTGGGAGGTTGTCTCGCAGTGCTGACGGGATAAGCGTCTGCTTCGCTTAGATAAAGAGTGCTGAAGGAATCCGGGAACCGGAAGTAAGAACAAAACGCTTGTGTCTTTTAAAAAAAACTGTTTATTTCTCTTCTGTCTTGCGTGTACACGCACGCATACATATATATCTGCATTTCTTTTTCAATTTCGTATATCACTATTCCTGTTTGCCAATTTTTATAGTTGATAGAAAGTGCTAAAAGAGATTTGCTGTTATTTCATAGTAGAGGTAATAGTTAAAATATAGACCAACACACGGCTTGTCTGGGAGATAAGGCAGTCAGTGTGGTGTGCGGTAGATGATCAGGGATCATCCACATTGATAAAAATAGAAATTGTGTTACGGTGGATCTTTGTTTTGCGTACACGTGTCACTAACAAAGACTTGCGTACGCAATCCAAAGGCAGACGCACGCAGCGTACATTACGCAACGTAGCGTCTGGTTACGCCCACGTAGCTCGTCACGAAAAGTTGAATTAGCGCAAAGCGATAATTAGCGCAAAGGCGATAGGTAACGCACAGCGGTAAATAACGCAAATCTATTTTTGGAAAAATCTGAAATTTAGTTTAACAGATCCTGCTCCTAATTGGTAACACAGTTGGACTGAAGACAATTTCTGCGCAGAAATAGATATAGAAACAAAAGTGTACATGTGTTGAGTGAGTGTGTTTTTATCACATAAGTTTATATAACTTAGAGGTTGAACCAAAAGGAAAGTCGGGTACTCGTCAAGGGACATACGTGTAAGTGACATATACGGTGGCTAGGGAGGCATCCCTGGTTAAATAATATTTGAGCATTAGAGTATAGCGGACCATAAGGTAACAAGACCAGGAGGTCATAAGGTAAGGTAACAAGACCAGGAGGTCACAAGGTACTAAAAGGTCCGCTATAAAGGTACAAGAGGCACAACGCCTGGGGTGTTGGTGCAGAACCCATATAGGCCATAAGCTCTTGCTGAAGGAATCGCGGCCGGAAACATCGATTCCACTGATCTCTCAGTACATAACAGGTAGTGCTTATGTACTGAACGATTGTACCGCACGTAATTGTGTGCAGTAGTTAGTAATCTGACCTAATACCATTAGAGTAAAGTGGTCACAAACGCTATTTGTACATTCTGACGTGATTTGTGTAATTTTTTATTTTTAAAGGGAAGTTCGCTGGTCACTCAGGAACTATCTAACAACCCCAACTTTACTGGAAAGAGTAAGTGTCCTTCGGGTAACCCTCACATGTTCCAGTAAATAAAGGTTCACAGGGGCCCTGGGTTGGGTACAGCAGCTCTGGTTACAGTGATTGCAGTACTGGCCAACGTGGGCGAGAAGTAAGTGGGGTACTTGATAAACCACCACCGCCGGCCTGCCCAGGACATCTTGGTTTGTTTGTAAGGGTTCGCTGAAAACCTTGATATAAAGATCCAAGGAGGAATAAGCAACACCTGCAGATTATGGGGGCCATTTGTTCAGGTAGGGGGTGATCAACCTCGGTTCGGGTTGATTTAGGGAACCGGCCAGTCGGGTCGGCACGATATGTGATGTGTGAGAAATATGGAAATCACGCTGAAGTTTTATGTGATGAATGGGAGAGAATGACTGTACAAGACAGGGAGAAATTCCCAAGAATAGGTAGCTCCAGTCCAGAAGTGTTACAAAATTTAAGGAGGAGGATATGTCTCATTGAACCAACAAAGGGACGAAGTAAACATTATGATTATTTGCAGTTAGGGCAACAGGAAGGTGAATTACAAAGAGACTCAATTGACTTTTCTGAGAGGAGAGATAGTGGCATCGGGGGGGGAGTTGATTGCGGAGAGAAAAGCACAAGGTTGAACAATAAAAACGCTCTTAGCAACTGTAGTATAGATTATAAGAATAAGTGTAATAACTGTAACAATGATTATTGTAATACTGTTGAATGTACAACTATTAACCTGTGCAAGTTGCACCCCATGTCAAACTTCCCTAAGGAATACAAACAAGAAAATGAACCCAGAACGATGTCAGCACCTCTTCCAGCAACCATCACAAAAGCCATCCAGGTGGACGCGACCAAATTGGTAAAGGCAATAATCGAACCCCCTAACGGAGGGTCAGGTGAGGTCGTGTCCACAGGTACGTACAATGTTTCATATCACGCACAAACAAATATACCCCAAAATGTAAGACCAACACCAGATGATGTAACTGAGCTCGATCTGGCCAGGGTGATCTCAGTCCCCAATGGGAAGACTGACGATCAGGGAATCATTCCCGTCAAGGACAGTGCAATGCGCTGTCTCTGGTCCCGGACCGAATTGAGATCAATTATGTCTGAATTTCCTGATCCTAGGAAAAATCTAGCCAAATGTCAAAAGTTTATTAAAGAACTAGGAAACGCCACAGAACCCACCAACAAAGAGTGGCGGACAGTGCTGAGGGCATGTTTGCCCTCCAGGGTTGACCCTGAAAAATTCATTGCTGATTGTAAATTAAACACGGAGGTACCTTGTATGGAGGAACACAATCAGGAATGTATTAGGCAGATTAACCGACAGTAAGGAATATATTTCCCAGCTACTGTCAAGTGGAATGACATTTTCTCCATAAGGCAAAACGAAAGGGAAAATGTTTCTAATTATTTCAATCGAGCACTGCAAATAATGGCTAGAAACACTGGGATCGCAGACATCAAGACAAATGCACAACATAAAGGAATAGCGGTTAAGGTATTAATGAATGGTTTAAAAGATGAATTAAAAACAAGGGTACAGACCACCAACCCAAACTGGAGAGATATCTCGGTGACCGCACTAAGAGAGGCCGTCATCAATCATGATCAGAATATCACCAGATACAGAGAGTCACAAAGAGATAAGTTAATGGCAGCAAATATACAGGCCCAAACCACAAGACCACCCCAACAAAAACCCCACACCCCTGCGAGAAATCCAGATATGGAAGTCTGTTACAATTGTCATAAAAAGGGACATTTTGCAAGAGATTGTAGATCAAGAGAAAGACAACACCATAATCATAAAATCCAAGGAATCAGGGAAGTACAAGGGAAACGATTGATGATGATGAGCATCCGAGCGTTTGAGGAGGCATCAAATCAACCAAAACCTCAGGTCATTGACACGTGGAGGAAGCCCAGGATTTGTTATCATTGTAGGAGAGAAGGGCATTATGCCAGCAACTGTAATAACCCACATAAAGTTAGACCCCCTAGACCAAGAAATGAGCAAAATTACAACACACACCATTATAATCAGGGATCACATAGGCAGGAAAGGTGATTATTAGGAATGGAGGCAAGCCTGAGGTAACGGTTAATAAAGTGGGAGGTCATTCACTGAAGACACAGGAATGACCAGGTGCAAAGTTGTAAATGTATTTGTGAAAAATGTTTTTCTTTCTCTCTCTATCCCCATCTCTGACTAGTAGTGGTAAGAATTCACACATTGCATATCCACTTGGTCCTTGCAGAAGTCTACCAAACCCCAGCATGACCTCCGCCACAATGTATTTCTGGCCAGATGCAGACAGTGGAGTAATGCAGGTGCTGGTGGGGAGGGACTGCTCAAGGAGACCAGTAGACACATAGATATGACAACCTAATAAGTCTGACAATGTTTTTCTAATGCTAACAATGTTTTCTTAATGTTGACAATGTTTAAAAATGCTTTGTTTCTCTTTTCTTATTGATGGTTATTGTCGAGTTATGTAATGTATATATGCACATGAATTGTTCTCTATCTCTTTTGTTTTTTTGTTGTCTCTCTCTTCCCACTCATGTTTCCATGGTTTAAAGATGGTATGTCACCCCTCAGTTGGACCAATGGTAATGCCAGATTTTTTTTCTCCTTACAGAAAGATCGCCGGTTAGGAAGGAATATTGCATCACCAGAATGTTCGTTTGGAAGACTGAGAGACAGCACCTTTGAGAGGACAGCAGAACAAGAAGAACAACAAGACGAGAGAACTTATTATCGTAACAAGTTCTCTCCCCCTCAAACTGTTTTCTTATACCCCCTTTTACAAATTTCTTCTTTTCTCCTCCTGTAAGATGGACTTGCCCCAAGAGACTGTGATATGGATTTTCCCGTTAACCATGATGTTGACCAGAGCAGTCTGTTTCGGTGAGAGTACCAGTGAGGTCGAGAAAGGATCCAGAAAGGTTCTAATGACTGAGACGGAGGTGTAAATTTCCAATAGCAACCCAATCACCAAGCAAAGGCGAGTACCGGGCACGATCTAACAACCATGTTATCTGTAAACATTTTCTTTGAAGGATTGTTAGTTCAAAAAGAAAAAAAACTGTATCTGTAGGCTCTGTGACAATGGTTGAAGATGGATGCATAAAGAAATGCCAATCCGGTTTTAATATCCATATGGACCGGCATCCATTGAGTGACTATCACTCCTTAGTGGGTAACGTATTAAACCAAACAGATTGTTGGGTATGCTCTCAAGTACCTCAGGGTCATAGCAAATCAGGGCTAGTACCATTTCCTTTAACGTTAGGGGAGGTACTTGAGCTAAGTGGTGGGAGACCGGTGGACCGGAGGTTTAACATCTCCAGCCCCCCTAGTTTGAAGCTCCACCAATACCATGTGGATAGGTCCCTCTTATGTTTTAATATCTCCAATCCCCGTAAGCCGGGAAATTGGGAAGTGTCATGGAGCAACCAAACCATGACATTTTCGCATAGAGCAGATAGAATGCCTACAGATACAGAGCTGGTACGCCACATAGCCAGTAGAGGAAAATCTTTCCGGTATCGATATACCTTAGGAAATAGGATTACTAGAGTTGGAGAGGTATCACCAGGATACTGTGCACATATCGTACAAACTGATACGTGCATTAAGCAGATGGAAGAATTAGGGTCAGGAGAGTTCACCTGGAAGGTGTGTAACATGGTAATGTCCTTCTCCGTCCCATATGTTCTCCCCGATGAGGCATATTTCATATGCGGGAGAAAGGCGTACAAGTGGCTTGCCCCAAACTCTGAAGGATTGTGTTATATTGGAAAAGTATTGCCTGAAGTGATGACTGTTACACATAACAAAATGAAGGACATACACCGTGGTGCCCAAGCTCCTTATACTCACACTCATTACGAGCACCGAGTTAAAAGACAACTGTCAGAAAGGTTAGAGCATCCGGCCTCTGATCTTATCCATGAATCCACCGGGATTCAGGTTCTGGTAGCGTTAGATTTCACTCGTACCGCTCGGGGAGTGATGAATTATAGATACATTTCCGCATTCGCCAATTTGTTAGATAATATCACTGAAATGTATGATGACACGTTTAGATACACTGGAAGAGAACTTCAAGCTTACAAAACAGAACTAGTTCAGCATAGGATGGTTCTTAATTATCTTACAGCAGTAACAGGCGGATATTGTGTTACATTGGCAACACAGTACGGCATAAAGTGTTGCACGTATATCACAAATAGCACCGAGGATCCGGTAGAGGTCATAGACCAAAAGATGGACGATATTCTGCAATTAAAGTGGGAATTTCGTCAAAAACACAATCTCACCCTTGCTGCTGTAGGTAATGAGCTGACTGGTTGGGTGTCATGGTTGAACCCGCGAAATTGGTTCTCCGGTTTAGGAGACTGGGCTCAAGGAGTCATAATGGATGTTGGAAAGTTTCTACTATGTATCTTGGGTGTTGTTATATCCATTGGATTGATATTTAGATGCGGGCAGGCTTTAATGAGGTGCAAACAAAGTACAAAAGTGATGAGCTTGAGGAGTGAGGAAACCGTAATTAACCTGGATCTGATTTATGACCCAATGATAGAAACCAGGATGTGATGAAAATGCGATTATACGGTCCGTTTCTTTCACCTGTTTTTCTGCTTTTCTCCAAGATACAACGACCCCCTTGGACGAGGAAGTTGACGAGACGCTATACAGACAACAGACAAGCACCAAAGATGAAGTTTTGACCACTTGAGAAATGGACACTTGATGAACTTTGCCATGGATCCCCAGTTTCCCTAGTATTTTTAAACCCACGCTAGCCCAACATTCTTTGTAAATCTGATGGCACTGACAAAGCTATTTGCTCATGCCTAAGGAGCAAAACAGCGCAAAGAAGACGACTTTCAACTGATACCGAACAAAACTTCGACGACAGATGTACATTTACCTGACATAGAATATCATTGCATTTTCCATAAGTGTTCTTCATCTTCATCTCTACAACCCTCAGGTAATAACACACATAGTATAGGGAATACAGGCACAGATATCAACAATCACATATTCCCCCATTCATGTATCATCAACTAAAATGTGCTCCCCATTTTGTTCAAAAAAAAAAAAATCCGAAATGAGCTCGGTAGAGTTTGACAGCCCATCCACAGACCCTTAGTACGGGATAAGAAGGAATTCAAATGTATACTTCGCAATACCTCGAAGCTTGATTTACCACACGTACGGCACGATGATACATGACCCTCCAAACATGGACTCATACACACATGCTTCTGCTTTCTCACTAGGTCATACCCTCTTCACACCTACTCCACTCTTCTCCCCTACCCAACCATGGAAATGAATTAACCCCTGACATATATTTTTCTCCTTTTGAAATGTTTTAGAAGGTGGCAGTTATTATTGACTGCCAAAGGGTGGACTGTCAAAGTCAGAAAAATATCCCTATACACGCTGCCATATTTGCACCTCATGCTGGTCCGTGCTGCGCATGCGTGCGCTTTCCCGTGATAGCGCATACCCGCTGATGCGTGCACCCGCTCGCATCGGTATGCGTATTTACGGTAAAGAGTATGTAGTCGTAGCGTGCGACCCAATCGTTACATATTTTCGCAATTAATGTAGTTTGTAGATCATGGTCCCTTTGATAGATTCTGAAAGTTTGGTTAATATAGAATGTCCCTGAACTGAGGAATCCCTCTTTGTATCGTAGGAAGGGTCTAACAGGAGTCATGCAGTAGTGTTTGGTACCCATCGGAAGAGTATTTAAATAGCAATATTCCGGTGTTGGTTTGGAGCGTATTAATCGCTCGTGCGAATAGTTATGGACATAAGAAGTTTATGTCCATTTCTACTATTTACTCATACTCAGGTATGCGGCGGGAAACCTAGTTCCCCACCCACCTGAGCTGTTTGAAATCGTCACAGCCCACCTGTATGAATCAACCTATGACCTTTTGTTATGATGCAGGGCCGAATTCCGACGTCCAATGGACAATGGGATTGTAGGGACTGTAGGATTGCATTGTGTGTGGGGCATAAATAGGCAGGCCGACCACATCCAGCTCTCACTCTTCAACGGTTCTCATTGCTGAAAATCGGGTGCTGGATGTCCAGGCGCATGCGATCGTTTCCCCTTGTGCGTAAGTTTTCTCTCCGTAATCATTGTCTTACTGAGAGCCAATCTCTCTCTCCGTCTCTCTCTCTCTCCGTCTCTCTCTCTCTTTTTCCCTTCTCTTTCTCTCACATCTCTCCTAGACTAGTATTGAATTGTATTAGATAGTATTGTATTTTGGTTAGGAAGTCTCTGTTATATTGTAGTGTATCATTTGTACTGTTATCCCCTTTTACAAGTATATTAGATATAATACAGTTAATAGGCTTTGGACCCTAAACCAGTATCTGTGTATTTTCTATAGTGTTAAGTGTTCACTTGAGCGTCGGTGACGCTCAAGCAGCTTTGTAGTTAGTCAGGTTACACAAGGTTGCACTTACACCCTGTATCCACATTAAGTTATTCTGTGTATTTCATTGGTATAAGGTTTAAACATAAAGGTATAGCGTTGTGAGCGTCTGCGCCGCTGGCGACCTCCTCGTGGTCTCGAGCGTATGCTACGCCATAGCGAATCATTACTCTAGTCATAACCAATAACGTGTCCTGTGATCACTGGGCCGTGAGCGAACGTGACGCTTGAGCGTCTCGCCTACGGCGGAGCGATCGTTACGCAAATAGCGTACCCTTACGGTACTTCTTAAGCAAACAGCGTACAGTGTTCTTAGACTTCATAAAGGGTTGTTTATACGACAAAGGAATTTAGCATTGTCAAGACTCAATGATCGGTATCACAGAATGCAGTAACATTGGCACAGGAACCAGGTAATGCAGAAGCATATGTAACATCAATGGCAAGGTGTAATATGAGATGCAGTGTAAACCACTGATGAAATCCCAATATACTGAGCACACAATAGAAGACACAGTTGCAGTGTAAACCACTGATGGAGTCAATATAAAGGAAAACACAATGTTACTGACCACTGAAAAAAGGATACCGATGGAGCTAGAGAGAGATCGATGGCGCAGCACCGATGGAGCTGGAGATCGATGGCGCAGCACCGATGGAGCCGGAGATCGATGGCGCAGCACCGATGGAGCCGGAGATCGATGGCGCAGCACCGATGGAGCCGGAGATCGATGGCGCAACACCGATGGAGCCGAAGATCGATGGCGCAACACCGATGGAGCCGGAGATCGATGGCGCAACACCGATGGAGCCGGAGATCGATGGCGCAACACCGATGGAGCCGGAGATCGATGGCGCAACACCGATGGAGCCGGAGATCGATGGCGCAACACCGATGGAGCCGGAGATCGATGGTGCCGGAGATTGATGGCGCAACACAGATGGTGCCGGAGATCGATGGCAGAACACTGATGGAGCCAGGCAGAGCTGCAAGCAGGATGGAACTCAGGTCTCAGGGCAGAATAGAATCTCCTGGAGCAAGGTAACCTGGAAGCAGCTGAGCGCAACCATCCATACAGGGTATGACAATCATAGCACTGGCGACTAGGTAGTCCTTACCCAGCATTCTTATAGGAGCCAGTGTGCAGGGATTGGATGGGATGATCAGGTGGTGTAGTGAAGCTCAGACAGTCACATAATTGGCTGTGCTGCAGTCAGGTGATCAGGACTTGTCACAGCAGTACTCAAGGCTTAGGCTCTGATGTGAATTGAGGCCTAGTAGGCCCAAACACTAGGAAGCAGACATTATGCTGAGAGAGCTATGCAGGAACAGCATGTAAAGACTTTACTGCCAGCTGGGAGTGATGAACAGAGCCTGGTTGCTGAACACTTGATCTTGGCAATTACTCACAGTGGAATTCCTGCTCAGGTGCTAACCAGAAAGTAATCAAGAATGCAGTTTGTATGAGAAGCAGATGCCTGTTTGCAGAATAAGCTGAGGTAAGTCACAGAACATGAGAAATACCATCAGAATCGTGACAGTTTGGGGTCATTGTCATGCTGGAAGACCCAGCCACGTTCCATCTTCAATGCTCTTACTGAGGGAAGGAGGTTTTTGACCAAAATCTCACAATACATGGCCCCGTTCATCCTCTCCTTAATACAGATCAGTCGTCCTGTCCCCTTTGCAGAAAAGCAGCCCCAAAGCATGATGTTTCCACCCCCATACTTCACAGTGGGTATGGTGTTCTTGGGATGCCATTCATCATTATTCTCCCTCCAAACACGGTGAGTGGAGTTTATACCAAAAAGTTTGATTTTGCTCTCATCTGACCACATTACATTTGCCCAATCGTCCTCTGGATCATCCAGATGGTCACTGGCAAACTTTAGACTGGCCTGGACATGTGCTGGCTTAAGCAGGGGGACCTTTCAGGCGCTGCAGGATTTCAATCCATGACGACGTAGTGTGTTACTAATGGTAACCTTTGTGACTGTGGTCCCAGCTATCTTGAGGTCATTGACCAGGCCCCCCCCACCCCCCTCTGTGTAGTTCTGGGCTGATTCCTCACCGTTCTCAAGCTCATTATACTAGAGATGAGCGGGTTCGGTTTCTCTGAATCCGAACCCGCCAGAACTTCATGTTTTTTTTCACGAGTCCGAGCGACTCGGATCTTCCCGCCTTGCTCGGTTAACCCGAGCGCGCCCGAACGTCATCATGACGCTGTCGGATTCTCGCGAGGCTCGGATTCTATCGCGAGACTCGGATTCTATATAAGGAGCCGCGCGTCGCCGCCATTTTCACACGTGCATTGAGATTGATAGGGAGAGGACGTGGCTGGCGTCCTCTCCGTTTAGACACTTGATTTACTAATTTTGGGGAGCATTAGGAGTACTCAGTAGTGTACAGTGCAGAGTTTTGCTGATAGTGACCAGTGACCACCACTTTTATTTATAATCCGTTCTCTGCCTGAAAAAAGCGATACACAGCACACAGTGACTCAGTCACATACATACCATATCTGTGTGCACTGCTCAGGCTCAGGCCAGTGTGCTGCATCATCTATATATATTATATATCTGTCTGACTGCTCAGCTCACACAGCTTATAATTGTGGGGGAGACTGGGGAGCACTACTGCAGTGCCAGTTATAGGTTATAGCAGGAGCCAGGAGTACATAATATTATATTAAAATTAAACAGTGCACACTTTTGCTGCAGGAGTGCCACTGCCAGTGTGACTAGTGACCAGTGACCTGACCACCAGTATATAATATTAGTAGTATACTATCTCTTTATCAACCAGTCTATATTAGCAGCAGACACAGTACAGTGCGGTAGTTCACGGCTGTGGCTACCTCTGTGTCGGCACTCGGCAGCCCGTCCATAATTGTATATACCAGTGACCTAACCGTGGTTTTTTTTTCTTTCTTTATACATACATACTAGTTACGAGTATACTATCTCTTTATCAACCAGTCTATATATTAGCAGCAGACACAGTACAGTGCGGTAGTTCACGGCTGTGGCTACCTCTGTGTCGGCACTCGGCAGCCCGTCCATAATTGTATATACCAGTGACCTAACCGTGGTTTTTTTTTCTTTCTTTATACATACATACTAGTTACGAGTATACTATCTCTTTATCAACCAGTCTATATGTTAGCAGCAGACACAGTACAGTGCGGTAGTTCACGGCTGTGGCTACCTCTGTGTCGGCACTCGGCAGCCCGTCCATAATTGTATATACCACCTAACCGTGGTTTTTTTTTCTTTCTTTATACATACATACTAGTTACGAGTATACTATCTCTTTATCAACCAGTCTATATATTAGCAGCAGACACAGTACAGTGCGGTAGTTCACGGCTGTGGCTACCTCTGTGTCGGCACTCCGCAGCCCGTCCATAATTGTATATACCAGTGACCTAACCGTGGTTTTTTTTTCTTTCTTTATACATACATACTAGTTACGAGTATACTATCTCTTTATCAACCAGTCTATATATTAGCAGCAGACACAGTACAGTGCGGTAGTTCACGGCTGTGGCTACCTCTGTGTCGGCACTCGGCAGCCCGTCCATAATTGTATATACCAGTGACCTAACCGTGGTTTTTTTTTTCTTTCTTTATACATACATACTAGTTACGAGTATACTATCTCTTTATCAACCAGTCTATATATTAGCAGCAGACACAGTACAGTGCGGTAGTTCACGGCTGTGGCTACCTCTGTGTCGGCACTCGGCAGCCCGTCCATAATTGTATATACCAGTGACCTAACCGTGGTTTTTTTTTCTTTCTTTATACATACATACTAGTTACGAGTATACTATCTCTTTATCAACCAGTCTATATATTAGCAGCAGACACAGTACAGTGCGGTAGTTCACGGCTGTGGCTACCTCTGTGTCGGCACTCGGCAGCCCGTCCATAATTGTATATACCAGTGACCTAACCGTGGTTTTTTTTTCTTTCTTTATACATACATACTAGTTACGAGTATACTATCTCTTTATCAACCAGTCTATATATTAGCAGCAGACACAGTACAGTGCGGTAGTTCACGGCTGTGGCTACCTCTGTGTCGGCACTCGGCAGCCCGTCCATAATTGTATATACCAGTGACCTAACCGTGGTTTTTTTTTCTTTCTTTATACATACATACTAGTTACGAGTATACTATCTCTTTATCAACCAGTCTATATATTAGCAGCAGACACAGTACAGTGCGGTAGTTCACGGCTGTGGCTACCTCTGTGTCGGCACTCGGCAGCCCGTCCATAATTGTATATACCAGTGACCTAACCGTGGTTTTTTTTTCTTTCTTTATACATACATACTAGTTACGAGTATACTATCTCTTTATCAACCAGTCTATATATTAGCAGCAGACACAGTACAGTGCGGTAGTTCACGGCTGTGGCTACCTCTGTGTCGGCACTCGGCAGCCCGTCCATAATTGTATATACCACCTAACCGTGGTTTTTTTTTCTTTCTTTATACATACATACTAGTTACGAGTATACTATCTCTTTATCAACCAGTCTATATATTAGCAGCAGACACAGTACAGTGCGGTAGTTCACGGCTGTGGCTACCTCTGTGTCGGCACTCGGCAGCCCGTCCATAATTGTATATACCACCTAACCGTGGTTTTTTTTTCTTTCTTTATACATACATACTAGTTACGAGTATACTATCTCTTTATCAACCAGTCTATATATTAGCAGCAGACACAGTACAGTGCGGTAGTTCACGGCTGTGGCTACCTCTGTGTCGGCACTCGGCAGCCCGTCCATAATTGTATATACCACCTAACCGTGGTTTTTTTTTCTTTCTTTATACATACATACTAGTTACGAGTATACTATCTCTTTATCAACCAGTCTATATATTAGCAGCAGACACAGTACAGTGCGGTAGTTCACGGCTGTGGCTACCTCTGTGTCGGCACTCGGCAGCCCGTCCATAATTGTATACTAGTATCCAATCCATCCATCTCCATTGTTTACCTGAGGTGCCTTTTAGTTGTGCCTATTAAAATATGGAGAACAAAAATGTTGAGGTTCCAAAATTAGGGAAAGATCAAGATCCACTTCCACCTCGTGCTGAAGCTGCTGCCACTAGTCATGGCCGAGACGATGAAATGCCAGCAACGTCGTCTGCCAAGGCCGATGCCCAATGGCATAGTACAGAGCATGTCAAAACCAAAACACCAAATATCAGTAAAAAAAGGACTCCAAAACCTAAAATAAAATTGTCGGAGGAGAAGCGTAAACTTGCCAATATGCCATTTACCACACGGAGTGGCAAGGAACGGCTGAGGCCCTGGCCTATGTTCATGGCTAGTGGTTCAGCTTCACATGAGGATGGAAGCACTCAGCCTCTCGCTAGAAAACTGAAAAGACTCAAGCTGGCAAAAGCACCGCAAAGAACTGTGCGTTCTTTGAAATCCCAAATCCACAAGGAGAGTCCAATTGTGTCGGTTGCGATGCCTGACCTTCCCAACACTGGACGTGAAGAGCATGCGCCTTCCACCATTTGCACGCCCCCTGCAAGTGCTGGAAGGAGCACCCGCAGTCCAGTTCCTGATAGTCAGATTGAAGATGTCAGTGTTGAAGTACACCAGGATGAGGAGGATATGGGTGTTGCTGGCGCTGGGGAGGAAATTGACCAGGAGGATTCTGATGGTGAGGTGGTTTGTTTAAGTCAGGCACCCGGGGAGACACCTGTTGTCCGTGGGAGGAATATGGCCGTTGACATGCCAGGTGAAAATACCAAAAAAATCAGCTCTTCGGTGTGGAGGTATTTCACCAGAAATGCGGACAACAGGTGTCAAGCCGTGTGTTCCCTTTGTCAAGCTGTAATAAGTAGGGGTAAGGACGTTAACCACCTCGGAACATCCTCCCTTATACGTCACCTGCAGCGCATTCATAATAAGTCAGTGACAAGTTCAAAAACTTTGGGTGACAGCGGAAGCAGTCCACTGACCAGTAAATCCCTTCCTCTTGTAACCAAGCTCACGCAAACCACCCCACCAACTCCCTCAGTGTCAATTTCCTCCTTCCCCAGGAATGCCAATAGTCCTGCAGGCCATGTCACTGGCAAGTCTGACGAGTCCTCTCCTGCCTGGGATTCCTCCGATGCATCCTTGCGTGTAACGCCTACTGCTGCTGGCGCTGCTGTTGTTGCCGCTGGGAGTCGATGGTCATCCCAGAGGGGAAGTCGTAAGCCCACTTGTACTACTTCCAGTAAGCAATTGACTGTTCAACAGTCCTTTGCGAGGAAGATGAAATATCACAGCAGTCATCCTACTGCAAAGCGGATAACTGAGTCCTTGACAACTATGTTGGTGTTAGACGTGCGTCCGGTATCCGCCGTTAGTTCACAGGGAACTAGACAATTTATTGAGGCAGTGTGCCCCCGTTACCAAATACCATCTAGGTTCCACTTCTCTAGGCAGGCGATACCGAGAATGTACACGGACGTCAGAAAAAGACTCACCAGTCTCCTAAAAAATGCAGTTGTACCCAATGTCCACTTAACCACGGACATGTGGACAAGTGGAGCAGGGCAGGGTCAGGACTATATGACTGTGACAGCCCACTGGGTAGATGTATGGACTCCCGCCGCAAGAACAGCAGCGGCGGCACCAGTAGCAGCATCTCGCAAACGCCAACTCTTTCCTAGGCAGGCTACGCTTTGTATCACCGCTTTCCAGAATACGCACACAGCTGAAAACCTCTTACGGCAACTGAGGAAGATCATCGCGGAATGGCTTACCCCAATTGGACTCTCCTGTGGATTTGTGGCATCGGACAACGCCAGCAATATTGTGTGTGCATTAAATATGGGCAAATTCCAGCACGTCCCATGTTTTGCACATACCTTGAATTTGGTGGTGCAGAATTTTTTTAAAAACGACAGGGGCGTGCAAGAGATGCTGTCGGTGGCCAGAAAAATTGCGGGACACTTTCGGCGTACAGGCACCACGTACAGAAGACTGGAGCACCACCAAAAACTACTGAACCTGCCCTGCCATCATCTGAAGCAAGAAGTGGTAACGAGGTGGAATTCAACCCTCTATATGCTTCAGAGGTTGGAGGAGCAGCAAAAGGCCATTCAAGCCTATACAATTGAGCACGATATAGGAGATGGAATGCACCTGTCTCAAGTGCAGTGGAGAATGATTTCAACGTTGTGCAAGGTTCTGATGCCCTTTGAACTTGCCACACGTGAAGTCAGTTCAGACACTGCCAGCCTGAGTCAGGTCATTCCCCTCATCAGGCTTTTGCAGAAGAAGCTGGAGGCATTGAAGAAGGAGCTAAAAGGGAGCGATTCCGCTAGGCATGTGGGACTTGTGGATGCAGCCCTTAATTCGCTTAACAAGGATTCACGGGTGGTCAATCTGTTGAAATCAGAGCACTACATTTTGGCCACCGTGCTCGATCCTAGATTTAAAGCCTACCTTGGATCTCTCTTTCCGGCAGACACAGGTCTGCTGGGGTTGAAAGACCTGCTGGTGACAAAATTGTCAAGTCAAGCGGAACGCGACCTGTCAACATCTCCTCCTTCACATTCTCCCGCAACTGGGGGTGCGAGGAAAAGGCTCAGAATTCCGAGCCCACCCGCTGGCGGTGATGCAGGGCAGTCTGGAGCGACTGCTGATGCTGACATCTGGTCCGGACTGAAGGACCTGACAACGATTACGGACATGTCGTCTACTGTCACTGCATATGATTCTCTCAACATTGATAGAATGGTGGAGGATTATATGAGTGACCGCATCCAAGTAGGCACGTCACACAGTCCGTACTTATACTGGCAGGAAAAAGAGGCAATTTGGAGGCCCTTGCACAAACTGGCTTTATTCTACCTAAGTTGCCCTCCCACAAGTGTGTACTCCGAAAGAGTGTTTAGTGCCGCCGCTCACCTTGTCAGCAATCGGCGTACGAGGTTACATCCAGAAAATGTGGAGAAGATGATGTTCATTAAAATGAATTATAATCAATTCCTCCGCGGAGACATTGACCAGCAGCAATTGCCTCCACAAAGTACACAGGGAGCTGAGATGGTGGATTCCAGTGGGGACGAATTGATAATCTGTGAGGAGGGGGATGTACACGGTGATATATCGGAGGGTGAAGATGAGGTGGACATCTTGCCTCTGTAGAGCCAGTTTGTGCAAGGAGAGATTAATTGCTTCTTTTTTGGGGGGGGTCCAAACCAACCCGTCATATCAGTCACAGTCGTGTGGCAGACCCTGTCACTGAAATGATGGGTTGGTTAAAGTGTGCATGTCCTGTTTTGTTTATACAACATAAGGGTGGGTGGGAGGGCCCAAGGATAATTCCATCTTGCACCTCTTTTTTCTTTTCTTTTTCTTTGCATCATGTGCTGATTGGGGAGGGTTTTTTGGAAGGGACATCCTGCGTGACACTGCAGTGCCACTCCTAGATGGGCCCGGTGTTTGTGTCGGCCACTAGGGTCGCTAATCTTACTCACACAGCTACCTCATTGCGCCTCTTTTTTTCTTTGCGTCATGTGCTGTTTGGGGAGGGTTTTTTGGAAGGGACATCCTGCGTGACACTGCAGTGCCACTCCTAGATGTGCCCGGTGTTTGTGTCGGCCACTAGGGTCGCTAATCTTACTCACACAGCTACCTCATTGCGCCTCTTTTTTTCTTTGCGTCATGTGCTGTTTGGGGAGGGTTTTTTGGAAGGGACATCCTGCGTGACACTGCAGTGCCACTCCTAGATGGGCCCGGTGTTTGTGTCGGCCACTAGGGTCGCTAATCTTACTCACACAGTCAGCTACCTCATTGCGCCTCTTTTTTTCTTTGCGTCATGTGCTGTTTGGGGAGAGTTTTTTGGAAGGGCCATCCTGCGTGACACTGCAGTGCCACTCCTAGATGGGCCCGGTGTTTGTGTCGGCCACTAGGGTCGCTAATCTTACTCACACAGCTACCTCATTGCGCCTCTTTTTTTCTTTGCGTCATGTGCTGTTTGGGGAGGGTTTTTTGGAAGGGCCATCCTGCGTGACACTGCAGTGCCACTCCTAGATGGGCCCGGTGTTTGTGTCGGCCACTAGGGTCGCTAATCTTACTCACACAGCTACCTCATTGCGCCTCTTTTTTTCTTTGCGTCATGTGCTGTTTGGGGAGGGTTTTTTGGAAGGGACATCCTGCGTGACACTGCAGTGCCACTCCTAGATGGGCCCGGTGTTTGTGTCGGCCACTAGGGTCGCTTATCTTACTCACACAGCGACCTCGGTGCAAATTTTAGGACTAAAAATAATATTGTGAGGTGTGAGGTATTCAGAATAGACTGAAAATGAGTGTAAATTATGGTTTTTGAGGTTAATAATACTTTGGGATCAAAATGACCCCCAAATTCTATGATTTAAGCTGTTTTTTAGTGTTTTTGGAAAAAAACACCCGAATCCAAAACACACCCGAATCCGACAAAAATAATTCGGTGAGGTTTTGCCAAAACGCGTTCGAACCCAAAACACGGCCGCGGAACCGAACCCAAAACCAAAACACAAAACCCGAAAAATTTCAGGCGCTCATCTCTACATTATACCCCACGAGATGAGATCTTGCATGGAGACACAGGTTGAGGGAGATTGTCAGTGATCTTGTATTTCTTCCATTTTTTTATAATTGCGCCAACAGCTGATCTCTTCTCACCAAGCTGCTTGCTTATTGTCGAGTAGCTCATCCCAGCCTTGTACAGCTCTACAATTTTGTCCCTGGTGTCCTTAGACAGCTCTCTGGTCTTGGCCATGGTGGAGAGGTAGCAGTCTGACTGTTTGAGGGTGTGGACAGGTGTCTTTTATACAGATAACCAGTTCAAACAGGTGCCATTAATACAGGTAACGAGTGGAGGATAGAAGAGCTTCTTAAAGAAGAAGTAACAGGTCTATGAGAGCCAGAAATCTTGCTGCTTGGTAGGTGTCCAAATATTTATTTTCCACAAGAATATACAAGTAAATTGTTTAAAAATTATACAATGTGAATTTCTGTTTTTTTTTTTTTTCAGATTCTGTCTCTCACAGTTGAAGTGTATCTATGATGGAAATTACAGACCTCTCTCATCTTTTTAAGTGGGTCAACTTGCACAATCGGTGGCTGTCCAAATACTTTTTTGCCCCACTGTATCTATGGGAGGATGAGCTGATAGAGCGGCTTCTGCTCCCCCCTCCGGCTGGGCAGTCGCACACAGGCACCATTATAGAGTATGGTGGGAGGAGCTGAGAGTGGCCCCTCCTCCCCCTCCTGGCCGGTAAACGAACACAGCAGCAGCCGTAGCTGCAGCAGACTCTGGGGCACTGGTAGCGAGTGTGACTCATTGTAATGCTGGCGCTGTAGGTCCTGTCACTACGGTGGGCCCCAGTGCAATGCACCAGCTGCACCGCTAGTTCCGCCACTGGTGGGAATGGTCCTTTCCTTGGTGCATGATGCTATATAATAGGGAGAGATTTTTCACATTTTTGGAAATTATGGGAATTCTGTATTCGTGGTTGTAAGGGGGAGAGGTCGACCCACGGCGTCCCCCTTTGTTACCGCTCGCATAAGCTAATAAGCTCCCCTTTAAATAAGAGTCTGACACATTTTTTTTGGATCGAATTACTGGCCACAGTTTATTTCCATTACCTTATTCCATGTTACCTTACAAGGTTGCAGGGCACGGACAGAAGTGGTGGGCAAGGCGCCAATGGGTCCCTGACCCCTCCTGATTACCTGGGGGCGTGCCCTGCCTACCCTGTAGGCACCGCGGCAACGCCCCTGGGGAACCGGCCCTCCTGGCGCATATCACGCTCGCCTGGCACGCAGCTCACTGGCCCAACCGTCCAAAGCTGGAGCCGAGCGTGCGCCCGTTCACCGAGGGTGAATCTGCCAACCTCGGCTGGCTCCCCCCGTTCGCCATGCCTTGCGCACCGCTTCTTCCCGCCGCCCGCTGACTGTGACATACATATTTCCTGCATTTCTTTTCCTTAACACGTTAAACATACTACCATATTATAACTTGCAACGACTTATACAATAAAACTCCGAACTGTAAGTATATGTACATATATACACCTTTTTTAATGGGTGGGTGGGTGGGTCACGCTCTGAGCTCTGCCCTTCTCAGTGGCCGCCTCCTCCCCCCGCCTTCCTATTTAATCCGCCCGCTGTCCGGCTGGCCCCCTCGCCTCCTACTGGCTACCAGCGCCTGTAGGTGTGAAAGAGGGGACGGGCACACCTGCCCGCCCCCCCTTTCCTTCGCGCCGCTGGCCCGCGGGCCACCTGCCGCCCCTCCCCCTTACCCCTCTCCGGCGCCATCCCGGGCTCGGCGCCTTTGTTCACATAAGGGGGAGAGTTCGACCCACGGCGTCCCCCTTTGTTACCGCTCGCATAAGCTAATAAGCTCCCCTTTAAATAAGAGTCTGACACATTTCTTTTGGATCGAATTACTGGCCACAGTTTATTTCCATTATCTTATTCCATGTTACCTTACAAGGTTGCAGGGCACGGACAGAAGTGGTGGGCAAGGCGCCAATGGGTCCCTGACCCCTCCTGATTACCTGGGGGCGTGCCCTGCCTACCCTGTAGGCACCGCGGCAACGCCCCTGGGGAACCGGCCCTCCTGGCGCATATCACGCTCGCCTGGCACGCAGCTCACTGGCCCAACCGTCCAAAGCTGGAGCCGAGCGTGCGCCCGTTCACCGAGGGTGAATCTGCCAACCTCGGCTGGCTCCCCCCGTTCGCCATGCCTTGCGCACCGCTTCTTCCCGCCACACGAGGATCTCGGCTCCCCCCCCGAGACCCGAAGCCCCCACCCTGCAACCAGCTACTAACCCCCGGCCTCCAGTGCTTCCTGAAGCGCATTATTGAAAAGGTCAATCCCAATGTCCGACAAATGGACCCCGTCGCTCCTATACATGCCCCCGATCTTTTGGCTGATGTCCTTATGCCGTATGACCCGTCCCCCTAGCGCTGCCACGCACTTGCCCACGGCTGCGTTGACCCTTTTCCTGGCCCTCTCCACTCCTGCCCCTTTCCATGCTCCGCGCCAAGCTAGCCTGGGAATGATGTTAGACCATATTAGCTCTACGCCCGGCCATCGCTCGTTTACCCATGCTAGATCGGCCCGTATTGTCCTGATCAAGTCTAGGGATTTCATGTCGCCCAAATCGTTACCCCCCAGGTGTAATACTATGGTGTCAGGGCTGCTTGTCGCATCTTCCCCGGATAACAAGGTGCCCCTCAAGCCGTGCCACCTCATCCCTCTCTGCCCGAACCAGCGTACATTCCCCTCCTTCTCCGCTAGCCCCAACTGCTTTCCATACGACCTCCCGGCGGCCCGTGCTGCCGCCCAGTGAACGTATGAGTGACCAACGATCCATATCTGCCTCGCCTCCTTTTTTCTTACGGATGGGGCTGTGTGGGAGAGGGGGGGGGGGGATATGATAGTTAGATATTTTCTGTTTCGTCATTGAGGGGTCTAATGTAGCGCCTGTAGCTGTTGGACCCCCACCTGCCTAATGCTTTGATCTCTTTGATCGCGCACCCTTCGTTAGCGGCTGATGTGGCCGCCCCTATTCTAAACGAGTGTGTCCCGAACCTCTCCGCCTGCCAGCCAAGTGCTCCTACGCATCTCTTCAACACTGCTGCGAACTGGTACCTAGTGAGCGCCGCCCCGTCCTTGTGTACCAGAAAATTCTCCTCTCCTGCCGGCCTTGTTATCCTAAAGGCTTCGACCGCCCTTACCGGGCAGACCGTAGCGTCGGCGTGCCTGCGTAGCTGCACCCATTTTCCCTTTCCGTTCTGGTCTGTCTTTGATCGGCGTATTTTACACAATACTGTGTCCTCCGCTACGGTAACGCTACTGCACTGCAGCCCCATTTCCCTTGCTGTTTTGGACTGCGCTACCAACTCACTAACCCTGAATGCCCCCTAAAAGCCATAATAAAAGCCGTTGTAAACAACCTCGCCTCGCTCTGGTCGCGGCAGACGCTTGGGACCGCTTCTATCAGTTTCCTCAGCCTTTCGATTGTGATTGGTTCTCTAGCATCTGGTTTCTTAACCTCCGCCCTTGCCCAGCCCTTCATTATCGTGCGTTCTACGAAACTCTTCGTCTCGTCCCTTTTGCCTGCCAGTTTCTGAAAAAAGGATACCCCTGCTAGTATCGTGTTTGCTCTGGCCCTGGAAGTCTGCTCCCTTCTGAGCTTGTCCAAGAACGCCAACAATTGTTGCTGTGGAGGCTTGGATTCAATATCCCCCGCCCCCTGGAACTGCCGCCATTTTCTCCATGCGGCCTTGTAGGCCTTCTAGGTCTTTGGTGCCAGGGACCGCTCCACCAAGTTGTCTAGTTCTGATCGACTATCTGCCAGAGATAGGAGGGGCATGTTAAACCTACTTCGCTTGCTCCCGGCGCTGCGGCCCTAAAAACTTCCCATTTCTGCCTGGACAATGCATCCGCTATTACGTTCTTCTCCCCTGGCACGTGTCTAGCTTTGAATGTTATGTTGTGGTGCAAACATGCTGCCACCAACCTCCTAAGCAACCTGACCACCGGCGGCGATGATGCCCGCTGGTTGTTCACGGCTTGCACCACCCCCATGTTGTCGCACCAGAATTGGATCTGCCTGTTTGCCAGCACTTTACCCCATATATCAACTGCCACGACTATTGGGAACAACTCCAATGCCGCTAAGTTCTTGGTGATCCCCGCGGTCTCCCATTCTGGTGGCCATCGCTGGGCGCACCATTCGCCCTGCAAGTATGCCCCAAACCCCGTAGCTCCTGCTGCGTCTGTAAATAACTGCAGCGCACGGTTTGACGCTACTTCCTTGGGCCAGATTTGCACACCGTTGAAATGTAGGAGGAACTCCTCCCACACCCGCAGGTCCTCCCTAAGCTCCCTGGTGATACGTATGAAGTGGTGCTTTGCTGCCATGCCCGCTGTGGCTTGTTCCAGCCGCCTCTTGAAGATTCTGCCCATTGGAATCACCCTGCAAGCAAAATTTAGGCTCCCCAGTAAAGACTGCAACTGCCCCAACGTGACCTTCTTGGCCTTTGCGCAGTCGCTCACTTCCCTGACCAACTTTACCACCTTCTCTGTTGGGAGTCTGCACTCCTGCCTAACCGTGTCGATCTCTATGCCTAAATAGGATATAAACTCCGTCGGACCTTCGGTTTTCTCCGCCGCGATGGGTACGCTGAACTCTTCCAGCATACCCTGTAGCTCGCGTAAAAGGTGGCTGCACTGCTCCGACTCTGGTGGGCCCGCCACCAAGAAATCGTCTAGATAATGCGTTATGGCCCTTGCCCCAGCGCGTTCCTGCAAACACCATTGCAGAAACGAACTAAATGCCTCGAAGAAAGCGCATGAAATGGCGCAACCCATTGGCAGGCATTTGTCCACAAAGAAAACCCCGTCAAAACTTAAACCCATCAGCCTGAAGCTCTCTGGGTGCAAGGGAAGCAGTCTGAAAGCCGACTCGATGTCTAGCTTTGCCATGAGAGCTCCTCTCCCTTGTGCTCTCACCATCTTGACCGCTTGGTCAAAGGATTGATACTGCACTGAACATTGCTCTTTGTCCAGTGCGTCATTTACTGACCCTCCCTCGGGGTAAGACAGGTGCTGAATGAGCCTGAACTTCCCTGGTGCCTTTTTTGGGACCAATCCCAAAGGTGACACTATCAAATCCTGTAATGGTGGGGCTGCGAATGGCCCCGCCATTCTACCTAACTCTAGCTCCTTTGCGATCTTCTCACGTACCACCCCCGGTTGCTCCTTGACGGATTTCAGGTTTCTTATTTTTTCTGTGGGCGGGACCTCTCTTATTATCGGTATCCTAAAGCCCTCCCTAAAACCGTCCCGCAGCAATTTGGCTTCCTGCTGCTTGGGATACCTGGCTAGCCACCCCAGGATCCTGCTTAGGTTCACTGGACTAACCGCTTTTCCCAGCCCCTGCTGCCGCGGGTAGCTTTCTTGGGTGATTAGCCTTCTTCCTATAGCAATCCTTTGCGGCATGACTTGCGTTGCAAAAGGAACATGCGTGCTTGAACTTGCACTGCGTGCGGGTGCACTGTGATTCGTTAAACGCCCAGCATTTGAGGTCATGTTTCTGCGTGCTAGGCCTCCCTGCGCCGGCTGCTTGTGCCGGTGCAGCCTTCTCCGCTATACCGCTTGCTAATGCCTTGAGCCACGCGTCGAGGTCCCTAACTCCGAAGTCGATGGGCTTACCGCCCTCTGCCTTCGCTCTGAATCTCTCGTCGTACCTCAGCCAGACTGATCCCCCTTGCTCCTTGTACACGGAGTATATAAAATCCGTATATTTTAACATGCTCATCGCTACCTCGGGGTACGCTTCTATGTAACAGCCGGAGTAGGCGAACATTCCGCTCAGCCAGTTCTCAATAGTCTTGTAGCTATCGGCTTGTGTACCCCCTTTCGGTTTTGCCTTTTCCTTGTCGCTCAAGCCCTTCTCTGTCAATGAACATATATCCACAAAAACCCCTTTTTCAATCTCCTTTCTGGTTTGTTTTGGCAGGTGGCCTGCCACTGCGCTAAACTCGCAACCCACTGCGGACCCTGTCTGCAAAAATTTCTTAGCCGTTTCCTGCTGCACCTGCCCCATCCGTTCCCTAACCGCATCTGTCCCCGGTGTAAGCCCTTTCTTTTTCTTACAAGTCGCTCTGGCTAACTTTAGCTGCTCCCTCAACACTCTGCATGATTCGTCCTCGTCTGAATCCGTTGCGCTATCCCCCTGCTCCCTCGCCTGACCTGCTCCGCCCTTACCAACCACCCCCGTGAACTTAACCATAACATTACTAACATTTTGCGATATATCTGGGGACACCATAACATTGCACAAACTGTTCATATCGACATTGGTCTCACCCGTCCCGTGTGAGGATTCCCTCGCTGGACCGTCCGCGCTGGTCATCGCGCCGGACGCTGCCTTCGGTGTGGCAGCCACTTGGACCGTGTTGACTGCTGGGGCATCGCTGGCCGTAGCGTAGCCCATGACGCTCTCTCCGCGATGGAATTCCACGCCTCCTGACCGCTGCGTGTATGCCCGCTGCTGCTCCCGTGGCGTGATGGTACCGTGGACCGCCGTATTGCTCCCGTGCGTTGATCTTGCTGGCGTGGTGAAGACTTGCAAGTTCCTGTGCACTGCCTCCCTGTCGCCTTGTCTTGCCGGTGTGCCATGCTGGCTGCTGTGCTGCGCTGATCGCTGCCCTCCTCCCATCAACTGGTAACGCTGCTCTTGCCTGTCTTCTCTCCTGCTGCAGCTGCACCCTCGACAGCCGTGCCGTGATGTGATGTATGCCGCCGGCGGTGATGCGTGTCGGCTGTAACTCCTTACCGGTGATGACCTGCGTGCTGCGAAATGGTGGCTGTGCTGATGTCGGGAGCTGGGCGGTGGCGAATGGTAACGCGGGGATCTCCGGCCATAAGATGACTCCCTGCTTCCATGCCCTTTGTAATGCCTCTCCCTGCTGTGACGGTGTCCGGTGTCCTGCCGCCCCCCGCCCAGTTGCCCCGCCGCCGGAAGCTGTGACATCTCCTTGAACGGCTGGGTGGAAGCCTGCTGCACCCAAGCATCCCGGCCGCCTGATGATGGCCCGCCCTCGTATCCTGCTTCTCCTTTCTCCCATCTACGGGCTGGGGTTTAAGGCTGTATGGCGGGTGAAATGGGGTTGGCGTTGCTCAAAACTTTGCCCCAAACCTTCCGCCCCTCCCCCCCGGAGTCAGGTCCGTCTGACTCCGCTGCCGCGGGGATATCTTCATAAATAGGCGGCAGGTCACTCACCCCGTATTGCTGCTCGCTGGTGATCGCTGCTGCCGGCTGCTTCTTCCTCTTCGCAGCCCTGGCTGCAGGATTGGAGCTGCTTTTTCTTCTCTTCTGCTCATGCAGCCGTCCTCTTCCTTTCCTGCCGCCAGGGGGAGCTCCTGCCTCATTATCCCTGTGCTGCTGCTGCTGCTGACGTGCTCCTTCCCTCCCTGCAGGGTTAAAGTGCAACCCTGCGCTGTCCTCGGTCTCCTCTCTGAACCTGTGGGGTATGCTCCTCCTTCTGACCCCCCTTTCTGCTGGCCCCTCCATGCTGCTTTCCTTTTGCTATTTTGCAGGGGAGGCAATGTGGCTTGTGCAGCTGCCCTGCGGTGCTGATCTTGCTGATGGCCTTGTCCGCCGAAATGCGCCCCTTTTCCGCCCCCCCGCGCTGCACCCAGCCTCCGGAGCCGCCGCGCGACCGGAAGTGACCGGAAGTCGCTTCCACGGCCTGTGCCCGACGTATCTCCGTCCCCCCCGCTGCTTCCTCTTAATCGGACCCGCCGAGCCGCGTGCCGCGCTCACCCGCGAGCGACCTCTGCCTCCTGCTCGTCGGATGCTGGTGCCCTCCGTGGATCTTCTCCTCGCTGGCCGCCGCTGCTGCCGTCCGTAGAGCTGCCGCTGCTGCCGTCCGCTGGCCGTCCGCTGCTGCCTCACGCTCTGAGCTCTGCCCTTCTCAGTGGCCGCCTCCTCCCCCCCGCCTTCCTATTTAAGCCGCCCGCTGTCCGGCCGGCCCCCTCGCCTCCTACTGGCTACCAGCGCCTGTAGGTGTGAAAGAGGGGACGGGCACACCTGCCCGCCCCCCCTTTCCTTCGCGCCGCTGGCCCGCGGGCCACCTGCCGCCCCTCCCCCTTACCCCTCTCCGGCGCCATCCCGGGCTCGGCGCCTTTGTTCACATAACCTCTGAACTTTCAGACCCATGTCCTTTTGCTAGTCTGACTGGGGAACTAACAGGTGATGGAGATCAAAATGAGGCATCTTCTCCAGGGAATAGACAATTTGTAGACAGAGCTGATAGTATGCCAAACCTTGAGGTCAGAAAAGAACTGTTTGCATCAGCAGGGCCGGATTAACAATGGGGCTGATGGAGCTGCAGCTCCAAGCCCACCCTCCAAAATAGGCCCACTGTATCTTTAGATGTCTGTGTACCTGTAAACAGGATTTTTCTTTTCTTCCTGCTACTTCTGCTTGCATTGTGCTAGGCTCAGTTCCCTCCGGCATCAACAACACTCCCTGTGTCCCCCCCACCTAGGGCAGCAGCTCACGCAGGGGTCCGGGAACAGATGGACCAATGGTTTTTGTAATATGAGGTGATCGTAGCTCCGCCCACTCGTGGCATTAGGCCACGCCCCTTGCAGCATTATTCTCTGGAGTCGTAAGCCTGTCGGGAGGGGAGTGCAGTGGCAGGTACCCTGTTGGTGATTAGGGAGAAGGAGCTCATCACCAGGCTTCCCTGCAAGAGCCTGGTCTCTGATGGCAGGACAGAAAATCCATTCAGCACCACTGCAAAGTAACTGTGGCTCTGTACTTCCATCCTCCACAGTAAGTGCAGTGCAGGCAGTCTGACAGGCCTTCAGTGACCAGGTAGGAGCAGTGGCGTAACTAGAAGTTTTTCTCCCCCAAGCCAAAAAATTCTTCGGCGCCCCCCCAAACCCCCATCCCCCATAATTGGCACTATGAAAGGGACAAACATGCGGCACCAAAAAGGGTGTGTGGCTTTGTTGGAATGGGCGTGGCTTTGCATAAAGGGGCGTGGTATTGCGGGAAAAGACTTCCTTATACCCCCAGTTTTGCAACCTGCACGCCCAGACGTTAGCCACCACTGGAAAGAAAAATAATCCTGATTCATGCCCCTTACATTATTTGTCATTTTTCCTCCTTATAGTAATGCCCAGTATACATTATGCCACATACTGCAATGGCCCTTAGACATTATTCCACGCACAATAATGCACATGACACAATATGCACACACCGTAATGCCTGTGACACATTATGCCACACACCGTAATGCCTGTGACACATAATGCCACACACCGTAATGCCTGTGACACATTATGCCACACACCGTAATGCCTGTGACACATTATGCCACACACCGTAATGCCTGTGACACATGACAGGAATCGCAATGCCCGTTATACATTATGCTACACACTGCAATGCCCCTGATACATTATGCACATACAATGTCTGTGACACATTATGCCACGCACCGTAATGCCTGTGACACATTATGCCACACACCGTAATGCCTGTGACACATGACTACAGGAATCGCAATGCCCGTTATACATTATGCTACACACTGCAATGCCCCTGATAGATTATAGCACATACAATGCCTGTGACACATTATGACACACACTGCAATGACCCTGAGACATTATACCACATACCACAATGCCCGTGATATAGTATACAACACACAGTAATGCCCGACACATTATGACACATACCGCAATGTCTGTGATACATTATGCCACACACTGCAATGACCCTGAGACATTATACCACATATCACAATGCCCGTGATATAGTATACCTCACACCATAATACCTGTGACACATACCGCAATGCCCGTTATACATTATGCCACACTGCAATGCCCCTGAGACATTATACCACATACCACAATGCACGTGATATAGTATGCCACACACCGTAATGCCTGTGACACATTATGACACACACCGCAATGTCCGGTATACATTATGCCACACACCGTAATGCCCATTACACATTAAGTCCTACAGTAAGGCTTCTAATTACTTTTAAATTACCTGCTCGTTGCCAGGGGTTTCATGCTCTTGGTTCCATGCACGGTGCCAGGGGTTTTCATGCTCAGGGTGTCATGCTCGTTGCCAGGTGTTTCATGCACTGGGTGTCATGCTCGTTGCCAGGAGTTTCATGCACTGGGTGTCATGCTCGTTGCTAGGGGGTAGTGCTTGTTGCTAGGGCTGTGCTCCCAGTGCCACATATGTCCCCAGTGCCACATATTCCCCCACGGTGCCAGGTACTCACATGCCCCCAGTGCCAAATATAGCCCCCCCCCCTCCCCCAGTGCCAGATATTCCCCCACAGTGCCAGGTGCTCACGTGCCCCCAGTGCCAAATATAGCCCCCCCCCATGTGCCAGGTACACATGCAGTGCCATATATCCCCCTCAGTACCCCCCCAATGCCATATATGCCCCCTCAGTGCCATATATGCCCCCTCAGTGCCATATATGCCCCCACACTTCCTCCCCAGTGCCATATATACCCCCTCAGTGCCCCCCAGTGCCATATATGCCCCCTCAGTGCCCCCTGTGCCATACATGCCCCCTCAGTGCCATATATGCCCCCTCAGTGCCCCCTGTGCCATACATGCCCCCTCAGTGCCATATATGCCCCCTGTGCCATACATGCCCCCTCAGTGCCATATATGCCCCCTGTGCCATACATGCCCCCTCAGTGCCCCCTGTGCCATACATGCCCCCTCAGTGCCATATAGGCCCCCTGTGCCATACATGCCCCCTCAGTGCCATATATGCCCCCTGTGCCATACATGCCCCCTCAGTGTCCCCCCCCCCCCCCTCGCTGCTGTGAAGGAGGGACAAGGAGGGCACAGCGCGCGCCTCTCTCATGTCCCTCCTGCATCTCTGTCTCTCTGGTCTAATAAAGGAAGTGCCGGTTCGTGAGCCAATCAGAGCTCACGAACGGCACTTCCATTATTAGACCAGACGGACGGAGACGCAGGATGGACACTGGAGAGGCGCGCGCGGCGCGCTGTGCCCTCCGTGTCCCGTTACAGCAGGGAGGGAGAGGAGACAGCAGATTGACATGCGGACGCTCGTCTGCATGTCAATCTGCTCTAAATCAGTGGCGGCGCCCCCGCAGCCCCTCGCCCCCAAGCCACCGCGAGGGCTGCGGGGGCAGTAGTTACGCCACTGGGTAGGAGGAGTGTGCACCCACACCGTTGCCATAGATATGCTGTATTCTGCTACCACAACAGTGCTAAAATGGGTTATTTTTTATTTGTGTCAACATTATGGGGGAAATTCAAATGTTTGAAAAGGCAGTTGGGAGTCTGTTTTTTTCCTATCTAATAGGAAAAAACAGACTCCCAACTGACTTTTCAAACATTTGAATCTCCCCCTATGAATGCAGAGCTGGCACTTCCATTAGGGAGCTTTAGGTAGCTGCCTATGGGCCCTGGGATCTGAGGGAGCAGCCCGCTGTGGCTGCCTGGTGGAAAAATTAAGAATGTCTTCAGCTCAACCAGGGCCCAAGTCTCCCCTCCCCTCTGAGAAGGACAGTGCAATGTAAGTCGCTCTACACTGGGCCGTCTTCCTCTGTAGCTCGCTGCCGCAGTTGGTAATAGCCGCCAACCCCGCCCCCTTGTCACATCCACTGCAGCTGCGACTGGTGTATCCCATTGTAGGTTGGAGTCACTCTGCGTGTGAGCGAGCAGCCTGGACCGTTCATCCAATGAGAGGAGACAGAGGGTGCATTCAGTCTGACATCTGGTAGGAAATGGAGCCTACAACAACCGCTCAGCCCAGCGCAGCTTTCTGCTCACAGAGCCGCCCTGTGCTATTCTGGGGATTTCTGCACAGAGGCTTTTCATGCTGAGTTCTGAGCCACATCCCAGGAGGAGCTCCCTCATCACTGCTGCATTTCCTTGATGGGCAGAGTTTTTTTTTGAGACACGGTATCTTCCGCGTTCATGGCAGCCCCTCAGCCTTAGCTCTGCGCACTAACAGGTGTGTGGATGGTGTAATGGTTGTCTCACAGCACTGAGGTCATGGGTTTGATTCCCACCATGACCGTAACTGTGTGGAGTTTGTATATTCTCCCCGTGCTTTCTGCCACAATCCAAAAATATACTGATAGGTTAATTGGCTCACAACACAAACATTAACCCTAGAGTGTGTGAGCGTGTACATGGGCAGACTAGATGGGCCAAGTGGTTCTTACCCGCCATCAAATTCTATGTTTCTAAGGTGTTAGACCTGCCATCTGCTGGTTGCCTGACTGCTGCTGCTCTAGAACCTAAGTAATACAGTAATGAGGTATGCTGTGCAGCAGGGCAGACTGCGGCACTGTAATTCAAAGATACGTGTGTGTATGTATATATATACATATATATATATATTTACACATGCATGTATCTGTTAATCCGGCACTCTGTAATGCTATTCAACTTGCATGGGTGCCCTTGCTGTATTCACACACCGTTCCTGCTGCTTAGGAAAAGCAAGTTGCACGGCACTCCAGTTTAAAATGCTTAATAATCCATTCAATGAATATCTATCTATCTATCTATCTATCTATCTATCTATCTATCTATCTATCTATCTATCTATCTATCTATCTATATATACATGGATTAGAGGTGTGCAGTGTCGGACTGGGACATGTAGGGCCCACCGGAGGAATGCATGTTTAGGGGTGTGGCCAGTCTGCACAGGGGGTGTGGCCTGCCACCACATTGGTTTGACTAACCATTAGAGAGTGCAAGGTCTGGGCCCCTTCATAAATATATACAGTCAATTCAGCTACTGCATGCATGATAATGTAACAGAAATAATAACAGTAATGCACTGTAGACAATACACCATAGTCCGGTATAAGGTAACATGTATAATGTATAATTCAAGTGTACAGTCTGGAACCTGATCCTTAGAGGAGGAGGAGGGGCCCCAGACAGTGTGGCCCACCGGTGTTAATCCGGCCCTGCCTGTGGGCCAGTCCAAGCCTGGAGGTGTGTGTCGGACCATTTTTACTGGTTTTAGTTCTAATTCATCATCCGGTTATGGTTTTGTGAAAATGCTGTGACTGGTTGTGGTTTTGTATTTTTTCCAAAAATTGACAGAAAGAACCCACTGAATTTGGGACTTTTTTTGTTCCTAGAGCAAACCATAGGTTTTTTTGTGTTGGGTTTTTTTTTTTTAGACAGGTGGTGTATGTTTCATATAAGCAAGGATAGGGAGATTGAGATGGGTGAAGGAAGGTGGGTAGCTATGCCAAACATGGTGCTAGTCACACCCCACGGCACACACCACACCCCCGTATAAGTAGCCACACCGCCTATGCACAATAGGCCTTTTATAAATTTCCGCTCCAGGCCCATCAGGACCTTAATCTGGCACTGTGCATCAGAACAGACCCTACCTTAATAAAAGCCAGAGAAAATGTGAAAGTTATTAATGGGGAGCTAGTAGAACCTGGTGACAGTCTTGTGTACCAACACATGGCCATCTGTAATGAGCTATTGTACCAAAAGGCAAAAAGGGGTGTGGTTGTGGTACAGCTCATGGTTACCCCGCCATATAGAAGAAATGTAGTAGACCTAGCTCATGGGCACATCACAGCAGGATACTTAGGAGCTGAAAAGACCACTGAGAAAATTTTGCAGTGGTTCTTTTGGCCCGGGGTGTATAAAGAACCATCTGAATTTTGTTCTTCCTGTCCTGAGTGCCAGTATCATGCTCCCAGACCCCACTTCCCCAGAGTCCACTAGTGCCTATGCCCATTATAGAGGTCCCAATTGTCAGGATAGCCATGGATCTTGTTGGGCACTAGTTAAAGACTTCTTGAGGTCATCAGTATAGCCTGGTAATAGTGGATTATGCTACTTGATATCATGAGGCTATCCCTTTGCACAGTATCTCAACCAATACAATAGCTTGAGAGCTGGTGCATGTCTTTAGTAGGGTGGGAATACTTAAATACATTTTGACAGACCAAGGCACCCTTTATGTCTAGAGTCATGAAAAAAAATTGCAAATCGTCTAAAGTTACTCACCTCAGGACATCAGTGTATCATCCCCAAACTGATGGGTTGAAAGAAAGGTTCAACCAAACCTTAAAAGGCATGCTGACAAAGGTTGTTGACAAGGATGGAAAAAACTGGAATTACTTATTGCCATATTTGTTGTTGGCCATTACAGAAAGAAAATCCTCAGTCCTCTACAGGATTTTCTCCATTTGATTTGTTGTATGGGAGACACCCCGCAGGGTTGCTAGATATTGCTAAAGAGATGTGGGAAGGGCTGCCCACTCCAAATAAAAGTGTTATTGAACATGTATCACAGATGCAGGACAGGACTTTGGCCGTGGTGCCCATTGTCAAGGAGCACATGGGACAGGCCCAACAAGCTCAACAGAGAGTGTATAATTAGAATGTCCGGGTATGTACATTTGCCCCTGGGGATATATTTCTTATTTTGATACCCACAGTCGAAAGCAAGTTTTTTACTAAATAACAAGGTCCATTTGAGATCAGGGAGAATGTGAATGAGGTTAACTGTAAAGTATACCAACCAGGCAAGAGAGAGCCTGAACAAATTGACCATGTTAACCTATTTAAACCCTGGAAGGATAGGTTAGTCTTGCAAGCTTAACCTTGTTTGCCAGTAATTTCAACCTCTACTGTTCCTGAAGTGAAGGTGTCTGAGACACCATCAGCTACTCTAAAGAAAGAGGCTGAAGAGTTCCTCATTAGAAACAAAGATGTATTTTCAGCGCATGGCCATAATAAAGCATGACATAGTCACAGAATCAGGGGTCACGGTCAATTTAAAGCCTTATAGGTTTCCAGAAGCACAGCAAAAAGCTGTCTCTAAAGAGATTAAAATATGCTAGAACTTGCTGTTATAGAAGAGTCTAACAGTGAATGGTCAAGCCCCACAGGTCTAATCCGGAAACTAGATGGCAGCCTATGCTTCTGCAATGATTTCCGTAAATGGAATGCAGTGTCCAAGTTTGATGTGTACCCTATGCCCAGTGTGGGTAAGCTGATAGAAATGCAAGGAACAGCCAGATATCTCACCACACTGGACCTGACAAAAGATTACTGGCAAATACCACTATGACAGGGCAAAATAAAAAAAAAGCCTTCTCTGTTCCAGAAGAGCTGTTTCAGTATAAAATGTTGCCTTTTGGGTTACATGGGCCCCCAGCAATTTTCCATCGTGTAATGGATAGAATTTTGAAACCCCACAGACAGTATGCAGCTGCCTATCTGGATGATGTGGTAATCTACAGTCCAGACTGGGAGTCTCACTTAGGGGTCTATTCATGAAGCACTGAAAAGTATGGAGAAGTGAATCAGTGGAGAAGTTGCCCATGGCAACTAATCAGCATTAAGTAACATTATCATTTGCCTACTATAAAATTTTACAAAGCAGCTGATTGGTTGCCATGTGCAACTTCTCCACTGGCTTACTTCTCCACACTTTTCACTGCTTCATGAATAGACCCCTTAGAGTACAAGCCATGTTGGACTCAACCAGAAAGGCAGGGCTAATAGCCAACCCAAAGAAATGCTGCTTAGTGATGGAAGAGGTTAAACATTCCCACAACTAGGGGTGGGGGGGCCTAAGGGGCATGTGCCCCCGGGTGCAGAATCTGAGAGGGCGCCGTGATGGGTGCTGTACTCTGCCTCCCCTCCTTACTCTCAGCCCTAAGAGGTCCAAGAACCCTCACAAATACCACTATGACAGGGCAAAAAAAAAAAAAAAAAGCCTTCTCTGTTCCAGAAGAGCTGTTTCAGTATAAAATGTTGCCTTTTGGGTTACATGGGCCCCCAGCAATTTTCCATCATGTAATGGATAGAATTTTGAAACCCCACAGACAGTATGCAGCTGCCTATCTGGATGATGTGGTAATCTACAGTCCAGACTGGGAGTCTCACTTAGGGGTCTATTCATGAAGCACTGAAAAGTATGGAGAAGTGAATCAGTGGAGAAGTTGCCCATGGCAACTAATCAGCATTAAGTAACATTATCATTTGCCTACTATAAAATTTTACAAAGCAGCTGATTGGTTGCCATGTGCAACTTCTCCACTGGCTTACTTCTCCACACTTTTCACTGCTTCATGAATAGACCCCTTAGAGTACAAGCCATGTTGGACTCAACCAGAAAGGCAGGGCTAATAGCCAACCCAAAGAAATGCTGCTTAGTGATGGAAGAGGTTAAACATTCCCACAACTAGGGGTGGGGGGGCCTAAGGGGCATGTGCCCCCCGGGTGCAGAATCTGAGAGGGCGCCGTCATGGGTACTGTACTCTGCCTCCCCTCCTTACTCTCAGCCCTAAGAGGTCCAAGAACCCTCACTGCAGGTACCCGCTCCCCAGCACCACCAATGAAACTACCCCCTCCCCAGCAACAAGAACGCTAATGAATGGGGCAGGGGCGGTGACCAAGGACTCTCCAGCTGCCCCCTTTAATTTCCCAAGCGCTGGTCCATGGCCGCTCCCACACTCCTGTGCCTGTGTAAGCGATTGGTCCTAGGTCCTGACTGGCATACTGACTGGGCTTTATAGTCCTACAGCAGTTGGCCAGCCAGAGTCCCCCACAATACTGTATCTGAGGTGAATGTTAGTTTTCTTGTGTTCCTATCCATTTTCCTAGGGAATGTGTTCTGGATGCACCCTGACGGTGCTGGTTGTCACTTTGGCAACTGTTACTTTGTTTTTGACATGGGGGGTAATTCTGAGTTGGTCGCAGCAGGAACTTTGGGGGTAATTCCAAGTTGATCGCAGCAGGATTTTTGTTAGCAATTGGGCAAAACCATGTGCACTGCAGGGGAGGCAGATATAACATGTGCAGAGAGAGAGAGATTTGGGTGTGGTGTGTTCAATCTGCAATCTAATTTGCAGTGTAAAAATAAAGCAGACAGTATTTACCCTGCACAGAAACAAAATAACCCACCCAAATCTAACTCTCTCTGCACATGTTATATCTGCCTCCCCTGCAGTGCACATGGTTTTGCCCAATTGTTATCAAAAATCCTGCTGCAATCAACTTGGAATTACCCCCTTTGTTAGCAGTTGGGCAAAACCATGTGCACTGCAGGGGGGGGGGGGCAGATATAACATGTGCAGAGAGCGTTAGATTTGGGTGGGTTATTTTGTTTCTGTGCAGGGTAAATACTGGCTGCTTTATTTTTACACTGCAATTTAGAGTGCAGATTGAACTCACCACACCCAAATCTAACTCTCTCTGCACATGTTATATCTGCCCCCCCTGCAGTGCACATGGTTTTGCCCAACTGCTAACAAAGTTCCTGCTGCGATCAACTCAGAATTACCCCCATGGTTCCAAAGTGTGTGTGTGTCTGTGTGTGTGTGTGTGTGTGTGTGTGTGTGTGTCTGTGTGTGTGTATGAGGGGCACCAAATTACTGTCTTGCCCCAGGTGCCAAAAATCCTAGTTTCGGCCCTGGGTTAAATACTTGGGGTTTACCTCTGATTAAGCCCAACCAAACAAAATTGAGGCTATACAAAACTGGCCCCATCTGGTAAATAAAAAACAGGTGGGGGCCTTTTTAGGGAACACCAGGTATTACTGTTTGTTCCTAATTTTGCCACCACAGCAGTTCCTTTATCAGACCTTACCAAAGGTAAACAATCGAATATGGTGAAATGGAACCCTGAGGCAGAAAAATTAGTATCAGCTTCTGCTGGATTTGATACTGCTGCTGCTGCTGCTGACTTTGCTGCTGCCCACTCATAAGCATTTTTAGTATTTCCTCCATTTTGGCTTCTTTGTGGGTTGGTAAACGGAAACTAGCTTCCATTAGCATCTCATCTCTCATGCACTGACACCACTTGTGATAAAGGAGCTGTGTAGTGGAAGCACAAACTGACTCTGGACTTCTCCACTACAGCTTTATTTATCAGGAAGGCCACAGACCAGTAACCATTTCACAGTAAGATGTTCACGGCCCTGTTACTAACTAAAAGAGACCTCCTATTTAGCCACCGGCCAGCTATTCTGGCTTCAATCATCCAGATAAATGGCACAGACAGACCCTATTTACCCAAGACTTCTCCCATTTACAGACTGACAGGTAAATGACACTCCCCCTTGCCTTTAAAGAGGATCTCCAGACAGCTGCTCTGCTTTGATTACTCACATGCCTTCAGCTGTGCCAGGCTGGAGGAGAGAAGACACTGAAACCAACATGTAGGAAAAACACACACACACACATACATATTTTTTTATCCTCCAAATGCATGACTTACCTGAGCTTAATAGCTTAGGCTGCTGGGAGGGAGGGTAGGAATAGGCACCACCAGGGGGGTGGATATGGTAAGGTTTAGGGTACGGGGAGGATGGTAGGCTTCTGACGCTACTTGGTATGGTTAGGGTTAGGCTGCAGGGGAGAGAGGGTTAGGGTAGGGTAGAATAGACTACTTACCGGTCCTTGTCAGGATTTCGACTGACGGAATGCCGCTGTCGGTCTCCTGAACGCCAGCATCACAACAGCTGGCATTTTGTACCCAATCCCTTCAGTCATATCCCACATCCTCCTTTGTTCCAAACACAGAAAGAATGACATACGTGTTTATTTCGCAAAATGTTCCATACCGTCTGTTGTGGAATCTGTAATTCTAAAGTTGCACGTGTTGTCACCTTCTTAAGTTTTTGCTTGTATACCTTACGGACATGAGTCACTTGTTCCTCCAATACAGGTGGCCTCCCAGATCTTTTACCTTTGCATAAACAACTAGCGTTAGTACATTTCTTGCTCCTGCCTTGTAGATGGAGGTTCCCCATATTATGTTCTAAATAGAGATGAGCGGGTTCGGTTCCTCGGAATCCGAACCCGCCCGAACTTCAGCTTTTTTTACACGGATCCGAGCGACTCGGATCTTCCCGCCTTGCTCGGTTAACCCGAGCGCGCCCGAACGTCATCATGACGCTGTCGGATTCTCGCGAGGCTCGGATTCTATCGCGAGACTCGGATTCTATATAAGGAGCCGCGCGTCGCCGCCATTTTCACACGTGCATTGAGATTGATAGGGAGAGGACGTGGCTGGCGTCCTCTCCATTTAGATTAGAAGAGAGAGAGTGAGATTGAGACAGAGACACTTGATTTACTGGAGCTTAGGAGTACTAGAGAGTGCAGAGTTTACTAGTGACTGACCACTGACCAGTGACCACCAGTGCAGTTTTATTTAATATAATCCGTTCTCTGCCTGAAAAAAACGATACACAGTGACTCAGTCACATACCATATCTGTGCTCAGCCCAGTGTGCTGCATTAATTGTGGGGGAGACTGGGGAGCAGTTATAGGTTATAGCAGGAGCCAGGAGTACATACATATTATTAAAATTAAACAGTGCACACTTTTGCTGCAGGCAGGAGTGCCACTGCCAGTGTGACTGACCAGTGACCTGACCACACTGACCACCAGTATAGTATACTATATTGTGATTGCCTGAAAAAGTTAAACACTCGTCGTGTGACTTGTGTGGTGTTTTTTTTTTTATTCTATAAAAAACTCATTCTGCTGACAGACAGTGTCCAGCAGGTCCGTCATTATATAATATATACCTGTCCGGCTGCAGAAGTGATATATATATATTTTTTATATCATTATTTATCATCCAGTCGCAGCAGACACAGTACGGTAGTTCACGGCTGTAGCTACCTCTGTGTCGGCACTCGGCAGTCCATCCATAATTGTATACCACCTACCCGTGGTTTTTTTTTTCTTTCTTCTTTATACATACTACATCTCATTATCATCCAGTCTATATTAGCAGCAGACACAGTACAGTACGGTAGTCCACGGCTGTAGCTACCTCTGTGTCGGCACTCGGCAGTCCATCCATAATTGTATACCACCTGCCCGTGGGTTTTTTTTTCTTTCTTCTTTATACATACTACATCTCATTATCATCCAGTCTATATTAGCAGCAGACACAGTACAGTACGGTAGTCCACGGCTGTAGCTACCTCTGTGTCGGCACTCGGCAGTCCGTCCATAATTGTATACCACCTACCCGTGTTTTTTTTTTCTTCTTTATACATACATACTACATCTCATTATCAACCAGTCTATATTAGCAGCAGACACAGTACAGTACGGTAGTCCATGGCTGTAGCTACCTCTGTGTCGGCACTCGGCAGTCCATCCATAATTGTATACCACCTACCCGTGGTTTTTTTTTCTATCTTCTTTATACATACTACATCTCATTATCATCCAGTCTATATTAGCAGCAGACACAGTACAGTACGGTAGTCCACGGCTGTAGCTACCTCTGTGTCGGCACTCGGCAGTCCATCCATAATTGTATACCACCTACCCGTGGTTTTTTTTTCTTTCTTCTTTATACATACTACATCTCATTATCATCCAGTCTATATTAGCAGCAGACACAGTACAGTACGGTAGTCCACGGCTGTAGCTACCTCTGTGTCGGCACTCGGCAGTCCGTCCATAATTGTATACCACCTAGCCGTGGTTTTTTTTTTTTCTTCTTTATACATACATACTACATCTCATTATCATCCAGTCTATATTAGCAGCAGACACAGTACAGTACGGTAGTCCACGGCTGTAGCTACCTCTGTGTCGGCACTCGGCAGTCCGTCCATAATTGTATACCACCTACCCGTGGTTTTTTTTTCTTTCTTCTTTATACATACATACTACATCTCATTATCAACCAGTCTATATTAGCAGCAGACACAGTACAGTACGGTAGTCCACGGCTGTAGCTACCTCTGTGTCGGCACTCGGCAGTCCATCCATAATTGTATACCACCTACCCGTGGTTTTTTTTTCTTTCTTCTTTATACATACTACATCTCATTATCATCCAGTCTATATTAGCAGCAGACACAGTACAGTACGGTAGTCCACGGCTGTAGCTACCTCTGTGTCGGCACTCGGCAGTCCATCCATAATTGTATACCACCTACCCGTGGTTTTTTTTTCTTTCTTCTTTATACATACTACATCTCATTATCATCCAGTCTATATTAGCAGCAGACACAGTACAGTACGGTAGTCCACGGCTGTAGCTACCTCTGTGTCGGCACTCGGCAGTCCATCCATAATTGTATACCACCTACCCGTGGTTTTTTTTTTCTTTCTTCTTTATACATACTACATCTCATTATCATCCAGTCTATATTAGCAGCAGACACAGTACAGTACGGTAGTCCACGGCTGTAGCTACCTCTGTGTCGGCACTCGGCAGTCCATCCATAATTGTATACCACCTACCCGTGGTTTTTTTTTCTTTCTTCTTTATACATACATACTACATCTCATTATCAACCAGTCTATATTAGCAGCAGACACAGTACAGTACGGTAGTCCACGGCTGTAGCTACCTCTGTGTCGGCACTCGGCAGTCCATCCATAATTGTATACCACCTACCCGTGTTTTTTTTTTCTTTCTTCTTTATACATACATACTACATCTCATTATCATCCAGTCTATATTAGCAGCAGACACAGTACAGTACAATAGTCCACGGCTGTAGCTACCTCTGTGTCGGCACTCGGCAGTCCATTCATAATTGTATACTAGTATCCATCCATCTCCATTGTTTACCTGAGGTGCCTTTTAGTTGTGCCTATTAAAATATGGAGAACAAAAATGTTGAGGTTCCAAAATTAGGGAAAGATCAAGATCCACTTCCACCTCGTGCTGAAGCTGCTGCCACTAGTCATGGCCGAGACGATGAAATGCCAGCAACGTCGTCTGCCAAGGCCGATGCCCAATGTCATAGTACAGAGCATGTCAAATCCAAAACACCAAATATCAGTAAAAAAAGGACTCCAAAACCTAAAATAAAATTGTCGGAGGAGAAGCGTAAACTTGCCAATATGCCATTTACCACACGGAGTGGCAAGGAACGGCTGAGGCCCTGGCCTATGTTCATGGCTAGTGGTTCAGCTTCACATGAGGATGGAGGCACTCAGCCTCTCGTTAGAAAAATGAAAAGACTCAAGCTGGCAAAAGCAGTAGCACCGCAAAGAACTGTGCGTTCTTCGAAATCCCAAATCCACAAGGAGAGTCCAATTGTGTCGGTTGCGATGCCTGACCTTCCCAACACTGGACGTGAAGAGCATGCGCCTTCCACCATTTGCACGCCCCCTGCAAGTGCTGGAAGGAGCACCCGCAGTCCAGTTCCTGATAGTCAGATTGAAGATGTCAGTGTTGAAGTACACCAGGATGAGGAGGATATGGGTGTTGCTGGCGCTGGGGAGGAAATTGACCAGGAGGATTCTGATGGTGAGGTGGTTTGTTTAAGTCAGGCACCCGGGGAGACACCTGTTGTCCGTGGGAGGAATATGGCCGTTGACATGCCTGGTGAAAATACCAAAAAAATCAGCTCTTCGGTGTGGAACTATTTCAACAGAAATGCGGACAACAGGTGTCAAGCCGTGTGTTCCCTTTGTCAAGCTGTAATAAGTAGGGGTAAGGACGTTAACCACCTCGGAACATCCTCCCTTATACGTCACCTGCAGCGCATTCATAATAAGTCAGTGACAAGTTCAAAAACTTTGGGTGACAGCGGAAGCAGTCCACTGACCAGTAAATCCCTTCCTCTTGTAACCAAGCTCACGCAAACCACCCCACCAACTCCCTCAGTGTCAATTTCCTCCTTCCCCAGGAATGCCAATAGTCCTGCAGGCCATGTCACTGGCAATTCTGACGAGTCCTCTCCTGCCTGGGATTCCTCCGATGCATCCTTGCGTGTAACGCCTACTGCTGCTGGCGCTGCTGTTGTTGCTGCTGGGAGTCGATGGTCATCCCAGAGGGGAAGTCGTAAGACCACTTTTACTACTTCCACCAAGCAATTGACTGTCCAACAGTCCTTTGCGAGGAAGATGAAATATCACAGCAGTCATCCTACAGCAAAGCGGATAACTGAGGCCTTGGCATCCTGGGTGGTGAGAAACGTGGTTCCGGTATCCATCATTACTGCAGAGCCAACTAGAGACTTGTTGGAGGTACTGTGTCCCCGGTACCAAATACCATCTAGGTTCCATTTCTCTAGGCAGGCGATACCGAAAATGTACACAGACCTCAGAAAAAGAGTCACCAGTGTCCTAAAAAATGCAGCTGTACCCAATGTCCACTTAACCACGGACATGTGGACAAGTGGAGCAGGGCAGGGTCAGGACTATATGACTGTGACAGCCCACTGGGTAGATGTATGGACTCCCGCCGCAAGAACAGCAGCGGCGGCACCAGTAACAGCATCTCGCAAACGCCAACTCTTTCCTAGGCAGGCTACGCTTTGTATCACCGGTTTCCAGAATACGCACACAGCTGAAAACCTCTTACGGCAACTGAGGAAGATCATCGCGGAATGGCTTACCCCAATTGGACTCTCCTGTGGATTTGTGGCATCGGACAACGCCAGCAATATTGTGTGTGCATTAAATATGGGCAAATTCCAGCACGTCCCATGTTTTGCACATACCTTGAATTTGGTGGTGCAGAATTTTTAAAAAAACGACAGGGGCGTGCAAGAGATGCTGTCGGTGGCCAGAAGAATTGCGGGACACTTTCGGCGTACAGGCACCACGTACAGAAGACTGGAGCACCACCAAAAACTACTGAACCTGCCCTGCCATCATCTGAAGCAAGAAGTGGTAACGAGGTGGAATTCAACCCTCTATATGCTTCAGAGGTTGGAGGAGCAGCAAAAGGCCATTCAAGCCTATACAATTGAGCACGATATAGGAGGTGGAATGCACCTGTCTCAAGCGCAGTGGAGAATGATTTCAACGTTGTGCAAGGTTCTGATGCCCTTTGAACTTGCCACACGTGAAGTCAGTTCAGACACTGCCAGCCTGAGTCAGGTCATTCCCCTCATCAGGCTTTTGCAGAAGAAGCTGGAGACATTGAAGGAGGAGCTAACACGGAGCGATTCCGCTAGGCATGTGGGACTTGTGGATGGAGCCCTTAATTCGCTTAACAAGGATTCACGGGTGGTCAATCTGTTGAAATCAGAGCACTACATTTTGGCCACCATGCTCGATCCTAGATTTAAAGCCTACCTTGGATCTCTCTTTCCGGCAGACACAAGTCTGCTGGGGTTGAAAGACCTGCTGGTGACAAAATTGTCAAGTCAAGCGGAACGCGACCTGTCAACATCTCCTCCTTCACATTCTCCCGCAACTGGGGGTGCGAGGAAAAGGCTCAGAATTCCGAGCCCACCCGCTGGCGGTGATGCAGGGCAGTCTGGAGCGACTGCTGATGCTGACATCTGGTCCGGACTGAAGGACCTGACAACGATTACGGACATGTCGTCTACTGTCACTGCATATGATTCTCTCAACATTGAAAGAATGGTGGAGGATTATATGAGTGACCGCATCCAAGTAGGCACGTCACACAGTCCGTACTTATACTGGCAGGAAAAAGAGGCAATTTGGAGGCCCTTGCACAAACTGGCTTTATTCTACCTAAGTTGCCCTCCCACAAGTGTGTACTCCGAAAGAGTGTTTAGTGCCGCCGCTCACCTTGTCAGCAATCGGCGTACGAGGTTACATCCAGAAAATGTGGAGAAGATGATGTTCATTAAAATGAATTATAATCAATTCCTCCGCGGAGACATTGACCAGCAGCAATAGCCTCCACAAAGTACACAGGGAGCTGAGATGGTGGATTCCAGTGGGGACGAATTGATAATCTGTGAGGAGGGGGATGTACACGGTGATATATCGGAGGATGATGATGAGGTGGACATCTTGCCTCTGTAGAGCCAGTTTGTGCAAGGAGAGATTAATTGCTTCTTTTTTGGGGGGGGGTCCAAACCAACCCGTCATATCAGTCACAGTCGTGTGGCAGACCCTGTCACTGAAATGATGGGTTGGTTAAAGTGTGCATGTCCTGTTTTGTTTACACAACATAAGGGTGGGTGGGAGGGCCCAAGGACAATTCCATCTTGCACCTCTTTTTTCTTTTATTTTTCTTTGCGTCATGTGCTGTTTGGGGAGGGTTTTTTGGAAGGGCCATCCTGCGTGACACTGCAGTGCCACTCTTAGATGGGCCCGGTGTTTGTGTCGGCCACTAGGGTCGCTTATCTTACTCACACAGTCAGCTACCTCATTGCACCTCTTTTTTTCTTTGCGTCATGTGCTGTTTGGGGAGGGTTTTTTGGAAGGGACATCCTGCGTGACACTGCAGTGCCACTCCTAGATGGGCCCGGTGTTTGTGTCGGCCACTAGGGTCGCTTATCTTACTCACACAGTCAGCTACCTCATTGCGCCTCTTTTTTTCTTTGCGTCATGTGCTGTTTGGGGAGGGTTTTTTGGAAGGGCCATCCTGCGTGACACTGCAGTGCCACTCCTAGATGGGCCCGGTGTTTGTGTCGGCCACTAGGGTCGCTTATCTTACTCACACAGTCAGCTACCTCATTGCGCCTCTTTTTTTCTTTGCGTCATGTGCTGTTTGGGGAGGGTTTTTTGGAAGGGCCATCCTGCGTGACACTGCAGTGCCACTCCTAGATGGGCCCGGTGTTTGTGTCGGCCACTAGGGTCGCTTATCTTACTCACACAGTCAGCTACCTCATTGCGCCTCTTTTTTTCTTTGCGTCATGTGCTGTTTGGGGAGGGTTTTTTGGAAGGGCCATCCTGCGTGACACTGCAGTGCCACTCCTAGATGGGCCCGGTGTTTGTGTCGGCCACTAGGGTCGCTTATCTTACTCACACAGTCAGCTACCTCATTGCGCCTCTTTTTTTCTTTGCGTCATGTGCTGTTTGGGGAGGGTTTTTTGGAAGGGACATCCTGCGTGACACTGCAGTGCCACTCCTAGATGGGCCCGGTGTTTGTGTCGGCCACTAGGGTCGCTTATCTTACTCACACAGTCAGCTACCTCATTGCGCCTCTTTTTTTCTTTGCGTCATGTGCTGTTTGGGGAGGGTTTTTTGGAAGGGACATCCTGCGTGACACTGCAGTGCCACTCCTAGATGGGCCCGGTGTTTGTGTCGGCCACTAGGGTCGCTTATCTTACTCACACAGTCAGCTACCTCATTGCGCCTCTTTTTTTCTTTGCGTCATGTGCTGTTTGGGGAGGGTTTTTTGGAAGGGCCATCCTGCGTGACACTGCAGTGCCACTCCTAGATGGGCCCGGTGTTTGTGTCGGCCACTAGGGTCGCTTATCTTACTCACACAGTCAGCTACCTCATTGCGCCTCTTTTTTTCTTTGCGTCATGTGCTGTTTGGGGAGGGTTTTTTGGAAGGGACATCCTGCGTGACACTGCAGTGCCACTCCTAGATGGGCCCGGTGTTTGTGTCGGCCACTAGGGTCGCTTATCTTACTCACACAGTCAGCTACCTCATTGCGCCTCTTTTTTTCTTTGCGTCATGTGCTGTTTGGGGAGGGTTTTTTGGAAGGGACATCCTGCGTGACACTGCAGTGCCACTCCTAGATGGGCCCGGTGTTTGTGTCGGCCACTAGGGTCGCTTATCTTACTCACACAGTCAGCTACCTCATTGCGCCTCTTTTTTTCTTTGCGTCATGTGCTGTTTGGGGAGGGTTTTTTGGAAGGGACATCCTGCGTGACACTGCAGTGCCACTCCTAGATGGGCCCGGTGTTTGTGTCGGCCACTAGGGTCGCTTATCTTACTCACACAGCTACCTCATTGCGCCTCTTTTTTTCTTTGCGTCATGTGCTGTTTGGGGAGGGTTTTTTGGAAGGGCCATCCTGCGTGACACTGCAGTGCCACTCCTAGATGGGCCCGGTGTTTGTGTCGGCCACTAGGGTCGCTTATCTTACTCACACAGTCAGCTACCTCATTGCGCCTCTTTTTTTCTTTGCGTCATGTGCTGTTTGGGGAGGGTTTTTTGGAAGGGACATCCTGCGTGACACTGCAGTGCCACTCCTAGATGGGCCCGGTGTTTGTGTCGGCCACTAGGGTCGCTAATCTTACTCACACAGCTACCTCATTGCGCCTCTTTTTTTCTTTGCGTCATGTGCTGTTTGGGGAGGGTTTTTTGGAAGGGACATCCTGCGTGACACTGCAGTGCCACTCCTAGATGGGCCCGGTGTTTGTGTCGGCCACTAGGGTCGCTTATCTTACTCACACAGCGACCTCGGTGCAAATTTTAGGACTAAAAATAATATTGTGAGGTGTGAGGTATTCAGAATAGACTGAAAATGAGTGGAAATTATGGTTTTTGAGGTTAATAATACTTTGGGATCAAAATGACCCCCAAATTCTATGATTTAAGCTGTTTTTTAGGGTTTTTTGAAAAAAACACCCGAATCCAAAACACACTTGAATCCGACAAAAAAAATTCGGTGAGGTTTTGCCAAAACGCGGTCGAACCCAAAACACGGCCGCGGAACCGAACCCAAAACCAAAACACAAAACCCGAAAAATTTCAGGCGCTCATCTCTAGTTCTAAAATGCCATTGTACAACAGTAACAGAGTTTGTTTTCGCTAATTCTAGCACACAAAAAGCCTTATCTACCGTCGTAGCAGCCATTTTGCTTACATTACCTCATGTAAAGCTGCACTCGTAAAAACTTTCATCCCAGCTGTTGCTCCACTTCCTGTAAGTGTAAATGACTGAAGCAATGCATCACAGCAGCTGTTGCAAGTGTTGACAAGGACATGGGACATGTTTAGGTGTGTTTGGAACAAATGAAATTATCATATTCATATCTGTTGTGTAACAAAAGGCTCACACATAGAACGTTTGTAACTTAGGGGGAGATGTACTAAGCAGGGAAAAGAGTGGAGAAGTGAGCCCGTGGAGAAGTTGCCCATGACAACCAATCAGCTGCTCTGTGTAATTTTATAGTATGCAAATTATAGATGTTACTTCAATGCTGAATGGTTGCCATGGGCAACTTCTCCACATGCTCACTTCTCCACTCTTTTCACTGTTTAGTACATCTTCCCCTTAGTTCTAGAAACGTACAGACATATATTACATAGTGCCATTGCCATACAGTTGCCATTGTATCAAGACAATCAATATTATTCACTTCACCTGTCAGTGGTTTTAATATTCTGGTAGTGAATAAAGGGGGTGGGGAGGATGGGGGGGCTGAACCTGCCAGGGCTGGTGGCACTGTAGCAGGGGGATATGCAGCGCAGAGACCCCTGCCATAATGACATCTGGCCCTAGGGCCTAATTCAGACCTGATTGTAGCCGTGCAAAATTTTGCTCGGCTACGATCAGCCACCCTGACATGTGGGGGGACGCCCAGCACAGGGCTAGTCCGCTCCGCATGTCTGCCCCTCCCCCAGCCGCATGGGTGTGATAGCATCGTACGGTGGCAATGCTAGCACACCCGGCGAGTAAGTCCCTACCTGCGCAGCATTGCGTCCCGAGTCGCAGTGGCTCTGTGTGACGTCACCCAGCTGCCGCAGCCCGCCCCTGCACGTTCCGGGCACGCATGTATTGCCTGAACCGCGTCCCCCAAAACGGCGGGCGAATGCTGCTGGCCCGCCCCCTCCCGCTCAGCGAATGTGTCTGCCTGTCAATCTGGCAGAGGTGATCGCTGGGCTGAGATGCCGATCGTATCTCTGGCATGCTCATACGCACTGCGGCGCATGCGCAGTTCACACGTGATCGCCCGCTGTGTGAAAATGCACAGCAGCGATCAGGTGTGAATTAGCCCCCTAGACTGGTTAGTCCAGTGGCAGAATACCTAGGGACGTGGGTATCCCCGTGGCTTTTCGAACAGAAGTAATAGTATAATAATATTGTACTGGCATCCCTGGTCCCAGCAGGGATGCCAGAACATTCTGGCTGTTGGTGAACCACAAGTGTCTGCATGCCCAGACATGAATGGCCAATGGATTACAAAAATGTGCACGAGCAATTTAAAAACGCAAATTACATTTCCATCTGACTCTGAACAAGGTCCTTTATCAGTAAAGCATTAAGTATAATAAAAGCACCATTTGCATTTTGAATTTGTCAATATCCGAGCCTTGTGGCTTCATTTTTGGTATGTTTCATCTATTTGAACATATACGTTTCTGCAAGATAATTATATGTTTAAGTAAAATAAACTGACAAAGCGATTTCATGGGGCCATGAACTATGGGCAATTGTTTCTTGATTATATAAGTAACAGAAAACAAAGCAGAAACTTTAATGTACTGGTACTCGATTTCAGTTAGCTTGAAAGATCTGCATTACATAACACAACTTGGTTGTCATGCGTTCAGTCTCTCAGTGTCTCTGTGGTGCTGTCATCTGCAGAACACTTAAGCTTATCCTATTCATATAACTCTTGCCTGAGTGTATTTTGATCCGTGCACCTGTTTTTGTCAATATGAATGAACAAAAAAAAGCAGTCTCTTAATAAGTGCAAGAGCAGAGGTCACTAACTCCTCTGCTGGAGGTGGCTGTTTCTCACTGTCGTGCATGGCACATAATTTGATAGGGGAAAAAAACACATCATAAATACTAGAGATGAGCGGGTTCGGTTCGTCGAGATCCTAACCCCCCCGAACTTCACGTGGTTTACACGGGTCCGAGGCAGCCTCGGTTCTTCCCGCCTAACACGCAAAACCTGAACGGGGCAAAACGTCATCATCCTGCTGTCGGATTCTCGCGAGATTCGGATTCCATATAAAGAGCTGCGCGTCGCCGCCATTTTCACTCGTGCATTGTTGATTGAGCGGAGAGGACATGGCTACGTTCTCTGCCTGAAAAGCTCAATATCTGTGCTCAGTGTGCTGCATTGTGGGGACCAGTATATAGTAGTACAGTGCTGCATTGTGGTGACCACCAGTATATAGTAGTACAGTACAGTAGGCCATAGCGTTATCTTGCAGCTCTGTGTCAGACTCAGTTCTATTCTCCAGATCAGTGCTCAATATCTTTGCTACATTGTGAGGACCAGTATATAGTACCAGTATAACACACTCTCTAACTACCGTCCCATTTCTCAGCTACCCAGTCCCTCCAAGCTACTTGAGAGGCTTGCCTACACTCGCCTTACACACTTTCTTAACTCGCACAACTTATTGGATCCACTTCAGTCAGGCTTTCGTGCCCAACACTCCACAGAGACGGCACTGACCAAAGTAGTGAATGATCTAGTCACTGCTAGATCAAAAGGCCATTACACACTACTTATTCTTCTAGATCTCTCTGCTGCTTTTGACACTGTTGACCACTCTCTTCTCATACAAACACTACAATCCCTAGGTCTTCAGGACACAGCCCTTTCTTGGTTCTCATCCTACCTATCTAATCGCTCTTTCAGTGTTCACTTCTCTGATTCTACCTCCTCTTCTCTACCTCTATCAGTTGGAGTACCGCAAGGCTCAGTCTTAGGTCCTCTGCTTTTCTCAATCTATACCTCCTCTCTTGGTAAACTAATCGGCTGCTTTGGATTTCAGTATCATTTGTATGCTGATGATACTCAAATCTACCTATCCTCCCCAGATTTGTCACCACCAGTATTGCCTCGTGTCACTGGATGCCTGTCTGCCATTTCATCTTGGATGTCATCTCGCCACCTCAAACTCAACATTTCCAAAACCGAATTAATTATTTTCCCACCAGCTAAGAGTAGTTACCAACCTGATATCTCTATAACTGTTGACAATGCAACTATCCACCTCACCTCACAAGCTCGTTGCCTAGGTGTCACCCTTGACTCTGAACTGTCCTTTGTTCCACACATTCAATCTGTCTCTAAATCATGTTACATGCAACTTAAAAACATATCCAAAATACGCCCTTATCTTACACAAGACACTGCAAAAACTCTAATCCATGCACTCATCATCTCCCGCATTGATTATTGTAATAGTCTCCTTACTGGTCTTCCCAAACATAGGCTATCACCACTTCAATCCATTTTTAATGCAGCTGCGAGGCTAATCTTCCTCGCCAAACGTTCTTCATCTGCTGATCCGCTCTGTCAGTCCCTCCATTGGTTACCGGTATTCTACCGTGTCAAATATAAAATACTTTTACTTACATACAAGGCTATTAACCAAACTGCACCATCATACATCTCCTCACTCATCTCAAAATATCTCCCTAGCAGACCTCTCTGCTCTGCACAAGATCTGCGTCTCTCATCCACATGTATTACCTGTTCCCACTCAAAATTACAGGACTTTACCCGGGCTTCACCCAGTCTGTGGAATGCACTCCCACGCACAATAAGACTCTCCTCTAGTCTCCAAACCTTTAAACGTTCTCTGAAAACTCATCTCTTCAGACAAGCCTACCAAATTTCAGACCCACACACATAACCTTCACAACTTCCCTATCAAGTTACATCCCCTCTGTACAGTCCACATAAACTCACATTTTGTCTTCCAACATTGGCCCTCATTCCGAGTTGTTCGCTCGGTATTTTTCATCGCATCGCAATGAAAATCCGCTTAGTACGCATGCGCAATGTTCGCACTGCGACTGCGCCAAGTAACTTTGCTATGTAGAAAGTAATTTTACTCACGGCTTTTTCATCGCTCCGGCGATCGTAATGTGATTGACAGGAAATGGGTGTTACTGGGCGGAAACACGGCGTTTCAGGGGCGTGTGGCTGAAAACGCTACCGTTTCCGGAAAAAACGCAGGAGTGGCCGGAGAAACGGTGGGAGTGCCTGGGCGAACGCTGGGTGTGTTTGTGACGTCAAACAGGAACGACAAGCACTGAACTGATCGCACAGGCAGAGTAAGTCTGAAGCTACTCTGAAACTGCTAAGTAGTTAGTAATCGCAATATTGCGAATACATCGGTCGCAATTTTAAGAAGCTAAGATTCACTCCCAGTAGGCGGCGGCTTAGCGTGTGTAACTCTGCTAAATTCGCCTTGCGACCGATCAACTCGGAATGAGGGCCATTGCTGGGTGATCATATCATATACAACCCATTAAGAACCTAGCAACCTGGGGAACCATTATGTGACAGCCAGGTAGCATCTATCCTTGTGTATCAATGCCTATTTCCCTATAGATTGTAAGCTTGCGAGCAGGGCCTTCCTATCTCTCTCTGTCTGTCTGTCTGTCTGTCTTTGCCCAGTTTTGTTCTATAATTGTTGTTCTAATTGTAAAGCGCAATGGAAAATATGCTGCGCTATATAAGAAACTGCTAATAAATAAATAATAAAATAGTAGTACAGTGCTGCATTGTGGTGACCACCAGTATATAGTAGTACAGTACAGTTGTCCATTGCTGTATCTTGCAGCTCCGTGTCAGACTCAGTTCTATTCTCCAGATCAGTGCTCAATATCTTTGCTACATTGTGAGGACCAGTATATAGTAGTACAGTGCTGCATTGTGGTGACCACCAGTATATAGTAGTACAGTACAGTTGTCCATTGCTGTATCTTGCAGATCCGTGTCAGACTCCGTTCTATTCTCCAAATCAGTGCTCAATATCTTTGCTACATTGTGGGGACCAGTATATAGTAGTACAGTGCTGCATTGTGGTGACCACCAGTATATAGTAGTACAGTTGTCCATTAATGTATCTTGCAGCTCCATGTCAGACTCAGTTCTATTCTCCAGATCAGTGCTCAATATCTTTGCTGCATTGTGGGGACCAGTATATAGTAGTACAGTGCTGCATTGTGGTGACCACCAGTATATAGTAGTACAGTACAGTAGGCCATAGCGTTATCTTGCAGCTCCGTGTCAGACTCAGTTCTATTCTCTGGATCAGTGCTCAATATCTTTGCTGCATTGTGGGGACCAGTATATAGTAGTACAGCGCTGCATTGTGGTGACCACCAGTATATAGTAGTACAGTACAGTTGTCCATTGCTGTATCTTGCAGCTCTGTGTCAGACTCAGTTCTATTCTCCAGATCAGTGCTCAATATCTTTGCTGCATTGTGGGGACCAGTATATAGTAGTACAGTGCTGCATTGTGGTGACCACCAGTATATAGTAGTACAGTTGTCCATTAATGTATCTTGCAGCTCCATGTCAGACTCAGTTCTATTCTCCAGATCAGTGCTCAATATCTTTGCTGCATTGTGGGGACCAGTATATAGTAGTACAGTGCTGCATTGTGGTAACCACCAGTATATAGTAGTACAGTACAGTAGGCCATAGCGTTATCTTGCAGCTCCGTGTCAGACTCAGTTCTATTCTCTGGATCAGTGCTCAATATCTTTGCTGCATTGTGGGGACCAGTATATAGTAGTATAGTGCTGCATTGTGGTGACCACCAGTATATAGTAGTACAGTACAGTTGTCCATTGCTGTATCTTGCAGCTCCGTGTCAGACTCAGTTCTATTCTCCAGATCAGTGCTCAATATCTTTGCTACATTGTTGTGACCAGTATATAGTAGTACAGTGCTGCATTGTGGTAACCACCAGTATATAGTAGTACAGTACAGTAGGCCATAGCGTTATCTTGCAGCTCCGTGTCAGACTCAGTTCTATTCTCTGGATCAGTGCTCAATATCTTTGCTGCATTGTGGGGACCAGTATATAGTAGTATAGTGTTGCATTGTGGTGACCATCAGTATATAGTAGTACAGTACAGTTGTCCATTGCTGTATCTTGCAGCTCCGTGTCAGACTCAGTTCTATTCTCTGGATCAGTGCTCAATATCTTTGCTGCATTGTGGGGACCAGTATATAGTAGTACAGTGCTGCATTGTGGTGACCACCAGTATATAGTAGTACAGTACAGTTGTCCATTGCTGTATCTTGCAGCTCCGTGTCAGACTCAGTTCTATTCTCCAGATCAGTGCTCAATATCTTTGCTACATTGTGGGGACCAGTATATAGTAGTACAGTGCTGCATTGTGGTGACCACCAGTATATAGTAGTACAGTTGTCCATTAATGTATCTTGCAGCTCCATGTCAGACTCAGTTCTATTCTCCAGATCAGTGCTCAATATCTTTGCTGCATTGTGGGGACCAGTATATAGTAGTACAGTGCTGCATTGTGGTGACCACCAGTATATAGTAGTACAGTACAGTAGGCCATAGCGTTATCTTGCAGCTCCGTGTCAGACTCAGTTCTATTCTCTGGATCAGTGCTCAATATCTTTGCTGCATTGTGGGGACCAGTATATAGTAGTACAGCGCTGCATTGTGGTGACCACCAGTATATAGTAGTACAGTACAGTTGTCCATTGCTGTATCTTGCAGCTGTGTCAGACTCAGTTCTATTCTCCAGATCAGTGCTCAATATCTTTGCTGCATTGTGGGGACCAGTATATAGTAGTACAGTGCTGCATTGTGGTGACCACCAGTATATAGTAGTACAGTTGTCCATTAATGTATCTTGCAGCTCCATGTCAGACTCAGTTCTATTCTCCAGATCAGTGCTCAATATCTTTGCTGCATTGTGGGGACCAGTATATAGTAGTACAGTGCTGCATTGTGGTGACCACCAGTATATAGTAGTACAGTACAGTAGGCCATAGCGTTATCTTGCAGCTCCGTGTCAGACTCAGTTCTATTCTCTGGATCAGTGCTCAATATCTTTGCTGCATTGTGGGGACCAGTATATAGTAGTACAGCGCTGCATTGTGGTGACCACCAGTATATAGTAGTACAGTACAGTTGTCCATTGCTGTATCTTGCAGCTCTGTGTCAGACTCAGTTCTATTCTCCAGATCAGTGCTCAATATCTTTGCTGCATTGTGGGGACCAGTATATAGTAGTACAGTGCTGCATTGTGGTGACCACCAGTATATAGTAGTACAGTACAGTTGTCCATTAATGTATCTTGCAGCTCCATGTCAGACTTAGTTCTATTCTCCAGATCAGTGCTCAATATCTTTGCTGCATTGTGGGGACCAGTATATAGTAGTACAGTGCTGCATTGTGGTAACCACCAGTATATAGTAGTACAGTACAGTAGGCCATAGCGTTATCTTGCAGCTCCGTGTCAGACTCAGTTCTATTCTCTGGATCAGTGCTCAATATCTTTGCTGCATTGTGGGGACCAGTATATAGTAGTATAGCGTTGCATTGTGGTGACCACCAGTATATAGTAGTACAGTACAGTTGTCCATTGCTGTATCTTGCAGCTCCGTGTCAGACTCAGTTCTATTCTCTGGATCAGTGCTCAATATCTTTGCTGCATTGTGGGGACCAGTATATAGTAGTACAGTGCTGCATTGTGGTGACCACCAGTATATAGTAGTACAGTACAGTTGTCCATTGCTGTATCTTGCAGCTCCGTGTCAGACTCAGTTCTATTCTCCAGATCAGTGCTCAATATCTTTGCTACATTGTTGTGACCAGTATATAGTAGTACAGTGCTGCATTGTGGTAACCACCAGTATATAGTAGTACAGTACAGTAGGCCATAGCGTTATCTTGCAGCTCCGTGTCAGACTCAGTTCTATTCTCTGGATCAGTGCTCAATATCTTTGCTGCATTGTGGGGACCAGTATATAGTAGTATAGTGTTGCATTGTGGTGACCACCAGTATATAGTAGTACAGTACAGTTGTCCATTGCTGTATCTTGCAGCTCCGTGTCAGACTCAGTTCTATTCTCTGGATCAGTGCTCAATATCTTTGCTGCATTGTGGGGACCAGTATATAGTAGTACAGTGCTGCATTGTGGTGACCACCAGTATATAGTAGTACAGTACAGTTGTCCATTGCTGTATCTTGCAGCTCCGTGTCAGACTCAGTTCTATTCTCCAGATCAGTGCTCAATATCTTTGCTACATTGTTGTGACCAGTATATAGTAGTACAGTGCTGCATTGTGGTGACCACCAGTATATAGTAGTACAGTACAGTTGTCCATTGCTGTATCTTGCAGCTGGCATATAATTCCACACATTAAAAAATGGAGAACAAAAATGTGGAGGGTAAAATAGGGAAAGATCAAGATCCACTTCCACCTAGTGCTGAAGCTGCTACCACTAGTCATGGCAGAGACGATGAAATGCCATCAACGTCGTCTGCCAAGGCCGATGCCCAATGTCATAGTAGAGAGCATGTAAAGTCCAAAAAACAAAAGTTCAGTAAAATTACCGAAAAATCTAAATTAAAAGAGTCTGAGGAGAAGCGTAAACTTGCCAATATGCCAATTACGACACAGAGTGGCAAGGAACGGCTAAGGCCCTCTCCTATGTTCCTCATGACTAGTGGGTCAGCTTCACATGAGGATGGAAGCACTCATCCTCCCGCTAGAAAAATGAAAAAAGTTAAGCTGGCAAAAGCACAGCAAAGAACTGTGCGTTCTTCTAAATCACAAATCCCCAAGGAGAGTCCAATTGTGTCGGTTGCGATGCCTGACCTTCCCAACACTGGACGGGAAGAGGTGGCTCCTTCCACCATTTGCACGCCCCCTGCAAGTGCTGGAAGGAGCACCCACAGTACAGTTCCTGATATTCAAATTGAAGATGACACTGTTGAAGTACACCAGGATGAGGATATGGGTGTTGCTGGCGCTGAGGGGGAAATTGACCAGGAGGATTCTGATGGAGAGGTGCTTTGTTTAAGTCAGGCACCCGGGGAGACACCTGTTGTCCGTGGGATGAATAAGGCCGTTGACATGCCTGGTCAAAATACCGAAAAAATCACCTCTTCGGTGTGGAATTATTTCAACAGAAATGCGGACAACTGATGTCAAGCCGTGTGTTGCCTTTGTCAAGCTGTAATAAGTAGGGGTAAGGACGTTAACCACCTAAGAACATCGGTGGTCATTCCGAGTTGATCGCTAGCTGCCGTTGTTCGCAGCGCAGCGATCAGGCTAAAAATCGGCACTTCTGCGCATGCGTATGGTGCGCACTGCGCACGCGCGACGTACTTTCACAAAAGCCAATGCAGTTTTACACAAACTCGAGCGACGCTTTTCAGTCGCACTGCTGGCTGCAGAGGGATTGACAGGAAGTGGGTGTTTCTGGGTGGAAACTGACCGTTTTCGGGGTGTGTGTGTGTGTAAAAACGCAGGCGTGCCAGATAAAAACGCAGGAGTGGCTGGGGAAACGAAGGCGTGGCTGGCCGAACGCAGGGCGTGTTTGTGACGTCAAAACAGGAACTAAACAGACTGAAGTGATCGCTAGCTAGGAGTAGGTCTCGAACTACTCTGAAACTGCACAATATTTTTTTGTAGCAGCGCTGCGAACCTTTCGTTCGCACTTCTGCTAAGCTAAGATACACTCCCAGAGGGTGGCGGCTTAGCGTTTGCACGGCTGCTAAAAGCAGCTAGCGAGCGAACAACTCGGAATGAGGGCCATCCTCCCTCATATGTCACCTGGAGCGCATTCATCAGAAGTCATTGACAAGTTCAAAAACTTTGGGTGACAGCGGAAGCAGTCCACTGACAACTAAATCCCTTCTTCCTCTTGTACCCAAGCTCCTGCAAACCACACCACCAACTCCCTCAGTGTCAATTTCCTCATTAGACAGGAACGCCAATAGTCCTGCAGGCCATGTCACTGGCAAGTATGACGAGTCCTCTCCTGACTGGGATTCCTCCGCTGGATCCTTGAGTGTAACGCCTACTGCTGCTGGCGCTGCTGTTGTTGCTGCTGGGAGTCGATCGTCATCCCAGAGGGGAAGTCGGAAGACCACTTGTACTACTTCCAGTAAGCAATTGACTGTCCAACAGTCCTTTGCGAGGAAGATGAAATATCACAGCAGTCATCCTGTTGCAAAGCAGATAACTCAGGCCTTGGCAGCTGTGTTGGTGTTAGACGTGCATCCGGTATCCGCCGTTAGTTCACAGGGACTTAGAGAATTTCTTGAGGTAATGTGTCCCCAGTACCAAATACCATCTAGGTTCCACTTCTCTAGGCAGGCGATACCGAGAATGTACACAGACCTCAGAAAAAGAGTCCCCAGTGTCCTCAAAATTGCAGTTGTACCCAATGTCCACTTAACCATGGACATGTGGAGCAGGGCAGACTAAGGACTATATGACTGTGACAGCCCACTGGGTAGATGTAACAACAGCAGCGGAGGCACCAGTAGCAGCATCTTGCAAATGCCAACTCGTTCCTAGGCAGGCTACGCTTTGTATCACCGCTTTCCATAAGAGGCACACAGCTGACAACCTCTTACGGAAACTGAGGAACATCATCGCAGATTGGCTTACCCCAATTGGACTCTCCTGGGGATTTGTGACATCGGACAATGCCACCAATATTGTGCGTGCATTACATGTGGGCAAATTCCAGCACGTCCCATGTTTTGCACATACAATTAATTTGGTGGTGCAGAATTTTTAAAAAAACGACAGGGCTGTGCAAAAGATGCTGTCGGTGGCCCGAAGAATTGCGGGCCACTTTTGGCATTCAGCCACCGCGTGCCGAAGACTGGAGCACCAGCAAACACTCCTAAACATTCCCCGCCATCAGCTGAAGCAAGAGGTTGTAACGAGGTGGAATTCAACCCTCTATATGCTTCAGAGGATGGAGGAGCAGCAAAAGTCCATACAAGCCTATACTTCTGCCTATGATATAGGCAAAGGAGGAGGAATACACCTGACTCAAGCGCAGTGGAAAATGATTTCAACGTTGTGCAAGGTTCTGCAACCCTTTGAACTTGCCAAACGTGAAGTCAGTTCAGACACTGCCAGTCTGAGTCAGATCATTCCCCTTATCAGGCTTTTGCAGAAGCAGCTGGAGAGATTGATGGAGGAGCTAAAATGGAGCGATTCCGCTAGGCATGTGGGACTTGTGGATGGAGCCCTTCATTCGCTTAACCAGGATTCACGGGTGGTCAATCTGTTGAAATCGGAGCACTACATTTTGGCCACCGTGCTCGATCCTAGGTTTAAAGCCTACGTTGTATCTCTCTTTCCGGCAGACACAAGTCTGCAGATGTTCAAAGACCTACTGGTGAGACAATTGTCAAGTCAAGTGGAACGTGACCCGCCAACAGCTCCTCCTTCATTTTCTACCGCCACTGGAGCTGCCAGGAAAAGGATCAAATTTCTAAAACCACCCGCTGGCGGTGATGCAGGGCAGTCAGGAGCAAAAACTGACATCTGGTCCGGACTGAATGACCTGCCAACGATTACTGACATGTCGTCTACTGTCACTGCATATGATTCTGTCACCATTGAAAGAATGGTGGAGGATTATATGAGTGACAGCATCCAAGTAGGCACGTCAGACAGTCCGTACGTATACTGGCAGGAAAAAGATTTAATTTGGATACCCTTGCACAAACTGGCTTTATTTTACCTAAGTTGCCCTCCCTCCAGCGTGTACTCCGAAAGAGTGTTTAGTGCAGCCGGTCACCTTGTCAGCGATCGGCGTACGAGGTTACTTCCACAAAATATGGAGAAGATGATGTTCATCAAAATGAATTATAATCAATTCCTCCGTGGAGACATTTACCAGCAATTGCCTCCAGAAAGTACACAGGGACCTGCGATGGTGCATTCCAGTGGGGACGAATTAATACTCTGTGAGGAGGAGGATGTACACAGTGAAAGGGGTGAGGAATCGAAGGATGATGAGGAGGTCGACATCTTGCCTCTGTAGAGCCAGTTTGTGCAAGGAGAGATTGATTGCTTCTGTTTTGGTGGGGGCCCAAACCAACTAGTCATTTCAGCCACAGTCGGGTGGCAGACCCTGTCGCTGAAATTATGGGTTTGTTAAAGTGTGCATGTCCTGTTTATACAACATAAGGGTGGGTGGGAGGGCCCAAGGACAATTCCATCTTGCACCCCTTTTTTTTATTTATTTATCTTTGCATCATGTAATGTTTGGGGCCAATTTTTTTAAGTGCCATCCTGTCTGACACTGCAGTGCCACTCCTAGATGGGCCAGGTGTTTGTGCCGGCCACTTGGGTCGCTTAGCTTAGTCATCCAGCGACCTCGGTGCAAATTTTAGGACTAAAAATAATATTGTGAGGTGTTCAGAATAGACTGGAAATGAGTGGAAATTATGGTTGTTGAGGTTAATAATACTATGGGATCAAAATTACTTCCAAATTCTATGATTTAAGCTGTTTTTGAGGTTTTTTTGAAAAAAACACCCGAATCCAAAACACACCTGAATCCGACAAAAAATTTTAAGGGAGGTTTTGCCAAAATGCATCCGAATCCAAAATACGGCCGCAGAACCGAATCCAAAACCAAAAGACAAAACCCGAAAAATTTCCGGCGCACATCACTAATAAATACATATTTGTACTACACTTGTACTTTTTTTTTAGAACTGATGATGTCGCCCTTAGCAACCAATCAGATTCTACTTAACATTTATTTAGCTCTAGTTCTTGAAAAACTCCTACCTTAGTAAATTTACCCCTATCATTTTCCATTATGTACTACTTCCTACTGAGATTCAAGTTACCATGGCTATGTGCCCCATAATGCAATGCCACAATTTTTGGCATCGCAGAGCACGGTTGGGCACATGATGTAGTTGTGTCATCACACACTCGCACTTCCCAAATTACTAGGGAAGTGAGCAGGATAAAGAATGGGAATCTGCTCTTCCAGGAAAGTTCCCCAAAAGTCATTAGTCTCCCAGACATTCCCAGAGAGTAGGCAAGTATGATTAATAGTCACTAACATGTTCCGTGATTTTATACAGGTCATGGAACGCCATGGTAAGTTCTATTATTATACATCAAAGTAAGGGGTGCATTGTTCATTAATATATAACTGGTATTTTCATAACAAGTAATTAAAACATTACCATTAAATTATTTTTACTGTGTCATACATTTTGGGGATACTGGAAATTTTGAGGTATAGAGGCTCAGTATTAGCATGGGTACATTAAATTCTAAACTAAGAATGTAATCTCCTCCCCCTCTATACCACTATACCAGAAGGAAATCATTTGTAGTCAGTCTGCCTCTTAGACATGACCTTTTAGCAGTGCCATAACTAGTCATTTTTGTGCCATGTTCCAGAAACAGAATTGGTGTCCCCAACCTAAACACCCTATCCCCACGGAGTTACAAAAGGCTGTAACTTTGTGGGGATGTGGTATGGTCACAGACAGAGGCGGCCCTAGGCATAGGCAAACTAGGCAAATGTCTAGGGCATTTGGTATGCCTAGGGGCACAAGCAGCTTCTGCTGATTAAAATGATATGCAGCATGTCTATATTCTGTGTGTGACTGCAGCCAAGGGCGTAGCTACCATAGGTGCAGGCAGTGCAGTTGCTATGGGGCCCAGAGCTGAGAGAGGCCCACCTTCCCTGTCAAAGACATGAGTTATATATATTTTTCCCCATAGTGGCATCTACAAACTTTTGCCTTGGATTTCTGCAATATATCTAGTTATGCCCCTGGACCTGCTCATTGTAATGTAGTATAAAATAAACAGGAGGGCACTTTACCGAATACATAATATGTACTGGGGGCACTGTAATATGGTATAATATGTATTGGGGGCACTGTAATGTGGCATAATATGTACTGGGGCACTGTTTTGCAAGTTGCCAGTGTCTTTAACCACCGTTCTCAAGTTCTACAAATCATCAGTGTCTTTAACCACCGCTCATAAGTTTCATAATCATCAGTATCTTTAGTCACCGCTCACAAGTCATACAAATCATCTGTGTCTTTAACCACCGTTCACCAGTTCTTCAAATCACCAGTATCTTTAAAAACATCACTTACAAGTTCTTCAGTCATTATTATCTTTTACCAACACTCACAAGGACTTCTTTTCCTGGAATCCTTTGCATTGCTTACAAGTTCTCCTATAGGCCTGGACATTCCCCCATACGTTCCTTCTCTGCTATGTGACATTGTGTTGCTCTCTTCCTGCAATAAAGTTCTTTAATATTTCACCAAGCTTTACTGTCAGAGTCCTGTATGAGGAAGACCTATATTAAGCCATCCTTGTTCCGACCATCAGGAGAACCCCCGAGTTCACAATACCCCCAACCTAGGTCAGTGACAGTATACTCAGGCCTCATGGACCCGGGGGATCGGAGCCCAGAGGCAAGTACCATCCAGGACTTGATTTCTCGAGTACAAAGTCAGGAAGCAGCACAGGGCCAGGTGATGCATTATCTTCAGGAATTGTCTGGCCGGCTGGATCAAATTCAGATTTCTCTGGCTTCAGTAGTACCGGCCCCAGCTCCAGTACCTGCTCCAGTGGTTGTTTCTAGTAATGTTCCGTCCTCCTCTGGAACCAGGTCACGCCTTCAGCTCCCTACTCCTTCTCGCTATAATGGGAATCCTAAGAATTGCCGTGGTTTTCTCAATCAGTGCGAGGTACATTTTGAACTTCTTTCACATAACTTCCCTATTGATCGGTCCAAGGTGGCATACATTATTTCTTTGCTCGAGGGTTCAGCGTTGGATTGGGTGTCTCCGTTATGGGAGCGATCTGATCCATTGGTTTCTAGTTACACCAATTTCATTGCGTCATTCCGGAGGATCTTTGATGAGCCAGGCAGGACGACCGCTGCCTCTGCAGACTTGCTTCGTGTCCGACAAGGCTCTCGTTCAGTGGGACAGTATGTGATTAATTTTCAGACCATAGCCTCAGAACTGCGTTGGAATAATGATGCCCTTCGGGCTGCCTTTTGGAACGGGCTCTCTGATCGTCTAAAGGACGAGTTGATCACTAGAGATTTGCCGGTTTCTTTAGAACAGTTAATCTCGCTCTATGTAAAGGTAGATCTTCGCATGCAGGAACGAGGTGGCGAACGTAGTCGGTCAGATCGATCAAGGGTCCGATCTTTTCCGTCTAAACAAACGGTTATTCCAAATCCTGTTGAACCCATGCAGATTAATCGATCTCGGCTGTCCCCAGAAGAACGTCAGCGTCGTCGTGAGGGTAGACTCTGCCTCTACTGTGGAGCCGCGGATCATTTTCTCAAGTTTTGCAAGTCTCGTCCGGGAAACGGGCAGTCTAGCTTGTTCCGGAGGAGTCGAGCTAGGGGTTTCTTCTAAACCTTCTCCGTCAGTGGACTGTTTACTCTCCGTGTCTCTGTTCTCCGAGTCAATAGCCAAAACCATTAAGGCTCTGCTTGGCTCAGGGGCTGCAGGAAATTTTATTTCCCTTTCCTGTGCTCAGAATCTGGGTTTTCAGCTACGGTCGGTCGAACGACCTATGACGTTGACTGCTATCAATGGTACCCAGATTTCTAACTGTCTGATTTCAAGTTGTACGGTACCAATCAAACTGCAAGTGGGAACTCTGCATCAAGAACATTTGGAGTTCCTAGTGATTCGGGAGATGCCCCACGATCTGGTTCTTGGCCTCCCTTGGCTTAAACTTCACAACCCTCACGTCGACTGGAGTTCGACACAAATAACATCTTGGAGTCCTTTTTGTCATTCAAATTGTCTCACCCCTGTCTATCCGCTCCGTGTATCTTCCAAGTCAGATGAGGGGCTCATTCCGGAAGCCTATCGGGAGTTATCTGACATGTTCTCGGAGAAAGCGGCAGATCTGCTCCCACCACATAGACCCTGGGACTGTCCCATTGAGCTCATTCCGGGGGAAATGCCGCCTCGGGGTTGCACTTATCATTACCCGAGACCCAAGCTATGTCGGACTATATCAAGTCTAATCTGCAGAAAGGATTCATCCGCCCCTCTACCTCCCCGGCGGGGGCGGGTTTCTTTTTTGTGAAGAAGAAGGACGGAGGGCTAAGACCATGTATTGACTATCGTGGTCTAAATGATGTCACCATTAAGAATAAGTATCCTTTGCCGCTCATTACGGAGCTCTTTGATAGAGTTCGCGGAGCCCGAGTGTTCACCAAGCTTGATTTTAGGGGAGCTTATAATTTGATATGTATTCGACAGGGAGACGAATGGAAGACGGCCTTCAATACCAGGGACGGGCATTACGAGTACCTGGTAATGCCGTTTGGCCTCAGCAACGCCCCTGCCGTCTTCCAGGGATTCATTAACGAAGTCTTTCGGGATATGCTATACCTAAGTGTCGTGGTATATTTGGATGACATCCTGATATTTTCTAAAAATCTCACAGAGCACAGAATACAGGTCAAAGAGGTACTTCTTCGATTACGAGAGAATCATCTTTATGGCAAGATTTCCAAATGTACCTTTGAGGTTTCTTCTATTCCATTTCTTGGTTACATCATTTCGGGCACGGAGCTTCGTATGGATCCAGAGAAACTCACCGCCATCCGGGACTGGAGTCAGCCTCTTTCTTTGAAAGCGGTACAACGATTTCTGGGCTTTGCAAATTACTACTGGAGATTCATAAAGGGATTCTCTACCATCGTGGCACCTATTACTGCCCTAACCAAGAAGGGTTCTGACCCAAGTCATTGGTCCTCCGAAGCTTTAGCAGCGTTCGCTCAGTTAAAGGCAGCCTTTATGTCCGCTCCAGTACTTCAGCAACCAGATTTTTCAAAACTATTCTTTTTGGAGGTTGATGCTTCCACAGTAAGCATAGGTGCCGTGCTTTCGCAGTACGCTCCAGATGGGAAGTTACATCCATGTGGTTTCCATTCTCGCAAATTCTCTCCTGCGGAACAGAATTACACCATTGGAGACAAAGAACTTTTGGCAATAAAATCTACCTTGGCGGAATGGAGTTATCTTTTGGAAGGTGCTAAACACCTAATTACAATTTTCACTGATCATAAGAGTTTGCTGTACCTCAAGATGGCCCAGTGCTTGAATCCCCGTCAAGCTAGATGGGCGCTCTTTTTTTACTCGGTTTTCGTTTGTCATTAAGTACCGGGCTGGGACTTTTAACACCAAGGCTGATGCTTTATCCCGTTCCTTAACAGCTTCGGATGAGGAGAATTCCGTTGAGAAGGCTTTGATTCTCAGTCCAGTTTCTATGTCGGCGGCTCCCACCGCTCTGGGTCCTCCTCCTGGGAGAATGTCTGTGCCAGCTAAATTTCGACCAAGGTTGTTGCAGTGGGCTCATATTTCCAAGTTTTCCGGTCATCCTAGAGTTCAAAAGATGTGGGAGTTTCTACGAAGGTCTTACTGGTGGGACACTATGAAGAAGGATATTCAAGATTATGTCAACTCATGTCCTCAGTGTGCTCAGCACAAAATTCCTCGTTTGCCTCCTGCGGGGTTGTTGCATCCACTGTCCATTCTTCAGAGGCCATGGACCCATATCTCTATGGACTTTGTTACTGAATTGCCCCTCTCCAAGGGTCACAATACTGTCTGGGTAATTATCGACCGTTTCTCTAAGATGGCACATTTTGTACCTTTGACCGGGTTACCATCAGCTCCCAAGTTGGCTTTGGTATTCATCCGAGAACATTTCCGCCTGCACGGCTTACCTCAGGAAATTGTCTCTGACCGGGGGGTACAATTCACTGCAAGATTCTGGAGAGCTCTCTGTACGGCCTTACAAATAAACCTCAAGTTTTCATCCGCTTACCATCCACAGACCAACGGGCAAACTGAACGCGTCAATCAAGATTTAGAGACTTTTCTCCGTGTTTATCTCTCTCCCTCGCAAGATGATTGGGTGGAACTGTTGCCATGGGCCGAGTTTGCCCATAATCATCTGTACCACTCTTCGACTGGTGAGTCCCCATTTTTCATTAATTATGGGTTCCATCCTCAAGTTCCTGAATTACCCATTTGTCCTCCAGAGGATGTTCCTGCTGCAGCCTCTACTCTTCGGCACTTCAGTCAAATTTGGAGTCGAGTTCATGCTAATCTCAAGAGAGTCTCCGGCCGCTATAAGCTCTTTGCGGATAGGAAGCGACGAGCAGCTCCCCAATACAAGGTTGGTGACAGGGTATGGCTCTCCACCCGCAACCTCCGGTTAAGGGTGCCCACTATGAAGTTCGCCCCAAAGTTTATTTGTCCTTACCCCGTGTTACAAGTCCTGAATCCAGTTGTCTGCAAATTGGGATTGCCTTCCCACCTCCGGATACCAAACTCCTTTCATGTCTCTCTCCTTCGCCCCCTTATTTTAAACCAGTTCCATTTAAAGTCCCCGAGGCCAACCTCTGCAGAGTCTGAAGCTGGAACGGACTTTGAAATCAAAGCTATTCTTGACTCTCGTTTTCTTCACAAGAATCTACAGTATTTAGTGGAGTGGAAAGGTTTTGGCCCCGAGGAGAGGAGCTGGGTCAAGGCTACTGAAGTTAAGGCTCCCCGACTGGTGCGGATTTTCCATTCCAGACATCCAACAAAACCTGGAAAGTGTCCGGGGGCCACTCCTGGAGGAGGGGGTACTGTCACACGCCATAGGCGGCGTTCACTGCGCTTACCCCTGCGTGCCTGCTGGTCTGTGTAGCGGCCTCCGCCTTCGGTGGTCCACGGGCTCCGGCGTCTGGCTGGCGCGGCTCCCGGCGGTTCCCCGGGGCAGGGGCGCCGCCATGACACCCGGCATCACGTGGACGGGGAGCAGGTGACGTCATCAGACTGTTCCGCCAATCCAGCGGAGGCGCGAGATTCAAAGTCAGATGCCGGGCAGAGCCTCGGCGCCTGAGTATCGTCTTTTCCCCTGACGTGGATGCCAGTGCTCTTGTTCCTGTCGTATCTCTCTGCAGTCGTACCCCAGTGTCTCCGGCACTTCCAGGTGCCAGTTGCTGCACAGTTCAGCGTAAACTGCGGCTGGTGTGTTTCTCTGCAATCTAGTCACCAGTGCTTCTTGGACTCAGCGTGTGCCGTGGGCTAAACGCCACTCTCAAGTTCTACAAATAATCAGCGTCTTTAAACACCGCTCTCAAGTTCTGCAAATCATCAGTGTCTTTAATCACCGCTCTCAAGTTCTACAAATCATCAGTGTCTTTAATCACCGCTCTCAAGTTCTACAAATCATCAGTGTCTTTAATCACCGCTCTCAAGTTCTACAAATCATCAGTGTCTTTAATCACCGCTCTCAAGTTCTACAAATCATCAGTGTCTTTAAACACCGCTCTCAAGTTCTGCAAATCACCAGTGTCTTTAATCACCGCTCTCAAGTTCTACAAATCATCAGTGTCTTTAATCACCGCTCTCAAGTTCTACAAATCATCAGTGTCTTTAATCACCGCTCTCAAGTTCTACAAATCATCAGTGTCTTTAATCACCGTTCACAAGTTCTACAAATCAGCAGTGTCTTTAACCACCGCTCACAAGTTTTATAAATCATCAGTATCTTTAGTCACTGCTCACAAGTCATACAAATCATCTGTGTCTTTAACCACCGTTCACCAGTTCTTCAAATCACCAGTATCTTTAAAAACATCACTTACAAGTTCTTCAGTCATTATTATCTTGTACCAACACTCACAAGGACTTCTTTTCCTGGAATCCGTTGCATTGCTTACAAGTTCTCCTATAGGCCTGGACATTCCCCTATACGTTCCTTCTCTGCTATGTGACATTGTGTTGCTCTCTTCCTGCAATAAAGTTCTTTAATATTTCACCAAGCTTTACTGTCAGAGTCCTGTATGAGGAAGACCTATATTAAGCCATCCTTGTTCCGACCATCGGGAGAACCCCCGAGTTCACAATACCCCCAACCTAGGTCAGTGACACGGGCACTGTGTTGTATACTAGCCATACATGTAAAATGTGACATAATGTGAACTAGGACACTACTAAGGGGCATAAAATAAACTTGGACACTACTATGGGGCATAAAATTAACAACTGCTGTGGAGAGGTGTTTCTGTAGAAGTATTGGGACTCCGAAATGTTGCTATGGCGCCCACAAGGTACTGGCTACGCCCCTGACTGCAGCTCTATCTACATATGAAATGCTACATTACGGTGTATTCCTGGAAATCACTGTATCATAGCATTTTGTATGCAGATACAGCCACAGTCGCACGCAGAATATAGGCATGCTGCTTACAATTTTAATCAGCAGAAGATGCTTGTGCATCCTAGCCACATAATAATGCAAATAAGATGCATTTTCATCAAAAAAGGCGCCCAACATTAGCAGAGCAGCCAGCTGACTCATGCAAGCATCTCCTGCTGTGCGGTGTATTGAGGCAAGATGTATGAGGACACATCTGTATCTAAGCAGAGGCAGAGGTCACAGTATTAGCAGTCATGTGAGTGCTGTGTGCGGGTGGGTTGGTTGTGCAGTAGTGTTCGGCATATGTGTAAGGGGCATTATGTGTGTCGTGTGTATAAATGCATTAATAATGTGCAGCAAATGTGTAAGGGGCAATATGTGTGTCATTATGTGTATAAGGGCATTAATAATGTGCGGCATATGAGTAATGGACATTATCTGAATAAGGCCATTAATAAAGGTTGTTATAATGTGTAAGGCGCACTAAGTTTAAATGGACATTAATGTGTGCCATATGTTAAGGGGCATTACTGTGTGGCATTATGTGTATAAAGGCATTACTAATGTGTGGCATTATGTGTATAAGGTGCTTCACTATGTGTCGTAACATATAGAAAGGGTACTACTGTGTGGTCTAATGTGAATAAAGAGCAATATGGTGTGGTGTAATGTGAATAAGAGGCAATTCAGTGTGATGTAATGTGAATAAAGGGCACTATTGTGAGGAGTAACGTATATACGGTAAAGTGGTACTACTGTGTGATGTAATGTGAATAAGAGACACTATCGCATAATAAAATGTGAATAAAGTTGCACTACTGTGTGGTGTAATTTGAATTGGGGGTATTATTGTTGGGCCATGCCCCCTCCCAGCAAGAACACGGCCCGTTCTGAGCTGTGTGCTGAATGTGCGCACTGTTCCTATTTAAAATATAGGGGTTAGGAGCACCAAAATGAGGACTGCTATTGGTGAGGGGTGATGGTGCAGGGTCAGAGGCGGAACTAGCAGCGGTGCTAGGGGGCACCAGCCAAAATCTTGCCTAGGGCATCGTATTGGTTAGGGTCGGCTCTGGTCACAGAATAGTACTAATTCACATTTGTCACATCCCGGAGTCTTACCGGGGGATCGGCGCCACATGGACTGCCGCCCGGGTGGCTAGCGGGCAATGGCTGTGCTGGGCTGCTGCAACGGGCTCGTTTGCACTGGGTGCTGCTTCCGGAGAGGCCAGGGGAAGTCCTGGTTCTTGTCAAAGTCGAAAAATATAGCGACCTATGATGCCTTGTATTAACCCCATGCGCTTGCCCGCTGCACGTGCACATTCTCTCCCGTGCGTGCGCATATTCGCAGTTGCGTGACGGCGCCTCCACGGTCGTGCGCTCAGGCGCGTGGTATGTGCATTTACGGTAGAGTTTGTGTGCGTCTGGCGGGCGACTCGCTCGTTACATAGTTAATCCAAATAGTATATTTTATAGGTTATGGTCCCTTTAATAATATCTGTAAGTATGTTTAGTGTAACTGGTTCATGAACAAAGGAGTTCCTCTTTGCATGATACGAAGGGTCAGACAGGGTCTGAACAGTGGTGTTTAGTACCTAACCGAAGAGTATTTTATTAGAAACATTCCGGTGTTGGTTAGGAAGAGATCGGTCGCTCCAGCGTATAGTTATGTTTAAAAGAAGGTTATGGACTTTAAAAGTATTTGCTGTTTTATTACACATGTGGTGTGAGTCCTGAGAATCCCTCCCAGCTGAGCATTTTGGAATAGTCACAACCCACCTGTTCAAACTAACCTATGACCTTTGGTTATAATGCAAAGACAGATTCCTGTGTCCAATGAACAATAAGATTGTGGGGCCCTTTGTAGTGTACTGTACTTAGTGTATATAAGGCAGCCAGTCTGGGCCAGTTCAGTCTACTCTCCACAAAAGGTTTTCATCATTGACTAACTAGAGAGCTGGTTCCAGGACTGCGCAGCGATCATTCCCCAGTGTGTAAGTTTTTCTCTGTGACCAACTTAATCTCTGTCTGTATTTGCCATACTCTCTCTCTCTCTCTCTCTCTCTCTCTCTCTCACTGTTATTGTTTAGGATTAAGACGCTGTTGTATATTGTATATTTTCAGTTATTCTGTTTAGGTGTTTCATGTTAGTGCTGTAGTGTATAAGCTGTTAACTGTATTTTCCCTTTTTACATAGCTAAATCTCGTTAGTAAAGGTGTTGGAACCTCAGCAAGGTGTCTGTGTTTCTCTAGCTAGTACAAAGGGTTTCTGAGTATCTCAATCACTCAAACAGCTTGCTTAAATATCCAGGTTAACCAGTGGTATATCATTACAGTATCTCAATACTAAGACTTACAGTATAATCATACTCTGTGTTTAAGGTTTAAAAGGTTATTATCTGTGTGTACGCTCGCTGTGTGTATTCCGTACACTCAGCGCAGCGTGTGTTTCGTGACTTGCGTGCCACGTGCGAGGTCTTTGTACGCAAATAGCGTATGAAGTGCGTAGCACGTGCACGTGGTTTAGCGGCCATTACGGCTTGAAGGTATTAGTAAATAGCTTGTGTTAAAAGGTAGAAAACTGACTCTATCAATTAGGGCCTCGTCCTTCCTCCACATATCCGCACTAGCGAACACAAGCAGACTTTATCTGTCAGCAAAGGGGGAAGGTAGTATCCCTTGGTATCCGTGTTGGTGGTTGGGGATACGGTAGTGCTGACTAGATAAGCGTCTGCATCGCTACGTTGTAGGAGTGCTGGTGGAATCCGGAACTGAAGAAGGTAAGAACATTAAGCTATTGTCTTTTTAAATCTGGTTTTAATTTCTATTTGGTGCCAACTGCACACGCAGATTGGATTGCTTGTCTGTTTAAATAGGTTTAAAAGTATTTTTAATCGCTCTGCATAGCTTGATAGTTTTATTTTTAACTCAGGCCTAAAATAACCTTAGGGGCTGGCATGGTGATTTTCTTTGTGACAAAAGGAGCCGCATGGTCTGTGCTCCATTTTGTGTAACCCTCATGGATGTGGAAGGGGGAAGAGCAGCGGCCATTTTGGGAAGGTCACATTTTTTTTTCTCTGAATGGCTGATTTTCAGTTGACTCGGGAAATAATCAGCCATCCATTGTCAAAAAGAAATCATCATTTAATGAGTTTTTAATGCATTTATCTAATCCATATCATAAATCAATTATAAATAGTTCAGATGGGGATTAATGAAAGTTAATAATAAAATAAATATTTGAACGACACACAGAAATAAAACAAAGTTGTTGTTTTTTTCTTTTTCTCCCTTCAAAAGCCTGTTTAACTCTGCTACTTGTGAGATGGGCCATTGAAATGCAAATGAACCTGTGTAACTGGTTTTTTTTTTTTCTCCCAGCAGTGAAAGAAATCGCCTTCACAGATAGTTAAAAAGCACATTCATATGCAAATTAGAAGCACTGAATAGGGTCTCATAGATGTAATAGTGATTAGTACATAGATGTAATATCTATATGTGCGTGCTTACATCAATGTATGTTATTAGATTAATTTAGAATTGCATTTTCACCTGTGTATTTTCACATATCTCACTTTCCTGTTTGCCATTTATCATTGATAACGTGCTGAGAAAGATTTGTTGCTACTGGTAGTTAAAAGTAAAATTAATACGTAAGGAAGTAATTTGTAAAACACGCACACGGCTTTGCCTAAGATACAAGGAAGTTCTGTGTGGTGCTCAGTAAATGATTACAGTTAAATATCATTTGCATTGATAGAAACGTGTTACTTGTGTTACTGTGGACATGTCTGGCCTGTGTACACGTGTCCCTAACAAAGGGCGGGACAAGCATACGCGACGCAAGGGCTTACACACATAGCGTATATTACGCAACGGAGCGTATGGGTACGCCCACGTAATACAAATCACACGATAGTATTGTTTTAGTAGGCGATACGGAAGCAACGCGATAATAGCGCAAGTCAATCTCAGTGTCCTAAATTTTAACGTAATAAATCCTTCTCTAGTTGTAACTCCTTTGGGACTAGACTGCGATACTGAATGAAAGGGATTTCTGTACAGAATCGAAAGTAAAGAGTATATGAGGTGAAAGAGTGTGTGTATATATATATAAGTTTCTCATTTTTGGTTGGAACCTAGAAATCGAGTTCTCGTGAGGTACATCCGTGAAAGTGACAGCGCGTGGTGGCTTGGGAGGCATCCCTTGTTAAATATTGAAATAAGAGCATTAGAGTATAGCAGATTAGGAGGTCTACTGTAGACACAGACCAGGAGGTCACAGACCAGGAGGTCACAGACCAGGAGGTCCAGAGAGACAGACCAGGAGGTCTAGGTACAGCAGACTAGGAAGTCCGCTATAGATAGAGTCAAGAAGCACAACCACAGGAGGGTTGGTGCGGTACCCATATAGGCCATCAAGCTCTGGCTGAAGGAATTCGCAGCCGTAATTTTCGATTCCGTTGGTCGTTCCGCACATAAGATTAGTTGCTTATGTGCAGTACGATTGTACCGCATGTAATTGTGTGCATTAGTTTGTAACTTGACCCAGTACCATTTGCGTACGCTAGAGGGGTCATAAACGCTATTTGTACATTCTAACGTGATTTGTGTAATTTTTTTTATTTTAAGGGAGGTTCGCTGGTCACTCAGGAATTCTCTAACAACCGATACTTGCTGGGGACGGGTAACCTACTCCCACACGCCCCAGTAAATAAAGGTTTATAGGGGCCCTAGGTTGGGTACAGCAGCTCTGAGTCAGTGATTGAAGTACTGGCCAACGTGGGCGAGAAGTGTGTGAAAGCACTCGGTTGAACTTTCACCGTCAGCCTACCCCGGACATCTTGGTTTTTGTAAGGGTTCGCTGAAGACCCTGATTTGAAGGTCAGAGGTAGTGAAAGCAACACCTGCAAAGATGGGGGCCAGTTGTTCAGGTAGGGGGCGAGCAACCTTGGTTCAGGTTGATTTAGTAAGCCGTCCAATAGGGTCGGCAAGGTATATCATGTGTGAGAAATACGGTTCACACACAGAGGTTTTGTGTGATGAATGGGAAAGAGTGACTGTGCATGACGGGGAAAAGTTCCCACGGGTAGGCAGTTTTAGCCCCAAGGTGTTACAAAATCTAAGGAGAAGGATATGTCTCATTAAATCTGCAAAGAGACGGATCCGACATTATGATTGTTTACAGATATGGCAACGGGAAGGTGAGAGACAAGGAGGATTAGCTTACACAGCTGACTCTCACTTTGGTAAGAAAAATATGGCAACAGGAGAGAAAGTGGTTGCAGAGAATGGCACACTGGTGTATGATAAACATGCACTTAGCAACTGTATTGATGATAAGAATAATTGTAACAAATGTAATAATGATAAAAGTAAAACTGTTAAATGTACAACTGTTAACCCGTGCAAGTTGCACCCCATGTTAAACTTCCCTCAGGATTACAAGCAAGAAAGTGAGCCTAGCACGAGGTCGGCACCTTTTCCAGTAGCCATCATACAAGACATCCAGGTGGACGCGACCAAATCGGTAAAGGCAGTAGTCAAACCCCCTAACGGAGGGTCAGGTGAGGTCATGTCCACAGGTACGTACGGTGTTATATATCACGATAGTTTGTTATCATTGTCACAAAGAGGGACATTTTGCAAGAGATTGTAGATCAAGAAATATACAAAAGTCATATCAACCCCCTAGACAATGACATGACCATGATATCCAAAGAAACAGGGAAGCACAGGGAGGTAAGAAGCCTCAGATCCCTGTGGGTAAGTCAAAGGTGATAAGATGTTATAATTGCCAGAAGGAAGGTCATTTTGCACGAAGTTGTAGGTTTAAAGATCCACAGAAGGTATATCAACCCCCTAGACAAAAACACGAGCAGAGTTATGACACACAAAATTGTAATCAGGAATCACCTAGGAAGAAGTTTGGGCCGCACCTGTAATATGCAGTCAGGAAAGTTGATCATTAGGACTGGTAGTAAACCCGAGGTTACAGTTAATGAAATTGGGAGGTCATTCCTTGAAGACACAGGGACGGCCGGGTAAACTTTGTAATTTATCTGTAAATGTTTTTTTTCCCCATCTCTGACGTTCATCGGCAGAACTCAAACATCACATAGCTACTTGGTCTTTGCAGAAGTCTACCTAACCCCAGTGTGACCTACCGACATCGGTGTGTCCTGGCCAGGCACAAAAGGGTAGAGTGTGGAAATACTAGTGGGGGAGACTGCGCAAAGATACCAATGGATGTGATGGTGTGACAGCCTGATGGTGAACGGAAGATCTGACAATGTTTTTTTGTTTGTTGTTTTATGTAACATATATATGAATTGTTCTCTCTCTCGTTTTTTTTTTTCTTTTCCTCTTCTCTCTCATGTTCTCATGCTTTACAGATGATATGTCACACATCAGTTAGACAAATGGTAATGCAAGATTTTTGCTCCTTACAGAAAGATCGCAGATTTGGAAGGAATATTGTATCACCGGAATGTTCGTTTGGAAGATTGAGAGACAGCACCTTTAAGATGACAACAGAGCAAGAAGAACAACAAGACTAGAGGACAAAAGCATCGTAACATTTTTCTTTCCCCTCAAATTATTTTTTGTACCCCCATTACAAATTTCTCCTTCTCCTCCTGTAAGATGGACTTGCCCCAAGAGACTGTGATTCGGATTTTCCTGTTGACCATGATGTTGACCAGAGCAGTCTGTTTCGGTGAGAGTACCATGGAGGTCGAGAAAGGATCTGGAATGGGTTCTGATGACCAGGATGGAGGCGTAGATTTCCAAGAGCAACATAATCACGAGTAAAGGCGAGTATCAGAAAACGATCTGGTAGCATTGACAATAGAAGGAATTGTGAAGGATTGTTAGCTGAAGAGAACTGCATCTGTAGACATTGTGACAATATAGTTGAGGATGGGTGCATCAAGAAATGTCAGTCCAGTTTTAATATCCACATGGACCGGCATCCATTGAGTGACTATCACTCCTTAGTGGGTAAAGTGTTAAACCAGACAGACTGTTGGGTATGCTCTCAAGTACCTCAAGGTCATAGCAAATCAAGACTAGTACCATTCCCTTTAACTGTAGGAGAGGTACTTGAGTTAAGTGGTGGGAGGCTAGTGGACAAGAGATTTAATATCTCTAGTCCTCCTAGTTTGAAGCTCCACCAATATCATGTGGATAGGTCCTTAGTATGCTTTAACATTTCCAATCCCCGAAAGCCAGGAAATTGGGAAGTGTCATGGAGTAATCAAACCATGACATTTTCACATAGAGCCGATAGAATGCCCATAGATTCAGAGCATATACGCCAGATAGCCAACAGTGGAAAATATTTCCGGTATGGGTACACTCTAGGAAGTAGGACCATGCGAGTTGGAGAAGTATCACCAGGATACTGTGCACATATCGTACAACCAGATACGTGTACTAGACAGATGGGAGAATTAGGGTTAGGAGATTTCATATGAAAAGTTTGTAACATGGTTATGTCATACTCCGTCCCATATGTTCTCCCCGATGATTCATATTTCATATGTGGGAGAAAGGCGTATAGGTTCCTTGCCCCAAACTCAGAGGGATTGTGTTGCATTGGAAAAGTACTGCCTGAAGTAATGACTGTATCCCATATCAAAATGAAAGACATACACCGTGGTGCCCAAGCTCCTTATACTCACACTCATTACGAGCACGTTAAAAGGCACCTGATAGAGAGGACAGAGCATCCGGCCTCTGATCTGATCCATGAATCCACCGGGATTCAATTCCTACTCGCGTTAGATATCACTCGTACCGCCAGAGGAGTGATAAATTATAGATATATATCTGCGCTAGCAAACTTATTAGACAATATCACCGAAATGTATGACGACACATTCAGGTACACTGGGAGAGAGTTACAAGCCTACAAAACAGAGCTGGTTCAGCATAGGATGATTCTCAATTATCTCACAGCAGTGACAGGCGGGTATTGTGTCACCCTGGCAACTCAATATGGAGTAAAGTGCTGCACGTATATTACAAACAGCACTGAGGACCCGGCCGAGGTCATAGACCAAAAGATGGATGACATTTTGCAATTAAAGTGGGAGTTCCGAAGGAGACACAATCTCACTCTCGTTGCTGTGAGTAATGAGCTGACCAGTTGGGTGTCATGGTTGAACCCACGAAATTGGTTCTCTGGTTTAGGAGAATGGGCCCAAGGTATTATAATGGATGTAGGGAAATTTCTCTTGTGTATTCTGGGAGTCGTCATATTGGTTGGTCTGATATTTAGATGCGTTCGGACTTTAACGAAGTGTAAAGGTAGTACCAGAGTGATGAGTCTGTGGAGCGAGGACACTGTAATAACAACAACTAATTTGATTTATGACCCAACGATAGAGACAATGTTGTGATGAAAATGTGATTCCACGGTCCGTTTCTTTCACCCGTTTCTCCTTTGTTTTCCTCCAAGGTACAAAGACATCCGCTTGGAAGAAGAATTTGACAACCTCTTTTATACAGACCATTGATGAACTATGTCACAGACCCCCCAATATCCCTAGTGACTTTAACTTTTTACGAAAGCCCAATACTTTAGAGACTGTAATTTTATGGACACTGGAAAAGCTTTTGTCGCCACCCATAGCAAAAGCACCGAGAGACATCAGACAACATGTACATCAGACAAGACATCAGACAAGACCTCAATCGGCGACTGTTTATTTAAACTCACATAGTTTACGACTGCATTTATAACGATTGTTTCTTATCTTCATCTCTACAACCTCCAGGTAGTATCTCACATAGTCGACAGGTGATTCTCACATATTAGCATTCACATGTTCCCCCCCTTCATGTATCATCAACTAAATGTGCTCCCCCATTTGTTGCAACCAGAAGCCGAAAAGAGCTCGGTAGAGTTTGACAGCCCATCCACAGACCCGTGATACGGGATAAGAAGGATTCAAATGTATACTTCGCAATACCTCGAAGCTTGATTTAAAACACGTACGGCACGATGATACATGACCCCTCAAACATGGATTTCATACACACATGCTTTTACTGTCTCACTAGGTCATACTTTTCCCACCTTCTCCTCTCCTCCCTTTACCCAATCATAAAAATGGTATTTACATGACATATATTTTTCTGTTTGAACTGTTTAGGAAGTGGCAGTTATTGGTGACTGCCAAAGGGTGGACTGTCAAAGTCGAAAAATATAGCGACCTATGATGCCTTGTATTAACCCCATGCGCTTGCCCGCTGCACGTGCACATTCTCTCCCGTGCGTGCGCATATTCGCAGTTGCGTGACGGCGCCTCCACGGTCGTGCGCTCAGGCGCGTGGTATGTGCATTTACGGTAGAGTTTGTGTGCGTCTGGCGGGCGACTCGCTCGTTACATAGTTAATCCAAATAGTATATTTTATAGGTTATGGTCCCTTTAATAATATCTGTAAGTATGTTTAGTGTAACTGGTTCATGAACAAAGGAGTTCCTCTTTGCATGATACGAAGGGTCAGACAGGGTCTGAACAGTGGTGTTTAGTACCTAACCGAAGAGTATTTTATTAGAAACATTCCGGTGTTGGTTAGGAAGAGATCGGTCGCTCCAGCGTATAGTTATGTTTAAAAGAAGGTTATGGACTTTAAAAGTATTTGCTGTTTTATTACACATGTGGTGTGAGTCCTGAGAATCCCTCCCAGCTGAGCATTTTGGAATAGTCACAACCCACCTGTTCAAACTAACCTATGACCTTTGGTTATAATGCAAAGACAGATTCCTGTGTCCAGTGAACAATAAGATTGTGGGGCCCTTTGTAGTGTACTGTACTTAGTGTATATAAGGCAGCCAGTCTGGGCCAGTTCAGTCTACTCTCCACAAAAGGTTTTCATCATTGACTAACTAGAGAGCTGGTTCCAGGACTGCGCAGCGATCATTCCCCAGTGTGTAAGTTTTTCTCTGTGACCAACTTAATCTCTGTCTGTATTTGCCATACTCTCTCTCTCTCTCTCACTGTTATTGTTTAGGATTAAGACGCTGTTGTATATTGTATATTTTCAGTTATTCTGTTTAGGTGTTTCATGTTAGTGCTGTAGTGTATAAGCTGTTAACTGTATTTTCCCTTTTTACATAGCTAAATCTCGTTAGTAAAGGTGTTGGAACCTCAGCAAGGTGTCTGTGTTTCTCTAGCTAGTACAAAGGGTTTCTGAGTATCTCAATCACTCAAACAGCTTGCTTACATATCCAGGTTAACCAGTGGTATATCTTTACAGTATCTCAATACTAAGACTCACAGTATAATCATACTCTGTGTTTAAGGTTTAAAAGGTTATTATCTGTGTGTACGCTCGCTGTGTGTATTCCGTACACTCAGCGCAGCGTGTGTTCGTGACTTGCGTGCCACGTGCAAGGTCTTTCTACGCAAATAGCGTATGAAGTGCGTAGCACGTGCACGTGGTTTAGCGGCCATTACGGCTTGAAGGTATTAGTAAATAGCTTGTGTTAAAAGGTAGAAAACTGACTCTATCATTCTATGTGTACTATTGGTGTGTCTGCTGCACATGGGCCGCCATGTTGGAGACCAAATTTCTGAGCCAATAGCACAGGCTCATTGTGTCTGGCCAATCCAGGGGAGTCTCTCCTCATAAAAGGGAGCTGGCTCAGGCAATGGGTGCCAGTGCTTCAAGTTACTACTTATGTGTAGGAACTCCAGTTCTGTGCTCCCAGGCTACTCTGGTACCTTGGTTACTCTCCATCATTGCTCTGCCTCTGTTTTTCAAGTTGCAGTAGTCCTGCTGTTCCTGCCTGCTACCACCTGAAGGTGCGCCTCCGGTAACCCTGATTCCTTGAGGCTATTTGTTTCAGACAGTTACTGTGCTCTTCATCCTCTTCTTTCAAGCCACAGCTCACAGTCCTTCGGTTCATTATCTTCAATGCTCTTCAGCCTCGTCTTTCAAGTCACAGCTCACAGTCCTTCAGTTCATTATCTTCACTGCTCTTCAGCCTCGTCTTTCAAGTCACAGCTCACAGTCCTTCAGTTCATTATCTTCAGTGTTCATCAACCTCGTCTTTCAAGCCACGGTTCACAGCTCAGCTCTTTAACCTTAGTGTTTTTCTAGTCTCCAGTTCCCCTTCTTCAAGTGCTCCTATCCCATGAGAAGGAATTACATTCAGCCTCCTCGTCTTCTCCACTCACAAGTGTTCGCTTCCTCAGACAAACCTCAGTTGCAGGATCCTCATTTCAAGCGAAACGTGACAGTAAGCACTGGCCCCATGGATCCGATGGATGAACAAGCTTCGGGAGGCGATGCCACTCAAATTGTGCAGGTCATGCAGAATATGTCTGATTGCCTTGATTCCCTTCATGCGGCTATGACAGCACCTCAGGTGTCCGTGCCAGCTCCCACAATGGCCAGGGCCGTCTTTTCATATGGGCTCGATGGGCTCTTGCCCAAGAGCCCCAGGAGTATAAGGGCCCTAGGATGATAGCTGAGGGTCCCCTCTTTCTAGGGGTACCAGATTTTTGAAAATCGGCCCTGGGAAACCGGAGATATCTGACTTGAAAGCAGTGGTCCCCATCCAAGCCTGTTAATTGCTATTCCCAGCCAGATATCTCGGGTTCTGTCTGACATAGAGTTTTTCTGAGGGTATATTCCAAAAGCAGTGACTCTCCCCTTTTGGTGGACACTGGCAGCTTGTCTCTGCTATGCCCAGAACCAGCCTTCCAGCAGCTGGTCCCTGCTCCAGCTCCACACGCCTGGTATGCAGTTTTAGATTTTCGTTGGTGGATTGCTCTGGTTCCTGAACTCTGATCCCCAAGTTTCCATTACCTCCTGAAAGTTGTGACTCTCTAGTTTTTTATCCCATTCAAAGCTAAAAAATATATTTTCAGGAACTTGAGATATCTGCAGTCAAGCAAGCTGCCCTCCCACCAGAAAATGCTAAATATTAAGCCCACTCCACTATCCACCCCTCCCCTACCTTAAAAAACACCCCCTACCACCCTGGAAGTCATGTACCAGGGCTTCTTCATTCAGCCCAATGCCCCCTTCTACAGTTTAGCCCCATCTGTGCAGTAAAGGAGTAATTAGCAGAAATTACTGTCCCAGGTCCTACATGCTGAGCTGAAGATAAAACACCCCCTACCACCCGTGGGACATCAAAGCTGTGCTGATAGCACCCCCCATCCCTACCGCTGGAGGATGGGTAGGGGGCCCAGTGCATTGCTGTGCCCAGGGGCCTACACTGCTGTTAAGACGGCCCTGACAATGGCGTCCCCAGTTGCAACTCCACCTGTGCCATTCCCATTGCCTTGGTTACATCTGCCATCACCTAGTAAATTTGATGGAAATCAAAAACAATGCCGCAGGTTTCTTAACCAGTGCGAAATCCAGTTCGAGTTGCAGTCAGCTAACTTCCCGTCTGCACGGACCAAGATAGCAAACATAATTTCCCTTTTGACTGGGCAAGCTTTGGAATGGGCTTCACCATTGTGGGAGAGAGAGCAGATCCCATCCTCTCAAATTATCTAGAATTTGTATCAACGTTTCGGAAGATCTTCGATAAGCCAGGCAGAACCACTTCTGCTTCGTTGGAGATCTTGCTCCTACGACAGGGCACTCAGTCCGTGAGCCAGTATGTGATTCAATTCCGTACCCTCTCCTCTGGACTAGGCTGGAATGAAGAAGCACTTATCGCTGCCTTCTGGAATGGCCTCTCCGATAAGATCAAAGATGATCTGGCTATTCAGGACGTTCCTGAGAAGTTGGATAAATTAATTTCTTTGGGCAATAAACTGGATCTGAGGTACAGAGAATGCTGTCTGGAGACAGCAAAGTCAGATCGACCCAAGCCTTCGTTCAATCCTCCACCTCGACCTGTGTCTCCGATAGCGGAGGAATCCATGCAGATCAATCGCTCACGCCTCCCTAACGAGGAACGCCAGAGACGGATACTTGGGAATCTGTGTATGTATTGTGGCGCGCCTGACCACTTCGTTAAATTCTGCAATCTACAGCCGGGAAACTCTAGCTCCTAGCTTACACAGGAGAGGTTAAGCTAGGAGGGTCCTTGGAATTACTTACTAGGAAAGACTCAGTGTTTCTCACTTGTTTGGAGCTTCCTTCCTCTTCTCTTTTCGTCCCCGCACTTCTTGGTTCTGGAGCCGCTGAAAATTTCATTTTGTCAGCCTTTGTTAAACAATCTGGAATACAGACGATCCGTCTGGATTGAGCCATTTCAGTCACTGTTGAGGATGGTAGCTACATCCCAGAAGGGATTATTTATTTTGGTACTGTACCCCTAAGGATGATGGCCAGAGCTCTTCATACTGAGAATATCTCTTTTCTTGTAATTCCTAAAGCCTCTCACGAACTGATCCTTGGATTCCCGTGGTTGCAGAGACACAATCCACGCATAAATTGGCAAACAATGTACGTGCCTGCCTGGGGAGAATCTTGCTTCCGGAACTGCCTGTTAACAGTGAAACCTCTTTATTCTTCAGGATCCTCTAGTCTTCCTCTCGAGTATCAGTCCTTCATGGATGTCTTCAGTCAGCAGGGGGCCGACACCTTGCCTCCACATCGAAGTTGGGACTGCCCCATTGACTTAGTACCCAGCAAAATTCCACCCAGAGGCCGGATCTACCCTCTATCTCTTCCTGAGACGCAAGCGATGTCCGAATATGTCCATGAGAATTTGGATAAAGGTTTTATTCAGCCTTCTTCCTCTCCAGCTGGAGCAGGTTTTTTCTTTTTGTTAATAAAAAAGACGGGGATCTGTACCCCTGTATCAACTACCGTGGCCTTAATGAAATTACGGTCAAGAACAGGTACCTGTTGCCTTTGATTCCTGAACTGTTTGACCATGTGAGAGGAGCCACGGTATTCACCAAGCTGGATCTAAGGGGAGCGTGCAATTAAATATACATCTGCTCCGGAGATGAGTGGAAGACGGCGTTCAATACCCGAGATGGGCATTACGAGTATCTGGTAATGCCCTCAGCCTGTGTGATGCCCCAGCGGTTTTCCAAGAATTTGTTAACGAGATTTTCAGGGATCTTCTCTACAACTGCCTGGTTGTATATTTAGATGATATTCTGATTTTTTCCAAAGATCTATAGACTCATCGAGAGCAAGTGAAGGAGGTCTTGGGCCATCTAAGGAGGAATCAATTATTCTGCAAGTTGGAAAAATGTACCTTTGTTGTGTCCTCAATCCCTTTTCTTGGCTACATTATCTTAGGGGAAGAGTTAAAGATGGATCCTGCCAAAGTCCAAGCAATTCCAGATTGGTCGTTACCAACCACCCTAAAGGGAGTTCAGTGTTTTCTTGGCTTTACCAACTTCTATAGGAAATTCATCAAGATTTATTCTTCCATCATTGCTCCTATTTCTGCTTTAACTAGAAAAAAAGCAGCTCCAGCCAAGTGGTCGTTAGAGGCCTTAGAGGCTTTTTCCTCTTTAAAAAGAGCTTTTACATCTGCTCCAGTTCTTCGTCAACCTGATCTCTGTCGTCCTTTTCTGGTGGAAGTGGATGCCTCCACCGTGGGTGTGGGAGCAGTCTTATCTCAACTCTTTGAAGATAAAAAAATGTCCAGCCATGTGCATATTTCTCACGAAGATTTTCACCTGCTGAACAGAATTACCCCATCGGGGAACAAGAACTTCTGGCAATTAAGTTGGCTTTCGAGGAGTGGAGATACCTGTTAGAGGGAGCTCAACATCACATCTCAGTAACCACAGATCATAAGAACCTCCTATACTTACAAACACCTCGATGTCTCAATCCACACCAAGCAAGATGGGCTCTTTTCTTTTCTCGTTTCAACTTTACACTCAGTTACCGTCCAGGTTCTCTTAACAGAAAAGCGGATGCACTTTCACGATCTTTAAGTTCAGACGCCTCTGCTGATTGCACAGGCGAACAGTTCATCTTGGATCCCATTTCTTTCTCCGCTACTCGTACAACCCAGCTTTCCCCACCAGGAAGAACTTTCGTTGTTCCGGGACTTCATAAGAAGTTACTGACATGGGCTCATACGTCACCTTTTATGGGCCATGCGGGGGTCTCAAAACTCTCGAGTTCATACAGCGTTCCTACTGGTGGCTTCATCTCAAGGCGGATGTACAGGAATTCATTGCCGCTTGTCCTAAATGTGCACAGCACAAAAGTCCTAAGAGTTCTCCCCCTGGTTTACTTCATCCATTGCCAGTACCTCGAAGACTGTGGACACACATCTCTATAGACTTTATAACTGACTTGCCTGCTTCTGGAGGACTAAACACTATCTGGGTCATTGTGGACCGGTTCTCTAAAATGTCACACTTCGTTCCTCTTTCTGGCCTTCCATCTGCATCTCATCTGGCAAAGTTATTTATGACAGAGATCTTCCGACTTCATGGATTACCACAAGAAATTGTGTCAGATCGAGGACCTCAATTCATAGCTAACTTCTGGAAATCACTCTGTACACCCCTTGGAGTTAAACTAAACTGTTCCTCCGCATATCATCCCCAGACAGATGGCCAGACGGAAAGAGTGAATCAGGATCTTGAAACCTACCTACGTCTATTTATGTCCTCTTCCCAAGATGACTGGTTAGATTATCTTCCGTTTGCTGAATTCGCCCATAACAATCTCATCCATTCCGCTACCAAATCTACCCCATTCTACATAAACTACGGTTATCATCTGAGAATTCCAGACTTTCAACATCTTCCAACACTCAAGGTTCCTGCAGCAGAGCAAGCACTTCGACAGTTCACCAAGGCTTGGAAGCAAGTACACAAGGCTTTAATTAGAACGTCCAAGAGATACAAGGCTTCGCAGATCGAAGATGAAGGGCTGTTCCAGATTTCAAAGCGGGAGATCGTGTGTGGGTCTCAAATCATAACTTGAGACTAAGAGTTCATACTAAGAAATTCGCACCCAGGTTTATTGGACCATATCCAACTGAGAAGGTCTAAATCCAGTCGCTTACAAGGTAAAGTTACCACTCCATTTGAAAATCCCGAACGGTTTTCATATTTCACTTTTGAAACCTCTGATTCTCAATCAATTGCGGGCGGCATTGCCTCAGACCCCTAAAATTCAGTCTGCTCAAGGGGACGTATTTGAGATCCACAAGATCCTCGACTCTCGCAGAAGGTACGGTCGTCTCCAGTATATTAATGACTGGAAAGGATATGGACCCAAGGAAAGGTCTTGGGTATCTGCAGAAGATGTCCATGCTCCAAGAGTAATTTGAGCTTTTCATACCAGGTACCCAACCAAACCATGAGGGTATCCGGAGTCCATCCTCAAAGGGGAAAGGGGGTACTGTCACGTCCCCGAGTCTTACTTGGGGATCTGTGCCGTGGGGACTGCCACTCGGGTGGCTAGCGGGCAGCGGCGGTGCTGGGCTGCTGCGGCGGCTCCGTCTGCAGCGTTAGGGGGCTGCTGCGGATCCATTCGTGGATGCTGGAGGCTGCTGCGTCGAGCTCATTTGCACTGGGAGCTGCTTCCGGAGAGGCCAGTGGGAGTCCTGGTTCTATGTGCGCTATTGGTGTGCCTGCTGCACAAGGGCCGCCATGTTGGAGACCAAAGTTCTGAGCCAATAGCACAGGCTCATTGTGTCTGGCCAATCCAGGGGAGTCTCTCCGCATAAAAGGGAACTGGCTCAGGATATGGGTGCCAGTGCCTCAAGTTACTACTTAGGTTTAGGTACTCCAGTTCTGTGCTCCCAGGCTACTCTGGTACCTTGGTTACTTTCCAGCATTGTTCTGCCTCTGTTTTTCAAGTTGCAGTAGTCCAGCTATTCCTGCCTGCTACCACCTGAAGGGGCGCCTCCGGTAACCCTGATTCCTCGAGGATATTTTTTTCAGACAGTTACTGTGCTCTTCATCCTCTTCTTTCAAGCCACAGCTCACAGTCCTTCGGTTCATTATCTTCAATGCTCTTCAGCCTTGTCTTTCAAATCACAGCTCACAATCTTTCAGTTCATTATCTTCAGTGCTCTTCAGTCTCGTCTTTCAAGTCACAGTTCACAGTCCTTCAGTTCATTATCTTCAGTGCTCTTCAGCCTCGTCTTTCAAGTCACATCTCACAGTCCTTCAGTTCATTATCTTCAGTGTTCTTCAACCTTGTCTTTCAAGCCACGGTCCACGGCTCAGCTCTTTAACCTCAGTGTTTTTCTAGTCTCCAGTTCCCCTTCTTCAAGTGCTCCTATCCCATGAGAAGGAATTACATTCAGCCTCCACGTCTTCTCCACTCACAAGTGTTCGCTTCCTCAGGCAAACCTCAAGGTGGGTACACACTAATAGATATATCTGCAGATCAATTGATCTGCAGATATATCTATGGACGGATCGGGCAGTGTGCTGTGCATACACACTGCCCGATCCGTCGGGGACTGACATCATGAACTGGACGGGCGTGTACACACGCCCGCCCAGTTCAGCTGTCAATGACCGCCGGCCGCCGCAGCATGTGTACGGGCGGTCGGCCGACCGCCCCGTACACACACAGCGACGCGCCAATATATCGGTAGATATATTGGCCGTCGGCTGTGCTGCGCGGCCGACGCGATACGTATGTGAATGACGGAGTACACAGACGTATCGGCCGTACACACTGGCCGACGGTCCCGCGATATATCGTCCGTTCAAGAGAACGGCCGATATATCGACCAGTGTGTACGGGCCTTCAGTCGCCGGATCCTCATTCCAACCCGAGCGTGACAACATTACACCGCAAAGTAGTGTCCATTATTCACATTACATGGCACAGTAGAGTCCCTTATACACGTTACAGCAGACCACACAGTAGTGTCCGTTATTCACATTACACCACACACCAGACAGCAGATTCCCTTATACACATTGTGCAACAGTAGAGCATCAAAATCTTTTGTAACTCTACTGGCAGTCACCACTATGCCATAGGATGATAATATGGAAAGGTAGGGAAGTAGCAACATAAAAGTAAAAGCAATAGGGGGAAATAATCCAGGGGGACGGCAGTAAGAGGGAGAAAATCAGCAGCTGAAAAGATAGAAAAATATAATCCAAGTTAAGATAAAGCACCACTCAGTCAGGAAGGTATTCCCAATTGGTGGAAAGCTGGTGTGGAAGCCAAAGGGGCAGAAGCACACCCTCCAAACTGGCAGAGTCCGGCTAAGAGGATCCAAAAGCAAGTCCGAATATAATAGAGAGGGCACACCAGCTGAAAAAGATTGCGAGCAGGGAGATTAGACCACAGGAGACAGCGGTCGTGTCGTAGAATATTGCACTGCAGGGAGGTCCGTGGCAGGGAGCGCCAAAACTGCAGGGTATATTCGCTGTAGCAAAAAGTCCGCAAGTGGGAACAGTTCCAACTGATAAACAGAAACAGCAGGTTTAGCTAGCGAGCCCCGGCACCAGAAACCACAGGGTATCCGCAATGATGGAGCTCCAGCAGAAGACAAAAAACACCAGGACATATATATGCTGGGGAAACAGTCCTGATGACATAGAGGCCCAGATAAGGTACAGTTTCAACAGCAGGTATTATAAGCTAAGAACGTCTAGTCAGCAATGTCCCCAGAGTGAATTGGCAGTATTTAGCATGGCAGAAAGCGCAGGCAAGGCTGGTGCCATGCACCGTCTGCACCATCCTAGTTATGGCCCTGCCGGTTAGGTCAGGGCTCCTTTTCAGGAAGGTTTAGCATGGGGGGTTTAGCAGCAATTTGTAGGACAAAGTATTGGAGACCAAGCTTAAATTTGCAAACATCAGTTCAGGTAGAAACTATCACAGGGTGTAAAAGACATATATTCTAGTGCTGTATTGTGCAGGAGGATCTGCATGGTAGTTTCAGGGTTGCCTCCCTGAAGGTTCAGTGGCCCTCTCTCTTCCCCCCACCCCCGAGAAAGCTGGCACTTGTATTGACATAGCTGATTTTCTTTATAGGGGCTAATTAGTAGTACAACCTTATTTTCTCCAATAGCACCTTAGGATCTCAAGCTAGTGGTGATATCCTTACAGCATCCTTTATTCATTTTTAGAGATAGATTTAGATTTAAATTATTGCCACTTTAGATTTAGATTTAGAGGCCAAATCACCAAAATCTGGCAAATGTCTGCAACCCGCAGCCTGTTACATTTACCCAGGTATCTCATCTTTCTCGAAGACAGGGCTGGTCTTCGGACTTGTTTTTTTTGTTTTGTTATATATATCTAGATCAAAATGTGGTGATTCAAGATTAAGAAATCACATTATGGATTTATTTTCATTTTTTATTGCAGGAAGGCTGTCCAGGAGAGGTTTGACTGGCTTCTTAGCAGACCATTGCTGGGTGGATTACTTTGGCAGGCTGACACTGTTGCAGGGCAGCCAGCTATATGAGGGCATATTCTACCAGTTAAGTGTCTCAGGGGCGGCGTAAGTTCATCCCAGTCGCCTGGAGGCAAGTCAGAGTCTGGTGCCCCCGCCCAAAAAAACAAAAAAAAGAGAAATATGGTGTGTGTGTGTGTGAATTATATAGATAGCGCTCTCAGATTTTCTACGGGGAACAGAGCCCACAGGGAATTGGCAAGGCTCCAACTACAGTTTGTGACAATGGCCGGTGGGTCAGGACCAGACTCACGAGACTCAGCCGTCTGCAGCATTCTTAATCAGCATTCACCGGTGGGTCTAATCCAGGGGAGCCAACAGCTGTGCCTTGCCCAGGTAATGGGAGGGGGCAGTCTCCAATGCAGGGAGGTGTAGCCACACAACTTTCATTGGAAATACTAAAAGTGTTAGTTTTGTGAGCCGCAAAGCAGCCACTGGCGCTACAGAGGAAGCGCCAGCATGGGGGAGGCGAGCGGGTGCATTGATCACGGGGAAGGGGGGGCAGCAGGACCTGGGCCCCCCCTTCCAGGGCCCCACCAACAGGCTCCATCCCGTGTAAAGAGTACCCACTCCCCCCCTTTTGGTGCCACTGGTCCCATCTCACAGTCCAGCAGCGGCGGCGGGTGCACCGTTGCCTGCTGCAGCGAAGGCTGAATTGTACTAGGTGGGAGCCCTCCTATCCTGTATTGAAGGTGTTAGCAGGTCTCTAGGGATAGCGCCTATTAACTATGCAGCAGCACTGGATGCGCCGCAGAGTTCCGTTGGAACTCACACTTGAATCCCGCTTTGAACAACATGGGTGCAGCTGTACATGCAGGTGCCCCTTCAGGGCTCGGAACCCGGAATCCATTCCCTCTGGGAGTTACTCCCCTGAAGTGTCTGATCATTGGATATCATGGTGCCATGTTTTTCGAAAAAAATGTTTGTTGTTGTTGAAGTTTTGTAGGTTTAATGTGCTTGTACTGTATCCAAGGATGGTAATTTTGGATGGCTAGTACATTGCATCAGTTTCCCAAGGTGTCCAGTTTCTGCCATTTAGAGAAAGAAGCAAATGGGATATACTGTATGTAATTACTTTAGATCCTTTTTAAGAATTCCACTGGGTGCTCTATTTTCTCTTTTATTAATGTTTACATCTTATTTTTTATTTATATGTTGTTGTGCTTTTACAATTGGGAACAAAACAGTAATAAAATTAGACTAGGTACTAACAGACAAAGAGGAAGTAGAGTCCTGCTTGCCAGCTTACATTTATGGTTTAGTTGTTATCAGTGAATATTGTTTTCCTTCCCTTCTATCCCCTGGGTCTTAGTTAATAAAACAAATATATTTTCTTCCTGAAAAGGGCTATATAGGGGGATGTGAAGAAATGTAAAGTGCCCAGACTCCTGTTGAGCCTTTGTACCTGAAGTTCTCGAGAGTCAAATTGTATGATTTTTACAAGTTTTTTCTTATGCTAGTAAAAGCATGTATACATGTTGTGATAATGTAACTGATAAAGGTCCGAATTCAATTAGGCCCGTTAAGTTAATGGGGGTGAAATAGGGTGGTAGCCTCTGGCTTTAACTTTTTAACCCTTTTTAAGATCCATTAACTTAACATGTTAGTGGTGTTAACACATAGAATCTGTGAAAAGTTCAAGGATTTGGGTGTTAACAGGATTGCGGAACCGGTTAACCCCCTAGTTAACGCGGATTTTTTTTTAGTATGTTCAGATGGGTAAAAAAATGCCCAATAACTGCTGCCAGGGGGCTTACTTTGGGGCTAATTTGATAGCCTCGGCATAAATTAGCCCATGGTAAATTACTGTGGCTAATTGAATCCCCCCTGCCCCCCCCCCCCCCCGACGCCCCCCACCTAAATCCTATGAAGCCATATCCACTAGCATTTGCACTTGTGTTTGGGAGCTTTTGTGTTGCGGTGTAGTTTTGCCAATGCTGTCTGATTCTGCCCTATTCATGCATTAGGGATAATGGAACATCCCTACTGAACCCCAATCTCCAACCACAAGCACTTGAGATTGATGCAACGCCACCAAGTAAAGGCCGTTAATGAAGAAAGGAAAGCTGCCTATTCCTACAGCTGTGTCTTATGGGTTGTGTGCGTTTTGAGCAGTGTAATGTCTGATTGAGGTACATGATGGAGGGAGTTCTGTAATAAACATAAAATATTATTAGTATTATTATTATTACATTTTATTTATAAGGCGCCACAAGTTTTTCACAGCGCCATACAAAGGACAGTACAGGGAGACAAAACTTAACATTACAGTAAATAAATAACAAAAATAGAGTACAAGTAACAAAGAGCACCACAATTCTCAAAACATAATACAGCTAAGATGTAAGTAGCGAGGGAGTAACCATCGTACTACTTCAGGCTGGTGGCCATAGATGGAGATGAGCCTTGACCAGCAGGAGAAAAAGCGGGTAAAGATGGTCGCTGATTAGGAGAGAGCTGTGAGTGAAATGTGTCGAGAGAGTTAACAATCTAATGGGAAGGTGTGACAGACAGATGACATGAGATGCAAGCAAGCGGGAGGTAGCCTGATGGCAGTATGTAAGTGTGACCAGATGGTCCCGTATGAAAGCCCTCACCGCTTTCGCGTCCCGTCTCCAGTACACAGAATGGATGTTTAGGTCACACGAGACCTGGCCACATAGGGGTTTCCCACTTACCATCAGTAACCGCCTGTTACTGACTCCACCCACTGCGCAGTGGGCAAGTTTACACTGTCACCACCAAACGCCTAACCTGCCGCGTCGTTTGGAACCACGGTTCTGCTCTGAATGCGTCGACACTCCGCTTTACCACACCTGTGTGGTGCTGACGAATCCCCACTAGTCGCTTGACTAGGCCTCTGCCGGTAGCTGGCGGAAGGCAGTACTTGGAGACGCTGGTTACACCCTGGACAGCCGGAAAACGGAGCTAGGTTTCGCCTAGCCGTGCAGGTCACAAGATGAAGCGGACTTCTTGAGGCAAATGATGTTTATTTGCAATAGTTCTAAAGAGAACTCTTCCCTATTGCTAGGGGAAACAGCATACAGCAAGATGTTCACAGCAGAATGTAGTTGGTATAACACACTCTGAAGCTCACAGGCCTCCTCTTTTTATACAGTTATAGGACAATGCATCTCAGTGGGTAATTTCACCCTGAGTCCTTTCCATCCAATCAGGGTAATTTACAGAATATGAATAAATTACATTTTAAAAGGATATAAGTGCAAAAAGCAATTTCCTCCTTCCTGCCACACACAAAGTTCTTGTAATTTAAACATGAATCTGCATCCTATATAATGCAGCCTAGGAAATCTTACATCAAACTGTTGATAAACGAAACCCACTAGTTTGCATTCATAAAACACAATCTGATTAACATGTTCCTGTCTCTCTCACATCTCCATGCAAACCCAGTGTTGGCTTATCACACAACAGGAGATGCTGAAATCACAGTCTACTTCCCAAACCTTAATTTGTATCTCAAAGAAAATGTTTGCCGACCAAAAGCCTGCCAATTGTCACTTATTCCCTGCTGGACCTAGGACAATTAACATACGACTTTCTATGCAAAAGTGTCTCAAGAATTATTATCAAGGCCGTTTTAGAAACAAAATACCTTGTACTTTTCTCATAAGTGCCCTGTCCATGCAGTTCTATAACCGTGCAGTCCATCATTCTCCAACTGCGCACTGCGCAGCTATATAACATATGACACATTATTAAACATATTTTTAAACAGTCCGTGCCTGGCGCTGTAAGTACATTTAACAGTGGCGCCAAGCGCCTATTGTCCTTAAAATGGCGCCGGGCACTTTAAGGGTTAACCCCTTACGTGCCGTGGCTGTCATTAACCATGTGGCATCCAGGGTCTCCGGCCACACTCCTCCCCCCATTCAAGTGGGAAAACCAGGGAGCCATGTCTCAACGATTTGACTCCTGGTCCCGCAGTCTCTTGGGGTGAAGGGGATGCTACCTGGTAGGGGTAGGCTCCGGCCTAGCCTGTCCATCCATGGTGCAGTGGGTCTTCCTTCGTGGGTACACTATGCCCACGGAGTCCACACGAAGTCCATGTTCAAGGCTCCACCACAAAAGTCTGTCAATTCTCTCCAAGGAAGGTTGCAACCACCTAACCGGTGGGTGGTAAGTCACCACTGTGGGGGGCAAGTTACACAAATAAAGTAAAAACTGGTCCACCGTACACAGGTGCCACCCAAGGTGTCCCAATTGTGGCATACCCCACCTCCCACCATAGCAGTGTTTTCTGCAGTGAGAATGCCCTTCCTAGCCATTTCTGTAAATGGGTTCACTACAGGACTAAAGTCAATGACAACGTGTCCGTAGGGCTTTACAGGTTCTAAGGTCAGTACCTGTCTGGGTGATGTGGGCCGGGGACAGCCTCTGGTGGCCTCTGCTTTGGGCCTACCCCTGTCTCCTCCCACACGGTGCCCCAGGCACTGTACCTCTGTCATACCTATCTGGCAACTGTCTGTCCTAACTGTCAGACCTGCCCTCCAATCCTCCTCTGTCGACCTATGACTCGGGAAACCTACCCTGTCACCTAGGTCTGCTCTTTCCTCTTTGTCCGCTACCTGTGCCACAGTGATGGTGGCCAGACGACCAGCCTATGGATCCTGTGTGGCATCCACTACAGGGAGGCTGCGTGTCTTCCCCGATCTACTGCGCACAGGCAGAGGACCTGCTATGTCCACAGCAACTTGCTGTAAAGGTTCTCCTATGGCCAGAGGCCCAGACTTAACACAACCGCTGCCAACACATGGCACCAGCCTTACAGTTGGTCTGGGCGTCATCTGACATCCCAGACCAGGGTAAGCTCTGTGACAGGCACTTCAGGGTACGGTCTATTTCCGTGTTACTGTCCAAAGGGGTTTCGCTGGCAACCGACACCAGTTGCTCAGGAAAGTTTCCTGGGGGGACCAGTTGGACACGTTCCCTATCTGGTCTATTCCCTCCCACTTTCCTGGCTACCCTGTACCTTAACCCTTCTCGCCAGGTCACACTTCCTGCCCCAACCCTGTAAAGGCCGCTGCCAGAGTGGCGCCTCATGCCTGTCAGGGATGGTTCAGAGAGTTGAGCCTTCCTAAACTCCTGCCTGCGTCCCTCAATTTCTCCTAAATTGGGACACTCTACCGGGGGATCTAGGGGGGGAGTACTAGGGTCAGTCTGGTAGGGGTCAGTCATGGAAAGGTTAGTGTGGTTTCTCCTACTCACCAGCGGAGTTGGCAAACCACTTGGGTCAGGAGCATCATTGGGCACCCCCACAGGATCAAACAAGCAGGAACCAATATCCTCTGCGTTGCTAGGGGACGTAGGCATACCAGAGGCAAAAGGCATTTGGGGTCGATGTACCGATCTAGCTGCTGTAATCTTTTCCTCTGGGCTGGTTGAGGCTGTGGTTGGCTGTGCTGGCAGTTGTCTAGCAGCTGTAGTCTTTTCCTCTGTGCTGTGCTGTGCTGGAGTAGCTGATGTCAATGGTGGTTGTGGAACTTGACTCCGGGGAATGGCGCCAGCAAAACTGGTGATGATCCCACCACCCAGATCATTTCCTAGGACCACATCAGTTGGGAGACCATCCATGACGGCAACTTCTCGCAACTCTGGTCCAGCTCCCCAGTCCAGGTAGACTCTTGCCATGGCAACCGCTTTCTCTGTTCAATCAACCATGGTGACCTTGGCAGTGCGACCCTGCAGTACTGCAGCAGGATCAATAAGGTGGGGGCTCACCACAGTGATTGAGGCCCCAGAGTCTTTTAGGTCTTCCCCCTGCAGGGGTCCCACGTGGACCGGCTGCAGGTGCCTCCACATATTGTATAGGGGCAGTTTGGCCATGCATGTGACTCTCTCCGCAGAGTGCACCTGTTTCTTGCCACACTCCATCGGACTGACTGAAGAGGGAACAGTCTCTGTAGGCTCATCTCCACTCGTTAAACGAGCAATTCGGGTTCCAGCACTCGGATTTGGGACGTGAGTCTGGGGTGCTTGGGGTGCAGAACAGTTCATCCTCAGATGTCCGATTTTCCCGCAGCCGTAGCACTTCTCCAGTCGTGGCACCGATGAGCTCTGATCACTTGCAGGGATGCTGCGGTGCTGTTGCTGGCCAAGAGCACCCGGGTTGGAATATGCTTGTTTGTGGGGGTGATGAGCTGAAGAGGGGTGCCCCCTTGGTGGTACAGTCCTTTGGGGCTGGCTGCTGGTCTGGCGCTTTTGCCCCTGTGGCCGAATTGCCACATACTTGCCGGCTAACTGGGCAGCCATCTTTAAGCTGGGTGGCTCCCGGTCTAGCACCCGCTCCTTCACTTCTGGGGTGCACCGGCGATAGAACTGCTCCCTGCAGATCAGGTCAATCAGTGCGTCCCATGTAGTGGCTTCAGAATTCTTCACCCACTTCACCACGTACTGCCGCAGCTGGGTGGCGAACTGCTCATGGGTGCTGTAAGGGTTCTTTGGCAAGTTCCGGAATTTTTCCTGTAAGACTCCGGAGTGATGAAGAATCGCTGGAGGAGGGCCTTTGTGACTTCGTTGTAATCCCCACAGTCCTCCGTCGCCACTCCTTGATAGGCCTCCAAGGCCTCTCCATGCAGAGTGGGTGCAAGGTGTCTCACCCACTCCGACTTGGGTAAATCATGTAGTCTGCAAGTCCTTTCAAAAACTAGCAAATGTCCATCAATGTCGCCATCACTGTCTGCATACTTGGCAAACTGAATGCGTCCTAATCTGTATGCAGCAGCGGACAACGGCTCCCGGGATACCATGGCCTGTGGTGCCCGCTCATCACACCACATCTGGATGATGATCAAGCGCTCTTGCTCCGTTGCCCTTTCCAATTCCGCTAGGCTAACCGTGCCGCCCCCCCTGAGAAGTTGGGATCCTGGCCCTGCTAGGGAATGTTGGGAACCATGGCTGCTGCTAGAGGGGGTGGGGCTTGTGGGTCTCACCGGTTCCTTATGAAGGTCCGCTGGTGGGCTGTCCTCTCCGATGCTGACGCCCTCAGCGCTCTCTATTTCTGCCCGGCGGGACTCCTCAAAGCTCACGAGTGCCGCCCTCATGATGCTTCCAGACGCGTTAAAAGGGATATCCACACCCTTCTGCCGACACATAATCTCCAAATCATCCTTGGACATTCCGCTGAAGTCCACCATCTTGTGCGTTCTCCTGTGCTGCAGTTACTTCTCTCCTGAGTAACTCGGCTTCTCCAAACGGGTGACCGAAAAGCCGCCTGGGATTATCCCACAGCTATGCCACCAATTTATGTGACTGGACGGTCCCGTATGAAAGCCCTCACCGCTTTCGCGTCCTGTCCCCAGTACACAAAATGGATGTTTAGGTCACATGAGACCTGGCCACATAGGGGATTCCCGCTTACCGTCAGTAACCGCCTGTTACTGACTCCACCAACTACGCAGTGGGCGGGTTTATGCTGTCACCATCAAACTCATAACCTGCTGTGTCGTTTGGAACCACGGTTCTGCTCTGAATGCGTCAACACGCCGCCTTACCACACCTGTGTGGTACTGACGAATCCCCACAAGTCGCTTGACTAGGCCTCTGCCGGTAGCTAGTAGAAGGCAGTACTTGGAGACGCTGGTTACACCCTGGACAGCCGGAAAATGGAGCTAGGTTTCACCTAGCCCTGCAGGTCACAAGATGAAGCGGTCTTCTTGAGGCAAATGATGTTTATTTGCAATAGTTCTAAAGAGAACTCTTCCCTATTGCTAGGGGAAACAGCATACAGCAAGATGTTCACAGCAGAATGTAGTTGGTATAACACACTCTGAAGCTCACAGGCCTCCTCTTTTTATACAGTTATAGGACAATGCGTCTCAGTGGGTAGTTTCCCCCTGAGTCCTTTCCATCCAATCAGGGTAACTTACAGAATCTGAATAAATTACATTTTAAAAGGATATAAGTGCAAAAAGCAATTTCCTCCTTCCTGCCACACAAAAAGTTCTTGTAATTTAAACATGAATCTGCATCCTATATAATGCAGCCTAGGAAATCTTACATCAAACCCACTAGTTTGCATTCATAAAACACAATCTGATTAACATGTTCCTGTCTCTCTCACATCTCCATGCAAACCCAGTGTTGGCTTATCACACAACAGGAGATGCTGAAATCACAGTCTTCTTCCCAAACCTTAATTTGTATCTCAAAGAAAATGTTTGCCCACCAAAAGCCTGCCAATTGTCACTTATTCCCTGCTGGAGCTAGGATAATTAACATATGACTTTCTATGCAAAAGTGTCTCAAGAATTATTGTCAAGGCCGTTTTAGAAACAAAATACCTTGTACTTTTCTCATAAGTGCCCTGTCCATGCAGTTCTATAACCGTTCAGTCCATAATTCTCCAACTGCGCACTGCGCAGCGATATAACATATGACACATTATTAAACATATTTTTAAACAGTCCGCGCCTGGCGCTGTAAGTATATTTAACAGTGGCGCCAAGCGCCTATTGTACTTAAAATGGCGCCGGGCACTTTAAGGGTTAACCCCTTACGTGCCGTGGCCGCCATTAACCATGTGGCCGCTAGGGTCTCCGGCCACAGTAAGCAAAGCCGAGATGTTCAAGGCATGAGGCAGGGGGATGGATGAGCAGCCTCAGGACTAAGTTATGCATCGGGAGGGTATGCTTTGATGAATAGGTGAGTTTTTAGTGCCCGTTTGAAGCTTTGCAAGGTCGGGAGCGTCTAATGGAGCGGGGGAGAGAATTCTACTGAAGGGGTGCGGTACGGGCATAGTCTTGAACTCGAGCATGGGAAGCGGTGACCAGGGCAGTGGAGAGGTGATGGTCATTGGCCGGCCGTAGGGGGCGAGAGGTAGTATGAAGGGAGAGGAGGCTGGAGATGTAGGGAGCAGTGGAATTAAAGATGGCCTTTTATGTGAGGGTGAGCAGTTTGAAGAGGATTCTGTAGGGGAATGGGAGCCAGTGTAGATTTTGTCGAAGGGGAGTGGCAGATGTGGAGTGGCGGGAGAGGAAGATAAGCCTAGCTGTGGAGTTCAAGACAGATTGGAGGGGAGCAAGATGGGAGCAAGCGAGGCCAGTGAGAAGAACATTGCAGTAGTCCAGTTGTGAGATGACCAGTGAGTGGATGATAAGTTTAGTTGCACTCTGGGGGAGAAATAGTAAGTAATGTATAAGAACAGCATATAAGTAAATGTGAATTATAGTTATGCTTAATACTGCCTGGCATGGAGTAATGTACTAACATTGCCACAATAGTTATCACTATTTTGTGATGACTGGTATATTCCGAGATTGTCAAAGATAAGGATAACTTTCACAGCTGTTCATACAAGAGCCCCCACTACTCAGTCATTATAAAAACATATCTTGCATTCTCCATGCTATATTTTTTGCGGGATCCGGTCTGAAGATCGACAGTGTCTAGGTCGACAATGTTTAGGTCGACCACTATAGGTCAACAGTCACTAGGTCGACATGGATGGAAGGTCGACAGGGTTTCTAGGTCGACATGTGCTAGGTCGACAGGTCTAAAGGTCGACATGAGTTTTTCACATTTTTTTTCTTTTTTTGAATTTTTTCATACTTAACGATCCACGTGGACTACGATTGGAACGGTAAAGTGTGCCGAGCGAAGCGGTAGCGGAGCGAAGGCACATGCGAGGGGACGCGGTGCACTAATTTGGGATCCCGGTCACTCTACGAAGAAAACGACACACAAAAAAAAAATCCTCGTGTCGACCTTTAGACCTGTCGACCTAGCACATGTCGACCTAGAAACCCTGTCGACCTTCCATCCATGTCGACCTAGTGACTGTCGACCTATAGTGGTCGACCTAAACATTGTCGACCTAGACACTGTCGATTTGATGAACCACACCCATTTTTTGCATGACTTTGTGACATTTTTGATCTTTGATATGACCTACAAACTCTGCCTCCTTGTACTACCAAACATACCAACATTTCAAGCCAAAATAGAAACTACAGACAAACACTTTCTCATGAGAGAACACATGTGCACTTTAGCATACACTTGCATCATAAAGATTAGTTCACTATGGGCCTAATTCAGGGGGTCATTCTGACCTGATCGTAGCTGTGCTAAATCTAGTAAACGGGTCTGACATGCCAGTCATGCTGCAGATAAGGGCGATATTGCTGTCGCAAAGTCCTATTCTGCACATGCGCAGAATGGGTCTTGATAAAGCTGATTCTTATACTCTACAATACAAGCTATTACATCTATACCGTGAAGCCGTAATGGCCGCTGAACCTCGTGCACGTGCTACGCACTCCGTACGCTATTTGCGTAAGAATACCTTGCACGTGGTACGCAAGTCACGTACACACGCTGCGCTGGGTGTACTGAACACACAGCTAGCGTACACACAGATAATAACCTTTTATACCTTACACAGAGTATGCTTATACTGTAAATCTTAGTGTTAGATACTGTAATGATATAATGCTGTTTAATCTTGGTTTGTAAGCTAGTTGTTTGAGCGATTGAGATGCTCCGATCACCCTCAGTAATGTAATAAACACTCAATACCTGGCTAAGGTTCCAACACCTTTACTAACAATATTTAACTAAGTAAATGGGAAAAGAAAACCGTGAACAGTTCATACACTACAGGCTAACATTAAAATCTAACAGAATAACTAAACAGAAATATACACAATAGCGAACGATCGCAAACACTAATACAACAAATAAGAATGAATGACTAACATTTAAACGGGTAACAAAGTGGCCACAGAGAAACATACCATACGGGGAACACTCGCAAGCGCAACCGGAATCCAGTCCTCCAATTATCTGAGATAAATGTTGAAGAGTGAGAGTACTGGCCGGTCTGGGGACAGTGACCCTTATATACACAACATACAGTGTACTACAAAGGGCCCTACAATCTTATTGTTCATTGGACACAGGAATGTCTCTCTGCACTGTAACAAAAGGTCATAGGTGGATTTGAACAGGTGGGCTGTGGCTATTACAAACTGCTCAGGTGGGAGGGAATCGCCGGATTCCCGCCGCATGGATAATGAGCTGCAAATATATGAAATGTCCAGAAACTACTAATGGCCATAACTACACGCAGGAGCGATTAATCTTTACCTAACCAACACCGGATTATTGCTATTAAAATACTCTTCGGTTAGGTACCAGACACCACTGTTCAACCTTAATCAGACCCTTTGTACCACGTAAAGAGGGATTCCCACGTCCGTGAACAAGTCACATTAAACAAACTTACAGTTATCACTAAGGGGAACATTATCTATAAAACATACTATTTGGTTTTATTATTTAATGATTGAGTCGCCCGCTAGACGCACACAAACTCTACCGTAAATGCACATACCATGCGCTCAAGCGCACGCCCGTAGGGGCGCCGTCACGCAACTTGCGAATATGTGCACACACGCCAGCGAAAGTGCATGTGCAGCGGGCAAGCGCATGAGGTGAATATATGGCAACGTGTAGCATGATATTTTTCTGACTTTGACAGTCCACCCTTTGGCAGTCATCAATAACTGCCACTTCCTAAAACAGTTCAAAAAGAGAAAAATATATATGTCATGTGTAAATACATTTCTATGGTTGGGTAAGGGAGAAGAGAGGAAGGTGGGAAAAAGGTATGACCTAATGAGATAGTAGAAGCATGTGTGTATGAATCCATGTTTGAGGGGTCATGTATCATCGTGCCGTACGTGTTTTAAATCAAGCTTCGAGGTATTGCGAAGTATACATTTGAATCCTTCTTATCCCGTATGACGGGTCTGTGGATGGGCTGTCAAACTTTACCGAGCTCTTTTCGGCTTTTGGTTGCAACAAATGGGGGAGCACATTTAGTTGATGATACATGAATGGGGGGGTATGTGAGCGCTGATATCTGTGTCTATATTCCCTATCGACTATGTGTGTCATTACCTGAAGGTTGTAGAAATGAAGATAAGAAGCAATTATGGTAAATGCAGTCATAAACCATGTGAGTTTAATATACATTTGCCGATTGAGGTCTTGTCTTGTGTCTTGTCTCGATGTACATGTTGACTGTAGTCTCCCGATGCTTTTGCTATAAATGCTGAGCAAAAAGCTTTCTCAATGTCCATAGACTTACAATCTTTAAAGTATTGGGCTATCGTAAAAGTTAAAGTCACTAGGGATATTGGGGGTCTATGGCATTGTCCATCAGTGGTCTGTGTAAAAGGTTGTCAAATTCTTCTTCCAAGCGGATGTCTTTGTACCTTGGAGGAAAACAAAGGAGAAACGGGTGAAAGAAACGGACCGTGGAATCACATTTTCATCACAACATTGGGGTATATTTACTAAGGTCCCGATTTTGACCGAGATGCCGTTTTTTCATGAAAGTGTCGTCTCGGTAATTTACTAAGTAGAAATCACGGCAGTGACGAGGCCATTCGTATTTTTTTGCAAGTCCAACAAAAAAAATACGAATGAATACACCATCGGTCAAAACGCGGCTGTTTAAGTATGAATCTCGGTCATTTACTAAGAAGTGCAAAGCAAAAAACAAACAAACACTGCCGTGAAAAAATACAACTCGTAAAAAAGTGCTAAAAAAACCCAGACCTGCTTTTTTGAGCCGTGATTGGATAAGCATGCACGGATCCATGAGATCCGTGCATGTATATCAGTGGGAAGGGGTGGGAAAGTGTTAATTTGTTGAAAAAAAATTGCGTGGGGTCCCCCCTCCTAAGCATAACCAGCCTCGGGCTCTTTGAGCCGATCCTGGTTGCAGAAATATGGGGAAAAAAAATGACAGGGGTTCCCCCATATTTAAGCAACCAGCATCGGGCTCTGCGCCTGGTCCTGGTTCCAAAAATACGGGGGACAAAAAGCGTAGGGGTCCCCCGTATTTTTAAAACCAGCACCGGGCTCCACTAGCTGGACAGATAATGGCACAGCCGGGGGTCACTTTTATACAGTGCCCTGCGGCCGTGGCATCAAATATCCAACTAGTCACCCCTGGCCGGGGTACCCTGGGGGAGTGGGGACCCCTTCAATCAAGGGGTCCCCCCCCCCAGCCACCCAAGGGCCAGGGGTGAAGCCCGAGGCTGTCCCCCCCATCCAATGGGCTGCGGATGGGGGGCTGATAGCCTTTTTGTCAAAGTGTAAGATATTGTTTTTAGTAGCAGTACTACAAGGCCCAGCAAGCCTCCCCCACATGCTGGTACTTGGAGAACCACAAGTACCAACATGCGGCGGAAAAACAGGCCCGCTGGTACCTGTAGTACTACTACTAAAAAATACCCAAAAAAAGACAATACACACACACCTTGAAAGTAAAGTTTTATTACATCCATCCACACAAACATACATACATACTTACCTTATGTTCACACGCGGGTCGGTCCTCTTCTCCAGTAGAATCCATGGGGTACCTGTTGAATAAATTATACTCACCAGATCCAGGGTACCAGGCTCCTCGGATAATCCTTTTGTAATCCACGTACTTGATTAAAAAAATAAAACGGAGACCCGAGCCACGCACTGAAAGGGGACCCATGTTTTCACATGGGTCCCCTTTCCCCGAATGCCAGAAACCCACTTTGACTGATGTCTAAGTGGGTTTCTTCAGCCAATCAGGGAGCGCCACGTTGTAGCACCCTCCTGATCGGCTGTGTGCTCCTGTACTGTCTGACAGGCGGCACACGGCAGTGTTACAATGTTGCGCCTATGCGCTCCATTGTAACCAATGGTGGGAACTTTGTGGTCAGCGGTGAGGTCACTTTCGGTCAACCGCTGAGCAGTTGGCTGGGGGGGGGGACCCCTTGATTGAAGGGGTCCCCACTCCCCCAGGGTACCCCGGCCAGGGGTGACTAGTTGGATATTTGATGCCACGGCCGCAGGGCACGGTATAAAAGTGACCCCCGGCTGTGGCATTATCTGTCCAGCTAGTGGAGCCCGGTGCTGGTTTTAAAAATACGGGGGACCCCTACGCTTTTTGTCCCCCGTATTTTTGGAACCAGCACCAGGCGCAGAGCCCGATGCTGGTTGCTTAAATATGGGGGAACCCCTGTCCATTTTTTCCCCATATTTCTGCAACCAGGATCGGCTCAAAGAGCCCGAGGCTGGTTTGCCTTAGGAGGGACCCCACGCAATTTTTTTTTTAACATTTAAACTTATTTTTTTTTTAAACAAAGTGCACAATGAAGCCCAGCACGGATCTCTCAGATCCGGCCGAGATTCATTGTATTAAAGTCGGCAGTGTTTTACAAGTCACTCCCGTAAAACACTGCCTAAAAAAACGAATGACATCGACATCGGAAAACCCGAAAATGCAGAATACGGCAGCTTAGTAAATTCGTCGTAATAAATTCAAAAAGTTGCAGTTTTACACTTTCGATGTCATTCGTGATTATTCTCCCACCAAATCGGGAGAATTACGAATGTTAGTAAATATACCCCATTGTCTCTATCGTTGGGTCATAAATCAAATTAGTTGTTGTTAGTACAGTGTCCTCGCTCCTTAAACTCATCACCCTGGTACTGCTTTTACGCTTCGCTAAAACCCGAACGCATCTAAATATCAGGCCAACCAATATGACGACCCCCAGAATACACAAAAGAAATTTCCCTACATCCATAATAATATCTTGGGCCCATTCTCCTAAACCCGAGAACCAATTTCGTGGGTTCAACCATGACACCCAACTGGTCAGCTCATTACCCACAGTAGCGAGTGTGAGATTGTGTTTCCTTCGAAACTCCCATTTTAATTGTAAAATGTCATCCATCTTTTGGTCTATGACCTCGGCTGGGTCCTCCGTGCTGTTTGTAATGTACGTACAGCACTTGATTCCATATTGAGTTGCCAGGGTAACACAATACCCGCCTGTCACAGCTGTGAGGTAATTGAGAATCATCCTATGCTGAACCAGTTCCGTTTTGTAGGCTTGTAACTCTTTCCCAGTGTACCTGAATGTGTCGTCATACATTTCGGTGATATTGTCTAATAAATTTGCAAGCGCAGATATATATTTATAATTTATCACTCCTCTGGTGGTACGAGTGATATCTAACGCGATTAGGAATTGAATCCCGGTGGATTCATGGATCAGGTCAGAGGCCGGATGCTCTGTTCTCTCTATCAGGTGCCGTTTAACGATGTGCTCGTAATGAGTGTGAGTATAAGGAGCTTGGGCGCTGCAGTGAATATCTTTCATTTTGTTATGGGTTACAGTCATTACTTCAGGCAGTACTTTTCCAATATAGCACAATCCCTCTGAGTTTGGGGCAAGCCACTTATACGCCTTCCTCCCGCATATGAAATATTCATCATCGGCGAGAACATATGGGACGGAGTATGACATTATCATGTTACAAATTTTCCATGTGAAATCTCCTAACCCCAACTCTCCGATCTGTTTAGTACACGTATCAGGTTGTACGATATGTGCACAGTATCCTGATGATACTTCTCCAACTCGCATGGTCCTACTTCCTAGAGTGTATCTATACCGGAAATATTTTCCATGGTCGGCTATCTGGCGTATAAGTCCTGTGTCTATGGGCATTCTGTCGGGTCTGTATGAAAAGGTCATGGTTTGATTACTCCATGACACTTCCCAATTTCCCGGCTTTCGGGTATTGGAAATGTTAAAGCATACTAAAGACCTATCCACATGATATTGGTGGAGCTTCAAACTAGGAGGACTAGAGATATTAAACCTCTTGTCCACCGGCCTCCCACCACTTAGCTCAAGTACCTCTCCTACAGTTAAAGGGAATGGTACTAGTCCTGATTTGCTATGGCCTTGAGGTACTTGAGAGCATACCCAACAGTCTGTCTGATTTAACACTTTACCCACTAAGGAGTGATAGTCACTCAATGGATGCCGGTCCATGTGGACATTAAAACTGGACTGACATTTCTTTATGCACCCATCCTCAACTATATTGTCACAATGCCTACAGATGCAGTTCTCTTCAGCTAACAATCCTTCACAATTCCTTCTATTGTCAATGCTACCAGATCGTTTTCTGATACTCGCCTTTACTCGGAGATTGTGTTGTTCTTGGAAATCTACGCCTGCATCCTGGTCATCAGAACCCATTCCCGATCCTTTCTCGACCTCCATGGTACTCTCACTGAAACAGACTGCTCTGGTCAACATCATGGTCAACAGGAAAATCCGGATCACAGTCTCTTGGGGCAAGTCCATCTTAGAGGAGTAAAAGGAGAAAAATAAGAAGGGGGAAAGGAAATAGGAGGGAGGTGGGAACTGGAGAAAATAACAAATGGGAAAAAGAAATCTGGCTCGACAAGCTTCCGGTCTTGTTATTCTCAGCGCTCAGGTGTCGTCTCAATCCTCCCTGAACAGACACTCTAGTGATACAACCTCTACCGTCTGTTCTTTATCACGGGACCTCTCTGGGTCAGTGACCTTTTTACAATGAGACGAATGGACCCAAGTCTCTCTCCCGGCAACCTTCAATGCTGTTGTGCTGGTTAATAAGACTTGATATGGTCCTTCCCATCTATCAATAAGGCAACTTGAGCGTAGAAAATTCCGTATCATTACATAATCCCCAGGTTCAATGTCATGACAATTACTGTCTGGCAAATCAGGAATCACCAACTTTAGATTATCATTCTGATTTCTCAATTGTTTACTCATCTTAACCAAGTACTTTACGGTTACTTCATTGTTACATTTCAAATCATCCTGGGGGTTAATCATAACATGGGGTTGTCGACCAAACAGAATTTCAAAAGGAGACAGATTTAGAGGGGACCTGGGTGTGGTTCTGATGCTGTATAGTACGATTGGCAAAGCTTCAGGCCATAACAGTCCTGTTTCAGTCATTACCTTGCTCAATCTATTTTTAATAGTGCTGTTTACTCTTTCCACCTTCGCGCTCGCCTGGGGGCGGTACGGAGTATGCAGCTTACTATTAATTCCCATCAACTTACACATTGTTTGAAAGACTTCACCTGAGAAATGGGTACCCCTATCACTTTCAATTATTCTAGGGATACCGTACCTACACACAAATTCCTGCACAATTTTCTTTGCAGTAAATACAGCGGTATTTGTGGCCGCGGGAAATGCTTCAACCCAATTTGAGAACACATCAATACAGACCAATACATATTTTAAATTTCTACAAGGTGGCAATTGTATGAAGTCAATCTGTATTACCTGGAAAGGACCATCTGTCGGAGGGATATGGGATGGCTCTGTCGGTATTGCCTTTCCGATATTCTTCCTCAAGCAGGTGAGACATGTCATTGCTCTTTTACCCGCATGGGAGGAAAATCCTGGGGCGCACCAATAAGCTCTTACTAGCTTACACATCCCTTCTTTGCCTAGATGAGTTAGCCCATGTGCTGCTTCCGCTAGACTTGGAAGGTATGCTCTGGGTGCCACTGGTTTACCCTGTCCATCTGTCCAGAGTCCTGAGGACTCCTGGCCATATCCTTTTGACCTCCAGACTGCCTTTTCCTGTGGGGAACACAAATTTTGCATTTCACACAATTTCTGTGTGTTTACAGTATTAAATACCATCAGTCGTGTACTATCTGTTTGTATGGGGTTACCGGCTGCTGATTTAGCAGCTTCGTCTGCTCGGCTGTTACCAAGTGATACCGGGTCTTGGCTATATGTGTGAGCTTTACACTTGATAACAGCCACTCTGTCGGGTTCCTGTATCGCTGTTAGAAGTCTTTTGATGTGGGCTGCATGCGCTACGGGTGTGCCAGCTGCTGTCATGAAATTTCTGAGGCGCCATAGGGCTCCGAAATCATGGACTACTCCGAAGGCGTACCTAGAATCTGTGTAAATGTTGGCTGATTTGCCCTTAGCCAATTCACATGCTCTGGTTAGGGCAACCAGTTCAGCAATTTGTGCTGAGTGAGGTGGGCCTAGCGGTTCTGCTTCTATGGTACCTTGGTCATCTACGACTGCGTATCCAGTACACAAGTCTCCCGAGTCCGTCTGTCTGTGACAACTACCGTCAGTGTAGAAGGTAAAATCTACATCTTCCAGTGGGTTGTCACTGATGTCAGGCCTTGCCGTGAAATTTTGGGTCAAATATTCCATACAATCATGCGTGTCATCCCCTGTATTAAATCCTCCTTCACCATCACTCTCATCCTCCACCCTTTGTGCCTGTCCAGGCACACCTGGGAGATACGTTGCAGGATTTAATGCGCTGCATCTCCTTATGGTGATGTTTACGGGGGCCATCAATGCCAATTCCCATCTTGTAAACCGCGCTGATGAGACGTGTCCGGTTTGGGCAGAATTCAGTAAGGCTGACACTGCATGTGGTGTATGAATTGTGAGGTTGTGTCCTAGCACTACATCTTCGCTTTTTGTGACTAGCAATGCTATTGCTGCAACACTTCGCAAGCATGTGGGGAGGGATCGCGCTACCGTATCAAGCTGAGCGCTATAGTAGGCTACCGGCCTGCTGGCATCACCATGCTTCTGGGTTAAGACACCTGCTGCGCACCCAGCACTCTCTGTTCCGTACAGCTCAAAGGGTTTCCCATAGTCAGGCATACCTAATGCTGGTGCCTGCGTTAGGCACTGTTTAAGTCTCTCAAATGCCATCTCAGATTCGTCTGTGTGCGAAATCCGATCAGGTTTGCTTGATGAGACCATCTCCTGCAAAGGTAAGGCCAGTATGTAAAAACCTGGGATCCAGTTACGGCAATACCCACACATTCCTAAAAACGTTCTAATCTGTTGCTGGGTTTGTGGCAGGGTCATGTCACGAATTGCTTGAATTCTATCAGCGGTAAGGTGTCTCAGTCCTTGTGTTAGACAGTGTCCCAAATACTTTACACGGGTCTGACATAATTGTAACTTGTCCTTGGAAACCTTGTGTCCTGTGTCTGAAAGATGAAACAGGAGTTGTTTCGTATCTCTCAGGGACGCTTCCAGTGAATCTGAACACAGTAGTAAATCATCCACATACTGTATCAATATTGATCCACTCTCTGGTTGGAAAGACTGTAAACAATCATGCAGAGCTTGTGAGAAAATACTTGGACTGTCTATGAAACCTTGTGGTAATCGAGTCCAAGTGTACTGAACTCCTCTGTATGTGAATGCGAATAAGTATTGACTGTCAGGGTGCAGAGGTACCGAGAAGAAGGCGGAGCAGAGGTCAATCACAGTGAAAAATTTGGCAGTGGGAGGGATTTGCATAAGGATGACAGCTGGATTTGGTACTACGGGGAATTGACTCTCAACTATTTTGTTGATCCCTCTTAGATCCTGCACTAATCTGTAACCCCTCCCCCCACTCTTTTTAACAGGGAAGATGGGACTATTGGCAGTGCTGGACGTTCTTACCAGAATGCCCTGTTGTAGCAAGCGCTCTATTACAGGGAAAACTCCTAACTCACCTCTGGCTTCAGAGGATATTGTGGGATTTTTGGAGCTATCCTACCCTCTTTTACTTGCACAACTACTGGGGCTACGTTTGCCATCAATCCAGTGTCTTGTCCATCCTTGGTCCAAAGTGATTCCGGTATCTGGGAAATCATTTCCTCTACCTTGGACGGACACCTATTTACAACAACAGTGTGTGACATTAATCTTGTTGGGGAATCTAGCATATCCTGCGCTTCCTGAGCGTGGTTTTCGGGTATGTCCAAGAACACACCTTCAGGAGTACAGTATATGACGCATCCCATTTTGCACAGTAAATCTCTCCCTAAGAGATTAGTCGGAGCCGATGCAGCCAGCAGAAAAGA